>NC_143554.1:11168125-11803750 GCF_054136105.1 Typopeltis vanoorti
ATCATCAGTTTGAAACATGCTGCCGTTGAATGTTTTGAACACCATGGTGTTCAAAACCATTCATTGAACACCATGGTGTTCAAAACCATGTGCTGGTGTAGCCCGGAATTTTAGCCATGTGAATTTTTGTTAACGCATGCGCACACATGATTTAACCTGTTTTTGGTATAATCCATACTTTCTTTCCTCCAAAAATTTTTAAAAAATGCCATGTATATTTTTAATACATTATTTTCCCACGCGAAAGGTTACAAAAGCGATTATACAACTGCATTATGTTTTGACAAACGTTGTCAAAACGTTTGTCAAAACAGGTGGACAGTGGAGGTTCTCTTTGAAATAGCTTTGAAAAGGTCTAAATGTTGGTAAGTGGTATGCCCATAGTTCGTGCATAGGTCACAACTTTTAAGCCAATGCAGGAGTGTATGTTTTGTTTGTTTTTCCCCTGTTATTTGGTAGAATTTTTGGTGCTTTATATGTTTTTAGTATTTTATTTATTTCTGCCCACAGCGTGGTTTCAACAGGGCTTCCTGCACAACTCGAATTTCCACAAGCACTATCTCAGCAGAATCATTGGCTTGCTGGGTAAGAAGCCTCCCGATGCTTTACCATCCGGCTCAATCTGATGTATTATCGAACGGCGGCCATGAAAAATTGCTTCATAGCTTTGTGGAGATGATTTTGGCTCCAGGTGGTTAAACAGAAATCGGAGGTTCTGCTCTACATTCAAAAACTGCCACTGCAGGACGGCAATAGGTGGGCTGTTGGTGTTTGTAAAATCCCACAGTCTTAACCACCCAGGGAAAGAGCACGTATTCTGGATGCACTATTTCACTGGACGTCGAAATGTAATTACCACCTGTATGCTTAGTTGGCATTTCCTCCATCGAGGAAAGTTTCGTTTGCTAATACATTTAAAATCGCGTATAAGCAAATTTACTGTTAATGATAAATAACACAAGCCATTAAAGGCATCAATCACTTCGGCGTATTACATTGACGAAGCGATATTAATTCAAGGACTCGACCATAATGCAGTGGTTGAAAAGCAGTTCGGTGTGTATGGGATTTAATACACCATAACATTTATGAGCTGCTTATATTTATGATATAATTAAAATGAATTTTTAACCGGCGATTCCTCGTCTGATCCAAGTTAATTAGATTAGTTTTTGTCGGCTCTTCCTCATTCACATGCAAAGAAAACTCGGTTACATCGCCGATTACAAAAATAAAAGAAATCGTCGAACAAATACAGCTTTATAAATAGTTCAAAAGAAATCCTATAACATGAAGCGGTAGTTCGTGAATATTTAACTTGTTTACTAGGTTCTAGTTATGGTTCTTACTTTCTTTCTTTCTTCGTGTTGCGATTTACTATTCAGGGAGTCGGTAGAATAAGCTTTTCTGGATCATAATGTTTACGTTATTTGGAAGGCACGCTAATTCTATAATGCCCAAGGCTGTATGGAAAGTTTCTATTCTAAATCAAACAACTGCTGCTCGCATTATATTTATTAGAATTGCTAAATATGGTTTAGGGTGTTGAAGATGCAGCATTAACACAAAACTCTCTACAAACTGAAAAACATACCAAGATGACGCATGAATAAATAACAGGCCTACTTTAATTATCTAGACGCTAGCCTCATTCCTTTCTGTGTCATGAGATTAACACTGTATCGAACAAAACGGTGAATAAAGGAGAAACCTTTTCGAAATGGTGTTTGAATACTGGGCAGATTCTCAAGATACCCAACCATTCCCCATTTAGCTAACAGCAGAAATTCTAATCAGTGGTTTAGAGACATTAGTTAATTAAATTTATTTGTTATCTTCTAATATAATACCGTAGTCGTAAAGAGCAAATGAGTATTCGCTGTGAGTGCCACGCTGGTGACATGCACAATGGGTATACGTCCTCGTCTATATTAGCGAGAGGGAGGGTTGGCTCTCTGGCCACGTTGTTTAAGCAAATAACGCGAATCTATCATGTCCATTAACGTCTTCACAAAAAAGACTAAAATAATGCATAATATTCAAGTTTGCAGGAAAAGTAATCGAAAGCATGTGCCGTAAATATTATTGCGAAACGATTTTATTACGTTAGCCTGTATTAAAACTTGTGATGGTGAATTAGCGTATTGATGTTAACATCCTCTTTTCGAATTGCTTCTCTTTTGAACATTTTGGATGCGATGTTTTAGCAGATGGCGTTTCTTCAATGTTAAGTACTCTCATTGTAAATGGTGAAGGGGCGGGTCGTCAAAATGAAGAAACAAATGGAACGTTTAAACTTAGTTAATTCTATGTTTATTTTGTCATTTATTTATTCGGTTGTCTTGATTAAACCCTTACTGTACTCGTTAGAAATGTGAAACTTCTCCCTATTTTAAAACTCCTGGACCTCTAACGCTACCCAAGGTAGAGGTTCCTTAAGGCACAAAAAAGCCGTTGGTTTTAAGTAGGTGATGCATGCTGATCCATATTGTGTACCCTGAAGTGCCAAAAAAGGTTAATTTTATGAATGAAAAAGAGTACTTTTTGTAACTTTTGTAAAAAAAGTGTCGAGGAATGTCATTCTATTGTTTCCATAATTTCATTTATAAACCAAGTGAAAAATAAATAAATAATAAGCATCAGATTATAAGTCGGTGGATACTGCTCGCATTTATTTTGAGTATAGCGTAGTAGCAATGACCTACCGTGTCCCATTTCATCAATCGACAGTTGTTCAGCACCATTTATGATCACCAGATCATAAATGGTGATTTGGACTGAACTGTTGATCACCAGATCAACAGTTCAGCGAAGATGCTTGTGTTGAAACTTGGTAACCTTCTGTGATGCTAAATCTTCAAAAGATAATCTGTTATAGGTTAGTAACACAAAACTTATTTGGGTTACGGATTTCACTCGTATATTTGCATGGAAATGTCTACATATTTCACTGTATCATCCCTAATAACGTCTTCAGGAAGTTAGCACTAGAGAAATGTGTAATCAAAGCACTGGGAACTTCTAACAACAGTCATTTCGAAATTTACAATAAAAGGGGTAATCAAATAGCCTTTTTGGATCTTCTAATTCTTCGTCAGCCTATACGTTTCAGTTTTTCGGAGGAAGACTCATTCGCGCCATTATATGCATGCAGAATCATACACACCATCATCCTAATAATAATAAAAAAACTGGGATTGTCTAGAATTAATACACCATGCCAATTCTTTGCGTTCTTCTGACGAACTTCTAAGGAAAGAATTACAACACCTGAAGTCAACCGTCTTCTCAAATAGTTTTGCGATGTCTTCATCAAAAAAATGCGCTTAGCAGTTACATGATCGCTGCCTTTTTTGCTCGAGAAGAAATACTTACATTCCTCTCCCTTATGCGTAAGTCATTTCCGAAAATGTTAAAACCACTGAGCAGTTTTTGTTGCCTTTCGTTCCGTCAGAAAAATCTTTACTTTACTCGCATCTCTTACAAGTAAGCTCCCTCCACTTCTTGGTGTTTACCATTTTTTTTTTCTTCCATGTGGCTCATCATAGCATGGGCAAAGCAGATCTTCCACTTTTATTAGTCCCAAAGAACATACGCCTTATATCAAATATCATGAGCCAGAACAGGCTGGACTTAGTGAACATGTCGCCTCCACCAAGCAGAGAGTTCACAAGAATCCTTCATGAAAGCCGTAACAAGTTGGTCCGTTGTCCTAACCTAAATAGATCTGATGATCTTCTTATGGGAGATGGTACTTTTAAATCAGCTGATCTTTCCTAACTTTAAATGATAACTAATTACTATTATTTTCACGGCTATTTTTGCCTGTTTTCGTTTAGGAGTGTCCCTTATTTTAAATACATCGGCTTTTAAGGAGTAACATGGGAATTTCCCAGATATAATACCTATAAGTAATTACTTTTTAGTTAGGAAAATATTGACCGTTTTCGTTGTTAAACTAGCCACTAAGGTGGTGCTTTTATTCTATTTCTATTTAATTACTGTTTCAGTTTTTGTACTGAAGATGCCTGAACAGATGAAAATTTTACAAAGAAGCAATTTCGGCGTGTATTTTTCATTGTTTGTATTTTATTTATAGATTTTCAAATGCCATGTAGGATATGGTTGTTGTTGCTTATAGTGCTTTAAGCGCGTACGACGTCAGTAGGGATTAATTTTTTTTTTTTTTTTTTTTTTTGTTGCTTCCACCCACGAAAGATTATTTGCAATGTATAGCGCATTTTGTAGCGTGCATGGGTTAAGGAATATTTCTATATATTTTTTTTTTTATCAGAACCAGGCCGGAATTGAAGGTCCCTAATGTTAGGTTGCGTGCTAACTACGGCATAGAAGGCAGACGAGCCATTCATTTGATGAAGACGCCTGCTTAATAAAACACCTACTTTAATTATCCAAACGCTTTGTTTTTATTTCTGTGTTATGAGATTAATATCGATCAAAATGGTGAAAGGTGTTTAAATTACCGAAGAGATTATAAGAAATGTGGGGAGTGAGATTAGTTTAGATTTATTTATCCGTACATTTGTTTAAAATGTCGCCCGGTTTTTTTTATTTTTATTTTTTTTTATGGGATTTTAAAACTTCTTTCAATTCTTTGAAAAAAAACAAATCTTTACGGACATCATAATTCTTTTGAAAACAGCAGACAATCGACATTTCAACAATGAACAATTTCAAACTATGTAAACAATTATATTCAGCATGCTATGACTAATGTCAGTCTAAAGTCTAAAGTCATGTAAAGTCTAAAGCAAGCATTTTCATTGGTGTAAGCCAGTGTTTCGATAAGGTTTTTTCTAACAATGCAAATCCATTTTATTGGAAAAATAACATGCAATACTACTTTAGTAGTTTTTTTCCTCTTTTCGCATTCATGAGATCATTTTAATGGCAAAATTAATCGCAAATAATGTCTGTACACATGCCGAAAATTATTCTACGTTCAAAAATTAAAAAAAAAAAATCTTACGACGCCTTTGCACTCCACAAAGAAAGTAAGCGGAAATCTTATAGCATAAAATTTTGAGAACTGTTAGCAGGTTTCCACCATTCGATGTCATATTTGAATTCATTTTCATCAACAATTTGTAGTTATACCGAGGACGAGAGTAGCAGACAACTGCCACCATCTCTTGCACCTCACCTTAAGCGGTATTTAAAATTTCAAGTTTCCTGGAAGGAAAATAAACCTACTCTCCTGCCTCAGAGATTAATTAGAGAATGGCGGAAAAAGACTTAGAAAAGTTAGTTTAGCGGGGAAACAAAATCTAACCCATAACATAAACTAAAAAGGAAAGTTTTGAAAAATTGCTTGTTTATACCGAGGATAGCCTAGATTTTCTTCCTGTTCTTGGAATATCAGACTATGCTCGCTTTGATCTCTACGGAAAAGTCAGTTTTGATAACAACATCCCTATATGGTGGGGGAGGTACAACCATCTCAGAGAGACCTTTGCATTCAGAGAAATGTGTTATTTGAGTAGCAGTTTCCTCAAGAGATATAACTGGATCCGTCATTTGAATTCGATTTTCGGTCCGTATTTTGGTTCATCCTGTGTGTGTGTGTGCGATTTTGTATTTTTGCTACAAAGTCTGATTAAAACCAAAACATTTCCATCAATATTAATAGAAATATTAAATAATAATTTCAGTTAATCAAGCGTTAATCTCTCTTTGTGAAACTGATGTTGGATGAAAAGCTAACGAAGCTTCAGTTTTCTTTTATTTTTATGAATATTATAATGAAAGGCATCTTCAGTTAGATAACATTATACGCCGGAGTAATATTATATTGGTTGCGGTGAGAGAACTAAATGAGATACTGACTGGATTATATAATAATATAATTCTTGATCAGAAAAATTCAACTTAATCGTGTTAATATAGAAACATTAGAAATATTTACATTAAGTTCTTTGAATAACTGCATATCGTCAACATAGTTAATTCCAATTTTAAGCTAATTTATGCTGTCTGTGATTAATTAGAGAACATAAAAAGATAAAAATTAAAGTATTAATTAAAAATTACCACTAATGCAGTTGGTAATTAATTTTGAAGAGAGCTTTCACTGCTCGAACAGCTGAGATACCAGTTTTCTCAACAGCGGACATCGGCGTATGTGCTGCTGCTATCAAGGAGTGAACCCCGTAGCAAATTTTAGCTCTTTAATCAGAGACGCTGATGGTGACAGAACGTTTTGAACACGTTTCTTATCACACAAAACATCGAGGAAATGGACAAGATCAGTACTCTGACGAGCAACCTATCTCTCGGTCTATTCAAAGATCGGGCAGATGCGTGCGTATGAATATTGACAGAAGTCTGGATGTGTGGCGATACACTATTATTGATAAACAACATCTAAGAATTATTCTTAGTAGCTTGGGCATTAGCCAGATCTTCAGAAAACAGATAATTCCTTTAACTGGTTTTTCAGCTGACAGTGCCATATAGTCTGTCAGTTTCCATGGCGCAAAGCGCATTTTATGGTTCTCCCTTTTGTGTTCACTCATATTATCGTGAGGATTTGGACTTCTTTGTACTCGAGCATTATTATCTTCCTTCACTATCTCGAAAATGTGTAATTTTGAATGGACATTTGTTTAATCTGCTTCAAGATGGTTCATTATATCCTAGCAAAATTCAACACTTTTCACTCTACGCAATGTTCTAAAACAGTTTTAAGTTTACAGAATTAGTGATGCAATGTTTCTTTAGAATCTTCTATAGGTTGAGTCTTATATACATTTTTTTTTTTTTTGTTGTGCCCATACACAAGAGGTTGGGTGTTCAACCTATAGTACATTAGTACCGTGTATGGGTAATGGGTTGGGAAAGGAGAAACTTGTTTACATTTCATTTAAAAGCCTGTAAATTGTATTCCTTGGGAAACATAGCAGGTGCGAGATTATTCCACAGTGCAGCAGTTGCAGGGATGAAGGAGGAGGAAAAGAAACTTGCTCTGTTTGTATCTAAGTGTACTGTGAAGGGATGTTGAGCAGCAGCTGCACGTGTTCCAACAAGCTTAGTACTGAGTGGAGGAATTATATACGGTATTTCAGATGAGAATTTCCCATGGAAATATTTGTAGAATATACATACTGCAGAGACCAAACATCTGTGTGAAAGTGGGGGGAGAGAATGGGTAAGAGGTGGGTCATTAATAAGTCTAATTGCTCTCCTCTGTATTGAGTCAAGCATTTTGGGAGAGCTTATACGGGTCCCACCCCACATATGGGAGCAGTATTCAATAGCTGGGAGGATTTGTGATTTGTATAATGTTAACAGCTGTTCAGGGGTTAAGTAACATCTTGAGCGAAAGTTTAAGGCAAGTTGAATGTTCAGGAAAAATATTTCGTTCAATATAATTTGTGTATCACCCAGTATTTCAACAGCAGAAAGATATTTATTACAAGATACAGATTTAAAAAGGGTCACTGCAGTACACATTGAATAATGAATTTATTCATTTTCTGGAGCTACTATCAAACAGAAAAATTCTATAGATTGAAAACTTCTGAAGATCAAATATACTGCATGACGCCTTTATTATGTATGACACGCGCAGCACAGACATCAAACGTTGGAAAAATAGTATTAAAGTCGGAATATGCGCCCTATTTACTTCACTTTTAACAGTTCAGCTTATCCGTATTTTGGCTTAAAGAATCTTAGTTTTTGAAAAAAAAAAAACAAAGTTGTCTTTAGTAGAGATTCCATATAATTCAGAGCAGTGGATAAAATAAGTGATGGCGAACATAATTTTCTTGCTTATACATCAACCGTCTGAAGCGTGTTCGTCGCATCATGAGACTGAAACTTTTACAGGTCGGATAGATGTCATGTCCTTCACTTACAAGCGGCTGACAAAATTTAATTATTTAATTTGAGCAGGGAAGCGTGAAGTCACCGAGGAACTTGCACGTGATCCTAAGAATGCCGATGACTTACTGTTTATCTTCAAACCATTTTGCAACAACTTCATTCACTATCCGTAAATTTTAGTTATGTTTTGTCTTTAGACGATTTTGACGTCATGTGACGTCTCAAATTAGCCACCTAATTTGAGCGGACTTTCGGAAACGTTCTTACTGCCATGGGCACATCTGCTAGACACGTCTAAGATGCCGTTTAGGAATACTAATATCTCTTAACTTTTTTCCATTGCTTTTTATTGAAAAAAATATTTGCTTTATTTTTCATTGAAACTGTAAAAATCTACAGTTTATTAGCGCTGTGGGAGGTTTGGGAACAAAGAAAAACTTCACATTTCTTGTATTTGATGTGTTTTTTATGTAAAAGGTGGAGAGAATAAGAGTGAAAGAATAAAAAAGGTTGGATGGGTTTGAAGGTGGTCTATACATTGACGGTGAGTAGGCTTAAGAACCTGAGGAAAGAACAGAGCCTACCGAAGTGTATAAAAAGAGAACAACCAGAAACAGACCATCTGTATGTTTGCGAATTGAACTGAATCCTCCTCCAAATGTGTCAGAATTATTCTTAGATATTCCTGGATAAAAGATTTGTAGAGAATGAGTTCATAATAGAAGCCACGATTCACGCAAATTGAGAGGTGCAAACGTGATGCTTCTATTACCAGGAGAGGTCAGTAGTAAGCATTAATCCAAGAAGAGAGAGATTTGTTTTTGTCTGTCGCTCTTACAGTAGCGATATGAGAAGAGGGGTATTTTCACTTGATGAAGGCAGGAGTGCTCTTTAATTACATTTGACTCGTGTGTGTGTGCGCATGACATCATACCAACTGTCTCAAGTCCGCGCGGTTAGCTTAGTGGATTTGCGCTTCGCAACCATATGCCTGGGGAAGGAGTGTATCAGGTTTAATTCCCGTCGACGACGTGAGGAGCTAAAGGATCTTTCTCAGCCATAGCCAAGTTAGCCGGTCTTGAGCGTGGACAGCAGGGGTTTTTTCCCCAGTTTATCTGGGGTTTTTCATCGCGCAAGCAGGCAAACCGGCCCTTGAACACACACAGATTACAGTCAGGAATACCTAAGACGATCCCTCCAGCCATAGGTCTGAATTGTCAGTTATGCCGGTCCCGAGCCCGGATAAAAATGGGGGGGGAGTGATTGAGGTGGTGCCGTACCTCCCCGTTAAAGAGGCTCATGGCTGTTGAATCACCATACGAAATGAATGAATGAATGAATTGTCTCAAGAGCTAATATGTTGGTGGGGGGGTAGGGTTCAGCTAAATACATT
The DNA here is from genome assembly GCF_054136105.1 of Typopeltis vanoorti. NCBI lineage: Eukaryota > Metazoa > Arthropoda > Arachnida > Uropygi > Thelyphonidae > Typopeltis > Typopeltis vanoorti. The sequence continues at coordinate 11,177,367 of NC_143554.1, forward strand.
TATATGGAGATTAGTCAAAACGCTAAACCGCTTGTATACAAGACTGTTCAAACCAGTCTAGTTGACTGATAGAACATAATATTTAGGTATACAACAAAACGTCAGGCAAAAATCAATTATCCAAATAATAAATTATAATAATGAAATGGTAGTGACTATCGTTCGTTTTGTCCGCCCATCTAGACTACGTTTAGGCCGACTTATTTAATGGCCATTTGGTATTTGGATCTTTACAGCATTTTATGCCGAACTTGCATCAATGGACTAGCAGCCATTCGAAATTCTATCCCAAACTATAGTCCAACAAAGTGCATCGCACTTGATATGCTACAAGTAGCTTGGATAAAAACCCACCATCTATTATATCATTTCTTATTCTATTCTGTTAAATGTGACGATGCATTCAGAAGAGATACGAAAATCACTTGTTGTCTGCAGTCGAAAATCTCTTAGTCTTCAAGCACCTGCTTAAGTAATCTTCTCAAGTACAGAATTTTGAAGTCAGAGTGTCTCCGTAATGAGGGCAGCATTCATTAGTAGAAGGAAGTGCAATAACTGACTTAATTAAAACTGAAGCGAAAGACCTTAAAACAGTTTCGGGAGAGTACTTACATTAGCTTAAGACTCGTCTTTAAAGCAAAGTTACTGATAGTCCTTTTCTTACTCTGATGCATCCCCTCAATTGAATGAAATCTCTGAAATGAAAATAAAAACATTATGCTTATTTATAAAAAATGTCAAGTAATTTAGTGAAAACTTTATCATTTTGGTGGAAAAATTAAAGCTGTATAGAAATGAATATATTCTCATATATTCATTTCTATATTGTGATTATGACAGCAATTAAATTCTGGTCTGTATGTGCTTTTGTAACCTGTGCATTTATTGTGTATGACATATTTATTTATAATAAATCTACCCTATACATGTAAAATGATAAGCCTTTTTATGTCACGTTTTTTGAAACTCAGGGGCTACCCTGAGTGTCGAGTCTTAAAAATTCGAGTCATCAGAATTCAAGGAGAACAGGCCTACCAGTCCGGAACACGGGGGGGGGGCACCGTAGCCCCCTAGTAAATAAATAAAATGATAAAAGAATGCCATTATTTCGGATAAATAAATTTATCTGAAACGCCTACAGAAGTACATCTTCTTCTTTGAGTGCCATCTCCTATCGTAGGTCGGTGACCACCTTGGCAAATTTTGACCGATCCACAGCTACTCTAACGGTCCCTCAGAGCTCATGCCAGTCCTTACAGAAGTACATACAGACCACAATTTAATTGCCCATAATGACAAGGAGGAGTGAAGCGTACCTTATTATCATATTCTTCATTTACAACCGGATACTGTTCAATATTGTAACTCCACAACGTTTAGTTTTATTGCGAATGACTATTTTAAAATTCAAAATTTCTAAAATTCTTAAATATTAGCATTTAAAACGTATATTTATAAAATTTTTAATAGTAATCAGAAATATGTTTGATTTTGCAACATCGCTTCATTTTATATTTGTTTAAAAATTAGTTTAATATTGCTTCAACATCAGTAATTGAGATGGTAGCAATCCGATCCACGCATGCCTGTCGCGTACGCTGTATTTATTTTTATTTACTATTACCATTCTACTTTTCACCAAAAATAACTGAAATGTGCCATGCAAAAGTGTATTAACCTCAGTAAACGGATTCAAGTGAGAAAAATGCACGGAATGTGTTATATCCTTGCTTGAAAATAAAATATTTTTAGGGAAAGTGGCAGAAGAAATACAATAAAAAGTCATTCGCTAAAGAATAAGGTGCGAAAAATCATCGAATCGAAGGCGAAAATCAGCATCAAGTCTTGCGCGCACGCAAAATCAATTTGCTCTTCGACGTGACATAAATATGGAAAAAATTGAACAGCTTTCCACTGTTCGAACAAAAGAAATAGACATGCGCTTCTTATTACCGACATTATTAGATCTAATGCTTCCGCACGTACCATCAAATAAGATCTCAAACCTGATAATACGGAGGTGTTTTAGTTCAACTGGTGATCTTAGCCTGTCGGCAAGCTCCGTCATCATGTACTGATTTTCAGTCGAACGTTATGCGGCGCAATTTCGCTTCTTTTATTATAAAAATACTCAACGTTTGTAATCTTCTCATAAATAATTCTCATCAGAAAACTCAGTCTTTTAAGTGAACTGAGTGGAATAATATATTTGACGTAAAAGTGTACTGTCGATAAAATATAAAAATATCTTCGTAAGCGAGAGAGGGTTGGCTCCAAACTATTACTTCCTTTTGCTGTACAGAGGAATGAATGTTTTTAGCAACCCCTTGAAGTGTGTGTGAGAGAGAGAGTAAATAACGTATTAAGATCCATCCTACTTAACGCGTAAAGCTGTATTACATAACTTATAGTGGACTTACACATTTATATATGTTAAACTTTACATTTATGGATTTCAAACATATTAAAGAATAATTGATGGCTGAAAAAATTCAGCCGTGTATTTATTTCTATGCGTAGACTGAGGGAATGAATACTAGGATTTTTTTTTTTACTAACATCCATGAGACGTCAGTCACTTACAACCGCATTTTTTGTCCGTTAGGTGATGTGTTTAAGCGAAAGTTCAACACCTCTTTAATTGATAATTTTTATGATTGTTACAGAGTTTGTCTTAACTGACGTTTTGATGAAATTGCTCTCGCAGTTCATTTTATGTTTGGGGGGAACTGTTTTCTAAAGAAGAGATGGAGGCCAAAATGTGGAGGAGACTCACTGAGAACAGCGACCCTACTTGAGTGGGACAAACTGCAGAAGAAGAAGAAGAAGAATTAGCGATTATTCCCACGAAATGATCCTTTGTGGAATATTTTCGACTAATTCTCGTCAGAAAGTTTCATCGCCAAATGCGAGACTACCACCTTGTCCACAGAATGCCTGAAAGTGTTATTGAGATAGTGTTGACTCCCTGGATTGAAATTCTCCATATATCTAATCCACAGACCACTAGAGGGTTAAAGAAGTTTCCAATCGTCCCGGCTAGGAAAAACTCAAAATCTGGAGGGATATTGCTTAAGCCATATTGATGTGAATAAGGCTAATGGACTGGATGGAATTTCACCACGTGTTATGAAAGAATGCGCTAAGGAACTGACACTTCTGTTAACTAGGTTGTTTATTGAGAGTTTAGTTTCTTCAACAATCCCTAATGAGTGGGAAAAGGACAAGATTGTTCCACTGCATAAAGGTGGAAGCAAAATTACAGACCAACTTTGCATTTCTGGAGTGGTTGTTAAGATCTTGGAGAGATTGGTTAAGAATAGAGCACAAGATTGGGTGGACAAGGAAAACTTCTGTATAGAGGTCGGGATGAGTTTGTGAAAGGGAAGTCTTGTTTTACAAATTTGCTTACATTTTATAATAAGGTGACTACCGTTCTGGATAGGAGTGATTCATAGACAGTGATACTTCTGGATTTTACAAAGGCATTTGACAGGCTACCACATAATAAACTGGTGTATAAGTTACGGCAAATGGGATTGGAAAATCAGTTGGTTTAATTGGATAGCAAACTGGCTTTCTAATCAATATCAAAGGGTTGTGTATAGAGGTGCACGTCTTTCAGGAGGAGAGTTACCAGTGGAGGCCCACAGGGTTCTTTTCTTGGCCATTGCTGTTCATTTTGTTTGTTAATGATATTGCAAGTGGTCGGAAAGCTGCTATTCAGCTGTTTGCAGATGATGCTAAGCTGGGAAAAGTTATTAGGAATGATACACTAGTGCTTCAGAGCGATTTGAATAAAGTGACTATGATGTGGCAGACAAGTGGGGATTATATTTACTGGTATCAATTTAATACCAGTAAATATAAGGTTTTGCATTTCATTTTGGATCTCAAAAAAGTAAAGCTGCGTATCATATTCGAGACGTATTTCAGGAGGTGATTGAAGCGTGTGATCTTGGGATATTGGTGGATAAGAATTGAAGTTCAAGGGACATATTGCAAAAACAAAAACAGCACAATTAAATGCCGGTATACTAAGAAGAACACTGACAAGCAGAGATAAGGATGTGGTCATTCCGCTGTGCAAGGCTTTGTTTAGACGACATCTGGACTATTGACCATCCATTTGGTCGCCTGCGTGAGAAGCAAGCTCTGGAAAAAAAAGTTAAGAGGCGAATAACAAAAGCAATATCGGGATTTTGGAATACTGACTATGAAGACAGGTTTAGGGAATGTAAATTACAGACGCTAGTCAATAGGCGGAAGAGGGGCGATATATATATATATATAAAACAATTTGTAGTATTAACTCGGAATTGGGATACGTTCATATTTGTATATACTGACTATAACCGAGACTAGAATAACAATTAAATTTATTCAAAACGCAACATGTTTCTTCGGATTGTCCGACTTCTTCAGGCGTAGGAACATAGAAAGCAAATAAAAAACACTATAAGAAACATTGTATCACTATAAAAACGACTATTATAAAATCAGTTAGCTTTGAACTGTAGCTACAGTCCGTGTTGAAGTTCTATTGTTGGGCATCTGCGTGCGTCTGACTTCACGAGTGTGCCATTATCGGATAGCAGAGCTGAAAGAGTCCAGTAGTTATAGCTAAGGTTATTATTTATGTGATGAGGGTCCATAAAAATTTCCTTAGACTCGACTATGTGGCGCTCCACCTCGTCACGGCATATATGAAGGCTTGAAGTTGTTGTCCAGTTTATCTCATGTTGACGGCTTCATCATTTGTGTTTACTGAAAAGAGTAAATGGCTTGACAGGGCCCTTGCTCTAGTTCTTTTGTAGGCAATGTCTCTCTGATGTTCTTCCAGACGTAGGAGGATGGATTTTTCAGTTTGGCCATAGTATTGCTTCCCTCAGTCACACGTGATTTTGTACACTCCTGGGAATTGTAGATGGTTGTGAGCTTGTTTGTATTTGCTTAAAATCGATCTTAGTCCAGGAAGAGTAGAGAAACAGATTTTTATGTCGAACTTTCGTAAAATTCTTCTTAGTTTCGGGGAGAGCGAGCTGATGTATGGTAAGGAGATATAACCTTTGGGGGTTCTTGTGCTTCTGAGTTGTTTTGATGTCGGTGGTATAGATGCTTATAGTTTTCGACGAGTATCCATTACTTGTGAAGGTTCTTTGTAGATGTAGTTCATTTTTTAGCTCTTCATCATCTGACAGTTTAGATCTGGCACGATGTGCTAAGGTTGAGATGATACCCAATTTCTGTGCAGGCTAGTGATGTGAGGACGCATGCAGGTATCTATCGGTGTGAGTAGATTTTCTAAATATTGAAAGTTTAATAGAATCAGATGTCTTAGTAGGTCTTACGTCCAGGAAGGGAAGAGATCCATTTTCTTCAACCTCCATTGTTAATATGATATTTTGGTGAAGGTTGTTTAAATGATTTAAAAAAGACTGAAGGTTATCGGTGCCGTGTTTCCAGATAAGAAATATGTCATCTACAAATCTCAGCCAAATGTTTGGTTTAAGAGTAGCTGAGGAGATTGATTGCCTTTTGTTCGAAATCTTCAAAAAAGATGTTAGCTAATATAGGAGACAGGGAGTTGCCCATTGCCAATCCCTTATTTTGTTTGTAGATTTTCTTCTCGTATTGAAAGTAGCCGGAGTGAACACAATGTGATAGCAAGGAAAACATCTTTTTTGAAATCTTGTTATTTAAAATATCGAGAGCCTCTTGAATTGGTACGTTTGTAAAGAGAGCCACCACGTCAAAGCTCACCGTGATATCTGAAGGCTGGAGTTTTAAATTTTTGATTTTCGAGACAAAATCTGTTGAGTTTTTTTTATATATGAAGAAGAATTTCCTGTAAAACATTTTAAAGATGAAGCCAGAAACTTAGATAAGCTGTAGGTAGGCGAGTCAATGTGCTATCTACAATTGGTCTCAGTGGGTAGTTTTCCTTGTGTATCTTTGGGAGCCATATAACCTTGGGATGAGTGGATGTAAAGAGCGAGCGGCAATATATATATATATATATATATTGCTAAGGAGTGCTTATCAAATAGATACCGAGGATATTTTTCAAAGGGTTGAAGGAGGGAAGGGGATAGAGACAAGAGGTCATTCTTGGAAGTTGTATAAGGGTGAGGTGCATAAGAGAGTGCGGCATTACTTTTTTTGCATGAAGAGTAGTTGGTGAGTAGAATTTATTGCCAAATGAGGTGGTGAGTGCGCACACACTGAACCAATTTAAGATGAGGTATGATAAACATTATCTCTGTTAGAATGCATCTACTATAGCCTCTCTTGATGACTCTTCACTCCAGGACGTATTTGTATAATAATAATATCGTTGTTGGAACTTTGTGAACTTAGAGATAAGCACGCAGAGTTGTTGTTCACAATGCAAATATATGAAACGTCACTGACAGGGCACGCCTACATAGTTTAGTGAAACTTCTGATTAATGAGAATAACTATTCGTTCTATGCGGTGTTCAGAAAATGTCGTTAACTCTTTTATATATTCGAACAAAATTAAAATAATTTTGCTTTCCTAATAGAAAAAAAAATCTACCACGTTCACGATAGAACATTTCCGACAGCAAGAGCAGGGGAGTTGAATATATTAGAAACCGGAGCACGGGCTATCAGTCTGAGTACAGTGCTGTATGCGGTAATGTTGTCTGTTTTATTTTCTGTGTTTAATTTGAGTTGCGTCATCAGAAACGCGTGTAAATAAATCAACTGTGTGTGACTAGACTGCACCCTCCGTCCAAAAAGAAACCGAACTTTTGGAAAATAGAAGAAACTAGTGGCGCCACCTGTTGCACCTTTTATTGTCGAAAGCGGTAACCTTCATTAGTGTTGTGTCAACTGTTTATGACATTTGTTTCAATAGAAGCTGAGTTATAGTGCCAAGAGGGACAACGTGTTTTGACGAACGGTCAGTCGTCACGATATTCATGCCGTACGCGACGAATTCTCGCTATCAATCGCTTCAAAACTTCGAGATAAAACTCACCATTGATCGTTTGGACAAGCGGAACGAATTCTTTGTGGATAATGCCCTTGGAATCGTAGAGACAAATCAGCATTGTCTTTACTTTTGACTTCTCCGAGCGACTTTTTTTTTTTTCGGATGCTCCTCTTCTGGTGGTCTCCGCTCAGCACTCTGGCGCTTTGCTTCGGGCTTATACTCAAAATACCACGTTTCTTAACCAGTAACGATCGTTTCAATGAAGTTGAAACGATCGTTACTGGTTAAGAAACGTTTGAGTCCTTACGAAACGTTTGAGTCCTTACGAAACGTTTGAGTCCTTAAAAAAGTTTGAGTCCTTACGAGCGGTTTTAATGAAGTCCTTGCAGTGTTCAATTCGATACATTTTTTGGTCGTCGGTCAACTTGGGGATAACAAATCGCGAATTCAATTTACGAAGGCACAAACTCTCGGTCAAAATATTGTGCACAGTTGATTTTGAAATCCCCAATTCATCTTCAATCAATCTCACGGACGATTTCGGGATTTCTTTGATGAAATCACGCGCTTTTTGGATGTTAACTTCGCTCTGTCCAGTTTATGGACGGCCCGGATTTTCGTCGTCCTCAAGCATCTCACGACCACTTTGAAATCGCTTAAACCACTCGTAAACTTTAGTACGGGATAAACATTCATCACTGTACTTTTTGAAGCATTTGATGCGTTTCGGTAAAACGTTTACCAAGTTTAACACAAAAGTCAATCGCAGCTCTTTGTTTGAAACTCATTTTCAGACCGTTCGCCAAAACACGGTCCCTCTTGGCACTATAACTCGGCTTCTAATGAAAGAAATGTCATAAACAGTTGACACAATACTAATAAAGTTTGCCGCTTTCGACAACAAAAAGATACAGCAGGTGGCGTCACTAGTTTCTTCTATTTTCGAAAAGTTCAGTTTCTTTTTGGACAGACAGTATATTTAATGGGAGTAAAAAGTTGACAGAATTTGTCATCATGCCTAATATGTATGGCTTGTAAAAAATACTTAGAATACCCAAAAAATAAACCGATTATTATTTTTTGAAATTGGCATAGAAAGCCTGTGTATAGTAAGTTAGTTTTGACTCCAAATCCCCTTTTTATTTATTGAACAGCGTAGTTCTGGACGATTAATGCTCCCATTTCTAATTATTAAAGACAGCCTCTGCAGCCCGATGCCCAGACCCACTTCTTTGTTAGAATGATGTGCTGCAGTTAGAAGAATCCTTTGGGTATTTTTCAAAATCCAAACTACCATTGGATCTGAATACAGGAATGAACCATTTGCTTCAAAGTTCGTAATCCGATGGCTGCAGACAGAACTCGTGACTGCAGTTCTAGCTTTGGGTAACAGAAAGACTCTTTCTTAGTGAGAAAGGCATCGTAAAATATCACTCTTCAGAGAGCAAATCTGCGTCAATATCCTTGATTTTTTCAAATCATTCCCAATCGACTATGTCACCCTCCGTTCTTCGGTAATTTCTTCAAATAGTTATTCTCATATGGAGTTCGCAGAATTTACCCTCAGTCAAATGTTTTATAGCTTTTTGTATACTTCTGTTCATATTATATACCTCCCCCCCTCGAATTTCGGAATGGCGTGTATTCGATGATGTACTCATGATTTCATAATACCGTATCCAGAGATACCTTTTATATTTTTCTGTTGGCTGAATTTAAAATACTTGGTTCAACTTGAACTGATGCCCAAACCAGCTTGACATTTTCTTTTAATCTAAATGCTTCAAAGAGGTCCTGCAACAGAGGGTCCTTCGATTTTATTACAAACTATTTTATGATTATATTATGCAGAAGTCAATAAACAATTCAGGGATTCAGCATCCTATTTTTTATTTTTTTCGTGAACAATCAAATGTTAACTGTTTGCTAGATTTAAAGAATCTGTTTGCGTATCGGCTCTCCAGTCAAAAGGCTGCGGGTTCGAATCCCACCTTGACATGGATGTTTGTGATTGTCTGTGAAAATGCTAGTGGTGGTGGGCGGTAGATGGCGTTGGTATAGATGATGAAAGTAGTTGGTGGATGTGGTGAAGGAGGAGAGTTGTGGAGTAGGTGCCCTCCCTCGATGAGTCCTTGGACTCTCTGGAGGTGTCACGTAATAATAATAATAAAGATGACATGAAAATGTGATAATCGCGCCTGACATGTACACTTTTTGTTCTGATTTGAAAGCTTATGGGTATTGTTTTCACTTTCATAAATGCCACGAACGACTAATCTTGCAACCTGTTTGCAATCAAAAACAGTTTTACTGAAGCCAAGTTGAGTATCTTTTTCTCAATGCATCATTTTATTTTCTTGGACTATTCTCACCAAGCGATGTTTTCAGGGCTGTAACGCTTATTTACGATCCAAATCAATCAAACATTTCACTATTCTTTGTGCTAGTTATTTCATCGACTTCGTAATGTAGTGCGTTTACTTATGGTAAGATTCATGGTGCAGGCAGACTCATCGTCGGTGGCCTACTTAACTAGCAACACATCTATCGTATCTATTCTTGAACTTATTTATGCTCCCGCAATCGAAGTGCATTGTGATCGTAGGAAACACTCATCCACCACTCTTCATGTAAAAAATGTACCTCCGCATCCCTTCATTTCGACTTTACACAACTTCTAGGAATAGCCTCTCGTTCTTCCCCTCTCATCTTGCAGTCTTTTCATAATCCCCCTCTGTACAAATGTGATAAAATCCCCTTACTAACTAAACGTCTCTGTTATATCACCTCTTTTTGTTCTAGCCTCTCTGCATAACTAATATTCCAGAGTCCTGATAGTGCATTGGTCATTCATTTCTGGAACCCTCTCCAGTGTTTCCACATAACAGTGAAAACACGAATAAACCCATTTGAATACAACAGTCTCATGTGTTGTCTGACCAGTACCGTATATGCAGGTGGTACCTACATGTTAATTGATCCCCTATTATAGCAGTAATAGATATGTAGTCTTTACAAGGCTTGCGGTGTGATCTCTGAACTTCAGTCCCTGTTAACCGTACTCCCCCCCCCCCCACACACACACCAGATCGGAATCTCATCCAATTCCTGAAGCACAGTTCCGCCAATATGGTACACAACCTCATATCTCTGAACTCCAAAGTGCAGCTGATTACATTTATTAATATTACAACTGCACTCATTTCTTCAAGCTAAAATCCTTCTCATGTCTTCCTGAAGGCAACTGACATTCAGAAACACTCGGTATAATTATTCCAGTCTTTGAATAGCCAGCAAACAATTGAAGATCCCCAGTCAACCTCCATGAAATATTCAACAAACAAGTGAAACAGCAAGGTACCAAAAATAGAAATCTGAAGCACGCCACTCCTCTCCCTTTTCTGATTGACTGCTCCATCGTTCAGAGAGCCAACTTCCAATCCATATAACCAATCTATTATGCAATCCCATTCTCCCCAGCTTGAATGCCAGCATTTCATGCGGTACTCTATTAAATGCTTTTACAAAGTCCACGAACATCACAGTATATGAATTTCCCTTATCCAGCACATCGGCACCTTATAAAGTGCGAGCATATTGGTAAAAGAAGACCTACCTCTAAACAAGCCCCTGCTGAACATCACAGAGAATCCCACGTCTATCAACTCAATAATGTCTTATATTCTTAGCCAATATCTTCTCCACAACTGCAGATATAAAGACTGGTTTAAGTGGAAACTAGGTTTTGAAGCTAGTTGGCTTTAGCGTTCCTCATAACCATCCACCTTGTAATTCCACACATATTCAAAGAAAAAGGTTAATGTTCTTATAACAGTAGCCATCTTTTTTTTGACTACCTCACAAATCAATACCTCATTTGGTGGCTGCATTGATACCCCATTTATTGTCACATCCTGTTAAAATATCGCAAAATGCAAGTCTGAAACCCATGTTGCTTTCATAGCATTCTTCTAGAAACTAAACGGATTCACTCTCTCCTTGTTTCCATACAGTCCCTTGTAATCCACATTTCTATAATTAAGATCTCTCATTAGGGTGGCCTCACTTTTACATATGCAATCAATTTGAATGAGCATTTCACAATTAGTGTCCGCGTGGTTAGCCTACTGGCTTTGCGCTTCGTAACCATATGCCTGAGGAAGAAGTGTCCTAGGTTCGATTCCTGTCGCCGACGTGAGGAGCTAAAGGATCTTTCTCAGCCATAGCCAAGTTAGCCGGTCTTGGGCGCGGGCTGTAGGGTTTTTTCCGCCATTTTATCTGGGGTTTTTCATCCCGCAAGCAGGCAAACCGGCCCCATGAACACACAGGGATACAGCTAGAAATACTTACAGGCATAGGGGTGACCATTCTATCCTCGTACTTCGGTTACGAAATCGAGCTATGTATTCTAACCAATTTTGCTATTCTGACAATCTGTTTCAACTTCACACCAAACAGCTTCAAAATATTCACGTGTATACCCTTTTTCCACTTTTAGTAGACATAGCAATAGCAGAATTGCCCTCCATTGTCTTTTCAATTTCCTCTCCTTTCCCCCCCCCCCCCCCAAATTGAGATACCTTCATTCCTGTTACCGACAGGATATCATCTTCAAACAACGCCATTTAACTTACCTATTATCTTTGAGCATACTGTGAACTCAATGAATTGTGGAATTATGTACATGTGACATACTTAAGTAGATGTTACATAAGCTGCTTGTATTATTATACATTCTGGTTTTATGCCGATCTGACATTATTTGTTTACTTTTGTGAAGGACTTGGTGGTAGATGCGTTTGGTTTCTACGCAAGAGTGATAACGTCCGCTTCTTAAACCATTTTGCAGGCTTTAGCAGCGCATGAAAAAAATTTAATCTGTAGAGCAAAGGTCTTAAATTGTGTACTATATACTATAAGTTTCGAAACCTTTTTTAGTTTGAGAACAAGAATATAATGCCATAAAATTTCTTTGACATCTTTAATGGTTTGCTACTACAGTCGTACTAAAATGTACAATTATTTTTCTAGTAATTATTGCAGGTTGCCTTTTGATTTAGAACCATCGGAGGAAACAAACGAAAAAAAATTTCACAGATGAAAACCACTTATTACAAAAACAACCAATAAGAGCACAAATTGTTCTCTGAGAGAATAATGCATCTTATGGGGCGTGTTGACGCAATAGAAGAGATTTAATATGAAGAAATAACGATCGGCGTGTGCCTGTCAGAAACCGTTAGCTGCATCTCCACATAATAAACAACTTTTCTGATTAAGTATTTATTACTCCATCGAAATTAGGTGCATGTTTTTGAATTGCATTCATTTTAAGTTTTTTTTTGGGGGGTCACTCTGAAAATCTTAACATTCTTTTGTTCCGCTAAACAGATGTCTTCAGGCAACTTACATCTGGAAATGATGAGACATTTTAAAATGATGTGGATACTTTACAGCTAGTGGCATTCAGAAACACTCCAAGGAACCAGCACTGTTGAATAAAATCGATTTATTTTCCCAGCGTAGCGCTCTGTTTTGGTTGTCTTATTAACAGAACTGAGAATGGTAATCGCGACCATTCGTTTTTTATAATTAATCGCTATTGTCCTTTTAAATAAAATGAATTTGCATTCTTTCCTCTAAGGCTACGCTATTTGCCGCCTGTTACGCTCATTACATTTTTGATCAAAATAAGAATGAAGAAATCGTGTATGTAAATCTTTTTATAAATTTAACCATCTCTTGATGACCATCTTCATATATAAAGTAACTAAATGAAAACCTTTCAGTACCGCTTCGTAAGAAAACAAATTAAGTGCTGATCAGCCAGCACAAGATCAATTTTGCATTGGAAAAAAAAAGTGATCTGTCCTTTAACGTATAAACGAACTGAAATATCAACTGGCTAATGAGAAGGGGGGGGGATTTCATTTATGCACATAACACATCTAAAAATGGAACGAAGATACATGTCGTGGATAATGATGGGTTTGAATGATAAACTATGTAAAATATTGCAGTAGGATTTCTGTATACTGCGTGTAATAATTTGTTTGGTTATTTGGAATTAATGAGCAAACATTTCTTGGATACAGACAGACACCTCAGCTCGTACCTTTCCAGCGATTATTCTTTGCCAGTCCAATACAACGCCAACAACGGTGGAGCTCATATCACAACAAGTTCATTAATTTCAGCTTATTGCCTTTGGGAACTCATTTTAACCGTGTTGCGCAAATCAACGCGGATTGTCTACTGGAACAGAATATCTACAACTAATTTTAAAACTATACACAAAGAAAGGAGGAGATTAAGCGAGCACAAGACTAAGAAAAAGATACATCGCGATAATACCGACGTCAGAATTCGTAAATGTAACAAAAACGTTACTGAGATTGTATTTTGCGTTTGCTTTGCGCATCTTATGTCAAGTCGAGAAAATAAAGAAGATCGAAAGATCTCCACAGCCGTAAGAAAATGAGCACATGCATTGTTGATTTTCCAGAATGGAGACCAGGAATGAAAAATGTCAACTTTAATGCCATCGATGTTTGTTTACTTTGAAATCGCTTACTGAATGCTGAAGATTGTGGGTGCAGAAGACGAAAGGGTGGCCCTCTTCCTTTATTTGACGTACGAATTTTGTTTGCCTATTTTAAGCAACAGAGCATTTGAGTAGTTACCTTTAATTGGTGTTCTTTTCTAGAAGTGAGGCAAACTACAGAAGTACTTCGTTCGTGCATGTGCACTTAGCTTCGATTTAAGGAACGTGGCAAGTGGAGCTGAAAGAAAGAAGGCCACATTAACAATTCACGTGGAAATGCTCGTGAAAAATGTTCTTGAAAGTAGTCGTAAGTTTAATTAGGACAGGCTGCTTTCGCATTTCCAAACTCTCAGCATTCATTTGCAGCGGATGTTCGCTTCAGCTTAAAGTATTAGCAGGATAAGAAATGCGCGCAGCAGATGTAATGCATCCAAGCTGGGAATCCATAAGAAATAGAACTTCTTAAAGATTTGCTCGGAAATGGCTTTCAAAATCATCCACCGCCGAATCATTGAAATCACGAGAAAAGAACTCAAAAGACTACAAAAGTAAACAAAGGGGAAGTCGGATCAAATATTGAAGGGCATTAGGGCAGTGACGATGCCGAAGTGATACGAAAAAGAAAGATCGAGTCATGGCGTTTGAAAAGAACGATGAGAAGAGAGCGAAGTTTTATGCAAGTTATTACGAAAGAGGACATGCGCAGTCAAAACGTCGAGCTTGAAAGCGATATTTATTTGAAAATATTTCCATTTCACGAACGGAAGGGTTACAAATATAAGTCCTTTCTCCTGAACTGAATTTCTTCCTTTTTTTCAAGGATACACGCAAGATTTGTGAAATTCGACCATTATTCTGAACGAATGAATGTAGAAGAGTTCGGGAAACGGACTGACACTCAAGTGAAAGAAAGCTCCTTAGACAAAATGCGAAACGCGGTGGCTCTATAGAGAGGGATATGCGATTCTTAATCAGATTTCCTAAATGAACGAGCAGTCGATTAAAATCCAGAAAACACCAAAGTAACTGTTTTCGAAGCGAAAAAATTAGTCGTTGAATTTCAACTCATTACAACTGCCATTAAGAAAAAAAAAGAAGTGATGATGATGATAATGAAAACATCGTGTGTGTATCATCAACAAGAAGCTAAATCAACCAAATATACAAATTTAAGTAAAATACTTGAACTTTTGCAAAGATATTATTTGAGAGGAAAGCATGCATGAAGAAATATACACAATGAAATGAAAATTCATGCAGACTTAGCCAGTACGAGTAAGTTAAATAATAGTAGAAATATACTACAATAGAATAATATAAATATTAAAAGTGTAAAGAATAAAATAAAAAATATAAAAAAGAAGCAGAAAAAGTTAAAAAAAAACAATGAAAGGAGTGTAGATTTATATATGGACCTCTTGATGTACTGAAAATATAACTGAAGTCATTCGACTTGGATGGCGATATATGGATGTACTCATCTAGAATCAGTTCGATAAAACAGTACTAGAAATGCTCTCGCACTGTACGTCGAAAATTAACATTTAACATTATTGAATGTAATGTTAACCAAAAGAGTGAGGTCGTTCCTCACCAAACTTCATTTCCATTAATGATGAGAAATGCGCAGCAGATAATACCCAGTTATTAACCACTTATATAATTTAGAGTCAAAGAATCCTGAAAACGCGTACTACAGTTAAAGGTATGACATCATCTGCATAAACCAAGAATTGAGATTAAAATCTCCAGTTTTGATATTGGGTTTAATACGACTTTCCTTCATGACGTAATCCGTACAAATTATGAAAAACGGTGGAAATTGATTGTGCCCTTGCATTACATAATATTTTGCATCAAACCATCTTCCTATACCTCGTTCAATTCTGCTTCTCTGAAATTTTAATATAAATGATGTATTGCTTAATAGGTTTCTCATATAAAACAAGCTTCCTGATCCGTTTTTCTCGTGGTATCGTACGCATCTAGAGTTCAGTCGGTATTGACGGTGTCGTTTGTTTGTTTGAAACGACCTGGGTTCGAATCCCGTCAGAAACAGGAAGAACATTCATAAGGGATTTTCACCTGAAGATAAGATTAGCCGCTCTCTCATACGCTGGTGGTAGCATGTTTATTCAGCCCGTAAAACAGGCAAACCCGCAGAAAAACACACACGATTAACAGACATAATATATTGGCCTCATCGCCTTGGTTGCTTCAGCCTTTTATGCTAAATAACATCATGATCTTGGTACCCGTCGTATACCGTTTTGTTATCTACAAAATATTCTAAATATTTGCAATATAATCATATATATCAATAAATTATATAATTCATCACATCTCATCAATTGAACCAACCAGTGATTTCATTAGTTCGATAAGGAGTTCGGTGTTTGCTTTGGGACTTTCATTTTCTTGGTCTCCAATATATTTATATATTTCAGTTTATAGCTTACAGAACAACTCGAATTTGATTTTTTTCAGAAAAGAAAACTCTAGCTTTTCTGAAAAAGATTTTTTATTACGTTTTCAATACGATGTTCATTTTTATCCCGCACAAAACTCGAGGATGATGTCTTCCTATTCAAATACTCTGAATAAAATGACCATGAAGATATCGCTATCGAAAACATTGTCAGTAGAACTTTTCTTATTCCTTGGGTGTTCCCTCAGTGTAAATTTATGCATATCTTCATGTTGGAAATGGTGTTTGTAATGATTGCTCAGGGTTCTGAATAGAAATCCACCAATTTCTTGCCTATTAGTTTTGCTCTTTTCTCCAAATTTTGGAGAAAATTCCGATCTAATGAAAATTGATCATTAGATCGGACGACACGGTCTATTCTCCTATTAGCTTTTATAGTGGTCATTTCAGGGGAAAAGCCAATAGCTGGGAAGAGATGGACACGTCCACATAGTTTTAAAGGTATGAGAAGGTCTCTTCTCGACAACGATCAAAAAATATCCGGACACCTTCTCATCCCAACTCTCACTCTAATGTGAAAGTCGTTAATACGGAGTCGGTCTGCCCTTTCTTGATATAGCAGCCTTCATTTTCAGGGAAGGCTTTTCATTAGTTTTTTTTTTGGTTCGTTGCTGCAGTAATTCTTCCAGAAGAAGATTAGTGAGGTCGGTCGATGATGGCAGACGATTCGACTCGAAATCGGCGGTTCGGGTTCATCTGAATGAGATTGTCAATCCCATTGAAAATCCTCATTTTCAATGGGATTGAAAAATGAGAATGGTGTTCAAGTTCTTGAACACCATTCTCATCCAACCATTCCTGTACGGACCTCACTTTGCGAAAGAGGTATTGTGCTGATACAGTAAAGGGCCCTCACGCGGAACTGTTGCCATAAAGTTAGAAATATAGATGACTAGAACCTCATTAGCAGCCAGGGTGTTAAAATTTCCCGTCAGTGGAGCCAGGGTCCTAATCCGAACCATGAAAAACATCCGCACGCCACGATGTATCTTCCACAAACTGCCGAGTTCGCACAACACATTTGGGAAGTGGAGTTCTACTGGCATCCATCGCACTGGCAGATAATGAAGCGTGATTCGTCACTGGAAACACGTAGTCTTCAGTTCCCCAACAAACAGTTGTGGTGCCGTTTGTTGCTGCTGATTTCCGAAATGCATCTGCAAGCAACGAACAGCACCACAACTGTTTGTTGGGAACTGAAGACCATGTGTTTCTATGACCGCGCAGCAGCGCAGTTTTTCGAGCGGTATCTCAACCGTGGAAGGCGATTTTGTTTCTTGTCACACGCTTCACCACTTGGCGGTCACTCTTTGCTCTGTGATTTTATGTGGCTTACTATGTGACAATTGGGTTGTTGTTGAACCCGGGCATTTCCACTCCAGAGTATCAGTTGGTTTAGAAAACCTCAGAAATTAACAGTAAAATAATGGGAAACTACCCATTCTTTTATTGTTGATGTTTCCGTAAACTTGCAAGACCGCGTGCTTCCTTTTTATGCCTGTATGAGCCATGGTTGTGATGTATATGGTGATATCAGCTACTAGGAGTGGGGGGAGTGTCCGAATATTTTTGATCAGATAGCGTCTCCGGCTGCACTATTAAGCTATCTCTGTAAACTTTAATGCTACTAATTGCAGTCTGGCTAATCTGTTTAACTGAAGTAAACAAGGTCATTATTGCTAATCCACTTATTTATACATCATGAGCAATTCAATTTTCCAACGCTTTGACGTTTGCCTCACCATAAACTGAAGCCGTGCCAACAGCAAAGGATATCATTTTACCAAATAAATTAGATCCACACAAATTAACATTAAGATATATTCAACATAGGATAAGTTACCAGAATTGAGATTGTTTCCAATTATTTCAATATTATTTAATTTAGTTCTTGTCAAAACACATCCGATTTACACAGATATTTTAGAGAAAATAATAAGTAGTTATAATTAGCCTATAACACAAATATTGTGGGATATGTGGTTAGAGAAAGAAGGAATGTTTTTAGAATACGGAGGTGGTACTAGGAAAACAACATGGAGAAGGCTGTTCCACAGCAGAGACGTCGAAGGAATGAAAGAGAAAATAATAGAAAGAAAAGATGGTTTCGATGAGTTTAAAGCTGAACTGAGTATTGATGTTGAACAGCAGCGCGTGTGTTTTTACGTACTTGGAGGAAAGAAAGCAGAAATGGTGTCCCATTCGATGGAGCAGCCCCCTTGAAAATACTGTTGAAAATGCATAACAGAATCAATGAGAAAGTGAGTCTAGGAATTGATTACATGCAATCTCATCTTCTGGATAGTACGAAGTACATTTAGAGTAGTTTTCGGTGTGCAGCACATCAAAGGTGAAAAGTGTTGTAAAATAGGGCGAAGTTTGGACGCCCTATTTTTCAACAATAGGACGTATTTTTCCAAATTCGTTCATTCATAAAATACCTGGAACATCACAAATTTGGATTTGTGCAAGTTATAAGGGTGTAAGTTGAGTCTTAAATGGAAGTGGACACCGCGTTGGGGGGGGGGGGTTAAGAGACTGTGTTTGTGATGTCAAGTTTTTGGCAAGAAAAATTAAAAGCGCGAGTCAGCTCAAGAAGAGAAACCTGATGTTTAACTGGATATCGGAATAGTTTCAAAGGTATGGGAAACCGAAGTGAAAAGAGTTTTTTTCCGTGCGAGAAAGAAGATGGGACTGTTCTTTGGTAGCATCGAAGTTCACTAGGTTTTCCTGCTATTGATTGGGAATGTTTATGAATTAGTTACGAAAGATCTTAAAAAGATTCAATCATTTCAGCGCTAGGGTTTTATCAGATTAAAATATTAAACGAATGGAGAACAGTAACATAAAAAAATAGAATGGACAGGATCGGAGGTTTGTGAGAGGTGGCCATTAATGTATCGAAGCAATTAAAGAGCTCTAGGATACTCTTGACGTTCAAGAAGAAGTCTTACGAAAGAATTCCATTCATTATGGTGCGTAGCGAACGACCAGAATCAACTGCAATGGGTGCAAAAGGTGAATGCCAGATCATAAAGTGGTAGTTGAGTTTAATAAACAGCCCCGCACATGGAAACTATTTAGAATACCAGAAGTACAGAACTGTTAATCAAACAATGGCAAAAGGATAACACACGGCGTTTAAATGGATATGAACATCGACATACGGAATAGTCAAAAACAGAAAATTTATCGAGAAACCTCGGCATTCTCCATTGAAAAAAGCTAGCGACAAGCTAACTGTTGAGAATTAAAATTTCTTGTTTGAGATAAACGAGAACAGTTAATGATTTACTCCTCACAAATCACGGAACACTGGATTCTCACCGTACATCAATGTCACTTCGCAAATTTCGTTCATCGATTTGAAATTTCACTTTTGTGTCGCAGATTGGACTTTTCTGTTGGTGCTCTCGTAGAAATAACATCAGTGCGGTATCGAAGCACAGCCAGGAGATTTCTGATCGTCAAGTGCATCCGCCACTTGCTACTAACCTTCCATTCACTAATAAAGTAATTCGAAGCGATTCTGCTGGTCAGGGGATGCTGGGGGACACTTTTGGAAAATACCGGATGGCTCGGCGTTCGCGGGAACCAAAGGAAGATTTACTTAGTGACCCATCGAATCTTTCAAAAGGAGAGGGGGAAGAGCGGGATAGGTGCATGAAAATGAGGACGTGCTTTGAATGTATCAGATAATTTGTCGAGGCAAATGACGCTAAAATTTACTTCCTGCGCTATTTATTTGTAGCATATATTATTTAATGGTGTCTGCAATGCGCTGAGCTACACATCTAATCCAGCGTCCTTTAAATTGTTGCAATAAGAGAATCAAGCACGTTTCAGTCCTCTTTTTAAAAATAGAATAACTACCGTATACAATGTAACTCCTCATCAAATCGCTTACCGAAACAGTGATGCCCTCCTGAGTATATTTCCTTGACACCGAGTTATACAGAACACGTAATTTTAAAACTAACTTGACTAGTGTTTTTTCCACAAAAATTAAATCCGATTATTAATTGAGGATCACTGTGAAAATCTAAGGCATCTACAACAACGATGGCAAATTTTGTAGTTAGCATACGTTCTTCCCAACCGACTGGTTGCGGTGTGAATTCAACCCTGAGCATGGATGGATGTTTGAATGTCTTTAGATGGGGGGTGATACCACTTGGACACCTAGAATGGCTTGAAAAAGATCCGTGTTCGGTCTCTAGAGCGGAATTTCCGGACTATGCAAAATTAATTGAAAAATACAAAAAAAAAATATATGAGAGAAAAATATACTTAGCTCACGATGCGAATGTGCTATAGGTTACGAAAACGTCTGGTGGGTGAGAACCACAAAAATGAACGCAATAAATATATACAAACTGTTATTTTACTTTACATGTCAATTAAATAGCCTACTATACGTGAATTTGTGGTATTTGGAATATTGTTTTTTGAACACTATTATGTTCATTTCAAGTTGCATGGTCGTAACAAGAAACGAGAGCCTCCGTAATTCAGTCGGTTTCGACGATTCCCTTTGGTAGGAAAGACCTGGGTCCGATCCCGTCTACGACGCGAAGAACCTTTATCGGGGATTTTCAACTGAACATAAGTGAGCCGGTCTCATACGGAGGAAGAGGGAGTTTTTCCTCCCTCAGAACAGGCAAACCAGCCTTTGAGCACACGCACTTATCAGACATTACACTAGCCTCATAGCCTGAGTTGCTTGGGCCATAAATCTAAATAAACCAAACAAGAAACGAACATTAATCACGCATTGATTAATGGTGTTTAGCTTACTGATATGGAGATACGATGGGTGGTTAGTTTATCAGAAAACACCTATATTGTAATATTTTCTGAGAGGTCTGTGTTCTCTCTCTATATATACTATCCTATCCTGGGATGCTCTACTTACATATCGTCACTTAATCTTATACGTTCCCCTTTTTACATTCTAGATTCCTACCTTCTGTATTTCTGTACTCCTTCTACCTGAGAGCAATGGAAAATTTATTTAGATTAATGACTGCGCCATCCATGCCTTAATATGGTGGAAGAAATATAGTACTTCCAGTAGGTTATTAAGTCTTCCATAACAAATCCCTTTATCGTCCCCAAGTTATCAATTTGCTTTGCAGTTCTGGCCCTTTTCATACTCAGTATTTATTAAATGTTTCCCGCTTAGGTTCGATTTTATTTATGATCAATGCATTGCAATGAAAAATAAGATCGGCAAAAACTTCGTTAAAAATGCAACATAGGATTTAATAGTCAACAAACAGGCATACATTACACACTATAAGACAGAGGGTGATCCTCTGTAATTCTCATAAAAAATTCTACAAATAAACTTGCATATATCTCTACTTCAATCAATACAAGGCGTACATCATGTTATCTATCTAATTTAGAGAATTATCACTTAACAAACTTCTTAATACCTGCATAATCGGCGTTAAGGACGTGTTACGATTAGAATAACATATTATAAACTTAATTAAGAAAATTCGTACAAAGATTACATACAGGCATTCGACAAAATTCATAACCCAAAATATTTCCTAGGAATTAGCTATGCTCTTTCTCAGATGCAATAATCAAAGCTATACCCATTCTTACATGCAATATTCCAATTCTACAACCTATTCTTATAGCTTCGCACAGTCTAAATAAAACAATATTTTAACTCACATGAGCTGTATTCCGTTGGGTTGTACTCTCAGATTCCGTTGGCTGCGACTTCCCATGTTTCCTTTTTCTTCGTCTTGCGTTTTCGCTCTCTCCTCCTTCAGATCATTGGGATAACCGGCCATTCATCATTTTGGCTCGCGGGATGTGGGTGATAATTCATCGGCATGTTAATACACCGGCGAAGGGTCGCGAATTGTCAGGGCCTTCACGGACTTAGATAAGCGGAACGGCTCATAGACAAGTTCGGCTACACCTCTGCTGATTCGTCATTTGCGCTTCTGGGCTAGCTGACGGCTCGCGGCATGGCTTCCCTCCTTTGGCTTCCTCGCCAGGACATCACTCTCAGGCTTTCTATCACATCGTCTCCTCGTATGCTCGTTTCTTCTCTGTGCGAAAAAAAAACTTCTTTATCGCTGGAAATCCCGTCTCATATTCCCCCAGTTTCGAGACCCTGGGTTCAGTTTTCACAACCCCGTGCACACCTTGCGTGCACTTACGCGAACCCCATTACATTGTCATATGATTCCTAGTTTCTGGAAACTTCGACAAGCCTTCGTCTTCGTGTTCTAATCTCATTAAGACAGACAGTGGAACATCCGTTTGAATTTTTGCCTCCCGCTTTATGCATTGACCTTGAGGTCACTTAGGGTTGAATTCGTAAACAAAATTTTCAACCGGCGTTCCGACTGTATAGTGTTTCCCTTAGCCTTGAAAATGTTGCATCTTTTGTTCAAAGAGACAGCTAATTCCCGTTGGGCTGTACATGTGTTACATACAATACAAAAATGTTCAAAGAAAAGACTATTTGCAGGTGTTCTGGGTTCTGCCTAACTGTAAAAACTCGATTCGTTCGTTATACAAAATTTATTCTTGTTGCATCGAATTTTTACAATATTTTCCCTAAATCATTTTTTCACATATTTACATTTTAAATTCCATTGACATATCTTTACTTTCCATTATTTACATTTTATTTTTAATACAAAATTTTGTATCGAGTACTACGTGAAGCAATATTCACACATCATTGTAATCGTGAGATTTGCATTACACAGCAAGAAGTCTACTGGAAAAGCAGACAAGGAAAAGTTTCAATTACCAGTACCGCATCCTCACGCTGACGAAAAGCGTGAGGATGCGGTACTGATGATTGAAACTAATCCAATGTTTATTTCAATGTAAGAAGATGAGTGTTTGAAGTTAAGGGGATAAACAATCCCTCATTATTTTAAAGCCGGATACGAAACTCGGAGATCGAAATGTAAGAGTTTCATGCCGAAGAACTATCGGCGAGTCCAAGCGTAAGTCAACACCTGGGTACGGCAACTCGGAGCAAAGGTGGAGCAAGTTTCGATGACTGTCCTTAATATTTTCTCATAATGTAAAACGCAGCTCCTAGGAGATGTATTACTGTTTTACATTATGAAGAGACGTCACTACCCAGACCGGTTTCGACCTTTATTTAGGTCTCATCAGTGAGTAGATAGACGTGGAATACCAAGGTTTAAGTGTTAAACCTTGGTATTCCAGGTCTATCTACGTTGAGGAGGATTAGTTGCTAACTGCAGATTATAACTGAAGATTTTGTTTAGTATTCTACACCATTCTATTGTGTAGAATGTGTAATTTGCCAACTAAGGATTCCGTACCGAATTCTTGAGTATACTATTGCATAATATTGCATCTATAAAAATTTGAGATGTCGCGCGTGTTATGCATTCTATACGATGTTCACCTTAGTTGGTCTGTAACCACATGGCTATGGGATTTCCGTTTCAAATTGCGATCTTCGTGTAGACCCTTTGATATTGCAGGAGGAGGAGGAATGGTATTTAATTGACGAGATTGTCTCCCTTCAGTTGAATTAGGTTAAATTTAGTTTACTAGACGTTCAATTCGATTTTTTCGCCGAACCCTGTATGCAGACTTCATAAAATCAGTTTTCATGCTACGCTTTAAGATTGGCATTGTCGCTCGAGGAGAAAATTGTTGCTGTACCATCGGCATACTGGATTAGGTTCCCTTTCAATTCCAACGAACAAAGGTCGATTATGTAAATTAGAAATCCCAGAACTGTACCCGGAGGAACACCACTTTTCATGAGTTGGTATGTGCCAAGGTTTTATTTGATCTGCCTCTTTTCTAAAAAGATAGAAACCATTGGTTACCCCCCCCCCCCCCAAAAAAAAACATCTATAGTGCGCTGTTTGTTAGTTTCTAACAACATGTAATAATCGGCAGTGAAATTCCATCGTACTGTAAGTCTATAAAAATAGCTTCTGTTATTTTACCGTTGTTAATGCTCTTATATAGAATTCAGAAAACTTCAGGAGAGCTTGAGCAGTGTTCCTTTTTTCGAGGGATCCTTGCCGACTTTTACTGAATTTCAAAAATTAATGTCTGTTTCTGTTGCTGTGTTGTTCCTTCTCAACACCGTCTTTAAACCAGGAAAATTAAAAACCGTCTTGAAAATTGCTTTAAGGTATAAAATAATTTTAGTAGTCTTGATTGTATGCTCGTGAATATTTTGATATTCTTAAATCTGCTAATGTTTTGAAGCTCTGAGTTTTTTGTATTCCTTTGATCTTTTATTTTATCAACGTGTCTCTGGTCCTGCTGTCTCAGAACGTAACAATAATCCGCTTTTTATTTATTACAGAAACTCTGTGAGTCGCCAAAACTTCGTCCTGATCTTCAGTTTGTAGACAGAGTTGGACATTTAATTGGGGATGCTTAGAATATGCTCCATTGGCTCTTCCGGGATGCCTAAAAATTCAATATTACTTTTCTTCAATTGTGCTTCTACGTCTTTTCTAAGTGCTTCGCGAGTTAATGTCTGGTTGTCTTGTTTTTAGGATTGTCACGCCATTCAATTCGATAGTTTGATGAAATCTTAATTTCTTAGATTTCGCCCCTTAATTTAGAATTGTCTCTTTTGATTTCTGTTTATATCTTTTTGTATTTGTTTTCTGAAATTAAAGTAAATTCTTCGAGTTTAGTTTCAATTTTACCTTTTTCTATACCTGAAGCTTTACTGTTATCAGCGTGCTATTATTAAGATTTTCAGTAGTCTTCACTTATAGAAATCAGTTACTTCGAGTACAGGTTTGACATTTCCATTTTGATTTTTTTTTCTACAGACATATTTCTGAAGTTCGATTCTTTCAAACTTACAGGACCCGGATGATAGTAGTATTTACACACGAGACACCATTTTTATAGTTCACTTTTATGAAAAACAGAACCTTCTCATATTGCTTTCGAATGTTCTTGGGAGTGGAGTTGGGAGATGATTGTTGAGCGATTTTAGTGATTTATGCATCTATATGTACGACTTTTGACGGGTGGAATTACCTGAGCACGGCATCAGGTTCATTTAAGCAGAATTATAATTGACAGAGAAAGAGGAGTGACGATTTAACACTTTTTTTACTACTGTGCATATGCTGCAGCAGATCATAAGGTGGTAGTTTGGGTCAAGAATAGAAGTCCACTTAACAATTAAGTATTCTGTTATATAAACGCATTCGTTTAGGTCTGGCATAGAAGCTAATATTGGTGAGATGGCTTGGAGACCTGCTGCGGGGGAAGAGTCGTCGAATCCATATTGGTGAGTATTAATTTCGTGGACCTCCGGGTAGTGGAGAGGTTGGCTGTTCATGACCTTCTCCATTGAATACTTGACGATTGTGATAAAGACAGTGGAAGGTTAGTTTGATGGCTGACTTTATCCCACTACTTACAAAGATATGAATCTTTGTAAGTAGTGGGTGAATTTCGTCTCCGTGCCATGTTAGGTCTCTCTATACTCTGATAATTAGTGGATGATTCAATTCACTTCCTACTGACATTCAAGAAAACTGCGATAACAATCTTCAACATAGAGTAATACTACAACGTCTTTGACAATTATATGCAAACTGCGCTTACGGGGGAACGAGAATAATCCTAACCATTTTTCGATGGTTTTCGGGTGACATATCCGTTGAAAATGCCTGAAATTCCTTGTATCCCTGAGCGATACGATTCTTAGTCTCTACTTTTCAGCTCCGCTGCGGAGTTATATGTGTGTGTGTGGTTCCCGCCCACGAAAGCTTGTTGTTGTTATGTTCCATCGAGTCGTTTTCGACTCCTGGTGACTCCATGAACATACATGCTCCATTCAGATCTGTTCCTGGCCATATCTTTCAGAATTTCCAAGCGCATTCCAGTTGCTTCTTTAACTCCATCCACCCATCTAAATCTTGGTCTTCCTCTTCTTCTGCTTCCATCAACTTTAGCAAGCATCGTCATCTTCTCCAAACTGTCATTTGCTCGCATTATATGTCCAAAGTATGACAATTTTTGCTTGATGATCATAGTTTTCAGGGAGCAATCTGGCTTTATTCTGTCTATCACAGATTTATTGGTTTGCTTTGCAGTCCATGGTATTCTTAGTAAGCGTCTCCAAACCCATAATTCAAATGCATCTATCTTCTTTATTTCACTCTTTCTCAGGGTCCAACTTTCACATCCATACAGTATACCACAGGGAATACCATTGCTTTCACGATTCTGATTTTTGTTGCGAGGCTAATATCTTTAAAGATCTTGCTTAAATTTGTCATTCCGAGTAATAATCTCCTAACTTCTTCAGTACAATAACCATATTTATCAATTCGGGATCCTAGGAGCCCAAAATTGTTAACTGCTTCCATTTTCTCCCCATCTACTTCAAAATCATTAAGTTCACATGTTGCCATAACTTTTGTCTTTCTGAGGTTAAGTTTAAGACCATACCTAGCGCTTTCATCTTTAACTTTCATAATAAGTTCCTCCAAATCTTCTTTGCATTCTGCTAGCAAGGTGGTATCATCTGCATACCTCAAATTATTAACATTTCTTCCACCAATTTTAATTCCAACCGAAGACTCCTCCAGCCTTGCCATTCGTAAAATGTGTTCGCTGTACAAGTTAAACAGGTACGGAGATAAAATGCATCCTTGTCGCACCTCTTTACCTATTGTGAAATACTCAGTTTCTCCAAGATCTGTTCGGACAGTAGCTACTTGTTCATAATAAAGATTCCTCAGAAGGATAATGAAATGTTCTGGGACTCCCATTGTTCTTAACACATTCCACAGTTGTACATGATCTACAGAGTCAAAAGTCTTGCTATAGTCAAGGAAACAAAGGCACACATTCTTGTGATCTTTCTATTATCCATCTCGCATGGGCGATTTGATTTCTTGTTCCTCTGCCTTTTTGAAATCCTGCCTGTTCATCTGGCATTTCTCTCTTCATGAATGGTTTCAGTCTTTTCTGAATGATCTTAAGTAAGACTTTGCTTGCATGAGAAATCAGTGCTATAGTTCTGTAATTTTCGCACTTTCTTGCATCGCCTTTCTTCAATAAAGGTATATAAGCTGATTTTTTCCATTCCCTAGGCCATGTAGTTGTGATCCAAATTCGCTGACATAGAGCTGTTAAAATTTCAACAGCCTCTTCTCCCAGGGCTTCGAGCAGCTCAATGGGTATTCCATCTCCTCCTGGTGCTTTCTCTGATATCTGTTGCAGTGCCCACTTCACTTCACTCTCCAGTGGTACTGGCTCCTGTGTATATTCCTGCTCTTCAAATTTTTCAGTAATTTTGGAGTCCTTTCTGTAAAGGGCTTTTGTATACTCTTTCCATCTTTCTTTTATGTCTGCACTTCTGTAAGATATCCTTTGTGTTTACTTTTCAATATTGTCACCTTGGAACTAACTTCCCTGTTAGTTCTCCGATCTTTTTGAAAAGAGACCTCTTGTTTTTCCTTTCTTGGTTTGGTCTTTTTTTGTTAGCATTTCTGGTTAAAGTATTTTTCCTTGTCTCTTCTGGCTTGTCGTTGAAACTCTACATTCAAATGCCATACTTCCTGCAAATTTCCTGTGGCCTTCATTTTCCTCCTTTCCCGACCAGTTTTGATGGCATCTTCTGACAGCCATTTAAACTTCTTACGAACTGTTGGAATATTCTCCTTTGCTTCTGTTTAATTATATCTTTAATCTCTTCCCATAGTTCATTTGGTTTTCTTTCACACAAATTGAGTGTGTTGAATCTCTACTGTATGGTAATATTGTATTCAGCTGGGGTGTCTCCAAGATCATATCTGAACATTTGTGTTGTTTTCACTTTGCGTAGTTTCATATGTTTCGTAGCCACTAATAACTCATGGTCTGTCCCACAGTCTGCACTTGGAAAAGTCTTGACAGACTGAATCGCACTTCTCCATCTTCTTTGTCCAAGTATATAGTCAATTTGATTTCTGTGTTGTCCATCAGGTGATATCCATGTGTACAATCTTCTTTTGTGCTGTTTAAAGCAGGTGTTAGCAAGAAACAAAGAATTCTCTGCACAAAACTCAACTAGTCTCTTCCCTGCAGTGTTACGAATACCTAAACCAAAACGACCTGTTATTCCTTGTTCCTCAATCTCTCCCACTTTTGCATTCCAATCTCCAATAAGTACCCTTAAATCTCGCTTTGGTGCTGCACCTATCACTTCTTGTAACTTGCCATAAAATTCTTCAAAGTTTTCTTCTGATGCCTCTGCAGTGGGTGCGTAAACCTGAATGATGGTCATATTCATTGGATGTCCACTCACTCTAAGAGAAATGATTCTGTCACTCACTGGATTATAACCTAATATATACCTAGCCATCTTTTTCCTGAGTAAGAAAGATACTCCATTTGTACGACGTCTCATGTTCTGAGTAATATACTATATAGTCCCCAGACTGAAAATGGCCCATTCCTGTCCATCTAAGTTCACTTATTCCCAATATATCCAGCTTCTTGCGCTCCATTTCCATCTTTATTATTTCCAGCTTACTTTGGTTCATACTTCTAACATTCCAAGTTCCAATCCTGTGGTTTCTTGTGAAACAGCGAGAGCCTCCCTTTTCCAACCAGCAACATCCGTGACCAAGCTTCCTTCCGGGTTTGACCTAGACGCATGATAAAAACTAGTTCTACTTGCGGAAGCCCTCTGTTCTTCCCCAGTTGCACGTTGGATGCCTTCAGGCCCGGGGGTCTTACCATCCAGCACCATATCGTACTTTCTCATTTTTGGCATGTTCATAGAATGTTCTTGGCAAGGGACAGAGGTGGTTTCCCATTGCCTTCCTCTGAAATATTTTTCGACTTTCCAGCCTAGATCCGCACTGTTCTGTGAAAACGGGGGCATCTCTGAAGGATGCGACTCTTCGCCACGCAGTACGGTCTTGGTAAAGAAGAGGCTAAGTCTCTGTATTAGAGATGTATTGCGCATATCTTTACCCTGGAATAATTCCCAGTAAAGAAATTATCCCTTAATCCCTTACGAAAGCTTATTATAAACCTGTAATACATTTTGTACCATGGATCGACTAAGCCTTTTTTTTTGCCATTTTTATCAATGTTATATATTATTTGTAACTGTTTAAGTTATTTTGACATAGTCCAGAAACTTTGCTGCAGAGATCAAACATTTAACTTTATCAGCACTTCAGGCCTCCAATATAAGCGAGGCGGGCAATAAAAGTCATCTTCCACCTAAAGACAAACATCTATGGCCACGGCGGGATTCGAGCCCGTGACCTGCTGGTTGGAGAGCAGGTACGCTAACCACTCGCCCGACCAGGTTGCCATAAAATTTCTAAGAGAGAGGAATTTATTATGTTTTTGATATGTTCGCGTTCCATTTTAATATATTACTAGCGTAGGACAGATTTGAATCTGTGAGGTACGAAACTCCGCTCGTTATGTCAAAAAATAAGAAGCGATTCGTTATTTAAATAAAACAATCGGAAAATCTTGTAAGGATTCCAGACAGAAAGAATATATGACAGAATTTGTTGAAGTCAATAACTGACAATGAGCGAACCTTAAACCAGTTGGTTCGCCACAGTGATGCTCGTTAAGGCGAGAATCTGATCATCTGTCTTAAGCAGCGAAAAACCACAGACGTCCTTAAGGATGATGCAGTGCAGTCCATAATGAGCGAAGCAGAACGAATGCCTTCTTCCGTGACCTGCTCCACTTGGGCTCCAAAAAAGAATGATTAAGTAAACTTGCAACTCAAACAGGTGAAGCTTGTTAAAGAATAATTTTGCCCTGGAGTATTGTAGAAAGAAAAAATGTGAAAACGACTCGACTTGCGCCCATTAATAAAGTTTATTCGCCCCGGCTGCGGTTTAAAATAATAACATTTCTACGTTGTGTTCAGTTCTACGCAGCATAATCTACGCAGATTATTCTGTAAAGTGTTCCCACAGGAAGAAATCTGTGCGCGCTGTCAAAAAACGTTTTTACCAAAATAGAATTAATAATCCGAAGGGAAAAAAATTCAGATACAAAAATGAATTCAACTACTACGAGAACCAAAAGTCGAATCAATGTGATGACGCAGGATAAACAAAATGAAGTCTTCTCATTTATAAAAAAAGAAGCTGCTAATGTGGAGAACACATTAGGAGCTTCTGAGTTGGCTAGATCATCCGGGAACCTTATTTTGAGACCACGCACACATCATCTATTCAAACACACTACGCTCATGTAATAAGCACTGTGGTGGTTTCACCTGTCATGAAATTCATCCTCCATCTAGCTAAAGACTTTTCGCAAACATTCATCTCGAGTGGTATTCGAACTCGCAGTTTTTGATAAAGGTGCTGTCTCCCGATCATCCAGGCCGTAAATCAGTCCGAAATAAATAAAATGTTTATGAAAACGGAAGTTTCTAAAACTTTTCTGCTTGTCTTCACACGGTGTTTGCAGGAATTTGGTTCCAATGTAGGATGTAATTGCATTTTCAACTTATAATTTAGCTATCAGTGATCTCTTACTTACTATAAACGTAAGTATTATTTTCTTAAATAGAGTGTGATTCAACGTCCCTGTGTATATGAGTGGGAAGTAGTATCTTCTGATTCAAACTGTCAGGTTTTTGTTTAGACATTGTTTTCGGTGTGCATTCTTTGTATGCAAGAATTATGCAGGGGGTGAAAAAGAGCTCGCGTTATAATAAATTTAGTTTAATCCTTTATCCAAGTGTAAGCAAACAAAGTTTGCGCCTGAAGTATCTTCATGACTGAGGCAACTCGTGGATCAAGTTCTCATTACTACTTGTCTCAATATCTCCCATAATGCAAAGCATATCTCCTTGCAGACATAATGCTATGAATTAAGGGAAGGGCCATTACCCAGACCGGTTTCGACCCAGAGATGGTGATACTAAGGTGGACATCTTTTAGTAACTCATTGTCATGCCTATCAAGGATTTAGGCCTTAGCGGCCTGTTCCGGCCTTAGAAGTCATCGTTGAATCGTTTAAGTGGACGTCCTGGTTTTCTTTTTCCTAATGGCTTGTACTTTAAGGCTTGTTTTGGTAATCTTTCTGTTTTTATTCTTTGAACTAATGCTTTTGGAAACTCGTATAAGTAAATATGACTTCTCCATTACTTTCATCTTAGTAACACCACATCTGGGTCTAAGATACATGAAGATACATCAATAAAGGTCGAAACAAGTCTGGGTAGTGGACCTTCCCTTAATACATAGTATTATGTATTAAGGGAAGGTTGCATTATTGGAGATACTAAGACAAAGAGTGATGAGAGCTTATTCCACCTTTACCACGAGTTGCCTCAGTTCTGAAGATACTTCAGGAGCGCAAAAACTTTGTTTGCTTACACTTGGATGCTTACACTTTGTTTGCTTACACTTGGATAAAGAATTAAACTAAATTTATTATAGTCTAACCAAGTGGGGAAACTTCCGAACAGTTCACTTGTGTACTTTGAGTGCATGCAGATCAGAATTTTCTACTCGGGATGAACGTAATCTTTCTCTTGGGCCTACGCTCTTAATAGTACAAAATGACGATTTTTCGTACCGTATTTTGTTTAGTTGTTTTATTTATTTATTGTCCGCGCGGTTAGCCTAGTAGCTATGCGCTTCGCAATCATATGCCTGGGGAAGGAGTGTCGGAGACGTGAGGAGCTGAGAATCTTTCTCAGACATAGCCAAGTTAGCCAGTCTTGGGCGGCTAACTTACTACGGTCTTTTCTCCAGTTTATCTGGGGTTTTCGTGCCCGCAAGCAGGCAAACCGGCCCCATGAACACACAGGCTACAATCATAGGATACAGTACTTAATCCATCATTAGGAGGGGCTCAACCAGTCCAAAGGGGAGATCGAGAAACGGGGGGGACACCACATGAATAGATAAAAATTTATTTATTAATTTTTTATATAAACGTAAACAGTTTTTTATGAAAAGATGTGACATGTAATAGCGAAGGAGTTATGTTTGTTTTCTTTTTTTTGGGGGGGGAGTAGAAAAAGACTGTCGATCGTAATCAAAAAGTCCACAGAAAGTGTATCAATCCCGAAAAAATCACTTCGATAAGCTTGATGAACTTGTACAGTAAGGCCACATGCACTGTTCATGCAAGAACGAAGCAATTTGGATACTTAACTGCTGGCATCACTGGTAAGCCTTTTTACCAATATTTTGAGGAGTTCAAAAAAGATGTCAGCTCCTTCGAAATGACAGCAAAATAAGGCAAACTGTTTTCCTAGGGGGACAAGTAAACAGTTTTTGGTTGATATTATTTTAGATGCCCATTTAAACAGTCAAGTATGCCAAAACAATACCGTTGTCCAATTCTTCAATTATTCATTTTTAAAAGTATTTCCTTATACAGAAGCATATTAGTTCTCATTTGCCGTTATCTTCGACTAAGATGTTTGTTTTCACGACTGAAACTTCTCTCTGATATTATTACTCTTCTATTTGCATGTCCATTCAGCCGAGTAAGTCTCGTGTTTTAAATTGAGTTGCTAAGGGGGTTATTCCAGAAATCGATTCTGATTCTTGAAGGGATATTGGCGAAATGTTTAAATTTAATTTATTTAATGCGAGTGCTGTAGCGTTCTGCTTTCTGTATCTTTGGACAACTGCGCAAATAACGCATGGGAATTATCTATCTCAACAGTAAGTTGCTTTTCTAACGATGGTTGAATGGATCATGTCTCGCCTAAAAAAAAGTTAAAATTAGTGATTGTTTACACAACTGTTGAAGTTATTTAAGTTGTTAGACTTATCTAGAAATGTTTGTATTTCTCGTGAAAAATACACAATGACGTTGGTTATGTCACGTTTACAGACCAACAACGTCAAGATGTTCAGTTATTACTATATCAGACCACTTATTTACAGACCGTAGTTTATATTTACGTAACATTAGCACGACGAATTTGTCTTCGAAGATATATCTTTGTTTTCTTCGAGAAAACAAATATTTACCAAGTCACACAATGCCAGTGATGTATCCTTTTTATACTCCTTTTTCTTTTAGTAAGTTAATCTCGTTTTATTGAGAACAAATAACACGCCATCAAATGCTGTGTTTATAGAGAAGTCTCGGAATCAGCTTGGGTGAGAGCAAGAAAAAGTGTGTACGCGCGCGCGCCTGTTTGTGTGCAGAATTAAAGAAGTGAGAAATACAAATGATGAAATGAAGACAGTAATAGAGCTCACGTTCCTTTTATCCTCGTGATGACATATCTATCCGACAACAACTTTCCATTAAATTAAAACAGAAGCTGTCCTTAAATTTTATGTTTGTCTACCTCTCTGTTAGCGAAATCTTTCTCAGGGTTTAAGATTTACTTGACTGCTTCATTAACTATTCCTTGAGTCATCTTTATGCAAAAAAAGGGGGGGAAGAACTACACCCTTTGGAAAAGACCGGGGCTCAAGTCTTGACAATCATGACGCGATTTTTCCATCGAAAGTGACTTAAATGGTCTAATATGGAGGTAGACAAAATTCGTCCTATGTAATGTAGATCGTTCATTCAGAAGCCATGCAATATATTTATTTATTTATTTATAGCACCTATTGTGTTCAACGAACATCTCGAGTTGCATTTTAACATACTCTTTTAAAAATCTCAAAAGAGAAAAATACATTTTCCATCTTCTACAATGACTTTTTAATTTTCATCAAATAATTAATTTTCGTTATTTATTTAATTAAATGCGCGATTAAAACGTGACCCATGCATCTCAAGATTACTGCACAGAGAAGGTTAAAGACACATACTTAAAAGTGGAATATGGGTGATCAGTATATTTTTTAACATTTTATTATTTCTGAGATAAATTACGTACTACATACATTTTTTAAAATTAAAATTATGATTAGATATTGTAATTATATACTTACAACGCATATAGTTCTGTTTGTTTGTTTTTTGTAACAATAAAATTCATACAAAATTTCATTTTTTCTTCTTCTGCATAATGTATTAATAATAGTTACTGTAATTGGTAATTTACAATTTCGGTTGAATAACATTGCATTTATACAATGACAATAAATAATATATATTTGCAATTTTCGATTTAATGTATTTAAGCTTAAATGTCAATATACGGATTTTTTTTTTTTATATCTCGGTCAAGATGTAATTTCTCAGTTTGCATCCTCGAATCTTTTTTGTTAAACTTATCTGAGATGACACCAGTTAGTTATTGTTTATTAGTTTGATTGCTGTGTTAGAAGTAGGCTGTTTGATAGGTCTGATATGCAGGGACGCACTCACACGATACTTAGGCATGTCATGGCGCGTCGCTGAGCTGGAAATCCTGAACTAATATATACTGTATTTCATTAAGTGTGTAGGGTGCGTGTTTCTTGTTCATAGTTGAAAAGAGCCCCAAGGCTCTTTTCAAACTATTGTAGTTTGTAAGGTTTCTGTATTCAAAAGGTAATTTGTTTATCACGTCTGGGATGTAGACGCTTCGAGTGGCCTTTCCGTAGTGATTACTGTATCTATATTATTATTATTACATCACACCTCCAGGGAGTCCAAAGACTCATCGAGGGAGAGCATCTACTCTACAACTCCTCGTCTCACTACTCCACCAACCTTCATCATCTAACACCAACGCCATCTACCGCCGACTACCACCACTAGTGCTTTCACAGACGATCACAAACATCCATGCCCAAGGCGGGATTCGAACTCGCAGCCTTTTAGCTGGAGAGCGGATACGCTAACCACTCGGCCAACCAGTTCGGCAATTATATGTGATATAATTAGTTGTCTGAGAGCCTGTTGTGCGGAATGTATGTCTGGCTATCCTGTAGTTGGCATTGAAATAATATTTTAACATAGCTGCATAGTGAGATAAGTGTTTTGCTGTTGGTATTTTGTGTTCTGACATTGCAGTGTATATAAAGTCAGTATTATCACTTTGTTCCCAAAAGATAGATTTAATCATTTTGTACTGTAACGACATTAATCTATTTAGTTTGTAGGGTGCACAGAAAGCATACGTTGTTATAGCGTATCTTAGTATATTTTGTCATTAATGATAGTAATAGTGATAATAATTCTACTCACTACACTATAAATATGCAGTGCTAAACAGCTGAGTATATTTTTTATAAATATATACATACTATATCTATCTATTTTCTCTACTGTTGCATTGTACTTTTTTACTCTTTTATTCTGCTAACAGCCTCGAATCTTGTGTTAAAGCTGAGTTTTATATCACTTGGAGTATCTGTCGTTAACTGTATTCATGAGATTGATCATAATGAAACAAACTCACGTCTGATTCAAAACCGTATCTCTCTCTATCACATACTTCCGCGCATATGTCAATCTTTTCTTCTCGCTATGTTTGGGCGATATGAAGTGGAGAATAAGCACTGGACATGACGTGTTGGTGCTTGAGGAAACTTCGCGATCTGCATAGTCCAGTTCTCGGCTCCAGCTCTATACATCAAGGTTTCTCTTTTCAAATGGCAGTGTAATGAACATTTCGGATATACAAAAGCTCCTCCGCGTGACTAATCTGTATATGCTTTTCTGGTTCTTCTATAGTTAGGGTTGAAGTAGTGGAATATGACTGTGCAGTAGTACAAGTATTTTGCATTAAATATTTTGTGTTCTGTCATTGCGGTCCGTATAAGTGTGGAATCTTCTTCTTGTTCCCACAAAATGAATTTTACCATGTTATGTTGCAGTGATTGTTATCTGTCTATCGATGGAGCATTATGTGGAAATATCTTAGGATATTTCCACATAATGCTTCATAAATTAGTGTTTTTATGTATGTGGGAGAAACTGTGTCTTTGGTCGATATAATTCCGTACTTATTATACGGATTTTGTTTTGCAAATAAAACGTATGGCTATTCCAGTTTAGATAACATGGAAGTGAAATCCGAAATATCGTTTTGTATTGACCTGTGCGATAGTGGTAGTTTTAGTAGAGTTGGTGTCTCGAATGGAAGGCAGATGTTGGATAGCGAGCCGGGTTAATGTCGTGTTGTATGTTTGTTGTAGGCTATGTTTGCATCATTATCAATGGACACCAAGGCTGTATCGTCTGCATGTTGGAAGAGCTAACAATGTCCTCCGTGTATATGTTAAACACTTGGAGAGAGAGGGTTCCTCTGGGACTTCATAGGTTACTGGCAACCATCTGTTGTGGATTAATCCTATATGTGTAATGCCCTTTCTATTTTCCCGATGCGTTTTAATCCAAAAGAGTACAGGTCCACTAATTCCAGTATGTGTTAGCTTGTGTACGGGTATGTCGCACACTTTTATTAGGTCAATAAAACTAACTAATATTATTCCGTTTTTATCTAACGCAGCGTTTATAATGTCTATGAAATACTTACAGGAGAATTATTACTCCTTTCCTCTTTTGAAAGCCGTATTGCGTTTTCAGAATGACGTGGAATTTTATATAATCGTGAGGTTTGTGAGATAGGTTGCGCGCCATAATTTGGTTGATCCCCAACAAAGTAGGAATGGGTTTGTGGTAACTTATGTTTCTTTTTCCGTCTTTATATATGGGAGTGATTAAAACAGTCTTTAGTGTGTCAGGTATGAGAAGATTGTATTTAACGGTCTTCGAATAATTAAACTCGAGTGTTTTGTTGTTGCTTTTTTCTATGAAAATTATCTTACAAATTAAACTGGTTACAACTAGGTGCCAAATAGTATGCCATTCTTCTGAGAGAAAAAAATGATTCCATTCTCTGGTAAGTTTAAGAGTTTCAGATTCAAATTTTGAATATATTATTATACATTATTTCGTAATCAAAATGGTAAACTGATTGGTCAATATTTTGAAGGATTCTTTTAGCCATTCTGTGAAAGAGATGTATTTGAGCAACACGCAGCATTGCGTGGATATCCTCACACTAAACTCTGCTTTTTTTGGGGATGAGTCCTTGAATATCAGGAAAAACCCATGTAGTAATAATGCAGGCTGATATTTATTTAAAAGAAACTCACTTTTTGAGTTAACGAACAGAACAAAACAAAACTGAATTTATTTAATATGCTCGATTAAAATCGAAATATATTTTTATTAGCCATTCTATAGAACAAACGATCATCACGAACTGTATATATATATATATATATATATATATATATATATATATATATATATATATATATATATATATATATATATATATATACTACGGAAATATACGAGTACCATATTCCAAGTTATGTTGCACTAGGACGGTAATGACTGTGACCCTTAGTCTTGCCTACAAAGTATTTGTCAGAGACAAATATAGTACAGGAGAGGAAGAGAGATCGCTATAGCAAGATCATCAAGTCGGAAACTGCAACTGTTCAAAATAGCATTCGACAAAAACTCTAATTTTACTCTGCGCATAAATTATATTAGGCCAAGAAAATCGCGTTAACTTTGCTACACTCAAATGATAAGGAAGAGATCACATCTTTACGAAGTCATGAGCAATTCCTGCCTGTGAATGAGAATCCAAACTGATGGTAATTCTTTCGCAGTAATGGTCCCAACCAGCAAGTTGTTCTCCAAAATGCCTTGCTCTTTTCAGTATCCAAGACACATGGTGTTATCGAACTCTGTGAACTACCTTGACCACCTTCCCTCAGAGGATTCAGGTGATAAATCTACAGTTCGATAGCGTCGTTTCCAAGTGTACACTTGAATTCTATGGATTTTCCTAATCAATTCCAATATTTAAATAATTCTTATATTTGAATCCTTAGATCCCCTAAGACTGTGTTGTAATTCTACTAATACTAACTTTTTATGATTTTTTTTAACTTTTTATGAAATGTATAAGGGGAAAAGAATGCATCGAGAAGTATATCTTATGATGCAAATTCAAAAGTTTAAATCTTCTTGTCTCTAGCAAAAAAATCATCCCTAAATGATGGAGTTCTTTAAATTTACATTCGAACTCTTCAAACAGAGAACGCTTTGCGTTCGAAATAGATATTTAGAATGCTGCTTGTTCTGATTTAATATTTAATCGAAAATATTCTGTTTTTCTGGGAATTATTCCGAGCACTTTTGTACTCTACTAAGGCAGAGCGAAAGTATTTTAAGTGTCTGTTGCGCAGTTTAATAGTATCGACTTTGTTGCACATTGCGATACCTAATACAGTAAAACAAGCATACTTACAGGATTCGTATAACAGACGTTGGAGCGTTTGATTACTGTAAATTTTGACTGTAAGACACCCTTAACTAATGCACTTCTCATTTAATTTACGTTAATGGAATAGCACTAACATTCAAGAGTTAATTAATTGTAGAAACTCAGAATCTTTCAAAGAGAAAGCTTCAGTTAAAGAACAAAATCCTTCATCTGTACTATGTCCTCCTCATTTATAATTTCACACGAACTAATCGCTGAGCAGAAACTCTTAGGACATTACGGGTCTACAGATGAATTTATCGCACACGGTATATATATTATTGAAGGCTCTCGGGCATTAGATTGGATTTTATGGGGTTCTTTTTCTAAGCGTGGTTTGCCATTTAGCTAATGTCCAATTTCTGAAATATTTCTTCAGCTGCAATAAAATGCAACAAGGATTAAGTGCACTTCTTAAAGTAAGTTCTTATAGTTTTTCTTAACGATTTCGTGCAACGGGATTTGTGTCTAAAGGTCTGTTTTACTAATGATAACGTCACGTAACTTGCTCCACGAATGTTCTCGTCGTTCAAGTGCTCGATAGACGTAACAGAGAATCCATTTCGAATGGAATGTCTTGAGCAGAAACCAATTTAAACGAACGCCGCTCACTTATACACTCCTATCCCTTTAAACACACGACTTGTCAAGGGGCCTTGTATGGGTATGCGGAATAAACATTTGCTATTTGTACTCGTAGGTGCACCGAATTTGCTTAAACGAGTTCTGTTTGCTGAATATAAACTGCTATAAGATGACTGTTATGTAAAGAATTCTCCTTCATTCATAGATCCATAAATTAAATGTTTTCTTGGCATATTTCGTAGTTCTCGCTGTCCTGAAAAGAAATAAATTTTCAGGCAGCATTGACATCTCGCGAACCAGAGATTCCCTGCAACAGGAATACCAGAATGGATGCCAACTGCGAAATATTGCGTTTACTTTGGCAGCTCTTTTCTCAGCAGGGTAATATGAATGCGATGACGTGTCAGCCTGTTTTCTTTCACTAACTTCAAATCTGTCACGCACACACACAGTGTCATGTGTTCAATGATAGTTCATCTGTTTCTCTTTCCGCTCTATGACGTTGATAATTTCTTGTTTTACAGTTTGCCTTATAAAAGGAATTTAAACTAACAGCAGTTTTGTTAGGTAGGTGTTCCTAGTAAACCGCTCTGATTCATCACAGTCGCACTCGCAGATAATTAGTAACAGAAACTTACGACATACAATGGACGGCACGCCTTGAAAATATCCTGCATTTGCCATAATAGCAAACACCATAAAGGAATCCGTCAGCTGATAGTGCATCATCTAATCAGCAGGTGGTATCGCATGACAGTAGACAGAGAAACACGACTCCGTAGTTAATCTATCCGCCGAAGCGCGACTGCGGAATAATGAAGCTCTCCGAGTTATAAACAGAAAGGGAGTGCTTCCACTGTCATCGCTGCCGAATAAAACCTCGTCAAATTGTACAAGCGCATTCAAAATCCAATTAGACCACTTTGTAATTCTCTCGCCATTTCGCCAAATGTCCTTGTAACAAGCTGCACGAGTCTTTGCGATCAC
Source organism: Typopeltis vanoorti (assembly GCF_054136105.1). Classification (NCBI taxonomy): domain Eukaryota; kingdom Metazoa; phylum Arthropoda; class Arachnida; order Uropygi; family Thelyphonidae; genus Typopeltis; species Typopeltis vanoorti. The sequence continues at coordinate 11,217,144 of NC_143554.1, forward strand.
TGTGGAAAAGGAATTGTCGCAAAGTTCAGAATTGTGTGTGAAGCATTTATGGAAACGTATGTTGACTTTCTACAACGCCTGGCAGATTAATTAAAGTTCTAACAATTTAGCAGACCGTTGCCATATTGCGTACAATAATCGACCCGATTTGATTCAATTATCCTTCATCTTCTTCCGAACTGAGGATCGATAAATCCGTCGAACCTCAGCGCCTCCGTGGTCAGTCGATATCGATGATGCCCTCTAGTTGAAAAATTCGTAGATTCGCATCACCTCGTCTAAGACACGAAGAACCTTTATAAGAGATTTTCAACTGAAGTTAGTTAACCGGTCTCAATATGGGAGTTCTTCATTAAGTAAATCAGACAGCAAAACAAACACGCAATTAACAAACATAATGTACTGGCCTCATAGCTTTAGTTGCTTCAGCCGCAACTGCATCCTCCTCCCCCTCAATAAGTTATGTTACTTTTTCCATACTTAACCCCACAATGTCACTGGCGGACAAGATTCATTCCGCAAGTTGGGCTGAGATTTAAAGAAAATAGAAAGAGTAAATCGCCTGAGATAACATTGCTGCTATTGAATATCGCTGATTCATAGAACATTGATGTCCCACATAGGAGAGCTTTCAAATGAAGGTGAACTGGCTGGTCTTATATAAATGTGGCAGCTTTATCCCTCCCGAACATTCTGGCTCTTCTTCCCACAAAACTGACAAGAAAGGCCAGAAGCATATTCTTTATTAATAGACATGGTACACTCTTCTTAGCTGCTTTGGCCGTATTTCCCAAACAACCCAAACCCCTGCATTATGATCAAATCTTTCTTCACTCTCTATTCATGGTTGCTTGGGTGACGCACGATATCTTGCATCATGGAATGAAGATTCACTGATTCCTGATATTAAAATCCGCTCAAAAGTAAGTTGTTCTTCTTATTGCTTTCAGAAATGGTCTCAAGAAAGGTGGAAGAGTAAGAATTAATCCAGATCTACAATAGCGGTGAAGTCAGACCTGTGTGGTGAGATTGCAATTTAATTTAGCGCAAACTTTATGAAGTAAGGCGAGAAGTATCCAAGTATGAGTTTCCAATTGAATGCCACGAAATCATCTCTTTATAGGGAGTAAGTGACTACGCTTGGGTACGGGACTGGGTGACGGGATGAAAGCCTAATCGAACTGTAGTTTGAACTTCGTTTTCAGTATTATAACATGAAAACCAACGGGATTTAGCACTTGAACGATATTATTCTCCTAACTGATTAGTGCCAAGTGTTGTATCTACAGGAAATTGGGAGGATCCCTGCATTTATAAATTATCTTATTTTGTATTATGATTATTAGGCAATCAGTTGAACCTTAAAAGAATGTAGTCTAATTTTGTATTTTTTCTTGTCTTAAGACTTATAATTTCTGCTCCAGTTTAGTTCAAATGTTTTCTTGCGTAGTAATTCGCCATGGTCTAAGGATTTCCATGTTTGGTTAAATACTGAAATAAATTTCGACGAAATATATCAGACACAAAGAATTTAAAAAATTAAATTTTAATAATTTATCGTTTCTTCCGCCAGATGCAGCGTTTACTCGCAGATCAACTATAATTGCATCTCTCGAGTCATGCGTAATGTGATAAAAACTCCCGAAATATATCCGACCCATCTGTATCGATTGGAAATCTAATTTGAGAAAATTATCTGTTAACTTGTTATTCAATATTAGATTCGCTGTGTGCAGCTTTTGCTGCTTCTGCATTTCGATCAGTTCCGGTAATGCTATTGATCGTAAATCCTCATTTACGAAGCAACACCAAATGAAGTGCTCTGATCGACGTGAAATACTAACAAGTTTGGATTACTTGTTACTTCGAGTTTCCATTTCGTTTTGAAATTAATGGAATTTCAGTTAAGGCCATTCCTTTTTAATGTTTTCATTTCCATTTCTTTTGCTAAGTTGCCGCCGATAAAAAAAAAAGTTTTGTGACATGAAGTGTCATTTTCGTCCTCATGATGGGGAAACTACATCTCAAACAAAGTTTGAAATGGCGATTTTACGGAAATGAAATTTGCATCAGTAGTTAAATGAAGTTATGTATTTATTTTTATCACTTTCTGGCATATAAGAAGTGAAAGTAATGTTTGTGAATACTTCTAGATGCTTCTATTCATGACGTGAATACTTCTAGATGCGAATTCCAGAATTACATTTTCGAGAAGTTCCTCTCAACAAACAAAGGCGATTATTATAGTTTACTTGTGTGAGAAGATCAGTGTCTTGTCTTCAAATATAATTTATGAACTGTTCTACTCCGTTACAAGTTAGAGAAAGCGAATTATGCACGCTCTGGTTATTAGGATGGCTTGTTGTAAGGTCACTGCAAGTGAAGTGCATTTCAGAGTTGTTTTGTGAGATTTTGAGACATACTAGATTGCGCAGAGGTGCAATCTAGTATGCAGCGCCTATCGATAAAAAGGAATGGAGATACTCTTTCGCGTGGTGCTCATTTCAAACAAAAATTATTCTTTTTGACTGTTTTTTTTTAGGGGGGGGGGATGCCGTGAAAGATTACAATAATTACTCAATAACACTGTTAATAGAAATGATAATGTTGACCGATCAAAATTTATAGTTCACCAGCAATATAAGATAACAGATCGATATCGAAACGAATTTTCTTAGAAACAAAATCATATGCTGCAGAGTTCGGCAACCGTTTTGAGCTTGAGGATCAAATTTGCTTCATAACGAGGGACCAAATGACTAGACATTAGTTTGCCCTCTTTCTTCTATTCATTAATTAATTCTATTCATTAAGTCTAAACCCAGCATGGACGTTCATGATCTCCTCGCCATACTCAGCACCGCGAGAACAGCCATGTCAACTTCACTGCTACCAAGACTCAGTCCTATCTAATTCCACACACGAGGAAAAATCACACCTAACCCCTTTCAAAGTTGTTGATAATACTAAGATCTGCACATGAGAGCACATCTTTCTCTTCTTCGGATGACTTACACTTCTAACCTTTCCTGACACCAACAAACTAGGTGGCCTTTTCCACTACTATACTGCTGTGTCCTATACTACGCCTGTAAAAGTCCCAAATTATTATGAGTTTAAAGTGCAACACGAACCTATTTGAATGTGAATAATTTTGAAATGTATCGCAGTGAGAAATATTAAAAATAACGACACTAACTGGCAAATGCATGGACCGATTTTATAGTTTATTTTTAAAAACTTCAGTGCCGCATTATGTTAGTAAAAAATCATGGACACTGGTTGGTAACTGTTGGTTCTGTATATGAATGTAAATATTTCTTTTTAATTTTTTTATGCCTGTTTTTATTTAATTTATTACGAGCAGCAATTCGCTTTATATCGTCCGTGCAGCTGGAATATTTTCAGAACTTTCACGAATTGAAGGATTCAATCTGTTTATGGCGTACAATGCCGGTCTAGTTGTTGCGAGACCACCAGTGTCAGTGAGTGTTGTTTTTAGTCTTTCTCCCAGGATTACCAGATTTACTCTTAATCCACTCCCCGTACCAAACATGTTATAGGTTTCCAACTATTGTGAGTGGAGTGGAAATTATATAAATATGTTGCACAGGGAAGTCGCTCGCGTCTTACTCAGTTTTCAGTAAACTTATTTTAAAAAAAAAGAATGAAAATCTTTTTATTTTTTTTAACGTTCTTTCCATGTCACTAATCTCTGGAAAGTCTGGGACTGACTTGCGAGCTTCCGGCAGTTGTAATCTTGCCTGCGACGATCATCCAATCGATGCATCGAGGCGTCCGTTTCCACTTCACTTTGCCTGCTCGCACACTTCATTTCCCTCGTAGGATCCACGTGTACAAACGTTATCCACATCACTACTTTTAATGTTTTTGCTTGGCTTATCCTCCGTTTTCCACAGTTATCCCAAATGATATGAACATCCACCCTCTTATACGAGTCATCTCCTCTCGAACATCTTTCTTTTCAACTCCTTCATTTTTATCTCGATCGATGATTCCTTTTTTTTTTTGTAAATTACGTAGGTGGTGATGAATTTGCACAATATCAAGTTACATTATACAATATCTAATGCAGTACACGAAATAAAATTGCAGCTATATTTGATATCATGATTATCGCATTTCCGTCTAGGAAATTTCTATCTAGGAAACATGGACGAAAAAAATAATAAATAAAGCTTAGAGTTACATGTGAACCTGTCACCGGCAATCTTGGTGTTAAAAGAATGACTTGAATGGCATTCGGTTGCTTTTTCTAATTCTTGAACAATCTATATGTAAATATTGCGCGCCGGTAGAGTGAAATATGCTGTGTATGTTGAGTGAAAGTGACTCACTATTATTTATTTAAAAAAAAGGGATTTTTAAGAATTCTTTTTATTATTTTTCTGACTTAAAAGTGAAGTTTGGTTTCCGATTATGTAAATTTAATTATTTGCGTTGTTTAATTCAAAATACTGAAGTTACAATACGAAATATATAAAAATGCAGTGGAATAATATGTGTTATGCATATAGTTCGATTGTAGGTGCTCTCAAACTGTATGCATAATGGAAAGGTCCTGGCAGCGCCCCCATTGTTTTTATATGCATGTCTAGTAAAAAGAAATCACACAGATTTAAATGTTGGCATCTAAATTTGAGTGAAGAGAGATTTCAGGTGGATCTCCATTCGAGTACAGTACAAAGCCAGCTCAGCTGCATATTGTTCGTAATTTTTGTTGCCATCCTTCATTCTGGTTGGTTGAAAGAGAAAGAAACAAAAGAGAAAGAGATTGTGGGTGGGGAAATAAATATAACGGCAGAGTATCTTAATCCTCACGATCATGTGTTAGGGGGTTTGGAAATTACGGCCGACGCAACTAAAGCTATGAAGTTAGCGGATTATGTGTTCATGGCTTCTTCTGACTATCTGTATGTTTGTTGCGTAAAAACAACAGAATTTCAAGGAGGAAAACTCCTTACACCTCCGTATGAGACTGGTTAACTCACTTTCCAGTTCTAGAACAATGGATTAAATCACATCTTAACTATTTCACCGCCGTGGCTTCAATAGCACGCCTTTCATGATATTGCATATTTCACTTGTCTTTTACTCATTGTCCTCCATCTTGCTTTCCTTAGTATGGTCTTGTTATTGTAATTTTTATCGAGTAATATTTTTGACGGATTATTACGTACCTAAATAGAAGTACGTAACTTCCTGTAAAGCGTGTGTTTCAGTCTGATTTAAATATAGCAAAGCAAGTTTTGAATTTGAGTGACAACGAGGGAGGGAGGGCGAGATAAGCCCTTTAAAATATTTAAAAATCGCTATAACAGGATTATTAAACCGAACTTCACGAGATTACAAATGAAACAAATATTATAATAGATCCAAGTGTGTAAATATAATAGAAAACAGAATAGTGCGATGAGTAAGAAATTGAAACCAAACAGAAGACCTTAAAATAGGCGGAAAAAGAAGAAAGAGTAATAATTTACGAGTAGGTTCGACGGATTCCTGTTTTCATAGACTAGGTAGATGACTCGATTTCTTTTGAGATGGGCGTTTGTGAATACCTTAGATATAGCAGATGATTTTGATTGCTCAGTGTTGGGAGGCCTTCATATCATACAGGTAGTTAACGGAAGTTTTATCACTTGGCTATGCTACTAATTATATACTTGGTTTTATCCTTTATCCAAGTATTAGCAAACAAAGTTTGCGCCTGAAGTACTTTCAGGATTGGGACAACTCGTGGCAAAGGTGGAGTAAGCTCTGATCACGTGCCTTAGTATCCCATAATGCAAAGTACATCTCCTTGCGGACATGTATAATGCTATGCATTAAGGGAAGGGTCACTACCCAGACCGGTTTCGACCTTTATTGGGGTCTCGTCAGTGGGAGCCAGACCCAAATATGGTGATAATCAGGTGGAAGTAATGGAGAAGTCATATTTACCTATACGAGTTGCCAAAAGGTGCCTCAAAATTCTCTGGATTAGAGATAGTTGATGGAAGTTTTTTACTTGGCTATGCTACCAATTATGTATACAGGTAGGTTTCGTTGCTGTGGTTTATAGCAATCGTTCTACCATATCATGCAGTGTGGCCTAAAACAATTGCACCTGATGGAAGAATACTGATATTAGTTTTAAACATATTAAATTACTGATATTGCACCCCCAAGAGGTGTACAGGGCTTCATGAGAGTACTAAAGGATTAAGCTTACATTATTATTAGCCTCCTCCTATCAACAACTTTCCTCCAGATTGGTCTGAAATCAGCACAGTAAAATCAATTTAAACAATTTTGTATTTACAAATATCAAACCATATAACTGCGTATAAGTAAATATTTTGATTTTAAATTATATTTCCGTAAGTAGAGATGCGTTTCTCCCGATGACTTGAAATGCTTTCCAAATCACCAAGAACTTATAAATACCTTTCGTGGGAATTAGATTTATCTTCATAGTCACATTATGGTCAAGGGTGATACGACTCTGGATCTTTACAGTTCATATGTCTGTTTTTTTTTTTAATAAAAATACTTGTTCAATACATCATATTTATTTGGTGGCCTGGTTGATGAGTGAAGAGGACCTTCATTTTTTTTCTAACAAAACAGGCTGTTTAGAATTCTGTTGTAACATAGAAGTTTGTGAATATCCTTAGATAGCAGATAATTTTCATCATTCGGTATTGGAGGCCTGAAATAGCTTGAAAAAGTAGTGATTATCTAATCCTTAGCCCACAAGCGCTGCTAATGTTGGATGCAACCATTCTTGGGTATGATTCACATTTTATATATAATGTGAATCATATATATATATAACAATAAAGCAATCGATAAATAAATAGCATTCTTTACAATCGAGTTGAAAAATAGTGATTGTCACTGACAATCAGATCGTTCACTGCAGTCGCCACGAGAAATATTACTAATTTGAAAAATGCTGAAGGTAGCCATTTTGTTCTCTTCAGATGTCGCGTGTATATATTCTTATAAATCTCCAAAGTCCAGACTTATCTCACAAGTAATTCGGCCTCCTCAGAAACTATTTACCTCACACTTCTAAATAAACAAATTTACTATTATTTTCCAGTTAAATAAGCTAATTATTTTACAATTTTGCTACGTTTGGATTCTTAAAAAAAAGAAAAGTACGGTAACCATCGCATCAGACATCATATTAACGACATTTATTAATGTTGATTTTAATGACTTTTTTTTACAATATAATTAGTCGTTGTCTATTTTGTGCCTTCTTTCCCGAAAGTGCTGTCATGATGAGTCCAACAGTTTTCTATCACACTGGGCTGTTATTTCGCCAAAATGGATATCTGACAGATTTTTACTTAACATTTGTTGCAAACTAAATATATTTTAACGATTGTCCGAAATCGACGGATTTTCCCTTTCTTTGGAATAGTGATTTCGAGTTGATGACGATTTCTCATGCAGAGTCAGGGGTGAGGGGGGGAAAAGGGTCTTCGGAAATCAGCTTACCTGCGATCGAATTTTTTAAAGGTCACATGTATAACAATATCAAAATAATAAATTTAAAATAATTACTTTATATACAAATCGACTCGAGGTTAAATCACCGTGGTCCATGAAGCTATCTTTGACGTCAGGATGCTATTGACGAGTGCTCCAGTACGTCGTCATGTGGAAATCCCTGATCTAAATAAGTGGTAATGGAGAGATTTATTAAAAATACTAGAGTCACTATAGCAGGATAATTAAATGTCGGCCCTCGTGAAATTCTCGATCAAAAAAAAAAAAAAATCAGCTAACGCCTTTTTATTCCCGTATACGGGGAGTAGGCGAGGCCATTTAGCCCTATCTAACTTTTGGAGACTGAGTGGGCAGTTCAATCTCCACTGGTACCAATCAGAGATAGATGGCCCAAGGCTATCACTAATTAAGCGGTACTCAGTGAAGAGAGACGGCTCAAATGTGCCGCCATCTCGTGGTCCCTAACCCTAACACAATATATTTAATGTCTGAAAATAATGTGGGTTCTACGGTCGATTTTCTTGAGTTTACAGGACGAAAAACCCGAGTTTCTGGGAGGAAAAACCTGCTTGCCCGTGCCAGAGATCGACTAACTCGGGAACCGGTCGAAAAAAGGCTTAGAAAAATTTCCTCTAGTCGCCGACTAGACTCGAAACCAAGTCTTCCTTCGTGCGGCCAAGCGCCGTGGTTGGCAAACGCCACATCCACTGAGCTACACAGATTCTCGATGGGAAAAAAAAAAAAAGATGAACATGGACTCAAGCATATATAAATATAATAGAAAACAGAATATTAAGAAACTTGAAACCAAAACCAGAAGACCGAAAAAAAAATAAAAATAAAAAATAGAAAGGAGAAGAAAAAGGTGTCCTAGGCAGCTAGTTAATAGCAAAATTTTCCCAACCCAAAAAAAGGTCGACCAAAAAAGTCTTCTACCATAGTTCAATTCCATAAGGTGAGTCACGCGAGATCCTCCGTAGTTCAGTCGATTCGATAGAGCCCTTTTTTTAAAAAAAGATATGGGTTCGAAAGAGCTTACGACCTAATGCTCACAGGCTTGTCATCGGCTGTAGAACAAGCAGCCAGAGTTTGGCTAAACATTTTATGAATATCCTCTGTTATACATTTAAAGTTTTATGCTTCCTTTTACTGCTGCTCTAACCGAGTGGAATATGTAACAATATAATCTTCGGATTTCACAATATTTGCAGGGGCAGCTCGTGCATAGGCACTGCGGAACTGCAGCACCCCCAATTTTTCTCGATACATAAATACTGTATATTAATTTATTTATATTTGCTTGTAATATTTAATTTTATCATCAACAATCCTACACAATTATCCTATTTTGTATAATAAATAATAAAAATCCATCTTGTAACACTTAGGAGGGCGCTAGCAGCACTGTGTTTACCGCAGTGTCATATTGCTACGCGCGCAAGCATATGCACGTCATAGTGAGATGCAAGCTATTAGTGTAATGCGGCACTAATAAGCGTTGAGTGTTCGCAGTGCTTATCGTGTTTACTCCGACTCTTTAAATATTTGGACATTACAATTAAAGACCTAACATTTGTTATGGTTTTTATTTTAGAACATTATTGGGGTTATGATAATGGATTTAATTTTTAAGTAATTTTTAATTATACTAAACTGTATAATTTTATCGATAATAAACAATATATTTTCATGTTTAATTTTTTAAAAATTTCTATCATAATTTTGATATTTTATCCAAACACGTATACACTGTATTTACAGTGTGTATGTATATTTCGAAAGTTGCACCCTTACGATTTCAAGCCACCAGCAGCCACTGCATATTTGTATAATAATGCATACTGCTGACTTAGTAACTGACAATTAGCATCTCAGGCCCCCTTAGTGTTATGCTCATATACGAGAACGTGTTGCCAAAATGTTTTCTCGGTGCGCTAATGCCGTGAACTAGGAGGAATAACATATTTCGATACAGTCGCTAATCAGTAAAAAAAAAATATTGATTCCAACAATAATTAAATTATTGTAATGCCTGTTATTTTAAGAGTTCGTTCTCTGGGAAAGGAAAACAAACAAATTTCCGGTTGTTTTCGAGTTATCGTATTGCAATTCGATTTTCTTTCGCATGCTTTTAAGGGAACAAAAGTGAAGTGACGTTAGACGTACTGTTCAAAATTATGTACAGCAGAATTTCCGTCCTCCTCACATTAGCAGCATAAAGTTGAAGTAGAAAAGTCGCCAATGAAATTACTACCCATCCCGTTCGTTCCTTTGATGTAACCAGGGACATAATGAAATACAAGGCGACAGTCGGTATGTAACGGTGACAAGTAGCAGAGGGAGAGAGAGATAGCCGTAGCAGGCGGCAGTGAAGGAACTGGGCGATAAATCACACGTAATGAAAGCGTGACTGCACACAATAGATAACAGTTGCCTGGGAAAATGGGCAAGAAATGCTGATCAAGGAAAATTCTTTAAGAACGAAATGCAGCCAACAGCGTCCTCCTTAATTTATTCCGAAGTTTAAGGTAGTTCGATAGAGGTAATCAGAAAGATTTAATCTTTTGTTTTCCATAATTCGAAGACATTTTAATTATGTTAAACAGTTCATTCTCTTAAAGATTTGAAATGATATCGTTACCGATAACTGGGACCCTTGTTGGGATAAAAATCTCCCTATCTTAGTAAAAGGTTTATGGTGTTTTACAATTCTTTGTACTGAATATGCTAAACAGATCGGAGAAGATGAAATCAAATTGTGAGAGGGTTTCAAGTCGATCGATTTTTATGCATTTTACGTGCCTTCTGATTTAAGCTTCAAACAAAGCTGAGTTAGCACGTAAAATGGTATCCTTCCTCGTAGAAGCTCATATCTGAAAGCTTCCGCGTTTTACGTGGACTTCTTTTATATTAATCCCACGCACACAGGTCACAAAACCCATAGTCCGTCAGCGTTGTGTTCACGCACAAGTGGTCAAGAAGAAAGAAGGAACCTGTTGGTATGTTTTTGGAACAACTGGAGGGTGTAGTCCTTGGTGAAAACTGTGTGGGATAGGCGGAAAGAAAGAGAAGGATGAGAAGTTGGTTCTTTATATTTGAAGAAAGTGAATGGAAATTGACTAGTAGCTAACCGTGTGTTTGTAGGCTTGAGGAAAAGTGGGGGAATGGTGTCAGCGAGTTCATTGTAACATGCCCGTGAAAAAGGAAGCGCAAATGGAATCAGTAAGATAGTGACTACAGTGAGTTGGAGAGAAAAAGGTCACCAATTAACCTCATCTCTTCCTGGAGAGGTTTGTGTGTGCACCACCCGAAATGTGAGAAGAATATTCTTGGATAGGGTGGATTTGGGATTTATACAGCAATTGTACAATATTTTGCTAAAAACAATTGCTTTTTAGGTGCAGAGGAGGCCCTGGATGTGATATGCTTATGCCAGGAAAAGCTAGAGGTGCAAGTTGGTCCCACAAGGTGTATCTGATTTTGCACGAAGATATGCGCATTATCAAAGGTGAAGTGCGATCTTTCTTGGATTGTGTTGTGATGGCAATGAAGTTGTTCACACGGCCCCACTGAAATCTTTAGGAAATCGGTGTTTAAGGCATCAATCGTGGACTAACGTTTAGCTTAACAGATATGAACATTGCTAGTTTGTCATTTGGAACAGAGCGTACTGTCTGTGGCAAAAAAGAAAAAAAAGGAAGAGGTCAGTGATAGCAGGTCATGTAAAGATAGGAAAGAGATCGTAAGCGGAGGTACAGAGTCGTGAGGTATTCTAATATTGGTCAGGAAATCTGACGAAAGGAAGCCCTCCACCGTAACTCATGCTTGAAGAATCGCAGAAGCAATCCATTTATAAAGGCGGGGATGATAACGTAATTTGGTAAGCAGCTTTTGCGACTGACCTGATCAAATGTCTTGAAATTTTCAACAGAGACCTTAAACAGGTTTCACCAAATGTATGCATAGAAAAGAAATACTTGGTGGATCGAGAATGATAAAATCCATATTGCTGTTCACTGATAAACTGGTGAGCTTCTTGGTTGGAGTAGACCTTCCATTATTTTTGATAGAAGTAGAGTGAATGCAATGTGACGATGGGGTAGTTCACTGAATGTTTCCTTATTTCTTTGAGATGGATTGGTATAGGATTTCCTATGTTGTAGATTATCTGCCAGAAGAATACGAATGATCATAAGAACGATATCGACGAGCGTTAGTTCACACAAGGTACAGTTAGTACAGTGATATGATCAGAAAAGATTTCAGAACTGTCCTGATTTCTTTCTTTCTTTTTTTCTCTGACGGAAGACCAGAGATGCCATGCAGTGATCAGTTCTTGGTAAAGTAGGAGATACTTTGCTTTGATCATCATTGCAGCATTTAGAGGGAGAGACCGATGCTAGGAGGTGGGCCTTGTGTTTAGCGATGCTGTAGCGGCGCCATCTAGATGTGAGAGAAGCTGCTTCTAATCTCTCGACCAGTGACCTTGTCGAGAGACTAGAAGACTCGACTGTCTGGGACAAGTTGGTTGCACTTGACCCTTTGAAATCTGTTTTGGATTGGTCAGTGATGTATTCTAGTTTTTATCTCAGTAAGCTAAATTATTTTCTTGAACTCTTCATCTTCTTTGGTTTTAAACCAAACTCCAGCATCAACCTTAGCCTACACAGTAGTATCGTATACAACCCCTGGCAAAAAGTATCCCATCAGTGTTGTTGTTACTACGACGCACCGCGTATATTGCTTGGAAAGTTTAACATACGAACGTTTTAGCATGCAAGAAATGAAATAGCTCACTTTAAAGTAGAAAAGAAAATGTTTTGTATGATTCAAAGATTTAAAGGCTAATCTAAAGAAAATAAATTATCTGTTAGAAAAAAATATCCGATCAAGCTGACAGTTGGAAAATAGTAAGCGATTGCTGAGGAAACAAATGTGTATCATTTCCCAATATGCAAATCTACAACTGTCTGTGCGAAATCCGAATTCTATGTTAAAGGATGGCTCCTGTAAAAGAACCTTCGACCAATTTAAAAAAAAAAAAACAGAATGACTGAATATCTGAAAGATGGAATGCCTCAAAGAGAAGTAGCTAGATTACTAAAATGGGCTCAAAGTACTGTATGTGACATTTAGAAAAAAATATCGTTCGACTAATAGTGTAAAAAGTATGCCTCGAGGTGGATGTCCACGTGCCACCTCATGCGGACAGCACAGAAAACTGGCTGAACTTGCGAAGACATCCAAACGTTCAACATCCAAACAACTTAATGCTGCATGGTCGAACTACAGAGTGAAGGTAACTGACCACACAGTACGAACACAAATGCAACTGAATGGTCAACAGGTTTACTTTTGCGAAGCTAAAACGAAACCTTTTTTTTTTCCACAAAGAAACCCAAAAAAGCGCGTTTAAAATAGTGTAAAAATCATGTAAATTGGGAATTTGATGACTGGAAAAATTGATTTTAGTGACGAATCTGGAATTTGCCTTGGGACCGGCGATGATAACGGTGCCTTTCTATGGAGAAGAGTTGGTGGAAAGTTCTTCGATGAGTGCATTAATACAAGGCCACATTTTCACCCCCCATTTACCGTTTGGGGTTGCATGACATCACGAGGTGTTGGAACACTATGTCCGAAGTCTACGAAGAAATTTTAGATCATTTTTGGTTCCTACTATCGTAAAATGGTTCCAGGATTCCATTGAATTAATTTCTCATCTTGTCACCCCAGCAGACGAATAAAGAACTATCTGCGAAACAATGGACGCACTCCAATTAAAACTATGACTTGACCTTCGAATAGCCTGGACCTTAATACGATCGAAAATGTTTGCAATATTTTAAAGCCAAAAGGCCCGCGAATGTCGTCGAATTACACCAAGCAATCACGGAAAGCTGGAGTGATATTCTGCCAATCATCCTTCGTGGCACGGACTCAATAAGACTGCCAAAAGCTTATCGAGTCCGTGCCACGAAGGATGAAAGCCATCATTCGGGCTAAAGGAGGAAAAACAAAATACTGAGTTAAGTGACCTTATATATATTTCACGATCCAAGAATGATTGCATACTTTTTTCTTCAGTGGTTGATTTCCATTCACGTAACTTCTGGTTAAAAGTAACTACAAAATTTAAAAAAATAAAAATAAATGTATTTCTTTGTTAATCGTATTTATATTCATAACTGTTCAATTTGAACAGAATTTATACCGAGGAAAAATAAATCTTACTATATATACAATGCTAGGGTTACAGTCGTTGATCCGATACTTTTTTTGCCAGGGGTTGTAAAACTGCAAAATAGTCTCCTTGAAAAATCAGGATTTTGAGCGGATTTGGGGAATGAAGTCATTTGTTTCAATAAGAATTATTGGTTAATTGACTGAAGTAGGTGTCTCGAGTCATTCGTCACTGGAGATGCTGGAGGACAGAGGACCGGAGTGGTTTTTATGGATTGGTGAAGCATGCAAGTGCAGAATTTGCAAGAAATAAGACTTACAGTCAGAAATGTCGAGTGGATAGCTGACATCTACAGCATATTTTTCTATAGAACTAGTTGCGGGGGGGGATCAAGGATGTTGGGGGAGTGGAGAGGATTATCAGTTATTCTGCGCTTATGGATAGTTTGTGTAATATTGTGATAGAGAGCAAATATTCATGCGTGTCTTCTAGCTTCGTTGGCGGAACTTGAATAAAGAAGCCGAAGTCAATTTGAGTTTTGGATTTCGAAGTCTCCCAGAAACACGACCTCATCGATGTTTGGTATTCGGCCAGTTAAGACGAAGCTTGACAGACAATTAATGGAAAAAGAGTGGTTAGCCGAATATGGGAAGTGATAGAGATAGCAAATCTATGTAAGTTTAGATGTCTGTGAGTGGTTATGCACATTGTTCAACACCAATTTAAACCACGAATGTTGGCGACATGGATATTGTTTTTATGACTTTTTTTTTTAGTTTTTACGGGTTAGTTGTTTTGTTGTTTGTTTGTTATTTTTAGAGTGATATTTTGTTCATCAGTAATGGTGATGAAATTTTACATATGAATTAATTACACGGTTGATTTAGCGTTAAGGAGTTAAAGTGCGGACATGGCATTGGGGAGAAAAGGTGCAGTCTGTGTGTGTGGTGTGTGTGTGTGGAAGGCATGCTACAAGTGCGCCTCCCATCTCGGGTTTTATTAAGAACAACATTTATGAATGCAAAAGTAGTCAGTGCTCCAATTGTGAAAACAGGCCATGCCATATCTATCTTCGATATCAATTAGAGATCAGATATGCTATTGAGATATTCATCGTTCCAAAAACCCGACCATACTCTTTGCAGTAACCTATTCAAGTTTAAGTGGTTGAAACTGAAAGCTGCTTAGTTTCATTATGCACTTCTTATGCATTCTTGATTTATTTTTTCTTTGATCAAATATTCTTAAATAGACATTGAAAAATTTCGATGTTTGATCTCAATAGCAGAAGAATGGATAATCTAGCCCTCAATCAATCTACATTGTTAATGTAAGATAGGTTAACAGACTCACTGGTGGGATTGACATAAAAAAAACATCGAATCTGCCAATAACACGTGACTAACTTATAAACAGATACTACTTACATCCAGGATGCAGCATCTTCATTCAAGTGAATGTGATAATGGACAGCGGTCGTAAGCTGAGGGAATTCGAATCGATATCATACTGAGATTCAGATGAGTCTGTAAAGACCGAAGATATTCCCCACAAAGTGTTATACACTTGTAACAACGCTGCTGCAAAATTTGAAATCCTCTGAGAAAAAGGCTTTCCCTTTTTTTTTGCACGAACCAGTCATCTTTGTTCTGGTGTTTATCAGAACGTTTCAGACACCCCGCCCTCATGTGTTCATACAAGCAGAGTCTAGAATCAAATTCTAAGCCAATTGTAAATGTCATTCCAAATAACGTTAAATATATATATTCCTAAAACATTACAAAAAGTTCTAAATTATTTTTTCACAAAATATATAAAATCGAAAATAAAGGAGAAAATCAATTTAAAGATCATCTTTTGAGACAGATGAGAGTGTCTCTCCTTTCATAAACGTTGAATAATTCGCCTAATTGTTGATAAACACACACGCAGTTCTTCATTGACAATCAATAAACCAAAAACATGAAAAGATCCCCCCCCCCACAAACAACACAACGAAAGGGCTATAATTGTGCATTTTCATGCTCATCATTATCTGTTTCACTGACATGCTTTCTTTTCGGAAAAAAAAATCACGGCTCTTTTATCACAGAAAAATTATTTTCTAAAAAAAAAGTAGAATTCTTTTACTTTCGTTCACAAATAATGCCGAGAACACGATGGTAGAAATTTGTTTTTAAATGGAAAAAAATACAAGTGGTCCGCCCACACTCTTATTTAAAAAAATGCGCGATGTGCACCTGATACTTGCAGGCGTGGCTGTCACGATGTGATTTATCACTCAAGAAGGTGATAATGGAGACATAATCAAGCTCTGCCCATAAATCACAGTCGGAATCACTGAAGACTTCAAAAAATTTTGAAATATTTTGTATTGCTTGATGCAATAAACGAGATCAGATCATTAACGGCTCTCTCTTGATACCAACAGGGTAAGAACGTGTCATGCCATAGGACACGTGTCGTTTAAGAATGGTGTTAGGAACAAGATGCGATTACCTTAATGAGATCTCAATCCCATTGTGCATGCAACGAACGAAATGTAGTGTTATCGTGACCACCTGGGTATTCTATGATATTCCAGAGCAACACTATTAGATTTTTACTTTAATAAATTAGCTACTACTTTTTTTACTGCAGTTTATACTGTAGTGTGATATTGATCAGCTAACACACACGCAGATTCACTTATCTTAAATATGTATCATGTCTGCAGACTAATGCTCATTTTAAGTACCTACACCAGGTGACACTATATACTGCAAATAGGCCTATAATTAGCTGAATATATTCATATTTAGTCACCTTAAACTTTGCTGACCGCCCATAATCCTTCACCGACCACGATTAAGTAGTAATGCTTTGGAGAATATAAATCGTATTCTGCTTCTATGCAGTCGTTTAAATTAAGTATGAGGATGTCTGCATCATCCCATCTGTGGAACGTGTCTGGCCATATCTGATGAGAAAAGTATCAATTATGATTAATGAGCAAAGTACTACTTACTCGTCGGATGTTTATTGTTCTAACTGTTCTCTGAAAATGTCTATAATAGTTCCAAGAGTGATCATAAGACTCTTTCACAGTTGAACTCGTAGCTCGTTAAAGATATTTGTTGTACACTGCAAGGTGAAAATTGTTGCGCGAAGAATTTCCCACTAAACATGCAGCGAAAGAGAGCAAGGTACCCCACCAGATTAGGTAACATCCTCCCTTACACGCAAGCACGCAGAATTAATTAAGATAAGGTTTACACGAATAACAACCCGATTATTTCTCGCTAGGCGCAGCGCGCCTTAGAAAGGGCCTTAATGAGTTTTGCCACGAAAAGGTGGTAAGACAGTCGCATCGTGTGCATCTCATTAAAGCTAATTAAAGGAATGCTTTACGTATTGTAAACAGACTCGTTGGACGAAATTTACACGCCATGCTTTAGTTAAACACGTAGCCTTAACTGCTATGGAAACAGATCACGAATAACGAGGATAATTCCGCTGTCCAACTGCGTAAGTTTCTTCAAGACACCTCCGCACGTTCGCGACGTCGTTAGGTAAGCCGGCAACTATCAAATAAAAGTAAACAGCACCCTTTTACACGCGCGTCCTTTCGTTTGTCAAGTACGGGCCAGGATTTGCTTTAATCCAATTGGAGTTTTATTTGCGAAATGCCCTGTCGAATTGGCGATGCTGGGGCATTAAGCTAGATTTAGAAAGCAGGAAGTCAGATTACATATTTGCATATGTTTGTTATTGCTACCGGATCATTAAACTAATCTCGATCCGAATCTATTTTATTCGCAATTTCTCGTTCTGAAAGGAACACGCCTTTTTCCTGTTTAAGCAAAGAATCGAGATTAAAAGGATCAAGGAATTACCGTATTTAACTTTCATTTTGTAATTGGCTTATTGCAAGGTTCCAATTAACGCGATTTCATGAATGATGGAAATACCGCCAATTATTATTGTTACTAAGACTGAAGAACAAACGACAATATAATACAATAGTGACGCAACAATACAAGTGATATAAGCAGATAGTAAAAACTACGAAATTATAAATATGTTGCAGTTACTGTTCAAGTGGTGATGTACAGAAAGACTTGGTAATGAAGGACAGAAAATGGAAATATATTACATCGACCAAGGAATAAATGTGCGTTATTCACTGCATAATATTAAGCCTAGAGTTCTTAATGATAATTTTTTCATATTTTTGGAATGAAACGTCCATTTGGGCGATGTAGAAGGACTCCAGAACTTTCTTTAAATGGGTGCTCATATTTATGGGAACATCTATGCAGCAAGTTGACGTCATTCCAAAGGACTCTATGACTAGCATTTTTTTTTTTTTGTTTCACCTTTATTGTAAGCTTCATATTCTCGAACAAAATTTTGAATAATCCTATGTGTAACCTAAGAGCTCTTCCAGGTTACGGCATGCATAAAGTTACAAAAAAAGTTATGTAATGCATCATCATCATTATACAGGGTGGTTCAAAATTCCACGTACAAACTTTGAGGGGAGTAGAGAACATCAAAATCAACCCTATTCACATAGGAAAGCATGACGGAAGGTACTAACAGGGACACAAAGATACAGAACTAACACAAGGCAGTAAGTAGCGTAAAAAACTTTATTAGGCGTAACTAAACAGTTCAATAGTAGTTGGATGCATAATATGGTAAACGAGGTGCATGTCTGCCATCTGAGCGTTCGTAAAACGACGCATTTGCTTCGTACGACGTCGGAAGCTTGACCCCAATTGCTCACCTGGAGCGCTGGCGAACAGCGCCACCTATCACTTACGGGTGGCGTTTCCGATCAAGCTTTCCTATGTGAATATGGTTGACTTTGATGTTTTCTACCTCCCCTCAAGGTTTATACGTGGAATTTTGAACCACCCTGTATACACATATGTATATCCATATAATATACATATTATATAGTATTATAATATAATCAAATCACAGGAAACATACTAATATGTACAGAGAAAGTTGCATAACATTAAAAAAGAGCATTTAAATAGCATTTAAAATTTTATATTTTACACTTCAAACTGGATCTTTTTAATACCAATATGCAAAAACAATCATTTGTATTATTATTTTGAACAGAGCTTCCTGATTTCTGCGTGAAAATAAATATTCTTTCATTCGAGTTTTGTATTTGCTTGGGTTAGTTTCACTCCTTTCAGTTAAAGGTGGTTTGTTGAATACTTTTGGCGCTAAATAAGTATAATGCTTGTGTATTGCTTCTTTATTTGCTTTAGGAGAGCCTCCGTAGCTCAG
Source organism: Typopeltis vanoorti (assembly GCF_054136105.1). NCBI lineage: Eukaryota > Metazoa > Arthropoda > Arachnida > Uropygi > Thelyphonidae > Typopeltis > Typopeltis vanoorti. The sequence continues at coordinate 11,236,147 of NC_143554.1, forward strand.
TCGGTATAGACGAAGCCCTTTTGTTGGAAAGACCTGGTTCGATTGTCCCACACGGAGGTAGGAGGGTTTTTCAACCTGAAACTCCGGTTTTTCATCCCTTAGAACTATCAAATCGGCGCGTGAACACATACGGATCTGCAATCATAAAATCCATACTTAATCCCTCATTAGGAGCATACAACCAGCAGATACGAGAAATGCGTTCTTGGATGCCTTTAATGTATGGGATGAAGATTCGATGTGAGTGATCTCTTGTAAGAGGATAGAGAAAAACGACTGATAATCTCCTCTGTTGTTTTGAGGCTATCTAATACTGTCGAGAATAACAGTTTGTTTGACTGTGGAAATATTTTTATAATCAGTTGGAGGACATAACATGAGCACTTGAAAGAAGAAGGCATTTAATCCCATATTCTTGTGGGGTGTGGTGAGCGATTCGCTAAAAACAGATGTACCAAGGAACCATCCGGTTCTCTTTTAATAAGGAGTCATAGATGGCTGAGTGGATACATCTACGCTTTACAACCACACAGTAGTGGGTTGCGGTGTTTGGAATTACGAGAGAAACAAGTATGTCTGTAAGGTCAGTGTATTATGTGTGTTAATTGCGCGTTTTCTCTGGTTTGTAGGAATAAAAACGTGAGTTTTCAGCGGAAATTCAACGATAAGTCTTTATGAAGAGTCTTTACGTCGTTGATCGAATAAGAACCAAGATTTGTTCCAACTAAAGGGCATCGCTTGAAGATGAGGTTCATCTCCTAGTGGGAGGCATCCGATTTTCTTATTTGTATTTCTGAAGTGGCTAAAAACGCATTTTTGGAATTTCTCTTGAGCAAGGTTGGCCGATTATCTACTTAGTCACCCATAATACTACAGCTTTATAGCCTTTCGTGGATATAGGAATCGCATTAAAAGCCCTTCTGATAGCGAGAACAGATGATTATGAGACATAATTATTAACAAATCAATGGTCTCCACTGCTTGGAAGCACAGTAAAAAAAAAATCTTGCCTCCTCCTATGAACTTACTCGCGATATAAAGGTCATTTGCCTTCTTTTGGATGCTCGTACAGATTATTCTACTCAGGCAGAAATTACTTTTCCATTTTTCTCCCTTAAGTTGGAATGGCAAGCTGCTTTATGTGCAAGCGAACCATTTTCCAAATTCGAATATGATGTCGCATGTTTCAAACAATTGACAAGAATAATCGGTTCGATCCATTTTACGAATCATAACACCCAACACGTCTTAGCAGCAACTACAAAAGTTTATTTCAATCATTTGTTGATTGAAATAAGCCAAAATCTTCTTTCTGAAGGATTTGTACAGAGTTTGCATCTGTAATAAGCCCAAAAGCCTGGATCTTCCATTCTTTGGAAAATAATACGGGATGAAGTAAGTGAATAAGTGCTTCCTTTGGTGCTAAAAATTATTCAAGTGTTCTCCAGACAGTGGCTGTGACTGCAATTTGAAGCGCGAGTGGAATCTGAGACGGGAGTGCAAGCCTATAAGTCGAATGGTGCACATCATTTATATTGGGGAAGGAAAATGTTATTTTTGTATTATTATTTTATTTATTTTTGCGGTTGAATTAAGCTCCTGAAGGAGGACTCTCCAGTCCTGATGGGGAAGAGTAGGCGATATCAGGATTAGAATTATGCCCTGGCCAGTCGGGAAACTTCGAGGTGCATTGCCATTAGGTTCGGCCTTTGTACTATTTAGCAGAAGTAATGTGGAACCGTTTTACATGATTCTGCATCCAAAAACTCAGCGTTTTCATGCAGACGTACCGGCCAGAGAAAACCTTCAATTAACGATATAATATACTGCCCTCATAACTTAGTTTACTTCTGCCGTAATTACAACCAAGCAACCTTTCTGTATCTGCCATGGCCTTGATGATTGCGTGAAGGAGAGAGAGAGAAGGGGAATGAAGTAGAGGAGGAAGAACATAAGCTCACATTCTTCGGAAGTTAAGTAAGCAGCAGTCACTATAATCTTCCATTAAGCATGATTGTGGAGGTTCGCAGGGCGATGAAGATCACCCACCACTTATAGGTCTAGGTAACATGCCTCCAACTAAAGAAGAAATGCGGTGACGCTCGCCGGATTTCCGTTGTAAACAAGCGATAGTAGTGGGAAGGTGTGGTCGTCTTGACAGTGACAGATACGTTGCTCGGTACCAGACAGTTAATGGCCTAAGCTTCCAAATATCAAAATTCCTAAAATAAGCTTGAACAAGAAATCCACTGCATGTTGCAAATAGTCTAGTTCAGGTGACAGTAATATCGCTTTATTTGCGTCACCCGAAGTGATGATATTGGTTGGAAGTTATTTTGTTTACTAAGGTGTGTGATTTTTTATGTTAAAAAGTAGTACTTTGTTAAAGTGGTAGTTCTTGGTGCTAGCATTTGTGGTAGTACTGCTATTGCGTTATCTTGTCCGATCGGTGTAATTTATGTTTACCAAGGCATGTGCTTTTGATATAGGAACAGTAATATTACACGTTTCAGCATAAGGTCCATGTATTGATTTCACCGACAGAAAAAGGTCATGTTAGCTTTTGAGGTCCGTAAACGTATTAGGTAGTGCATTAATGCTTTTTGCTACCAGTAGTTTCGTGTTAGAAGTGGTATTGTGTTGATGTACTGATTTTTAAATATCAGGGTTAGCTTTCCATGGCTAACCCTGACATTTAAAAAACTATCAAACACCAGAGGTGTTTGATAGTGTATTGGTGGTTTTCAGTAGCAGTGGTTGTGGTAATGCCGTGGATATTTTCTTCTCCGCAGGGGTGGTATACTAATTTCATCGACTTTAGAAGTTTAGCTTTCGATGGCCTTTGGTAGTGTATTGGAGCTTCTTGGTACCATTGTTTGTAGTATTGATATGGATGGCTCTTTTTGGTGTAGTTTCTGTTGACTTTTTTCTCTGTATGTAGTTTTGTAATTGAAGTTCACCGTCTGCTGTATTATTGTACCTTTCACTTATGTAACGAGTATAGTAATACTGCCAATGCATAACATGCATCACGATACTGCAATCTGCGTTTTCTGGAGAGAACATTACTTAATATTTATATTATTCCATTTTAAAACAGTTCAGTCGATTAAACCGAAAATGCATCTTTAAAGGTAAATTCTAAAATACAATTTTAGACTAAGTTTAGAATGTTTTTAAAAAAGAAATTTAACTTATTACTGTTGTTATTTTTCTTATTAGATCGAAACATAAACTTCCCAAACCATACGAAAAACAATTTCATATCCATAAAGCACTTAGTTTCCAAAAACAATAAAATATGCAAATTCGCCGAACTGTTCATGGCTGGATTTTGCAGTTCGGCGAATTTGCATATTTCTAAAGGTTATAACGATTTTTTGTGGCTTAACATCCCAAAGATTCTTAGGCTTATCCTAATGCATAATACGAGAAGAGATGTCGATAATCCCGTAAGAACATGCACAGCTCGTTATTTCGTATTGGAATAACAACGTTCAGAATTTTCTCTTCTGTGGGATTTGGTGCATTTTTCCACTGACATTCAAAACTGCGTAGCACACGTGGTATTCCTTAGAGATGGATGGAACGGCGTTTGCATTGCACAGATCATATACTTTCACTCGCTACTTACTTTCTTCCTTGAATTCTGACAAATCCTTCGCTACTGATAACCTCAGAAGAGGAAACAATGTTGTCAGTACTAGGAAGTGCGGACTAACAATTTTTCAAACACAAAAAAAACTTCACTTGGTTTAAAAATGGCAGTTGTGGGAATTTCGAAATGGGATTTCACTAAAATTTGAGTCGTCATGAGAACAGTAGCTTTCAAATTTACCTGCAAAATTCGTTACAATAAATTTCAAGAAATTAAAATTTAATTCTAGCGAATATTAGTAGCAGTAATCGTATATAAGATCCGTATAACAAGCACTTTCTCGCTCTCCCCACCACCACTGCGTACATCTTTGTGTGGTGGAGGGCAAAGTTTCATGTAGTGATCGCACCACCCATTTTGCTCATTTCTACTTCCTTTGTTCTACTTCTCTGGACTCATTTACTTGCGTATTCTTTGGATCATCGTAAGTACTGTGAACCAACGCTTTGTAGCCGTGAGGCGCGATTCGTGGCCCTCGGCCAAGGAGATTCTGCTCCGCTTTATCTGCTGCTTTGGCAAGAGAGGCAGTTCTGAATGGTTTAGCTAGAACCGAATGTCTAATAACCTCGCCTGCGAAGATTAGATACAGCAGTAAATTTTCCATAGTCTGATACGGTTCAAGGTTTTCTGTGATGCACGTGGATAGCCTTGGCTTATTGTTCTTCGCCACCATCTTGTGGAGAACGTTAAGTGTGACTGACTCCGTGGTGAGTGGGTAGCTCCAGCACTGAATTATAATCTCCCTAATTTTTCGGCCTCAAATTTACCACAGCTTCGCAATGTTCTAACCTTGTTCAGAAACCTTAAATAAACCATCATAAAAAGTAAGAGACGCACTAGTCATGTCAAATCAGGCCACTAAGGTTTTCATATCCTTGAACTCGCAAGCTTTTGCGGCCTATGATGGCATTCTAGACAATTCTGCGCTTCCAACTTTATGGCAACAGTTCGGTGAAGGCCATTTTCTGTATCAACACGGCAATGCACTCGTCCAGAAAGCGATATCTCTGCAGGAATGGTTCGATGAGATGGATGTTGCACAGAACTCTGATCTCGAGCCCATCGAACACCTATGGAATAAATTGAAACGCCGACTGTGACCCACGCCTAACTGCCTGACACCAGTGCTCTATCTCACTAATATTCTTCTGAGAGAATGGAAAGCAATTACTGCAGCAACACCCCGAAATCTAGTGGCAACCTTCCCAACTGATTAACAGCTGTTATAACAGCATAAGTGGATCAACTGCATATTCATATCTTTCATATTAGAGTGAGAGTTAGGTTGAGCAGGCAACCAAATATTTTTGCTCAGACTACGTAATACTGGCTCCATAGGCTTATACTTCAGTAGGAATTCTCATCAGTCAAAAAACTTCTTGGCGTTATTTCTAAACCCCTCGCTATTATTTCGTCTGATAAATGACAATCATCTACCTAACACACAGTCGAATTTTAAAAATTGTCAAGGCTCTCTGAAGAGATGTTTATTAATGACCCCCCCCCCCCAACGACTGGATTATATCCTACTGTGCGTTGGGGAAAAAATTGGAAGCTTTGCCCAACCAATCAGATTAGAAAAATGCCGTTATACATTTAGGAACATGGAACTATCAAGACAAGTGCTTCATTTGCGTCCGATGACATTAGCGAAACACCTGTCCCCTAATCATCAATGTGTATCTGTTCACAGTTTTTAATTTTCTTATCGTTCGATGATATTGTTAATAATTTCTTTTATGCTTGTTTTTCGATGGGGAATATCAGAGCCGTAATGTTCCTCGAAACTCCTTAATATTTCAAGGTTTCTTAGGATGGTGGTTCTCGCTGTATGAAAACTAACAGGAGAGCACGAAGAAAAAAAAAACACTAACGAGTAAGAAAACATTTCCTAATCCAAATATTCTCCATAAAGTTGAATAATAAACATTGCTTTATGAGGCAGATGAATAAAAAAGCTTTCTACTGAGCTTTATTTTCGCTATTTAGTATAATTAATTACTCGTAGAAAAACATGCTGGAGTAATATTTTAATGCATCTACCTAAATTGTATTTGTATATTTTACGAATATTAATTACTGCTTTTCAAATCTGAAAATAAAATTATCAGTTCTGTATGTCTATAGAATTTGAATAGTACAGAAATGTTAATTCTTACATTAAACAGAAGCCACCGTGACAAATAAGGATATTTTATGGGGAAGATGTTCACAGGATCAGATAATTTTGGGATTGAATCCGCAGATCGAGCGAACCAGTTTAGTATACGATCCCCCATTATCATGAAGGTTGAGAAATCCTCACTAAGCAAGAAGCCTGTTTCGGTCCTCGCATTTGTCATGGATTGCATTTTAATGCAAGTTCAGAGCACAGGCAGATTAACGTCGAATATTTATAGCAGATACGGTTAATCAAAAGCACTAGTTTGTTAGTTTCCTGCTTTCCTTTATTTCTAGTTGGGCTCGAGAAATATTAGTTTCGTGGAAAAGATCTGGGGATTAGCCTGCGGCCACATTATTGCCGTAGCATCAGGAGATAGTCTGAAGTATTTATTGTTAAGTCTCGCAGAAGTGGCGAAGGAGTATCGCGAAATAAAGAGCAACTTTTCGCTTTTGTATTTAGTTGACTGCACCGTGATTCGAAAACCGGTCACGACCTTATGAGAGATAACTGTTCATTGTTCAGTTTGTGTGTTATCACTGTCTGCGAGCTCCGGGGTAGTTGGGCTCTTCATTACAGAAGAATAAATAAAGAAAGAAGATTCGTTGTTTCCAACGTCTCTTCTTCTTCTTAGGCAAAAAGAAAGTTTGACTTGGGTTTAGAGAAATTGAGCGCAGAGACATTTAAGATCAGGCGTCGCAACGCCTTATGTTTGACACGATCGAATGCGTTTCCAAGCTACTCTCGTTGCACGAGGAATAATCGGCATTTATCAGAGAAAACTTTTATCACTGGTTAATGGCAAAATGAACTTGCGCTGAAATTTCCTCTAATCGGTGACGGAATACGAAGCAAGGTGTGTCTATCCGGAAATGCCTTCCGAGGTTAGTGATAAAGGATTGGGAAAAAATTAAAAAAAAAACCTGGCGAATGACCTACAGTGATCTTGAACCATTTTACAGCCTCCAACTATAACTGATATTGGTTTATGGCAATACCAGTGCGAGCCTTGTAGGAGCCCATTTGATAGAGACGATATGCCCTTGGGTGGAAGAGACCTGATTCCATTTCCGTCGCAGTATAAGAGGAACGCCAAGGGCTTTTTCAATAAAGGCAGGTCGAGAAGAGAGTCCGTTTAGTCCGAACTAACTTTTTAAAGGTACGCATTATGTAGCCAGGCTCCACCCCTGGCTGTTACTCTCAGCTGGACAAGGCTATCGGGGATTTCATGGACATCTGGGGAGGCGGGAAGAGACAACTGCTGCCATTCCATACCCTAATAGTCATTAAGTTCTATGGTCGACTTTCTTTTCTAGAGGGGACGGGGAAAGCTCTGCTTGCAATGCCCAAGATCGACTAACTCAGGAATTGGCTGAAAAAGTAGACAACACATTAAAAGAAAGCACAACGTTTAGTCAAAAATGTAGGATTTTTATGAACGTAAGAACCAACCTAAGACGATATAAATTATGCTCCGTGTTTTCTAAGTTCTCAGTGACTTCCTTTGGCCTTGTAGGCTGCATTCTGCAATCAGATTTGTTAGTTAGAATCAAATCCATTGCTATTACTCCTTAAATGTGATTGATTTCTAACGTTGTAATTTTAAATAAAATAGCCATGCAGGCTGTGTTATACTTAACAGCCTGCATGGCTATTTTATTTATTTCTCTCTGGTGGGCACTTCGGAATTACGATCGAATCAGCTAATGTTATGAAGCGCATTCTCTCCGAAAATTGCGTGTGTACTTACGGCTGGGTTGGACTGTTTTGCGGGATCAAAAACCGCAGTTTCTGGGAGGTTACTGGTGCTTTATTATAGATGTAAAATTACCGACGAAAAGTAATTGGAACATTTCTGTTTCTTCGTTGCTTTTCTCCGGAATTAAGTACGTTTGCTAAGTTTACGATTTTACCCGAATAAATATTTTTCCTTCTCGCAAGATTTAGTGCTCAATCAAAAGAAAAACTATCGCCACTTCTCAGCAACGAATACGAACAAGCAAAGGTTGACCGGAACAGAATAGGAGTTTGGGGTTTAGTAACCTGGTGTAGGAATGGCGCTCAGCTAAATCTGAATAGTTGTCTGTGAAACAAAAATGATGATGTTTATATTGTAGATCTATTTGTGTCTTTATTCTCTGTCAGTCTGAGAATTCGTCAGTAGTAAGACGCTACGATTTTCGAGGTAAATTGGAAGCTTATGTGAATCCTCTCGAATTGCAACATAAACAGATTGGGAATTTTAAACCTTCTCTTAATGAATACATCGTCGCTTATCTCTCTTAAAGAACGTGATACTTGATGTCTCAAAGAGCATCCTGGCGGTATAACCCATGCAGCTTTCATTGCTGGACTCAATACATTTCGCGTAAATATGGTTTTCGTTGCCCATATTAGATGCTATAACTGGTCGTGTGATAAATTAATCAATGTCTGGGTTTACGTTATATACAGTGCATGTCCTTCAACTGCATCTGGTAGGCGATCTCCATTAAGTGCGCATCAGTCCCGAAATTCTGAAAATGTCATTCTTCATTAGGTTATTAATTTATAAGTTGCTATTAGTTAAGAGTGGAGTTCAGATTGACAGTGTCCTTAGGATCGAAAGGAAGGGTGGGATTATCTATAAAATGTCGTCCTCGTCTGCGAAACACGAACGGCAGATAATGAGTATTATTTTTCACAATAACGCAGTCGTTGCTTTGTGTCCCTGTTTCTTATAATACTGAAGATGAAGACGAAGAATGGTGAGAGATCAGGACTGAATGGAGGATGTTCCAGCACTTCATTTTTAACGGATCGTTTCCTGGAGGATTAATATCATGCCATATAAAGATGCTTTTCTTTTCTTATATATTTCGATTGCGTGTTTTGAGAACCAGCTGTAAAAGAATTGCTTTCATTAGATCGATTGCACGAATAATTTTGGTAAGAAAGGTTATATGTAAGGCTGAATTTTTCAGAAGAGGAAATACTTGGCAATAAATTCTATAAGAAACACCAAATCGATTAAAACAGCATCATTCTAGTTTTCAGTTATACACTCTGTTCTCGCTCCTCTTAAGACTTTCTCTTCGGATGAAATTAAAAAAAATCCTTTCGTATTCAGTCCGTATCTAATATGAAATAAGATCTTGCTAAGCAACTGTCTATTGATGTTGGTTAATGCCCCCTGGCTTTTCTCGTTCTGTCGGAAACTAACTTGAGTTTCGTAAGCAGAAAAAAGCCGTCAATTCTGCCATGAACGTAATCGCCGTTTATAATTTGTTATCTGACGCATAAGTGCCGACAGCTAGCTCCAGTTATCTTCTCTTTGTTCTGTCAGGAGGAAAGAGCGAGGGGGGAAGATAAATTCTTGATGAAAGATAAATATTCGACCAACCGCTCATGTGAGGGCTACTGAGTTGCTTTAATAATGTGTTACCTTTAGTGAATGACAGAAAAATGGGCACTCACGGTGTGAATGACAGAGAGGAACATTGCATTGGAGGTGCCTTCTCAAGAAAATTACCTTTTGAGGAAAGCAGGTTATGTCTACCGAAAAATCGATGTAAGGAATTAAAATGTGCTGTTAACTCCTGAAAAGGTTACATATTTTATGAGAAAATGCCGGCACTTTCTGATAAATACTGCATTCGCATATGCTCATCGAAATTACTTTCATATACACAGAAAAGCCCGCACAATGTGGAAGGTAATTCTGTTGTGGTTTATCTTTGCTTCACAATATTAACACTGGTCCTCAGTTGCGCAAACAATAAGACAAAACCGTCAGTGGAAATATTTAAGTATTTTAATGGTTGCTGCTGAAAATAGAGACAAAAAAGTGAATAAACACTACAGCATGAAATCTTGTATTATCACTAGCTAAATTATGCGGTATGTGTCTCTTGTAGTAAAAAAAAAAGACCATTTTCATTCGCAATCATAAACTTCATATCCATCTTTTCTGAAGTCATTTCCTCCCTTTATACACCGAATTGCCATTGAATCAGGGATAGGAGACGCTATGCAAATTCTGTATCGCAACTCCCGCATTTGTACGCATGCGTAGCCGAAACTGTAGTTATACTTTGCTGTCAGCGTTGGCTTCTCGTGGCATTCGTCGTGAGAATTGTAATGGCAAAGGTACGGGATTTAGATGCATTTGACAGAGGGCAGATCATAGGTGCTCGACGGATGGGTCACTCGCTCTCTGAAATTGTCAACGAACTTAGATTTTCTAGTACGGTTCAAGAGTATTATTTTCTAGGAATACGAAAATTCCTCCAAAAAAACAGGCACCCGGACAAACTGCAAAGAACAGCCAGCCTTGAATAATCATGGGCTTCCATCTGATTCGCATCGTACCGATCTATAGGGTCCATACATTATCTCAAATCACCTCCCATATGAATGAGCGTTCCGGCCGGAAAGTGAGTGCAAGGACCGCACAACCTTCACTTCACCTCACGGCTTCGGGAGCTGCCAACTTACGCAAATCCCACTTCTAACGGCACGACTCTGGACTTTGAACGCCTTATCTGGGCTAAACAACATCGAAACTGGACGATTAAAAATTGGTGATCTGGAGTGATGAATCGCAATTTAAGCTTCGTAGCGCCCATTGGAGACTGAGGATATGCCGCCAAAACCTGAAGCCATGGATCTTGCATGTCCGATCGGAACTGTACGAGCTGGTGGTGGCGGCTCAGTAATGGCCTGGGCTGTCTTCATTTGGACGTCTTCGGGACCTTTGATATGTGTACCAACGACTCATTGTGTATCAATGAATCCCGGTACATGTAACTGATGACCGACCATTTACACCCATTTATGTCCATCATGGCGTCTACAAGCAAGACAACTGGTCCCAGGGGCATTCTGTTGACTTTGAAATAATGGAGTGGCCACCTAGAAGCCCTGATTTAGATCCCATCGAAAATATTTGGGATACCGTCGAGCAGTGTGTTCGGGCCCGTTTTCCATCAGCGCCGAACTTCAACGAATTGTGGACCGCTCTGAGTGATGCATGGGTCTCCATACTTGTGAAACATCTTCGCAAGCTTGTGGAGTCCCGCGCCTCGTCGTGTGGCGGCCTTTATCAGGGCCAGAGGGGGTCCAACACGTTAGTAGGTTGCTATTCCAACTTCAGTGCATGAAGATGGCTTTTTCACTTAAAATCCGTAATGCGAGCAAAATAATTTTAACGTTGTCAGGATGGTAATGAAACGTATTTTCAGTAATATTACGCTAATCTCATTCACGGGAGATTGTAAATCTATGGATAAGATAATTCACACCCTTCCTCTAGATAATCATATTACTCTTTCAAGACATTTCCGGTGTCTAGTAAGCACGGTGATTATAATCATCTGGCACATTAAGACATTCACTAACATCAATGTCAGAGCCTATAGGTTCGAGAGTAGAGATTAACTAGATATCCATCAGACCAGATTTTGTATTGATGAACTTAATCATCAACTTCATGAATGCTTCTGTAATGTAAATCATGCCTTTAAAGGCATCCTTTTTTTTATTATTTTATTGTATTTCTCGGATCCATCACTGAGCTACGCTTTCATTATTTGTCAAAACTAAATTTGTATTCGAAATTTTTTCCGAAGTAACTAGAAGCACTCAGTCCATGAAAACAGTGTATTAAGTTTGTTAATTTCTAATTAACAAACTTAATACACTGTTTTAAGTTATCCGGCGGTTTATAACTCTTTTACAGTAGGAAAAATCCTTCCTCTTCCATATGCTACACCATTTACACCCATTTATGTCCATCATGGCGTCTACAAGGAAGACAATTGGTCATCTCACAGGTGATGACCAGTTGGTTCCTTACCTGTAGAAGATAAGAACTTAACGAAGGTTATTCGTGTTTTAGATGGGGTTTAGATTCAGTCTTTCCAACCGGAGGGAAGATCATTGAACTCGTATGTGTAAGTCGAGAGCCATTTCTTTTGTGTGTTACATTGTTCGCTGAATGACTTAAACACACTAAATAATTTTGTTAAATATCTATCTACTTGGTGTGCCATATTGTACATGTTTTCTGATGTTATAATTTCGCTAATTCTCGCTTTATTGTTTATATAATAATTTTGGAGGTGACGCTATTAGAAAGGACGTCGTACGAAAACCAAGGCTACATTCAAACCAATACATAGAATAGTCCGTAATAACACGATTTTACTGAGGTTCTTTTGCAAATAATCTTAATCAGCTTACCTTTTTGTTCCTCTCCCTCTGCCATATATCAAAAGCTTCCAAAATGTATATAGATTCTTCTCCTTAAACAAATTCTCACACGATATATTCGTTGTCGTGTAAACATTTATAGATCGTCGTGGCTAAAGTGCACACCTTCTGACAGAACCTCATTATCCGTAAGATAAATGTTTTGCACCACATGCAGTTTGCAACATCAGAAAAAATAAGATGAGAATACAAGTAACGCCCTCTACATAAAACATCTCAAAAAATCTATTTTTACTTTCTGGTAAATAAACACGTTGACTAAACTGTAAATTTTACTATATTCTGCTGTGGTCTCAAAGATAATTCTTTTCAATGGATACATAAGGTTATGCAAAGAAAACAAAGCTACTTTTGATAAGGATTACGAATTTTTTTATTTCTACTGTGTTCGCTACCTAAACTTGGTAATTTCAGTTTCATAAGCTTTTTATCGTTTATAATTAACAGTCTATGATAAGAAAAGTAATTTATATTCATAAACCACGAGTACCAAAACTTCGTCTATGCATTTACAAATTGCGAGCGACACAAAAAATAAATCCTTAAATAAAATAGCTACTTTATATAACTACCAATCCTGCTTTATAATTCTCTTCTTCACTCATTCAACTGGCGGCGGACATGCCAATGCGTGCCAGATCTTCTGTTACTCAGTTGTTAGGATACATTTGCTATTCGGCGAGAAAGAAAAAAACGCTAGGTTCGAATCCCATAGTTCGCAAGGAACCTGAAAAAGAGATTTTTCACCTTTTGGCTCGTGCAAAACCAGCTGTACTATGCATACATTTAAGAAGCATAAATATACACTGCTTGGAAAGAAGTCAAATGACACCCTCATGGGTAAGATGCATCGTGCCACGTAACGAGTCACGTGTTTGTAGCCGGTATAAACTGGAGGAATATGATGCTCCCAAAGTCAGTGCAATTGTGTCCGGGTCAAATGACTGCGAGAAGGGAATGACTGAGTTCGAAAGAGGCATTGTGATAGGATGCCATGTTGCTGGACCATCTGTTCAGCTAACTGTGGACAAATTGGGCGCCATTTCAGGTCAACAACCAGCAATACTATACCGAGATGGAAGCGCAGGGAGTCAACTACAAGTGCTACTCGCAGTGGATGACTCACCAAACGTGACAGCTACGAAGGATAATATGTAAAGTCCGCCATTCGTCGACCGACACGTTGAATGCAGAGTTCCGGGCTTCCACTGAAAGACGAACCTACACAAAAACATTCAAAACCTAGAATCACGACATGGGTTTTCATGGTAGGAGAGCAATATGCAAGCCCCACATACTCGTACCAACATATAACGTCGTCTTTAGTGGTGCAAAGAGCGTGTTAGACTTGGTGTGAAGCGACGAATCACGCCACATCCTCTACCGCGCAGATGAACGGGTGTGGGTGTGACGGATGCCCGGTTAATGTCTCTTACCAAAGTGTGCAAACCTAACTATGAAATTCGGAAGTGGCAGTGAAATGGCATTTTTTCCCACTTAGTTAGACTATAAATGATATATTTAGTTTAATCCTTTATCCAAGTGTAAGCAAAAAGTTTGCGCCTGAAGTATCTTCAGGACAGGGGCAACTCGTAGCAAAGGTGGACAAAGCCTCACATCACTTGCCTTAGTATCTCCCATAATGCAAAGTACATCTCCATGCGGACATGTATAATGCTATGTATTATGGGAAGGGTCACTACCCAGACCGGTTTCGACCTTTAATGAGGTCTCTTCAGTGGGAGCCAGACTCGGGAAAGATACCAAGGTTGAAACAATCCAGAAGTAATATATAACTCATATACAATATAGATATAACTCACATTCTGCATTATTTCAACCTTGGTATCTCTCCCGGGTCTGGCTCCCACTGAAGAGACCTCAATAAAGGTCGAAACCGGTCTGAGTAGTGACCCTTCCCATAATGCATAGCATTATACATGTCCGCAGGGAGATGTGATTTGCCTTATGGGATACTAAGGCAAATGTTGTGAAGCTTTGTCCACCTTTGCTACGAGTTGCCCCAGTCCTGAAGATACTTCAGGCGTAAACTTTGTTTGCTTACACTTGGTATGGACCTTGTTTTTTGTTGTTGCTGGTTTGGCCTCGGATCTCTGTTTATGATGTCACGAATATTGAAGTCCAAGAGGTATGTGGACAATGAAATGCTTCCTACTTTGTGGCATTTCTACAAAACTGACCATTTTCTCTTTCAGCAGGAATGCACCGTGTCATAAATCTGCTGATGTAACTGCGTGATGGTTTGTGGATATGAACGTCACCATATTTGACTGCATGCCTACAGGAAGAATGGTCATAAATTCCCATTGATCGCCATTGTACGCTTGTGGAAAATATGGCCAAAGTATTGCTGCAGTCATTGCAGCGAAAGAAGGTTCTAAATCTTATTAAGGTGGCACCATGGCTGTTTATTCTTTAAACTGTGGGGTTCGTTGACTTCTTTCCAAGCAGTGTACTTATGTTACTGAATGGATAGCGTAGCAGCTCTCACCAAAGAACAGGAAGGGGATTCGATCCCACCTTGGACACCAGACGATGCGACTGTCTTACACATTCGTGTGAAAAGGGCATCTGGGACCTTATTACTTCCGGCAGAGGCCTCGTTCCAAAAACGCAGTGAGAAATTCGAGTAACCATACTGTCCTGTAAGACATCAGTAGAAAACAAATGTAATTTAAAAAAAAACCCAGCTAACGCCTTTTTATTCTGTATAGGGAATAGGCGAGGCCGTTTTAGCCGTATGTAACTTTTGGAGACCGAGTGGGCAGTTCAATGTCAACTGGTAGCCAATCAGAGATAGCTGGCTATCACTAATTTTAAGCAGTGGGATGGTCTATTGCAATAAAGCCAATCAGTGTATTTGATTTAGCAATAAATTCAGTAGCTAACGATATTCAAATAAACTTGCCCATAATATCAGATAGCTAGTGCTGAAATACTCTATAAAGTATAACATACACCGGGCCGAGAAGGAAGGAAGAAAGAATATACACAAATTAAAAAGAAAAAATCTACAGGACAGCGGTGAGACCAGCTATGGAAACTGTGGCCCTGAGGAAAAATAACATCAGCAGGATGGAGGTAGTGGAGACGAGAATGCTTAGGTGGACGTGTGGTATGACCAGAAAGGATCGTCTGAGAAATGATTATGGAAGGGGAACGGTGAAAGTTAGGAGCGAAGATACAGGAGGAAAGGTTGAGATGGTTTGGTCATGTGACGAGGAGGGAGGACGAGTATGTGGGAAGAAAGGTCATGCAGGGGATGCGCGGGCGGCCAAAGAAGAGATGGAGGGAGTTGGTAGAGGAGGACTCGAGGATGAAGCACTTGGATGTAGTTACAGCCGAAGATAGGAGGATGTGGAGCAGACTCACTAAAAACAGCGACCTTAAGTTGGATAAGCTAGAGGTGGAAGAAGTAGCGTCAGTTTAATAGGTGTCCGACCAGTAAGCAGTTACACTTACTGTTCGTACGGAATTGCTGATTCACTGCAGAATAATAGATTTACATTGATTAAAATCTTTTTCTTCCGTTTTTTTTTTCCTTTTATCATTCAGTTTTTGATAAACCCATTTTCTATAGATATTTCCATTATATTACATAAAAAATTTCCATTTTTCTCCTAAGGCATGTGCGACAACTGTGTTAACACTCCATTCACAGTTCGAACCAAATCCTCTTTGTCTACATTTATTCCTTTTCTCCTGTTTTAAATAATCTATCTTCTTGTTGAGTATTTCATTAAGCAGATTTAAATTAAATCATCCAAATTAGCTCACATCAGGTACTCATCTCCCTAGACCGGGAGTAGGGAGCTTGAGTATCCCGTGCGCGTTATATTTAATTGAACTTCTGTGGTAATCGTTAGTATAACGTTCAACTACTACTATTCGATTTTTTTATTTATTTCGTGTGATTTAAAATGATCGCCATTACTGAGGCGGTTTCAGGTTGCCTATGGTTAGAAATTGGCTTGGCTCTAAATTTTTACGGAAAAAAAAAGCATGTTTTATATTCGTTCGTTACTATTTCGGTTGAACTAACAGTGATGCTCTTCGAAGTTAGTCACTCGTAAAATAAACGGCAAGTTTTTTTTTTATCAGAAATTGTGTTGTATATTATTATTTTTTTTCCTAGTAAATTTCATCGTATATCATAATTACTATTACAGTGTAGAAGGAGATGACAAAATTTAGTTTGGGCACAAAAGTTCGTGTTGGATTTGGACTGTGGAGATAGCGGACAAATTCAAATATTGCAATAATTAAAAAAAATGCGTTTTTAATTTTTATTCACCTTCATCACACAAAATTATATTACGTCCTCACTGACGTAGTTGTTAGGTTACGAAATTCAAGGTCACATATATGCTAACCTCGTTTCCTAATTAAATTAAAAATTAACTTGAACGGCATAATTTTATATTTTGATGACAGCGAGTTATTTCGTTATGCTGTTAAATATATATATATACTTTTTTATATATATATAGACTTTTTTTCTAGACTTAATAATTAAGGCATCCGTTTTTATTCGGTGGATCCGCAGGATTTTAAAATAATCAGTTTATTTCCAGTTTGTCCTTTCTGATTTTTATGTACGTTTTGATTTCTTTTGTGTATTTTCAAAGAAACAAATTTATTTCAAGACAGCAGCCACCCGTATTGGTGTTCCAAATGCCTTTTCCCTCATTTTGTACTGTACCCTCTGACAATCGCACTGACAATTCTTTGGCTGCTTCACGTAAGACCCGAGCTGGTATACCATACAATCCCACAGATGTATTGACATTGAAGTTTTGTAATAGACTATTCACCTCCACTTTATGGATGATATACTCTTGCAAAGTGCTAGCTCAGTAATTCCACTATATCAACTGATTCAGTTACCTCCCTACCATCGGCATTCCTTAAAATTATTCTGCCATATACATTTTTTCGTTTACTTGCAGCATATCGAAAAAACTGTTTGGGATTCTCCTTAGCTTGCATGGCTAATTTCCTTTCATAATCCGTTTTTGCTTTTTTTTTACCACGCTCGTTACCTTTCTGACCTGTGCTTTATACCGTTCGTGTGCCTGCAGGTCACCCCCTTTATTTAAATTCCCTCCACAGTTGTTTCTTTTTTTGCAGCTCAAGCTTAATGGTGTTATTCATCCATTTAACCCCTACTTGATTTATTATCCGGACTCTAGGTATACAGTCAGCTATTACCCCTTCAAACGCTTCTTTACTGCTTCCCATGCACTATCAACCTCAAACCCTTGCAGTTGTACTTGCCATGGCCCTGAACCAAGCAATATCCTAAGCTTGTCATACTTACCAGCCCGGTAATTCCACATGTACCCTTTCTGAATTGAAAATTAAGAAAGGGTACATGTGGAATTACCGACACACATTTAGCCACCTCCTAGGTCAAGACCTTATGATCACTTTCACCAACTGGTGGCAACATGGTCATATTCATTACAGTCAAATTCTCAGATGCAATTACTAGGTCAAGCACTCTCGAAACCCTAGTATATTCCATTACATGCTGTCTCAGCTCAGATAGTTATCCCTTAATAACTGGATAAAATCAAATTCCTTCCTCCCATGTGTTCTCTCCTCCTTCCAATCAATGTTACCATCGTTGAAATCCCCCATAATAATTACCCTCCTTCCACGCATTGCGTCTATTTGTCTATGCATACTATCTCCACCATCTATTCCATCACCTGGTCTACAGCAGCATCCAACTGTATATATTATTCCACTAATCTCATTCTCACACCAAATAGCCTCAAATGTGCTCTCTTCACTATCCTGCAGTTCAACCTCAATTCTCCTTGGCTGCAGTTCATCAGCTATCATCAATAACACTCCTCCCTCCATTCTTTTCTCTCTGTCCTTCCTAAACACACTATACCCTTCACATTCTATCCCACTAGCTATATCATCTACAGTCAGCCATGTTTCACTAATGCCAATAACCTGTGGTCTGGAAGTGCCAACCAAGGCCAAAAATTCTTCCTTCTTGTTCCTAATACTCCTGGCATTAGTGTACATGAATTGTAGAAGCCAGTTATTCCCACCCCTATCTTGATGCCTTATAACTAACTATCCCATTCTGATTTATTGTCCTTCGTACTAGCTCAGGCATATTATACACATTCGTACACTCAACTGCCTCCCTGATATCTACATATCCACCCCCCCCCATAGCTCTAGTTTCCCGATTCTGCACATCCACTTTCACTTCATTCAGCAACAATTTTTCCAGTCTCAGCACACCAAATCCATTCAGATGCAAACCATCCATCTTATAAATGTCCTTTCGCCCATCAAACTCACTCCATACGTCCACAAACTCCACACCACTCCTCTTGCATAACCTGCGCATAAGATTATTTGCAATTATGGCCCTCCTTCTCAACTCTTCTCTGTCATACAGCGACAACAGATTTGGGATTAAATTAATCCCAAATTCACAGCGATTAATAACCTCAATACTATTTACAGTTGACTCTATCACCTGCTTCCCTACCAAATCCCGTTTCCCAGTTTTCTGACCATTTACTCTATCCTTTTTTTCAATAAATGTTCTAAATTCCAAGCGCCCAATCCATTTAAGTGCAAACTATCTCTCTTAAAATACTCCTTCCTTTTATCAAACTCATCCCAGACATTCATAAAATGAATATTTAGTTTCATTTCTTTGCAGAAGCTTTTACACAATCTTGACATCATTCCATTTACTATAATTGCTCTTCTGTTTAATTCATCACTATCAAATCGTGGTAGCATACTCATGATCTCTCCACTCTCGCTCTTTGCATTCATTGCTATCATTAAATCCTTCAAATCCTGTTTTACAAAAAATAGTTCGCTACCTAGATCATTCGTCCCTATAACTGCAATAATCTCACTCGCTCTATCTTTCTGCAATTTCACAGCCTCAGTTATATCCTTAATCTTTGACCCAGGATAACATGCTTTAATTACTCTACCATCCTTCACACCCTTAATTATAGAATCCCCTTTTCTACAATATATTTTCTGCTCTTTTTAACTTGACATCCTTTACCCCCACTGATGCTTGTTTTTGTCCCTTATCTTCTCCCACATTCTTTTGTATATCGCTCAGCAATCTCTGTGTATGTATTTCTGCACTATTTATTCCATGCACACACTCATTTAATCCGTTACTAAATAATCTGTCATACTTATTTCCCCCATACTTTCTATTCCATAAAAAACATCAGAACATATTGGAATGCTGAAATATAGACTATACAATTTAGTCAGATCAAAATTATAAAATATATTACAGTCATTTAAAAGTATCAGTTCCTTTGTCTCAGGAGAACTTGCACAACACAGTTTACTCCACATGCTTCTATCAGTTACATTGGGATATGGCTGTATAAAAAAGGAATGTTTCCTATGGCACCTAACTGTGAAGTCTTGATGATCACTTAAACTTGGGACATTAGACAAACCAGATGTATCATCATATATTACACTAAAACTTCGGTGTTTATACGAGTCCATTAATGCAAGCAAAACAGTTGATACATTAGAAGATGTGAAATGACTGCATTATCTTTCATTTCTACCTTGACATCAGATTCAAGAAATGATACCATAGACACACAAGTTGTTAAGTAATCTGGATTGACATCCCTAGAAGAAACAACTACAGAAGAAATGGTTGACTCAGATGACATATCAAAACTAGAAAATAAAGGATTGATGTCATCACCACCCAAGATTTTGATTGGCAGGTGAGAATTAACTGTAGCATCAGAAACTGAATGGGACAATACACTGGTATGCACACATTTATCTGAATTTATGAAAGGATTGTCGTCACCACTACCCAAGATTTTGATTGGTAGGTGAGAATTAGCTGAAGAATCAGAAACTGAATGGGGACAATACACTGGTATATACACCGTCACCTGACAGTTGGCCTCAGCATTCAAGGCCACTTGAATGTTGATTTAGATGACCATACTCATTTGGCAAGTCTGACTCCTTATCCTTTAATGATACGAAGTCATCTATAACAGTGCCACTTGAGTTGTCAGATGTTGTTTTCAAATATTTACCCAGTTTAATTTTATTAATTGGGATAGAAACCATCGTTTCAAGATGTTTAATATCTGACAACGGCTGCCTTACATTATCTATATCAGACGTTTTGGCCATTTGACTCATTGTAACGTTCAGATCTAAGTCCATCATAGGACGTTTTGACGATTTCCCTTGTTGACTCTTACTTATCTGTGTTTCCTTCTTTGAATGCCGTTTTCTTTGGCCGGACACAATATGACTATGGATGCTCGGTCTCCCTGCTTCTTGACGTTCATCACCTGAAGCTTCCTGCTGTGTGCCTTCCACAGAATCGTAGTGCTTATTAGCAACTTCCAAAAAATCCTTAATTTTTAGCAACTCCGCAGCTTTTAACAATGATGGAAGCATATCCTGTGAAATATTAATTTCTCCATGGTACATATATTGGACCATCAACCTTAAGTCATTAAAGTTTATATCACTTAATGTCACAACAGGATGATTAGTTGAGTTCTCTAAAAATAAGCTGTATCTCTGCACAAATTTTAAATCTTTATTTGAAACCCATCCCCATATAACTTTTTGGGGGTTAAAAATTAGAAATGTAAGGTGATGCTTTTCATAGAAAGAACACTTCAAGGTAGCTTTGAGTATATATATATATATATATATATTCTGCTTCACTATATGCATAAACGAAACAAACCAAACATCAGAATATGGATTCAAACTAGAGCGTACAGGATAGAGTAAGACACTCGGAACAGCTAAAACAGGTGGGCTCTCAAAAAAAAAGTCTCTGAAAATACAAATACAAAATAAAAAAGTACACATTACAAACATTAAAATGCATAAAAATCAGAAATTGGACGATGTGGAAATAATCTGCGATTAATTTTAAATCGCACCAAAATTGTGAATATTTTGTGGATCCTCCGAATAAAAGGTGTCTTCCATAATTAATAGTGTAAAAGGAAAATCTAAAATATTTTTTTCCATCTAAAGAATAGGGTGACAAAATAACTCCTTTTCATCGAAATTAAACATGCAGGCTTCAATCCTCTGATGATTTGACTTGGAATGACCCAAAACTGAAATAAACCACACTTAGGATCATCCTCGTAACTGTAGCCTTCGGCGAAGAGTTTGTTTAAATTATTCCCATGAGTTGCTTGATTTTTACCAAATGCACACCAATAAATACTAAGTACAGTACTTCAATTGAAGCATGTGCAACAGAAATCTCGATGTAGCGTATTTCCTGAAGTGAACATAATCACAATAAGAGAAGACCACTTCTCTTTTCCATCACTTAATAGGTGGAAAATCACGAGAAAATGTGAGCTATTAAACCGTGAAAAGACAATAAAAATAAAAATGGATTCACAGTGCTTAGAGCAGCACAAGGACCTATCATAAACAAGTAACGAACTGGAAGCTTAAAAAGGATGCTTAGTCGATCGGCAAAATCGAAGATTAGCTGCAAGTGTTTTTCTCTTTGTTGAAATTATAACCGAAATTGGTTCAAGACAATTTCTTAACTTGATGTCGGTTAGTTAATACGTTTTCTCATAAGATTTAATTTATTATTTTAACTAAGCACTCATTCTTTACTTTTCTCCAACATCCTGGAAAGTTCATTTATTCATATTAATTACTATCCTTCATTCTTCACACAAAACTGTCTGAAGCGATTATTTGCTAACACGACGATCTTGTTAATTGTAAATTCTAGTAAATTACCTATCGCAAGATTTTTTTTGACTATGTAAAACGATTATCATTACCACCAGAAATAATCATGTACATCTAGTCCAGAGTTAGCAACCGACTCGAATTAGCCATTAATAAATCGGCTAGTCTAAAAAGCCAAAACCGACTGAATTTTTTGTAATCTATTTCATTACTTTGAAATGTTCTTTTATTTAATGGATTTAATTTTGAAAATTAGTACTTGTCTCTGAATGGTACGATTCTGAAGCTAATATAATGTATTATTGAGAGATATATCTTCTTGCAAAAGAAGCACCATTTACGAAACCAGCTCTTTCTCTCTCTCTCTCTCTCCAAAATATCCTGGACCTCCTCCAGCGCGTCCGTTAGTTCGTCTGATGGGTGTAACCAGCTTAACTAGGCCAGTTGAAGACGTGCTTACTGAAGGTTCGCCAGCGAAAAGTAGATAGTTCTATTCTGTCACCCTGCGTACTTACTTCTTAAGGTAACATATTTGGCTTCACCGAGACGAGACAAGCTTTCAGAGTAGGGATAAAAAGCACCCAGAGACAGGCATCGGCTGTTTGTAAATTACTTTTCTAAGAAGCTCTCCTGCGTTTCGCAACGAATTACGGTACATCACTGTCACTGCGGACAACGGCACTGGAGGAAATATGAGCTTACACAGTCGCAGGGAAACGTCAGATTAAATAGAATCGATACTTCTCAAATAGGACACCTATCGCCAGTTTTCGTCGTGATCCTAATCTTCTTTATACTCACTCGAAGCTGTAATTTCCGCAGCCCTCCAACAGGAGGAGGAGGAAATATACTGCTGTAGCGACATCCAACAATCTCCAAGAGGTGATGGAGGATCATCTGAGGCAAATTAGATATTCTTGGCTATCAGGTTTGGGGTCGTCCAACTACTTTGTTTAATGCGGTACTATCATTGCTCTCCTGGCGTGTAATAACACAACACGGCGGTGTTGACGGAAGTTGCAACTTCCTTGCGTTGAACGTCATTAACTGTTTTACATTATTGTCGTAGAGAAAATTAAATCTGGAATCTTGTATATTCTTTGAAAATGTTCTGTTGATTAGATTAGAACGGTGAAGTCATTGTGTGTGTGCCTAGATAACTGGAGAAATAGTTGATCCAGTTTCAGCCCGAGTAATAACACTCATAGTGCGCGCAGAACCACCCTTTTTTTTTCTCAATACCCGTGAAAACTGTCCTCCCGTAAGAGATCGTACCCTGTAGTAGGAACTTAACATACGTTTCCTAGATAACATAATTAATTGTGTATTAATGAACTGTATTAACTGTGGGACACGGTCTCTCTGGAAGTGTTCCTTATTTCATGACACACCAGTAATATACTTAGAAAGCATACTGGATGTGCAAACTCTTACAGCAGTGATCTCTACACTTTGGTCCAAGAAATGCGGAATAGCTGATTTACTTTGATTCATTGGGCTATACGACCTTTTGCCACTAGTCTGTCAAAAATCTTGCACCAGTGAGGATATTAAGTTCCGTAATACGAGAAAGTCTTCAAATAGACATAATTTCTGAGCTGTAAATGGTCTTTAGATGTAAATACCGTTCACTGCAATGGACACTTCTAAGAATACATACTCTCATTAATATTCTTTCTGCATTTCTAACTCCGATTGAAAATCAACAGGAAAATATTTTTGTACGCGTCGTTCAACATCATATTTCAGATCTACATTTGATAAATACTGAATTATTAAGTTATTTCGTACCTGTTCTAATGAAATGTAGATCTGGCTTACACCTCATACAGTGAATAACCCAAGTACAAAATACTGTAATTGTCGCATTCGAATCCTGTCAACGTAGAAGCGACGTTTCGGTTCTCTCATCGATGAGAATTAGATGATCTCATTTCAGGAGGCGGCGTTAAAATGTTCCACCTCATTTTCTTTCCCATGCCACGCTTAACAAGTTCTGTTCTCTCAGTTTTGTAAATTAGAACGAAGAAAATTCTCTCCTCCAATCTTCCAAGTACGGAATCGATCTTAAGTCCTCGGGAGAAGTTTTATTCTTAAGTCAGCTGCATTTGCATAAAAGGCTGGACATGCCAAGCATAAAATGATGCAACAAAGAAAAAAAAAGGAGCAAATTTAATTTAACTTGCTCCTAATTTTGCATACACCACCTGTTTCTGTAACCGAGTTGATCGTACAGCAAGCGGATGTTTCTTTAACAGCAAGCGTGCAAACAAACAAATGTAATTTACAGGCAATATTTATCAAGACCTATCATGTCCCTTTTTGCTATTTCTAAAGAAATCCAAATATTCGAACTATAGCGTCGATAATCTTCATCTAATTACCACCCCAATAACTCCATAATATCGAATCCTACGGTTATAATTAGCAAAATCAGAATTCACAAATAATTCTTCTCTGCGTTAATGAACTTTCAACAGACAGGAATAAAAATTCGAGCCTTCCTACAACTTCAGTTAAATTAGTGGTGATTGCAGAGCATCTTGATTTATTGAATGTATGAAGTGTAAATTCTTAACCGACCTAGATCGAAATCGGTGTTTAAACATGTGTACGGATGGACACACACATGCCCATATGCTGAAACAGCTAAGGAAACGAGTAAAACCAAATATCATTAACAAAAACGTAACAGAGCTCACACGCAACTTATTGCTGTGGTACGTTAGACAGTATTCGAGTATGAAACTATATGGAAATGATCGCATTAAATAAATATTAAAAAATTCCCTTTTCTATGAATTCCGGCCACGAAAGATGGTGAATCTCTACCTAAGCTGAAAACCTACCCTAGAGTTTAAACATATAAAGCGCTGAATGGAATGAGAGAAAGAAGGGAGAATTTGGCGAGGAAGCCGCTATGAAAGTAAAGACAGAAATATGCTGCATAAAGTTTCCAAGTCCACCCTAGTAAACTTTCGGAAAAAGATTCAATCTGAAAGAAGATCTTTTTTTCTCCTCCGGTAAAACAACTTTAACTAAATAGGAAAATAAGACCATCTACAAAGATATATTTTTATATCTATCGGGCATTTGTTGTCCAAATAGTCTTGTAACAGATTGTCAAACACTTTTTGATTGGAGAGTTCCCAAATGCTTCTGATAAAATCAGTTTTCAATAATCCAAAATGTACACACGTTTTCACTTTTGGCAAAAGAACTCATTTTCATTTACCATACTATATAATTAATAAAATAATTAAATCAGATCAAGAGTTTACGTAGTTCATCGGTTTTTTGAAGCCTTTTGTTTGAAAGAGCCCCACTTCGAATCATGAGTATCAGGGTCAAACGCGGACTCACATCTTATTAATATATTTCTCTCTCAATATTTATTCGAATAGGATTGCTTTCGTACTGAGTGACAGAAGCCAGATGAGTAAGAAAGAGCGAAGAGATAATTTAGGATAGATAGTATTTTCAGATCATAAGTGGAGGGATATCATCGGGACTAGAAGAATTGATATTCAAGATTTTGGATGTCTTTTTGGTGAGAGATCTGATGCGCGTGCAGAGTACTTGTCCTAAGGTTCGCAGAATGTGGTTGAGAAGAATGATCCCAATTGTCTTTGTCTGGGGCAATGCTGCGAGAAAGAAAAATATAGAAGAGCAGAGTTTTGCGCTCGCCGTTTTGCTGAGTGACCAGAGCTGAGAGAACAACTGTCGGTCGTGCAGCAGTGAGTTTTTTTTTAATAACGTGGTATAGTATTTGTAATAATGATTAAAGAGATTAGTAATAAAGAAACTCTCCCAGCAGTCATAATTCAAATTATCTTTCATCTTCATCACAAAATTCCTGATATGCGCCCTCAAGGGTGTTTATATGATAGTATTTAGCTCTCATTTATTACTAATCTTTGAACCAGTTTCGTCCAAATAAGTCTGCTATCTGTGGGACTCCAATGTCAGATCTTATAGTTCGGCTTCTAAGACACTTTTAGCTGAATCAATTCGCCAAGATTTTGGTCTACGTTCGGATCTATTTTCCTGGCATCAAACACTTGTTTCGTGAACCTTTCTTTCTCATTCGTGAATGCTAATAATGCCAAGTTCCTTCCCAATATCTTCATTTTTAATATACTTCTGCCATTGATACCATCTGTTCACTATTTTTTTAATCTGAACTATTTGTGTCAAATATTTAATTTGAATATTGAAATATTCAAATTACTGGATAGTAAAATATGGAGAATGTTCGGTAAGAGAGATTTAATATCGTTTATTTTTATGCGAACCGAAACAAAAAGAAAATTGCGCTTCTGTGTAAATACATAGCTCTTTTGCAGTCTCTCCATGACACTGCACGATAAGATTTCAGCAACTTCAAACTTTTATCGTGTCCACGTTGAATTATCGAGTTTACACGACTAGACATCGATACAAGATTATTTCTTTCGGATGAAATATATCTGATATATCGACGAGATGTTTGGGCAGAAGGAATCTGATGTCGATAGCTGCCATCCGCATTTCGTTTTGAAAACCAAAAGGGCACTCCTGAAGTCAACCATCCGTCAAAATCAGTTAACGTTCACCCTCAGAAGAACCAATCATTATTGACATTTTATTTTACCATCGCATGTCCATAAAACTATTGTCTATTCATAGCTTTGTAACTTTTTAATTCCCTTTTCTTGTTTCCGATTACTAACATGCACGTGAATTTAACCCACTGCACATGGTAAACCTATCGTGCATTAGTACAGTGCGTGGGCTGAGGGTTATATATAATCCAGAAATCCCTCTATGGAGAGCCAACTTGAAACTTTTCAAGCCTCAAAGGAGCACTTGGTGTTGATTTCCCCCCGCGCAATGAAATTCATATAAATGATGAATCAACACCCGACTGTTTGTCGTAATATACTGAATTCTATGTTTATTCCTAAATAATACTATGGCATACAACCTCATAGGAAGCACAAATGGTTTTATTTTCTAATAAATGTATCTGTCTGATACAATTCGTCATACGAATACATTAATTCAAATGATCATCGAAATACTTTGAAGGAATAAATATAATTCCAACTATTGAAATCAAACTTAGACTTCGTAGGTAATATCATATATATGGGCTTCAAAATTGCATTTCCGAGTCAGGGTCTGTTGCTCATCATCTTTACCACCCTTCAGTCAACCGTTAATCAAAAACTAGACAGCGTAACCAACATAAAAGAAATCAGAATAAAACGCATTGTGCTTATTCGTCCTGTCCCATCGTTTATATTAGCAGCATTTTAAACAGAATCTTTGACAGTTCTGTCTGAAGCAAACACCACCGAACAACACTTGAAGGGATGCGATTTTAACATTGGGCGCCACAATAACCTGCGGTCGGTCTATAGCTACGCATTGAAATGGGGAGTGTGTCGGCGTTTCTTCAGAATACGAATTGACATTTCGTATTATGAAGGAGAGAGAGAACCGATCACCTTTCGCTGTTGTGCTGCTGGGAACGCGTTTAGCGAGTAAACAGCAGCATAAAATATGCCCACGTACGCACATTACTGAAACTTTCTTGCTATTACAAACGGCTTTTATGATGAATGTTAGCTTCATATGAAGGGATGTACATTAAGGAAAAGAAATATTTAAAGGGAACACGTGTGCAGTCATTTCATATCGGTGCCCACATAAGTCTGAACAAATATCGCCAACATTCTTGGAGTTGCTCGCAAGCTTATCACACTGATGGGGTTCCTGCGTTATTTGGGCTTTCCACACACACAAAGGGTAAGCGTACACGTGCTTAGAGATCCATATTATGTCTGATGGAAAAATAAGAAACCATTCCGAAGCACATTATGCTACATGTGTACCCCATCTCGATCTGTCTCTAAAGCATCTTTTGTATCTACCTTTAAGAAAAGCCATCACTTCTTATCGCTATTTCCTTAAGGTCAGACTACAATATTCAAGAAAATATACGAAGACGGCTGGAAGTTCGTAAAGAAATATCCGACGGGACTTTCAAAGTCTTGCATTTTCACGAGGTGGAATTGTAAGAAGTTTTTGTTTCATTAATAGTGCACCTGTAAGAAATCAAAGCCACACACAACCAAAACCGTGTTAGATACTTTCTTAGAAGTCAGCAATTAATTGTCTTAACGCGTAAATGGAGATTGCAAAATTAAATCGCTGGTTGTTCCATAAATTTATAATTCAAACGTTGAGTAACGGGATTAGTTTAATTTTCTAATGGCTTTAAGTAACAGCATTCCAAACGACCATTCTTCTCCCCATTTAATATTCTTATTCGAAGCAAGCAGGTGTAAGTGAAAATAAATCTATTTTTCATCCTGTCATCACAAATCGTGGATTTCTGAAATGACAATCAACGGAAAGATATTTTAACTTTTGTCAATCGTTGGGTGTTTATTTCCACAGTGGAACTGCCCTAATTAACCACACAAAAAAAGCTAAATTCGGTTACTCAAATTTCATTGTTTAGCGAATCATCAAACCCACTCAAGGTATTTAGCCAGAAACTCTTTTTGTAATGCTACATAATTCTATACAAAACACGGTTTCGAATATGTATAAATAAGGGTACACGGTAGCGTATTTCATTTGTTATCGAATTGATTTATGCTCAAATGTTTGCTTGTCATCCGATTCCCAAGC
Organism: Typopeltis vanoorti; assembly: GCF_054136105.1. Taxonomy (NCBI): domain Eukaryota; kingdom Metazoa; phylum Arthropoda; class Arachnida; order Uropygi; family Thelyphonidae; genus Typopeltis; species Typopeltis vanoorti. Next base: position 11,264,673 of record NC_143554.1, read on the forward strand.
CAAGCATGAAACGAGTGTATCCTTGATTTGTTATAATTATTACACTGCTCGAATTTCCATTCAAATATCAAATTGAAAAAAAAGAAATTGAAAAAAAGAACAAGAACTGATCCAAAACATGGAACCAGATAATATTACTTTTGTTTGGAGATTATTGAGATTAATATTGTTCTTTATGAGAATGGCCGTTTTAAATTCTTGCTACAATTTAACACGCATTTTGAGAAAGTATCCAAAGAGCAAAAACAAGCTGCACTATTTTAGAAATTAAATACAGAATAAGACCAAAGCATTGCAGCGTAACAACGACGTTATATAAAACTTGAAAAGAATCTTCATTTTAGATTAATAAAGTTGTGTTTTGGCTAGGCTGAGAAGACATCTTTGCTTTAATGGTAGATAAAGTGTGTGACATTGGATACGATGTCAGTACGAGACCTCCGAGATGCTTCTAGACCCGACTGAATATTATTAGTTATTTGAGCTTTATCTATCCGAGAGCATGTTTGACAGACAGCGCATGTGCTGTTTGGGTCTGCTTGTTTCTTTCTGACAAGTATTAGAAGGAGCGCACTTAGAGTAAGTGTGATAGTTCATTATCAGTGAAATAATAAACAAAACTCGAACACAATTCAGTCTCTAATTATTTTCGTAACACTACTTATTAAAATAATCTCTTTTCCTTCTTTTCAGCACATTTTCTCCACCGTGCAGCAACATTTTCAAAGTGGATCGTAGTACAACTCTTCAGGTGGTTTTCGGAGCCATTTTCTGCTTTCTCCTGTTCGTCCTTTTCAAAATGGATGCAATGTAATGGGTTCAGGAAATAGCCGGATATTCCACAACTTTATTCACTCCAATGGCTATCGGACAGATCGGATTTGGAGTTGTGGAACAGCCTACAACTCGGATTTGGTTCCGTTGGACTTGTGATTATCACCTAAATTGAAGACCCGTTCCACAGATATCCATTTTAAAAATGGCGAACTGGTCAAATCAAGAGTAAGAAAATGTTTTCTGAAATAAGCTGAAGAGTTTTATTCCTTTAATCTTGATAGCGCAGTCACGACCGCATTGTGGAGACGCTCCTCCCCTAAGTCTAAAACACACTGAAGCGTGACTCCCCAATCAGTGCAAGTACATAAACACAAAAGCCTCAAGGAAGTTCATTTCATTTCCATTCTTCACAGTATTTACTAAAATGAAGATCGATATTAAAATACGTCCTGTTTTCTCAGACAATATTATTCTCTGGCAGAAATAGATAAAGTCCTGTGCAAACAATAGGCCTTTCTACTGCAAGACAATTCTTCTTTTCGCTGCAAATGCGGATGCTGTGCACGCTATTGTAAGAGTGCTTGTACTCGATAACATGCTATACAGTTCTATTAGGACTTTGTGTGGGAGTTTTCCACAATGGAATTTAATGCTATTATCGCTAGCATTACTACGTATTCTGAATAGGTTCTCGTTATGTCTTGAAAGCTTTTAATAGAGAAATAATTCATTCCAGTAGGAATGATCCTTTTGTTAGAACTGAACTTGCTGGCATTTGAATCGGTTTACTAATGTAACTCCGTACTAACACAAACAAAACTTGAGATGCTATAATATATATGACGAATTTTATGACGTTTCTGAAAAACAAATCGTGATTTTTGCCTGTTTGAAATCTTTCGCTAACTAGCAGTCATATATGAGTGGACTGCTTAACTGAAGTAATGATTTGTTAATGCGGTTCTGCGACAGATTACTGCAATGTGGAACGACTTTGTGATTGTAGCGTAGATATCTTCAAGCAAATGTCGTCATTTCAGTAATTTGCAACATTACATAAATATGTAAGCTGTGACATGAGATTTAATCACTATTTGGCATTAGAAATGAGCCAAAGCTAATAATGCAGGTAGTTCGTCTCTTATTATTAATTAGTATAATGATTTGTGATATATATTTGAAATATATATATATTAGTACACTTTGCTTGTAACTGAGGTATTATTAACTGGTCTTTACTTTCTCTTCTTTTTATTTATTATTTTTTTAAAATTCTTGATGTCGCCTACAGTATCCTTTCTTAAGAACTTAAATAAAAGCAGATTTTTTGATTAGAAACTGTATGCCTGCCTGCCTGGGTAAGTCAGTTTTAACAGTGTTGTATGTGAAGATATCAACGATATCTGTATTAGAAAAAGCTAGATTGGAGTACCCGCTTAGAATATAAAAAAGGCTGCACAATGAAGTATATAATGCATTTTACTAATCTTCATGAATTATGCACTAGATACGAATATGAAACCATTAATTTTACACCGGGTGTGATTTGAATTACGACCGAAAAACCTAAAAACTAACGCATAGAAAACTACGTGTTTTTCCGTCTGATTCCACGTAAACACTTCAGTTTATGCCATCGATCCCTCTGTGTCGGTAGGTTGTAGGGTTTTCCTCCCTACAGCTTAGTTTTTACTCAACTAAATTCACCAATCGCTTTGATATTAGATCATTTGAATTAATTATTTCAAATCACCATTCTCCTTTTTGTAGTTGTTCTGCCATACATCAAAATCGCATTAACTGTCATTTATATACTTGCATTTATATTATTTAACATTGAAGAGTTTGTCATCGTAAAAAAGAGAAAACGTAATTCAATACTGCGAGTACTAGAGAACAACGCATTCGGTAAATATTATTAATCGATGGTTTATCGAAAGTAACACTTACAGAGCGCTGACTACTTTGAATAAATTACAGCGAACATTTCGTGCGTGTCGTATCTCATTTTTTCTGTCAAAATATCCATGTTTATGCAAGTAGCTGTTGATATTTACGGTGTGAGGATCTAAATGTGTTCGTAACATGAAGCTCTTTTGATTATACTGGAATTGTATGTTCTCTTGGCCGATCACAGAAGCTTTATAGATCATATTAACTGGACTTGCCTCCTCTTTTTCGATTATCTACCTTTCTTTTTTAGTAGAGATGTCTGTCTGTCTGAATATGCCTTGGCATTTCCATCGCTTTCACGGTTGTCGCTATTTGAACCGCCGGGCAAACACGTACTTCATTGCAATGCTCCTAAGTTTGAATTATAAGCCTTTATTTAAATATTGGAAAGCGTCTGGAATTGATCTGAACTTGGAATATATATGGCGTACATCTCTGAACAGTAGAAGCAAATTTTAACCATCGCCCTGTACTTTCCTTCTCTTTATTAGTTCTGTTGTTTCCCTCCCGTACTTCAACAGAAGCTTAAAATTTTAAATGTTTGCAATCAGGCAGTTGAAGTCGCAAAATTCTGCTGCAGCTGAGTACTAAGGAATCACTTCTTACCTTTATTAATTCAGTTTGGCAAAACGATTAATATATTTCAGCAACTGCTTTCTCATTCTTTTATTAGTTCATTTAATCTCATCTTTACTCGTTCAGTATTTATGAAGTACTTCACAACACATCGAAATCGCTCACAATATGCCATGTAAGTTACATTATAAATTATTCGATGAGGAAAACAAACGGAAGAACCGAACTGCACTCGATTAAAAATGCAGATATTATCAATTATGCATTTAGCTAAATTTGCTCTAACGTCACGTTTACTGAGAACTATCTGCATTTATTACAAACATAATTTCCCTGTTTCTCATCATTCTACTGTAGGTCGGCTGGTTGTCTTTCTACTGTGATGCCTACTCGCTAGTTTGCCTGCTCCGCAAAACGCCTTCTACAAGACAGCGTACCAGTAATGTGGATTCAATGATTTGAAGAGAGAGAACTGCTACTGCTGAACTTTCTCCCTCAGTCTTTTTTCATATCCTTGGGCCTCGTAGGATTCAAAAAACTTCGCGAAACGTTGTTAGTTCTGGGTTTCATTACATTGGACAATTCCTTTTAATTAGCATGATCACTTTTTTCTGGTTACGCCTTTCATTTCGGTGCATATTTTTAAGAAGGGCTAATTGGTCCCTCTGGCGAATGGACAATTTAATTTATTACAGTAACGGTTTGGTTCTTCATCGATTGTCTTATGCCACTTCTTCAAGAATCAGGCAGCAATTTTTCTGCGCTCTTTGCTAACAAAGCATTTTTGTATCTCCCACATTCGCTCAATGCAGCAGCGCATCTTGTAATAAGTCATCACCAGGCACCTCATCGATGCAGCACGTGCTTATGCAAACAGTGTTTCCTACTATCACTACCATGAACGATATTTATTCACTCATTTCTTCGCCCAGATTCAAAATTCTATAATGGATTAAGGGAAAAATCAAAATTTAATATTACGAAGTAATAAAGGATGCAAATTTTAACGGTTTACTCATTTTGGAAAAGAAAAAAAATGTTAGACGAGTATTATTTTACTTGTTATTGCTGCATAATATTATTGTAATTTTCTTCACTGCATCTCCAAATTATACTTTCAGAATTACTTTTTAATGAGTTATAAGGCTACTGCATACGTAATTGTACATTCTAGTACTACAGGTGAATCCTCAAAATTTACGTATTTATTAAATCTGACATGCTGATTGTGTTGCGCCTTCTAAACACCGACAAATGAAGCATCTTTGTTCGGCCAAGCTTGGCTGACATTCGCGGATATCATGTTTTGCATAATTGTTAAAATAATCCGCGACATTGTCCAGCTTGGCTTATCAGTAATCGGTGCTGTTGCTCTGAATGTTTTCTGCGTTTTTAATCTTTCTCTATTCGTCCTGTAAACGTTAACTCAGGGAGAAACGAATAATAATAGCTAACAGTGGCAACTTTGCGTAGCAGAAATGATCATCTATGCAAAGAGATTGGACTTGTGCATGCCAAATAGAGGATGCTCTGCTTTGTGAAAAGAAGGTCACACGAACGGTTTACGAATAAAATATGGGTTTTTGAAGAATTGGAAGGGCGTCGCAGTGTGCATTGTAATTTCTGTATTCATGAGACAAATGATCTTTTATCTTACGAATAATGAAAACGCAAGTATTTACACTTTGTTCCATCCATGTTACACACGATAGAACGTGTGAGAAAGCCAAACTGTTTTTTTTTTTTTCTGAGCCCTTGCTAGATCTCATTCTTGAAACACAGAGCAATAGAATTTATACGGTTCAAGAATCTTAGGGAAGGAGATAACTGCATACGGATATATGCCAATTATAGAATGGAGTGCTGTAAGCAGTGCATAGACCCTTAGATGGATAGGGCGAATCCTATCCATCTATCATGGCTCTTTATATTCTAGAGGACATTTTTGTGATGGCAGTTTCTCCAGGAGAGGTTGTCCAATGCATAGCGATTTGTTACTGTGGATGAGCAGAAAGGTGTGGAGAGAGAGAGTGAGAGAGATGAGAATTTAAAGACCTGTGCATTGTACTCTTTAGGAATACGAGGGCAGACTGCTCCAAAAGACGAGCGGTAGAAGAGGTGAATGAAGAGGAATAAAAAATTGTTCTGAGAGATGGGAGTTGAACTCTGAAGAGATGTTGAATAGTTTCGTGTGTTTTAAGATTTAGAAACTGGTGGAGAATTGTTCGATTCCCTTCTGATTATCAGTATCCATGGAAATATTTGTAGAAAATGCAAATAGCAGAACCAGACCATCTCCACGAAAGAGAGAGCCAACTTGGTGAGCGATAGGTCATTAATCACCCTAATTGCTCTTACGTAATGAATCAGATTTTTAGGGCGCTCTTAAAGAAGCTAATTGAAATGCTGAAAACCATTGCTTTGGAGGATCTGTGATTTGTACAAAGCTTAAAAGTTGTTTGAAAGTAAAGAAATACCTCGAGTGTAGGAGAAAAAGTAATTTTATGGATTCTGAGGAAGCAGTATTTGTAATATGTTTATGTCAAGAAAGTTTGGAGTTAAGATTTCCCTTCTTACGATAAGTCTAATCTTGTCAATTATCATAAGAAGAGAAATCTTATCTTGTCAAGAGAGTTGGTTAAGAAAATTAAGAAAGAGGTTCTTTCTTTCAAGAAGTAAGACAGGATCGAATTTCACTAGCACCGAATTTAAGAAACTCATCAACATCCCATTTGGTAGAATAGAGGCATCAAATTATTCTTGGCTGACCTGGAGCCTTATAAAATGTTATCAATGGACTTGGTGCAGTGTAAATTGGAATCTTCGGAGTAACCGCTTAAAGCGGTACCTTCGAGAAGAAGAAACATGAAATGAAAACCAATGTTGCATCTGGCATAATAAATGGACTAAATGAGCCCGTCTCGAGAAAACAAAGTCAACTTTTTCAAGACACTCCAGCCCTCCAATAAGCAGGATGATAGTCTCACATTTGAGCGAGGATAATCATCCACCACCTAAACCCTTTCCCAAAATGCCACAGTGGGATTCGAACCAACCTGTGTAAGTTGGAGAGTGGAGAAACTAACAACCTAACCAGGTTCTGTGGTTCTGTTGCGTTCTCTTGAAATTTTATGTAAGTTTTCAATGTCGTGGGACTTATAATTCTGTTCTGTGCAGTGGTTCCATATAAAGGTTATATGGAAACAGTTGTTTCCATATAACCTTTATATGGAAATAAAGAATATGGAAATAACCTTTATATGGAAAAAAAACTACATAGCATGTGTTGCTTCCAACTTAAATCATAAGCAGTGTTTCATTCTAAATATGTTAATATGTGGATTTTTTATTCAGTTAAAGTTTAAGTTTTTCTTACTAATCTCGCAGAAAATTTGAATGAAGAAGATTGCTGTTCACGTTTCATTTCCAAGTTCAAAATTCGCAAAATATTTAAACTAAGTTTATTTGTGTGAACCCTGTTTGCTTCTTTTGCAAAAGAGTTAATTTCACGTTTCAGGTCACTGAAGTCATTGATGTTTATATAACCGAAATAAGTTAGTTCTAGGATAGAGACCTGAAATATTTTAATCACGTGTTTGCTCATTTCTGTAATAGTTATTTTTTTGTAAAAATTTAGAAACGAAGATTTTTTCCTCCAAACACACTATTAGAGCAATTAGCAGATTGCTCTATAGTGTTTTTATGAACATTTTACGGACATTTTTACGAACGTAAAAATGTCCGCGCGGTCAGCCTAGTGGCTATGCGCTTCGCAACCATATGCCTGGGGAAGGAGTGTCCTGTGTTCGATTCCCGTCAGCGACGTGAGGAGCTGAAGGATCTTCCTCAGCCATAGCCAAGTTAGCCGGTCTTGGGCGTGGACAGCAGGGTTTTTCCCCAATTTATCCTGGGATTTTTGATCTCTCAAAGCAGGCAAGCCGGCCTTGAGAACTCAACACTACAGGCCATAGGATATACCGGGGCGTAGGGCTGACCACCTTATCCTGTGGACGGTTTGAGGTCCGATGATTAATAAACCCTCGACACCGCAAGGTAAAAGAAGGTATAAAAAAGATGAGATACGCAAACGTAACTAAAATGTTTGGAAATATTTAGCTTTCGTTTTCCGTTTTAATTCGATATTTCTACAATCTTGTTAAAAACAATGATCAGAGATGCGGAAAATATAAATGGATTTATCAATTCCTTTGTTACCGTCGTTGACTAGTGTGCCATTAATTTCTTTTGTAGATTTTTGTGGACTACAGCGTAATGATTATTTAATTCATCAGATAATCTCCTATCTCACTAAGTCTGTCTCATTATCATTTATATTTCTTAGTACAGGAAGAGGTATCACAAATATTCATAAATGGTGTAATAGCCCAAGCTATTACACCATTTATGAATTTTATATTTTTTTTTGGAATCACCACATATTTTCGAACTTCATTGCAGTAGTATTCGTTTTTTACAGTAGTATTCATAGCGTAGAGTTAGTCCTCGACTTACGACGTGGGTTGGTTCCAGTGATGCCATTGTAAGTCGAATAGGTCACATGTCGGAAATCTCTAAATGAACCATAAAGGATATATTAACTATCAACATGCCTGAATGAGCATCGTTTAGAATTTATAGTCTGCACACTTTGGCTTTTCTTTTTTGCATAAATTTCTCTGTAGCACCTGCAGCTTACACCATTTTGTCTACTTTGCTAAATCTCTCCATGCTGGGGCGCACTTCTACAAACAACCAAATTTGTGTTATTAACAGAGGCAAATGTTTCTGCCATTTTTTTTTTCTCACTAAACGTTTTCGGGAATTGGCTTCTTCTTGTCCTGCAACTTTTTTGGATATACGGTCTTCATTTAAGAGCTCTTCTTCACAGCTTACACCAACTGCTCTACATCTTCGCTGTCAGCTCTTTAGCTAGCAGCGACATCTTGTGACCAAACTTTTGTATGCCTTTGTTGGAATAGAGTGAATGTATAAAGGTATATTTTCCGCAACTTCTTTCAAGCTCGATTCATACGCTCTGCTGTCGCCTCTTTCCATGCTCCACTAAATTCCTTGTTATAATGCGGGATATTGTGTTCCTTGCAGAATTATCTCTGGAGGTTTTCTGACAATCAATATCAGCAACAGCTCGACAGAAAGTGTTTCTTAAAAAAAGGGAGGTTCCATTTTATACAATTTTTCAGAAGAAGGAAAAAAATTAAATCATTTTTAGTAATTATTTATTTTCAACTTATTTTCTTAATCAAATGGTTGTTTGTTTGAGATTTACGGCAGCAGCAACTCAGGCAATGAGGCCAGTGTTTCGCTGAACAAAAAATTCAGATTTCCGGGAGGGGAGGGGCCTTGATGAAGGTTCTTCGTGTCCTAGACGGCATTCGAATTCTGATCTTTCTATCCACAAGGCATTGTCAATAAGAACTGAGCCACAGAGGCTTTCCACGTATCGATAATGCTGTAGGCTGGAACAAATTTTGTTGCTAAGTGCTTACCCTGCAGGCACTTATCACACTTGAGTGGCACTGCTTCGGAATGCAGATGTTAATTTCAAAGCCCCACCAGGGGCGTTGAAATTAACATCTGCATTCCGAGAAGTCTGCACGACAAAATCATCTTTATCACATTGAAGAATGGTTTGTAAACATTGCACACTTGATGAGAAAAGAACTTCTGTTTTGTCTTAATCATTACAGTTTTCTTAAACAATCCAATAACATTACCATATCTCTTGAGTAATTAGGAGAAACTTCCTACATTTTTTTTTCTTACCAATTTTTTTTCTTACCCATTCTTGTGGCTACAGAAGCTCTATCAAACTACACCTACGATCGCACGGCAGGCACCTGTGTTCCAGTTCGGGATGTGATGGATTACGTAGTCTTCCTGTATGAGTGAGACTATAAAAATACCGAAGCAGAGTTTGATTTTTATTTTGCGAGCAACATTTATCGGAATTAACGCACAACTTCTTAGCATTATTTCATAGAAAATGAAATTTTCTATAAAATAACGCAGAAAACTTACAAAAAGCGCATTTCCCAGTAATAGCAGCTTTGACACAAAAGATTGTACACCCAAAGCTGGCGCTTAAAAAAAATACGCCTCCTCCAATTGGTGAGAAAAGGGCATATTTTGCTGATAATTAAATGCCAGTAATTTTATTATTACTGGCATTTATTATCCATTTGCCATTGAAAGCGGCTGCCATTTCAGTACAAAGAGTTTTCTTAGCGTGACCGTTTTATTCAGCTACAATAAGGTTCCCTAATGTATCAAACGTCTGCAAGTGTCTGATCGAGGTTCCCCAAAGGATCGCTTCTAGTAGATAAAAAATAGTCGTAAGTCACTTGACGGTCTAATTTTTCATCATTTTACATGGCCGTATAATTATCTGATTGATATACTATCAGATAATTGATATTTTGGAAGTCTCTCGGAGGACCCTGTAATCCCTAGAGAGCGCGTCCCCTGGGTGGAGGATAGGGGAGCCCACCTATCCGAAGTGTGTGTGTGTGTGTGTGTGTGTGTGTGGTGAGGTGGTCCGAATATACTGAATAAGGACTCGTGGACACCAACAGGGCCATAAGGGGGCAATCATCTTGATTGTAAGGGAAGCGGCACTCCCATGGACCCTTAGCTGGATCTATCCTCTCCTCCTTCTACTTTGAGGAAGATCCACTTACTTTAATCTTTCCTATAAGGCCTTATCAGCTAATTCTTATTTTATGACCCTTATGCTATTAGAGTACTCGAGGGCCATAGGGTCGTTTCATTTCTGGCCTTACAACTATGTCCTCTCTATAAACCTTACTATAATTCTTCTATAATCTACTCTTCCCCCCCCCTTCAATATGCCCTATTCCTCCTATGGGTTTAAATTCGGAAGAAGGCTAGTTTAGAAGCCTTAATTAAAGTAGCAGCCCTACCACTGAACTATTCCATCGTCAGGCTAGTCCCCTGACATGAAGAACATAATTCTACTTGTAAGCTGACAGAAAAAGATAATCGAATTAAATCTATGGGAAACGACCCTGGAATGGAAAAGATAAAACAAAAATGGAAACGATAAAATATAATACACATAGCAAACTGGAATGTAAGAGGAATAGAATATAAAGAAATAGAATTAGACCAATTATTAAATGAAAGAAATTTTAAAATAGCAGTAATCACTGAAACAAAAAAGAAATTAAAAGGAACCATGAGAACCGAAAATTTTAATGTGATATACAGTGGAGTCGACAGAGACCAAAGAGCACAAGCAGGAGTCATGATTTGGATTCATAACTCCCTTTCAAAACAGTTAAAACATTATGAATTATGGAATGAAAGAATAATAGAAGCTAGAATAAAAATAGATAGAGGCTATTTAACAATAATTGGTTTATATGCCCCAGAAGAAGGAAGAGAACAAAATAATATTGATTTTTATAATCAGCTACAAAACATATATAATAAAATAAATAAAAATGATTAAGTAATTTTAGCAGGAGACTTAAATGTAAGAATTGGAAGCACGAAAATTAATAATAATATAGGAATACCTGGAGAACATACTCTAAACAGGAATGGTAAAAATTGATTGATTTGTAGTTTATAATAACCTAAAAATAATGAATTCCTTCTATAAACATAAAGGCATACATAAATATACTTAGGCAGCAAGAGGATGGAAATCAATATTAGATTACTTTATATTAAATGAAAAGACATCAAAATTTTCACTAGATGTTAGATAGAGTTCACAGAGGATATGAAATAAGCATTGACCTCTTCCTTGTTAAAATAAAATTAAGATTACCACCTAAATGGCTACAAGAATAGAAAGAAAAATTGAAACATTTGTTTATAAAACTAGACTATTGAATGACACAAATGTACAATGGCTATATAAACAAAGGATTCACCAATATCTAGATAACAAAAAACAAAATGAAGAAATAGAATGGCTTAATATAAAAACGATACTAAATGCAGCAGCAAATGAAAGCTTAGGAAAGACCAAAACATTCAATAAAAGGAAAAAAAACTGAAGATTTGGGATGATGCAATCAAAGAAATAATCAAAAAGAAAAAATAAGCTTATCACAAATGGTTAAGCAGTAAAAGATTAGAAGATGAAATAGAATAACAGCCATAGCTAAAAGAGAAGTCAGAAAAAGACAGAGAATCATGGAACAAATTTGTTTCTAATTTAGAACAAGATTTATATAAAATAAGATCCATTGTATATAAGATTTTGAAACAACACTTAAATGCAGATACCAAAGAAAACATAAAATTAAACACTGAATTGAAATGAGAAGAATTTCTAAATTACTACATAGAATTGTGGACAGACAAATATTTTAAAAAAGACAACTGGCAAACATTTAACGAAAATGAAAAGGAAATAAATAAAGAAGAATTAGAAATCGGCCTGAAAGAAACAAGAAACGGAAAATCAGCTGGAGAAGATAAGCTAGGTTCAGAACTATATAAATACGCAGGAACAAGATTCAAAGAAAGACTCTTATTATTTTCAAATAAAATTTATTCAACTGGTATCCCCCCCCCCCGATAGAATGGAAAAAAGCAATTGTGATTCCTATCTTTAAAAAAGGTAATAGAGATGACCCTAAAAACTATAGAGGTATCAGTATACTAAATTCCTGTTACAAAATATATAGCAGAATCTTAAATAGCAAACTAATGAAATATTCCGAAAACTTTATTTTAGAAGTACAGAATGGATTTAGAAAAGGACGATCACGTATATTCCCGGCCTTTTGCCTAAACTTAATAATAGAGAAAAGAAGAGAATACAATTTAGAAACACATATTGCATTTATTGACTTTGAAAAAGCATTTGACAAAGTTAAAAGAAACATTTTATTTAATATTAAAAGAAAGACAAATATCAATATCAAATAATATCCTAAAAGCCATCACAAGTATATATGAAAATAATCAAATACAAATAAGATTAAATCACCAGCTATCATATACGAGAGAGATAAATCAAGGGATTCGACAGGGATGTCCCCTCTCAGCAACTCTGTTTATTATCTACTTAAATGAAATAATAATAAAATGGAATAAACATTTACATCAAGGAATTAAACTTTCTCCTACAGTGAACTTAAACACTCTCCTTTTTGCCGACGACCAAATAATAATTACAAATTCTGAACAGAAAGCTATTTTAGATGTAAATGAGATAGCCAAAGATTATAGTATGATAATATCAACATCAAACTGTGGCGTTTAAAGGACAAGATCCAGCAAGAACTAATAGATAACAAGATCTTAGAACAGGTGAATTCATTTAAATACCTAGGATTTATGATCACATATGAAAATGAAAAAATATAAACGTAAAAATTGGAAAATATTTAAAAATAACAGTTGTAATTGACTATTTAAACCAAACCTAGTTCAAAAACAAACCAGACTAAAAGTATATAATGGTCTTAATGTATGGAAGCGAAATCTGGACGATTAATAACCGCAGAAATGAAGTTTATGAAAAAAACTGCAAAGTATATCCTATTTGATCACAAAAGAAACGAAGATATTATGCAAGAATTAAACCAAGAACCAGTAATTGAAAACATTAAGAAATATGAACATAAATGGATGGAACACGTTCAAAGAATGAAAACAGAAAGATTTCCAAAACAAGCCTTAAAGTACAAGCCATTAGGAAAAAGAAAACCGGGACATCCTCTAAAGAGATTCAACGATGATTTCTAAGGCCGGAACAGGCCATGCTAGGCCTAAATCCGTGATATGCATGATGATGATATTTTGGAAGTGAAACTCACTTCCAAAATTTAGCTCACGTCCATATTTAGCTCCTACTATAAATAACACTTATTTTTATTTCTGCTTGGAAATGATTTAATGTCGGGTCTATTCGATATTTTCAGGTATCGTGTTGGAGGAATTCGAATGTCTTTTCAGAGAAGAATTTTCCTGCAACTGCTTAAAAATAAATTCAACATTTTTCCTACTCTCACAGAGCGTAAAAAAACGCTTGTTTACAAATGTGTTTCACAGTACCGGGTTTAAAATATTTGTACAAGAACGTCTTTTACCGTCTCTTTCTTCAGGTCTCTACCTTTCACCTTTCCAGAGGTATTTGTCCTCCAAGAAAATGTCCTGTGTCACAAGTTATAAGTTTTTATCACCGAATTTTTCGAAATACTGCATTTGCAGTAACAGCTTTTGCCAGTTTTTAGTTCTGCTTTAGGCACCTTTTTCTTCTCCATCGCTGCACGTAATGTTCACCTTCAGCTTTCTCCCTCTTTGCAATATTTCGTTTCCACTCGACTTCCTTTCTTATACGTTTTTTGCACTTCTTTCTTCTTTACAACCTCCGAATCACTTTCAGACTCGCTCTCCATTAATTCAGATATTTCAACACTGCATTGAAAACAGACACGTGACGTGTAGCAAAAATCAGGAATCATCAAGGGGTTCACGTGAGCTAATATCACTCATATTTATACTTTCGCTGAGAGTTCACACTTAAATAATGAGAAAATTAAAAATTTGAAGAAAACAAACCTTCATTCACAAGAATGCAGTCTCATATATAACAGTGGCGTAACTTCTGCCTGTGTCTGTTTTTCCATCGGCAGATGGCGCTCACAATTAGTTTTTGTCTCCCGCTATTTAACGTGTCATTTACAGGATGTACGAGTATACTCAAACACACGCCTTGTTACAAATCTCTCTCTCTCTCTCTGTTTAATTCCTCTATTCCACTAATTAAATCTTCTGATCTTCTGTACAAATACTGTTCGCCTTCTTAATCTCCAAGATGTGCAGTGCTTTGTAAGAAGTCAACGAGCACCATTATATGTGAAGAATAAATAGCCATGATAACCATAACGCAATCCTACGTGGCATACTTCCACGCGCGTACTACAGCGATCAATACGAATTTTGAACCATCCTTCCTGTAGGCATGTAATGAGGTACCGAACTGTTGTTGGGTGGATGTTCAGTAGGATTGAAATCAAGTCTCTGTGTAGACTTGTCAATTGTGGTGACGTTCATGTCCGCAAACCATGCAGTTACAGCAACAGCTTAAGATACGGTTAAAGGGACAACGGTCAGTTCCATAGACACAACACAAAGTAGGAAGCAATGCACTGTCCAGAATGTTCAGATACTTCTCGGAGTTCACTCTTCGTGGCACCACAAACAAAGGTCTGAGGCCAAACCAAGTAAAACAGGACCACACCTCCAAATTTTGTAGTTGGAGTTGTGCACTCAGTAGCCTGATCCATAACACAGCTTTCCAAGCTTCCACCTCCCAATTTACGCGTTCTTTGCACCACCGAAGACGACGCTGCATGTTGGTCCGGATAATGTGGGACTAACATATTGCGGTCGTACCATGGAAACCCATGTTGTAACCCCCAATTCTGAATGTTTTTGTGCAGATTCGTGTTCCAGTCGATGCCCGGAACTCTGCATTCAACATGTCAGCCGTTGAATGGAGATTTTTGCATATTATCCTTCGTAACACCCTACTGTCAGGTTCGTCGCGTGTGTGTTAGTGTGTGGGGGGGGGGGGTCGTCCATTGACTCCCTGCGCTTCCATCTGAGTATGGTATCACTGATTATTGACCTGGGATAACCTCATTTGTCAACAGTTTGCCGAACAGATAGCCCCGCAGCATAGCAGCCTATCACAACGCCATCATTCTTTCAAACTCCATCAGTTCCCTTCTTGCAGCTATTTCACCCTGACATGGTCGCACTGATTTGAAAGCATCATATTCCTCCAATTTATACCAGCTATAACCACGACTCGTTAGATGGCACGATGAATTCTGCCCATCAGGGTGTCCCGTGACTTCTTTCCAAGCAGCGTAAGTTGGACTGGCTTCCTTTATGGGTGCTGGACACTTGTCAACATTGGATGGACAGGCGTTTGTTACTGAAACGAAAACTCGCACAATATACGGAGCTTTGTCACTAAATGTACGAAGATGTCGCCTCCTTGTCGTCAGATGGTTATTTTACTGAACAGAACTTAGCTCTGAGTATAATCCTCTTTGTTGAAAGTACTCGCACCTTGTACACTGGCGATGGCTACTGTTGCCAGCTAATTGCAAACTGGATAGAATAATTTCGCACGCTGCATGCAGAATACAACATTCACAGAGCTGCGCAATGTACAACGTCCAATCAAAATAATACCACTCCTTTATTTCATAATCGGCTGCTTCAACAAACCAAGATGACATTCGTATCACGTGGAAAGTCAGTATCCATTATGATGGAGGTGTGTCTATAATGTCCATTAGAAATACTGATCAGTATGAGCAAGGACGTGATCCGAAGGATTTAAAAAAAATGCTGGTTGAAGGGTGGAACTGCCAGTATTGTAGGCTCTTCACATAATTCTGTATGTAGTAAGCGTTAAATCAAGTTACCCATGTTTATGCGTTTACCATCGACGTGTACATTTTGCATGTGAAAAGTCGCTGGACCACTGAAGAGTAAGAAAAAAATACCTTTTTCGCATGAATTTTGTTTCCAGCTAAGTCATGTACACGGAAGGTGAATGGTTAGGCTGAAACTTGGAAGAGGAATCATCCAGATGTGTTAGTATAAAAGAAACAAGAAGAATCACAATCTTAAAAAAAAATCAAGTTTTATTTCATGTGTAATCTCCAGAACACGGCTTCCGGATCATTTACTTCTATCCACAATGCTGTGTAGGACGTTTTCTCTGATGGGACCAAGTAATTGATTTCTACCCCTTCAAAAAAGTGACTACCGGCAGAACTGGCATGGGAACACCTAATGACACTAGACCCTCGAGGATCGTAAGAACCGTGCTGGTATGACGCATCTCGATTTCGCTGTTTTCACGCTGTCTACAAGAAAATGATAGAGATATCGGCATCAGTGGATCCACCGCTAGGTTTGACATTGCAGGCTCTTGATGGAATCATCGGGGGTGTTCACATTTTACGCATATCGGCGTGATATTATTGGAATGAAACTGAACGGATGTGAAACACGAATTGCTTAATTAAATTTATTTTAAAAATTGACATCTGATGTTTCTCTAATGTAATCCATTATCGTAGGTAGCGCAATTATCTCAAAAGCTTAAGGCAAAATCTAGCAAACAGTTATGTCAGAAATAAAGCGTAACACACACACACACACACACACATATACACACTCTCTCTCAAAAATACTGCATAAATTAATTACTAGATTCTGAATATCCATTTTTTAATATCAAATAAATGACATGTTAATCTTTCTGATCATCATCAGTTGCATCAGTCTTGGGTCTGGTAGCTCCGCAGCAATTTCCTCCATTCCGCTCTTTCATTGGCTTTCTTCTTAACCTCCTGGTAACTCCTCAAACCCGTGCTGTCTTTGTCTTGGTCAAGAAAGCTTTTCCTTGGTATGCCTCTTCTTCTTTTCCCCTCTATTTTGCCTTCAGTTATTCTTTTCACATGTCCATCATGTCGAACTATAAATCTTTCTGATAGCCATCTTCAAATTACGAAAAATCTATTTTCGAATCATCTCTGTTCATGTTTGATTAGCATGGAAACTTCCATGGATTCTTTGAGTAATCGTTCAAATTTTAACGAAGTCTGAAGTGTCATTTGTTACGTTTAATACTGACGATAGCAGTTACCTGTGTATAAGTAATCTTGATCATGGGATCATATTTCAAGGTGGACAGTGGTTGATCTGTTGAAGTGAGACGCGTGATGAAAATATGTCATCTGTTTTCTGAAACACAGTATGTCAGGACGGTGATCATGGCATAAACCTCGTATTTCATACAGAAGTGCGTAACTGGGTTTATAGTCGTGCTCAAGCAGTACTGCACAAAAAGATTCACAGCTATAAAAATATAATATACTTCGTTCAGATGGCATAAATAAATGTCTGCCTATTAGACATTCGTGCTTTGCGTTTATTAATCTTATAACACTCACGCGCAATACGATGAACCATTAGCTTCCATTCTGCATGGCAACATATTAAAGAAATTTACGTCAGAGAAAGATTAATAAGGGATAATTAATTTGAGTTTCTCATGTTTCCCATCGGAATGCGTAGTAATTCCCTGTACGAGCAGTTTTATGTTTATTCATAAAAGTGCTTCCACTAGTTGATTAGTATCGCTCTTTTTATAATCCTTTGATTAATAAATGAGGTACGAAAAACCACATGATATTTTACTTTAGAAATGTGCGAAATTAAAAAGAAAAGCAAATGTAATGATCTTAGACTCCTAAAAGTGAATTTTAAATTATTCCAGAACCGAAGAGCAAGTAAAATTAAGAATAAAAAAAATTGCAATTTCCAGTTGGTAGCGAAAAAATTGCATTAATTTTGATGCATTGTTGGTCCGCTGTCACGAAACATTAATGAAAAATAAAATTGAGAAGACAAAGAGACAGTTAATTTCAATTTTATTGTAAACGGTAAGGTTCGTTAAGCAAGAAAAACAAAGGTGAAGTTGAAGCAGTCAGAAATTCTAAAAAAAAGAAAAGAAAAGAAACAACAACAGCACACTAGTAGTGGCAACTTCGGCTGGCATGTTAGAGTTCTCTAATGCAACATTTCATGTTAGTTTTTTTTTTCCATAAGTTCTTTCATAGTTTTCAAACCAATTGTAAGCAGTTGTTAGCAACAATTCAAGATCTTTAGTAGTGTATTATTAACTAACGAAAGTAAGCAAAACCGTTGAGAGAAGGAATTGATATGTCAAGTCGTAGGTCCCACTTTGAAAGCTTAAAAATGACAACACAGTTCATTGGCCTCTCGTTGCGAAAAATAATACCGTTTTCCTAAACTAACTACACTCGGAAATTGTCAGGTTATGGAGAAGATTATTATTTTTCGGACATCTGAAAGTACGCTTAAAAATGAAGGTCAAACATCGTGGGCGCTTTCATTAGCTTGCACATCCTCTAACTAAAAGCTGTTTACTGCATTCAATCCATCTCCGACTCAAGGAATTGGAATAATCAAAGAAAGTGTGTTAGTCGATTGGCAATTCTAACTCATTGCATAGAACATATTTATTACCAAATATGAATTAGCAGCATCTAAATCTACGTACTTCGTAGATCATATATTCTAATATTTTGAACCACGTTAAAAATTATTATAATTTTACGAATGTTTTCAAATAATTTATATTACATTTTTATGTGTTTATGTGGTTAATCCACGAAGTACGTAGATTTAGATTATGCTAATTCATATTTGGTAATAATTATTTTCTATGCAATAAATTAGAATTGCAAATCATTCAACACATTTTCTTTGACTATTCTAATTTTTTGGATTCGGAGGTGTATAAGTAGCGTATGATTTATATATTGTAAACTGATTTATTCGAGTACCGTCCTGGTCAGTTTAGTGTACGTTCATTACTACTATAAAGTAAAATCAGCGCTCCTCTTTATTTACGCCAAAATTTGATGTCTCGCATCATTAACTTGCGAATGTCAAAAATAGAGAAACGAAACTGGTTCTCTAGTGATCTTGAAGTTTAAAATTCGGCGAAGAAAAGTGAAGTTCAACCGACTGAAGATGCAGATTTAATACATTCTGGAGAGAATGTTGTATAAGCCACTTACTGATAAGGAGCACCGTAATGAAGTGTTAAAACAACAATATTCAGTACACTTTGAAAACTGAAGTAAAAACAACATCCGTTAATAAACGGAAATGTGTGACAAATTAGCCAAGTCGATATATCATATGACTTGTTACTCGTGAAACTGCTTTTTGCTGTTTAGAGTTTTTTCCCTCTATGTAAAATTGAAAGCATGTCGCGTGCAGTTTGGAGTTACCAAAGCAGTGCACTCTGCTTGGCATATCTTTTTTAATTCTCATTTCAGGTTAGGGATTCGAGGATCCACGCATATTTGTTTTCATAAGAAAGCAGAAAGGTAATACGTTTGCAGCAGGACCCCCAGAGGAGCAAAAACGAGGTGTGCTTGCACTGTGGATTGGGTACGGAGAAAATGGATTTCATTAATAAGATATGAGCGCTTTTTTATGAATACACTGATGGGGCAGACACAAATAAATACTTGATTTCGCACAGCAAAAGTCGTAGCTCTTTAATGAACAAGACATTCCTTGTTCGGATAAAGGCTTACTAGTCTCAAGATACTTATATACAAGCCAAGCTACTTTTTTGGGTGTGTGAGGGGGAGATTGACTATCTGTCTTTAACTGATTACAAACATAACTTTCTTCTGAATACAGATGACAAAGTGTGTGAAAAAAAGGGAAGGACTGTCTTTTCCTTATCATGCATAGTTTCGCTTTTTCCCTTGCAAAACTAACATTTTGTTTTCTTACATACTGCATATATTTATCCTACGAAATGGAAGTAAAGATTTAAAGACTTCAGTTTAATCGTCATCATGCTATAGAACCCGGTAAACTATTTTCCCTTCCATATCTACACTTAAAAATTGCAGAAGAAGTATCGTTGTTTTCTTCGTATTTGATTACCAGTGATGAATATTTATCTCGCTTAAGGACTGGAAACCTACGTTATCAACATCATTATGCAGTAATATAAAAGAATATGTTTAAGCATAAGACTTTTCTTAATTTTATGATTACGAAAATCAAACTGGGTCGGTTGGCCTTAAAGGCCTGTAAGTAATAACGATTACACTGAAGTACCAAAGCCTTCACAGTTCAGCAGTTAGTAACAGTGCCCTTTGACTAACGACTGAACCGTGAAGGCTTTGGTACTTAATAGCATCCTTAGAACAACTTAACTCGTGTAGTCGGTAGTAACAATTCCCTTAACTCGTGCACAGGAGAACCTTTATAACGGCTTTATAAAGCAAGTTGACAGTCTCATATCACGTTCAAGTTTTTTTTTTAGGAAAAAAAAAGACAGTCTAAAGAATCCCACAAAACTCACACGCGTACTTTAAATATCATCGAACTGTTTCGTACCATTCAGAACAAAGCTCATGCATTGTGTGCTCTGCAAGGATTCATTTTATTCTGGATCTGGACTTCAATGGGCAGGCAAGAACACCTTGGACACTTCCATCGATTGTAATGTAATTTCTACAATGCGGATATCAAAACAGTTTTCCGCTTTGAGTGGAATCTTGGAATGATTCTCCTACATCCCTTCGACTAGTGAAAATCGCTCCTAGGGACAGAATTTATTTCTGCATTTCACCTACTTCGTAGTTATTTCTTAACCTTTCGTTGACGACGGTTTCAAAAGCCTAACGCAATATTCTGTTCTCGCGCAGTTCCGTTTTTTTTTTTTTTTTTCCAGTGATATTCCTACCCACTACAAACAACCACAGGCTCTAAACTTATTCCGCCCTAACCCTTATAATCACGAGGGAAGTCAAAAAGGCTAAAAAAATTCCAGCGCCACAAATACCGCTTGTAAGCAAGGCAGTATTCTTAGAGATGCTCAAAATGTTTTCACACACGACTGTGTCCC
The DNA here is from genome assembly GCF_054136105.1 of Typopeltis vanoorti. Classification (NCBI taxonomy): domain Eukaryota; kingdom Metazoa; phylum Arthropoda; class Arachnida; order Uropygi; family Thelyphonidae; genus Typopeltis; species Typopeltis vanoorti. Next base: position 11,285,482 of record NC_143554.1, read on the forward strand.
ATCGGGGTTCTCATCGGTCTGTTCATTTTAAAACGAAGACGCTATTCACTCAGAAAACTCCCATTGCGCTGTAGTGTAGTGTTGCATATAAGAAAAACGTACGAAAAGTAAGAAATCGCATTTGGTAATTTTAAAAGAAAAATGTTGATTTTTTTTCATTTAATGTTGACGAAATGTTCAGGAAATGAGAAAAAAAAACAATACGCTACCAACTTTTTAATAAGCCTTCGTTCAACAATCTTGGAACGGTATATATATATATATTATATATATATATATAGTATTATATATATATATATATATATATATATATGGTCTGATCTGAACACAAAAAAGCAAGATGTGCGTGCAGAGCCCGAAGTCGATCTTTATTCACAGTGAGCTCCTTTCAACTGTATACTTGTTCGTGCCATTGCCAGAAATAGCTATCGAAAACGATTTCGCATTTTCGTTAAATCTTTTCTTAAGATGAGGAAATGGTTACGGAGCGGCAGTTAAGTGGATTGTTCCATATTGGTTTTAGTCAAAAACCGTGTTTGGCGCTGTAAAAAAGCATCGCTGATGCATTAGGTAGGAAGACCCTTCCTACTGTATTGTTATTATTTTATTTACGCAGTTGAACTCAACTGGCTAAACAACACGTTAATCGAAGAAAACAATCATCCAAATTGCTTGCCTCACTTATTTTATATTAAATCATTGTCATCAGTGTCTAATGCTGGTTGTGTTCTGAGTTCCTTAAAACTGCAAGAAATTTCTCCCCGAGGCATAGAAATATATCTCGCGTTGTGAAATAGTTTTAATGCTTCGTATTTTAGAGCAGGCACTTAAAGTTGGGAAGTGCACTTCCCGACTTGTCCCCTGTTGCTTATCACTTACATATGTAAATTAACATAATGTCAGAAGTAACGTAGACATGGATATTTTACATTAGGGAACAGTTTAGTTGGTTTCTCATAATTCTTCTCCACTCTTTCCTGCAACATGTGCATAATACGGTATCTTAAACAGTTCAAATAAAAGATTATCTTTGACCCTCCGTGTGTAGTTCTTGAACAGTACTAATCTAGAAAATACGTTTAATGCTGTTCCTCAATAAAATCGTTCCGTACACGTGCTTCCATAATGCTGTCGTGATATTTTTAAATTAATATTATACCGATGAATATATAGACGAGATCACAATCCATGACCACACTCTCTCTCTCTCTCTCTCCATTTCCAATCTTAAAATACGTGTCTGCATCCCTCCATTCCGAGAAATAACAGAATTGAACTGAAGCAGGATGGTAAAAAGCAGTGTTTTATAGAAAAGGGGTCGATAAAAGGATTCCAGTGTTCCTGATATGATTCGGACTTCGGTGTTTGTAATCCAGAAGGATTTATTTGGTTCTTGGCCTAACTCCGGTTTACAAATAGGATGCAAGAATCACACATTCATAAAGAAGTATGCTCAGAGCATTGAATTTCTTTCTTTGTCGCTGATGATAATGTGAGGGATAAAATATAAATTTAGGATCTGAGCATTGAAACAGCGAAACCAAAAGGAATAGGAAAAACTTAGAATAGAAGGGGCAGTTTTCAGATTTATTTAAGGTCGTCACTTCTGATTCGAACGATGGTATCTGCTACGGATTTATCTTTGACGTCAGTTGAGCATCGAAACAGTTTGGAAAATACTTCAAAATTAGGAGTTTATCAACCATGTTTTGCTGTTTAGACGGGGTTGCAGATGACACAAATATTATTTACAGTTTTCTACGACACTTTTTTTTATGCATATCTTCTATGCTTCGAATGTGATTTTAACAGATTCAGATGATGCACGTTTACTCCATTTTTCTTTTGCTGTTGTTGTTAGAATTTATTTTAATAATTAATCCTATCATCTGCCTTGTTCATTAAATATAATTGGAGATTCCTGATTAGGCTGTAAAACGCATTTGAAATCTGTGCACCTTCTGAGAGGCTATGATGGTTAAGCCTACGCTGCCCTTGCGAGAGGAAAGCCTTTCATTTGCAACTTACTAAGAATAAATGAGTGGTCTCGCAGTACAGGTATAAAAATCGGTGTTTGCATCGTGCGATATCGACAATAGGGATGTACGCAGAAGCACACAATTAACAAATAAAATGCATTCACCTCATGACCTGAGCATCGTCCGTGTAACCTTAAACATTGTAATTCTATCAGCAGGCAGGTGTGCTTATCGACTGCTTTTAACGAAGTATCCATCCGTAGGGAAATACCACACGCTTCACTGTAAACGGAACATGCCTAAGAAGAACGCTCATCTTACACATCATACCAGGATTGTTTACGAAGTGTTTTCCACATTCAACGTATTCTTAAAATCAGTAACGCACAAAATTTGTCTTTGCGGTTTTCTTGGACTCAAAATTAAAGTGGAATTTAAAATTTCCAGAAGTAATGTTGGTTTCTTTTTTTATTTTTTGTAGAGGTCCTTATTTTTATCTTATCTTTTTTTCTTTTCGTAGAGTTACAGATTTCCGCTGGATATTTAATTTTTATTCAAAAATTTGCATTCTCGTTTTTTTTTAAGGACTAATAAGATTTCAGAGTGTTAGAAATGCAGTGCGTAAGCACACACAACTGAACAGAAGCGTTATAATATTCTTGTATGGTTCTTAAAGTTATGTTCATAATGGAAATTCTGCCACATATTAATTTATTTTTGGGAGCCACTTCCTCAGAAAGTTGGGAGGGGGGGGTAATTAATATACGTTAGCGTCATGAAATTTTTGATACATAGCCTGTTAAATGGGTGTATAGGATACTATAAGAGGGTCACATACTTTATTTTATGTCTGATGGATGAAAAACTTATACCGCGATGTGAGACTCAACGTTTTGATTGAAACTATTGATAAAAGGTTCCTAGTCACAGACGGGAATCGAATCCCAGTCTCTCCAACCAAAGGACCCGCTGGACAGTGTCAAATTTCTTTCGAGTATCTTCCTTTCCAGATTAGTTATCTCGTTCTTACCCGCTCTGCTGATTTCGTGTTTTGAGTTTTCTCTCATTCCATATAATTTATTCAATTGACTTCCCACCATATAAGCTTTGCTAATTTTGCGTGTCTTTTAGCAAATTTAATTTGCTCTACCTAATAGCTCATTTGTTTTCTACGGTCGTCCTCAATTAAGAATGCAGCTAGTGTTTTCAAGATTCCGACTTATTTTAATTATTTGTGTTTTCGTATATTGTTGACTTTTATGCATTTCGAACTTGCTAGAGCAAAAATTCAATTTAGTTAGGGTATGAAGATTTGTACTGGATTGACTTAGGAGCACAACATTATCTTCAAATCTTCAAGAAGTTGAGAGTGGAGTAGGAGATTTACAGTTTTGATATCAGCTAAAATTCGTGTCGGAGATAAATAACAGTGCAGATCGCGTGAATTTCTCGGCACCTTATCATATTTTTTTGCAGAACTCACGTGCAAATCCTTGTTATAGGCGGAGAAAATCCTCCACCTCCAGATAAGACCGCTAATTCACCTTTGACCGAAAAGCACTGATAAAGGTCATTGACACACACGTCATAGACTGATTCGTCACAGACACACGTCATAGACTTATTTCCAACCAAATAAGCTACGTTTTACAAGTACATCAGTCACTCCCTTATCCGCGGTCAAGAAATAGGTAGCAGAAATAGTAACTGACGCATTTTTCTTTATCATATAAAATGATTTTCGAATGAGGCTTTTCAAATATTCTCCTGACTGATATTTCCTTTTTTATATTTTTAATTTCTCCAATAACGTGCGTACTTTTAATTAAATATCATGCAACCAAAATAAGTGCATCTGGCTCTAAAGTAATATCGACGACATGAGCGCAAGACATATCTATAACATTTACAAGTCACCCTCTCTCTCTTTCTGCCCCCCCCCCTCCCAAAAAGGCTTAAGGCACTTTCTTCATCACCAATAACTCTAAACATGCATGCAGTTATAGTTTCGAGGATTTTTTCCAGCATCTTTCGCTTGTTTCATTTCATCTTGGTTTGTCTCATAAACCACAGGAACGCGCCGCAATAAACTGTCTGTGCACTTTTTCGTCGCTTTCTTTTTTAGTTTATTTAGTTCTTCATGAGCCTCCCTTAAGACTAATACATTTATTCCAGTTATGCTCCAGCGCCATTATCCCGTTCCTGTAGCGGTTCTCAGTAAAGTCTGCAAAGTATTCCTCTACAGCTGCAATCACCTCTTGATTCGAAGAAAAACGCTGATCAGAGGAAGAGTTTTAGTTTTGGGAAGAGACAGAAGTCAGAGGGAGCCAAATCTGGGGTATAGGGTGAATGTTCCAACAATTCATGGTGCAGATCCCTTAATTTTCCCACTGCCAAAACACCTTTGTGGGCAGGTGCATTGTCCTGATGAAAGATGATTTTTTACTTCTTCAAACCGGGTTTTTTCTCACGAATTTTTCCGTCTAGTCTGGTTAAAAGATCGGAATAATATTCCCCGGTTACTGTTTTACCCTTTTCAAGATAATTAATAAACAAAATGCCTTTAGCATCCTAAAACATCGATGCCAGACCTTTCCTGCTGATAGAACCGACTTTGTCTTCTTTGGCGCTGAACAACCGGCTTCTGTCCACTGTTTTGCCTGCTGTTTGGATTCTTGTGTGTAATCGTGAATCCAAGTCTCATCCATAGTAATAAATCGATGCACGAAATCAGTTTTATTCTGGTTAAAATGCTCCAAGCACTGTTCAGAGATTTTCATGCGAGTGCGTTTTTGATCTGCTGTGAGCAAGCGCGGCACCCATCTCGCGCATAACTTTTTCATTTGCAATTCTTTATGCAAAATATATCCTACACGTTCTTTTGAAATGCCTTTAGTCTCAGAAATGTCGTGCATATCGTGCACTCGATCAATGATTTCTGGGGTTTGTTACATTTCTTGGACGTCCTTCACGTGGACTCATCTTAAAGGTTGGTACGGCCACGTTTAAACTCGGCAGCCCATTTCTTAATTGTGGAAAACGAAGAAGAGTGCCCATAAACGTTTATGAACTTCGAATGAATTTCTTTCGGCGTTAAACCTTCTTTACAAAGAATTTTATACCCGCACGATACTCAATTTTATCCATTTCAAGCGATGCAGACAACACTTTTGCTTCAGACAGCTCTTTAAAACAAACTTGCAATTTCACAGGGATGCTTATGACAGATGTATACCAACTTAGAAAAAAAATCTTGCCAATAGTGTTGCCATCTATGGTCGAGGCCGAGAACTTTTCCGACCATCCTCGTATATAACTTAATTTATATGTCGGTACTAACATTTCCACCGAAAAGTAATGCACACTTATTTATATCGTATAACGTCCCATGTCGGCCTTCTTACGTGCTAAATGTTCTTCCAATGGCAAAGCAACTCTTTGAATAATATAAGCCTAATTAATGTCATGATGGGGGAGCTTAATTCAATATCCGTATATACGTATTAATTCAGTTAATACGTATATTCTCTGCTAGGTTTGACTCTTACTGAGATTAAAAAGTACCCGATTTTAGGAGGAATATCTGCCACCACTGTTTGAGCGTTTTTTAAAAATCTTCGAGTCCTAGCAAGATTTGAATTCAAGTATTTCCAGCTCTTATAATATGTTCATTAGAAGAGTTAGATAAGTTTCCTTTATCTAGAAAGCGACATGACACGAAAGTAATGAGAAGTAAAGTTGTTTCAGCATGTATAAACTCGCTTGCTCATGTTACAGCACGAATTGATACTGCAGTAAGTAACCACAAGAATACTTAGGCGTACTTGAAACTGCAGCGATATTCGTCTCAAAGCTGTAATGTTTATATTTTATTGATTACTTTAACTTTGACGAACTGGGTGACCGGGTGGTTAGCATATCTCCGTTCTCTCCAGTCAACAGTTAGAATCCCACCGTGGGGTGTATCAGGGGCGCGCCTGTGTGCAAAACTTCAGTTGGCGCCCCTATACTAGGCTGCCCATACCTACCGTTTTTTTTCATATTTCCCGACCGTCCCGTCGTTTTAATAAAAATGTCAACTTTGTCCCGTTTTAAATAAAAACTATAAATATACTTCAGTATTTGTCAATCATAAATTATTATTCATAACCTATAATCGTATATTAATATCATGGATACCAGTAATTTATATAGCCATGGAGTCGCATTGTTCGAAACTAAATATCGAATCTGAAGTGATTTATTCAGAGAAAAAAATAAAACGTGCATGTTGGCAACCCTTGCGCTTCTGTTCTACTGCTGTCGACTGTTTATCAATTGAGACTGAAAGTTTTGGTGAAAGTATACAATTACACAGTCAGGTTGAAGAACTGAAAAACTTGTAACTTTGCAGGACACAATTAGGCTAAATTGTTAAAACATGGAAGATTTTTGTCCTTGGGTCCATCAATTGAGAGAATTTTAAGCATGTTTGATGGGGTTCGTTCTTCTAACGAAACATAACAGGGCATATTTCTTTCTCAAGAAATATGCCCTGTTATGTTGCGAAAATTCTTTGAAATTGTGTTGTCATTTGCAAGAAATCAGGTGTCTAGTTCCAAACATATATTAGCTTAATTGAGAAAGATAATATTTCAGCTAGAGAAGTAGCCATGAACATTGAAAATCTTGTAAGCAATTTAAAGTCCAAAAAAGTGAAGTGTTTGTAACTACTGATGTCAAAAAACAACTGAAAATGTTAACAGATTCAGCAGAAATTAATGAAGCTAAGTTTTTTGAGATAGTTGAGAATTTCTATGAAACCAGCTTAGAATATGTCAACAAGTGTAAGTGCAGTTTAGGAAACAGATGCTCAAGTGGGTGCTACTAAGGAAGACATCTGAAGGGAAAGGAATACAGGACTGCCTGAACAAGGAACTCATCACATGCACAGAAACAGAATAAACTTGTGTATTCGATCACTGGATCATCATAAAATCTATAATCGTGAGGCAGTTTGATACATGGAATAAAGAAAACGTTCCTGTATCTGATAGATGGGTGCAGATGTTTTCTAAAATGAGCGAAAACGTCTAGACTTTAGTAATATTGTAGAGTTTATTCTTTGGCTTCCAGGATGTACAGCACCTGTTGAGAGAATATTTTCTGTCATGAACAGGGTCAAAGGAGATATCTAGATTAAGTGTTGAGACAATGAGGGTTTTGTTCGTTGTAAGACAAACAAACTTGTGTGAGAAGTTTTATGATAAGGCGTTGAAAGACTGAAATTTGCTGCGTAAGATTAGTTCATCGGAGAACTATTCATGGTACAATTATAATAAATTGTATTATAATTGAGTAAAATAAAATTCGAAATTAGGTATTTTTTTATATTAATAAAAAAGCTTACTACAAAACACAATTTTTACCATGAATATCCCATGTATAAATTTACTAACATTAAAAGAAAATGTGGAATTATTAAAAAATATTAATTTCTTTAGCGAAATATCTAAAAGCGTGAAAATTTAATTTTTTCATGACAGTTTAACAAAATTAAAACATAAGAAATATATTACGTTAAATGTACGAGAAAAGAATGAATAACTTACCTTAGATCTTAGTTCAAATTCACTTCTTGTTATTATGTTATTACTACTGATGCACTGCACTATGTCTAATTTTTTTTACTGTTTGTTGTCTAATTCAAACGCGCGTCATCCTGTAAACAGTTAACTCACGCAAGTTCAAGTTTTTACTTGTTTACGCTAAACTACTTGTTAGAACTAGGATCAGAATAAAATGTCATACCACAGACCCGCTTATTATGGAAGTCTGAAGAAGTTGAAAAGTTCCATGTTTGGTCTCGAGAGCAGGTTTCCGAATTACGTAAAAAATAATAAATATACAAAAAAAAAACATAAGGAATTAACACAAAAAAATCGATCGTTATCCTTCCAAGGTACTAATATACTATAAGTTTATAACCCTTGGTAGGTGTCAAATAAATAATAAAAAAAAAGCTTAAACTGGTTACGTTTTTTTTTTTTCATTAATATCGTAGCTTTAGTGGTTCTTATTTTTCTTATTCCGTGAGATCCCTACACCTGCTCTTACTGTGATTACCGTTAAGTCAGCCCGAAGCAGATTTACTTTCGTGCCTTGAGTTTATGGAAAAAAAGTTCAATACTAATTATGCCACTATCTATCTATCAATAGTTATTGGTCAGTGATTACTTTTTCAATCTTAGTTTTCTTGAATGAAGCACACAAAATCGTATTATCCTATTCCAAAGTCGTACAACTGCCGTATTTCCCCCACGTTTGTAGTCCTGTCTTGTTTTAATATGCATGTTGTTGTTGTTGTTGATTACAGCCTTACCACGGAAGTTTATTTATTTATTTTGAAAGTATATTTTTTATCTGAGAGTACATTACTTTCCTAACATGCTGCTTACTCTGGTAAATATTTCTTGTTGCTATGGGGATAGTTAGAAAATCAACTTTAAGCCCGCAAGAAAATGATTTTCGGTTAAGACGAGAAAAACAAAAGATATGCGCCGAAGCATGCAACCATACAAGTCAGATAAATAGATTGCGAGACACGTTACGACAAAGACAAATGGTACGAGGTTCTAATCGCGCCCTCAATTGGTTTCCTCCTTTTTCTCTGTCCAAATCGTGGAGATCTGTTTCGTGTGGAAACAATCTTTGTTCTGGCAGGGCTATTTCGAGACTACTTCGATATACTGCACCATTTCCGAGACGGAAAATTAGAAACTAAAAAGCCTACTTTAACAGAAATAACAATAAATGTTTTAATACAACAATACGTTTTAGTTTTTAATTTATTAAACAATAACTTCGTACTAATTATTCTTATTTTTATTATTTTTATTTTTATAAACTTCCCGTAGCTATACTGAAAGATTTTCCAGAAATGCTACTTGATTACTAGGAATATAAGAATCAGGAGCGCGCCTGTATTTCGACAAATTAATCAGCGACCAAAAGTAGAGAATAACAGCGTAAGGATTAAAATATACATAATCTAATTTTTTAAAAGTTGAGAGGATGACGAAATCATTTTTAACTAGTATAAGCCATCTCCCCTTCCCTCATTTGAGTAAGCTGCAACGCCAGTTGAACTGTCGTTTCAAAATAAAAATTAAAATGACTGCGAGTCAAAAAATCCAGAAAATGAAGAAGATGAATTAACATGGCTATCAGGGATTTTCAGTTGAAAGTAAGTTCCAATCTCATGGGGGAGACTGCTTTTCCTCCTGAAAATTCTAAAGAGAACTCACGCATTTAACAGACAATAATTTGGCCTCGTGGTCTTTGGTGACTACGTCGTAATTTTAACCAATCCCAATCACTAACAGCGGAGCTACGGACGTGGAAGATCTCCCTCCTGTGAAGCATGAACCGGCCAGAACGCTCTTTACGACATAATATATGGAGAAGGGGAGGGGAATCGTAATCTTAGTCTCTGTCATAATTCTAACTCAAACCTTCGAAGCTGTGCAACTCCTATCATTGTTATATGTATTCTCTCTGTCTGTCTGTAAATGGTCGTTTCCTTGTTCGTAGAAAAGGCGTGTTTGAGATCGACAGTTTTGATCCCTTTCTGACAGTGTTGTTTGTGTTTGAAACTGTGAGCAAGTCAGTGTGAAATCTGAGCTGCTTTATGTTTTGTTGCTGTATCCATTGTGTCATAATACTAAAATAAAGCTTATTATTTGGAATACAGCGCTGATCTTGATGCAGAAATTCCCTCTACCTTGGAAACAAACGTTTTGATTGAAATTTCTTCATATTTTGGCGAGAAGTCAAATACGAGTATTTTTGCACAAGCGAATTTAAGGTAAGTGAAATATATAGCAGACCATTTGATAGTTTCATTTTTGTTCCTTTTTTTAACTTACATCAAATCTTTTTATTCGAAATTTCATATTATGATAAGGAATTCTGGAAAGTCGTATATCACATAAGAGCAATAGCTCATGCACGTTACAAACCAAACCACATAGCTGTCTGTACTCATCGAAGTTAGAGACAGCAATGCAATACGTCATCATTATATAGAGAGAAGCAGCAGCAACATTTTGCTGCATGCAGAAATATGTTGCACTTAAACAAAGTTAGTTTGCTTTGGGGTGAAATTAAAATTTTGTTTTATTTTTACCGCAAATAGCACTTAACTTTTAGACGGATCTTTGAACACACCCAGTCTGCTCGAAACATTTACGCCAAGTCTAATGATTCATACTGAACAGATTTTCCTCATTCCTGCACAAAAATAAATGATCAGATTCTTGTATTCCTGTCTGTTAGTATTTCATTTTTTGTGCACGTAGGCTACACTGAATACTTTTAAAGTGTCTTCTTTATATTAACGTCTTATTGTCTACTAAAGAAAACACCTTCTTTAATACCAACATTTTCAATATAGTTTTTTTTTCTGAATTACACATTAGTCTAAAAGTATAAATATTTAAGAGCTAATATGTTTAGTAGAGCATATTTACTACGCGCTACAATATTCTTATTCTGGTTAAGATCCGACTTACTTTGAGACCAAACCAGAGGTAAAGTGCAGAAGAAGAGACTTCTCACTAACTTGGAATTCTACACTGGAGTTTGCTTTCAATTCATGCAGAAAACAACATTTTTATCATTTACATTTTCCGCGCAGTTAGCCTGTGCGCTTCGCAACCATATGACCGGAGAAGGAGTGTCCCAGGTTCGATTCCCGTCGAAGATGTGAGGAACTTGAGGATCTTCCTCAGGCATAGCCAAGTTAGCCGGTCTTGGGCGCGGGCAGTAGGGTTTTTCCGCCAGTTTATCTGGGGTTTTTCATCCCACAAGCAGGCAAATCGGCCCTGTGAACACACACGGATTACAGCCAGGAATACTTAACCCCCATGAGGGGGGCTCAACTCGCCCCAGTAGGGACGGGGAGAAAAAGGGAGGAAACTCCATACGAATAAATAAATCATTTACATTAAGAATGTATTTATATAGTCAAGTCTGCTTAAAATAACTGCATCATCAGTGATGTGCCGTTTCCAACTACTTAAATTATAATAATTTTTAATTCTAAATAAGTGATTACATGTCGTTCTGTTTCCAAACAACTGCAATTTGAATTTGATCTACAATCTAAATGAAGTCAGACTAACATGAGAAATTAGTTTTATATATTGAAACATTATTTCAAAGCTGAATCTTTGTAAAAACTATGGTAGTTTCGTAAATTGATCAGAGAGTTTACGAGAATACAATCCTCGGCATCGCTCATGTCTTTTAAGTAGTCCAAACTAAGGCAACGCTGATGCCGAGGATTGTATTCTCGTAAACTCTCTGATCAATTTACGAAACTTTAATAATTTCTACAAACATTCGGCTTTGAAATTATGTTGAATCTAACTTTGTCTATCTAGTTTGTTACTTTAAAAGGACTAATATTTGCATTTCTATGACTATTTACAAACACAACAAATTAGGATGTCATCAGCGAAAGTGTTTATCATTGGTTTAACTCTATTTGCTGATATATATATATATATATACACATACATACACACACTAAATGAAATCCTCCTCTCTCTTTCAAACACTATAATCTAGTGTTTGAAAACTGCTATAAGCTGTTGCTTATTTAAATGAAATTTAAATAAGCAACAGCTAGTATTTAAATTTAATTTAGTTTTCCTCTAAGAACTACGACCTCTAGTTGTTCAGGAAACATGACAGATTCTATCTTTCTTATACTTTGCAATCTCTTATGTGTTAGATTGAATCGGTTTAACTTTTTTTTTATTTATTTAAAGGGAAGTATTTCGCATTCCTGCAACTTCTAATTTTCGCATTAAAATGTCAGTGTGCTACATCAAAAGCTTCCTGTAGATCTGAAAACCTGTTCAAGTTATCTGTAAATTATGGCAAAATTTACCATAATTCTGCTAAACTTTCGTTTTAATCCAACCCAATCATTGAAAAAGATTCATTTTGTGAACTTTTAGTATTCTGATTTTTTTTGAAATAACAGACAGAAGCGATAGAAGATAGAAGGTCTCTAATTTTTAAAATCTCGTAGAAAAGTGTCCTCGTATGTGCATGTCACATCCTTTGACAATGAACATCGCCATCGTTTCCTAAAATCTCGGCTGTTTTTATTATAGCCACACTTTGATTTCTTAAATCGAGAAAATATACGTAAATTAGCATTTCTTTTAGCAGATATACTTTACGACGGTGGTTCAAACGGTCCTTAGATTTTTGCTGTCTCTGAAGTAAACGATTATTATATTCGCCGGCTAATTTGTCTTCGAATACTCCATCCTCATATCTTTCAGTGTAGGAAGGGTTTATTGACTCATATCTTTGCCGATTAATTTATCCATACTTCCGCTGTTTGCTGGAATTGCCTTGAAGGAATTCCTTTCGCCTCTTCGTTTTACGTACTGTTCGCAATACAGCTGTCTGAATATTTTTCAAACTTTTTATGCTCTTTAACTTGTACGCTGCTTGGAAAGAAGACAACGGACACTAGTGTGAAGAACAAACGGTCAATGCGCCTAAATTAATAAAGTGTAGGACCTCCATCGCTGGGGATGACTGCAGAAATTCCACAAGCGTGCAACAGCAATTAGTGGGAATTTTGAACCACTCTTACTGTAGGCATGAAATGAGATCCTGAAATGCATAGGGGCGGACGTCCCTTGACCACATCCGACGCTCCAGTTCATCCTACAGATGTTTAATAGGGTTGAGATCAGGACTCAGCGGGGGGCTAGCCAAGTGGGGTGTCCACAAACCACCCAGCCTTATGACATTTACGGTGTATTGCCTTGCTGAAAGAGACAGTGGTCAGTTCCGTATAAACTCCACAAAATAGGAAGCATTGCATTGTCCAGAATGTACAGATACCTCTCGGAGTTCAGTGTTCGTGGCACCACAGAGGTCCGAGACCAAACTAGAAAAATCTGGACCATACTATCACACTACCACTTCCGAATTTCATAGTTGAGGTTACACGCTAATAAGACACGTTCACCGGGTATCTGCCACATCCGTCCATCTGCGCCGTAGGGGGATGGATGTAGCGTGATTTGTCGCTCTAGAGCACAGCTTTTCAAGCTTCAACGTCCCTCTATACAAGCTCTTTGCAACACCGAAGACGACGCTGCTGTATGTAGGCATATGCATAAAATATGCATATGCATGTGATTCATTCAGAGTCCAATTAATATCCTTATAATTTGCCCAATGTGCGATTCAGATAACAGAGTAATAACATTCTCAGTGATGGTTTACAATCATAGTTCACATTAGCATGGTAGATATGATTACATGTTGCATTTTGCTCTTTTTTTCCAAGTTTCATAAAGTGGTATCATACAAACTATTTACATTTATACATTTCACATATTATTTCGGTTTAGTGCAGAATATATACTTCGTTACAGTACAAAAAATCACTTTTAGATAAATATACTTACTACCAGCATATGATTTATAATACTATTTAGTATTAGTTATAATAATAATTTATTTTATTAAGTGAAATTAACAACCAGTAGTTGATAAATTTAGCTATAAAGAATACTGACAGATGTAGACTAAGATAAAACTTTATCATGATATACACAAAGAGAGTGAAGTATATGTTAGGGATGTAATTGTAACAATAAGAAATATCTTTAAGGGTAATGCAAGGACAATGTTCTGTAGATGTCAGAGTATTGAGATAGGTCAGTTAATTGCCGTAATAGGATTTTAGTACAGTATTTATAACCCCACCGTCTTCGAAGATAGATTGGGCTTTTGTGAAGACCAGTACGATTATTTTTTATTTACTGTTGGTATTTTGGTGTATATGTATGTATTTTCCCTTTTTTACTCCTAGATAATTGATCTTCTTTCAGTTCTATGGATGTATTATGCTAATATAGTTTTAATTAAGGTAAATAAAAGAAAACTAGAAATATTATGAATAAAGGGAAGTGTGTAGGAGGAAGTGAACGAGCAACCGAAGCAAAAGAGACAACAGAGAGAGTTCAGAATATCGTATGTTAACAGGGTTTCGTATTATTATTTTCATAAAACTTAAAAATCTAAACTTCAACTCCCAGTCCACAATAACTCCCGAATCACTGGTCTCATCAGTGTCCTGTTCATTTCCACCAATGTGGTCTACAGCGTGATCTGTTATTCATTCCAAAGTTCATCAGCTTAAACTGTTATTCTTTACCCATACAGCGAATCTATTTAAGTCATCTGCAGGATCTCTACATCTTCACTGACTGTGGCTTTGTCAGCTTGATCATGAGCAAACAGCTAAACAGTTTTCCTTGAATCCTCTCCTGTATTACTGATGTACACACTAAACAGCAGAGGAGCAAAAGCTCTCCGGTACAACGTTAGTCAAAGATTTAGTTCCACACTAAATCTTTGATGCCTATTAGCTACGCCTCTTATCCAAGTTACCAGTTTCATGTCCATCCCCATTTGATTCAAACTCTTTTCCATACGAACAGACTTCGCCTTTGCAAAATTGAGCAGTATCACTGTGTAGCCATTTCCTTACTAGCCATTTCGAACTCAAATATGCAGCCATAGTTGATAAATAAAAGCAAAATTGATATTTGTCCTGCGTATTTGAATGGGTAGCTTTAGTTAATTTCTTTTGGAATTTCAAGTGCTTACCGTAAGAGTAATCATCTAGTTTTACGGATTCCATGATTATGATACAAACCTTTCATGGTCATCGAACATATTTATAGCCGAAACTGGCTGATCAACATAAATGAATTATGCTGATCAGTCGGTTTCGCTAAAAATAGTTTAATAATTTATTTTTCCGAGTATAATGCATGATTTGTATTGTATTATTTCTACTAGTATATGATGTAACTGTAAAGAGTATTTAAAAAAAAAAAAGGAGAGAGAGAGACTGCCGGTGGTTTAGCAGTTCAAACCTCTCTGGTCAAATTACTGCTTTTACACAAAAGGTCGCGTTTTTTGTGGGGGATTTATTTGCTCACAGTCAGCGTTGAAAGTGCGCATATTATTACAGTGTGTCTGTTTTGTGATATACCATTTCTGAGAATCAGGGGAAGCTTTGTGTTGTGCACCCATTAATATTTGCGTGAAAATCTGCGAGGTGCAGCCGAAACACATGAATTAATGAAAACAGCATTTCATTCTGATGCAGTGAGTCCTGCGAGAGTTCGCGAACGGTTCAGCAATTCTAAGGGGAATGAGCCAAACTAAATTGAGGCTGATCTGTTTCCTTTGATCAAGAATGCATCCCTTCGGGAGATTATTACTCTGACATAAAGTGCTTGAGTAGTGCAGTCACAAGATTTGCGTTCGGCTGGAAGGATTTCAATTCTGGTGATATTTCTAGAGAGGAACATTATAATGGCTTTTCGAAACTCTTCTACCTCAGTGTTTACGCTGAGGTAGGAAAATTTTTATTTTTCCTTTTCCAAGAAACTGGTTTTTGCGTGTTTTGTTCATTTTTATTCTTTTAACTACTTGGCTTCTAAAAGCTTTTTTTTAATCTTTTAAAGTCCATTGTCTAATTTATTCATCATTTCTCCGGTGTCATGTTTTCTTGGCTATGAGGATGAAAAACACATTTGTTTTTCATCCTCATATTTTTCTTACGATACGTTTGACGGTCAATTAAGTTGAGCATCGAACATCATCTCATCCAAGTATTTAATATAATTTGAAATAAAAAATCATTTTAATTAGAACTAAATTTAGCCTTAGTTTGGAATATAGGGACATCATTAACAAATAAGCTTATCGATTTTCCGTTTACCGTTTGCATTTTTTTTTTAATTTGAGAGGTATTTATGATAACAAAAACTATGAAATATATCTCTAACACAGTGATCTAACTGACCATTGGTTAACTGTGTTTACGTATTATACTTATGTGTCAATGTTAGAAACAATACTTTTTGCGTGAAAGATTGTTAAGCATCCAGAATTCCTTTTTTTGAATAGTTTTATTTATATCGTTTTAAATACACTTGAATTATCGCATCCTTACCTTTTTGATGCTATACTTTTGTTTGTTTGCAACTGACAAGACAAAGGAAATTGTCGAAAGGAATATGGTTAAGTTTTCAGCATACATTCATAACTGGAATAATATTGATATCCCATGACAACAAAAAAAGAATAAAACCTAACTACAAAAATCGTAATTTAGAGATCAAATTATTCATAAATAAATCAAATTGAGACAAGCGGTCTAGATACAAATTAGTTTCGAGAGTATTTTAAATAAAATGAGTAATTATCCCATTATTTATGTTCCGTTTCAAGAATAATTTGCCGACTTTTTGAAGCGTACTATAAATGGATATCCTTAACGGACATTATCCCTTTCTTTGAGTGTTGCACGGTGATCAGCATTCATTTTAGAAATCACTGACTTTACAACCGTGTTATAAATTACTTTTTTAATTTCCCGACGTTTCGACCTTCATAGGAAGGTCATCATCTGGAGTATATACAATTACAAGCTGAGTTACATTTCACACAGTATGCTAAAGAGACAATGATTTGATCAACGGTTATTCTACTGGCATGACCTCTAGTGAAAATATATATAAAAAAAACGATTTAATTAATTATTTAGAAACTACATCAAAGCTAAATTCTATTTAAGATAACATAAAAGAAACATTCTTTCATATAGATAATTTTCTTATAGTAACAATCATGTCCTAGATTAACATGACAATTGTTAGATTAAATTTAAGTTTCTGGATTATCTACAGTCCTGTTTATAATTAACTCTTAGGGAGAAAGGTTCCATGGGTAGAATATCTGCTTTCCACATGCTTGGGAGTTTAGCTCCGCTGATCCACCCTGGAGTATACCGTATTTATTGTACCGTATTAATCTACCATATATATAAAAAAAACAGGAACTCACAATTCCTATCAGACAAAAAGAACATAAACGACACATTAAATATAATAACTATGGTGAAGCTGGCTTTTCATGATCATGCCCTGAACACCTTACACAGAATTGACTGGAAAAGCACCTGTTGGTTATATCACACCAAAACATGGTATGAACGCAAATTTAAGGAAGCCTGTGAGATTCTTATCAACCACCCCAATCTGAACAATAATGATGGTCTGAAAATCCCAAGCATATGGAAGGCACATATTCTACCCACGGAACCTTTCTCCCTAAGAGTTAACTATAAACAGTAACTATAATTATACAATAACTGTAATTAATTTATTTTATCGTTTTTTTTTATATATATATATATTATATTTTCACTAGAGGTCATGCCAGTAGAATAACCGTTGATCAAATCATTGTCTCTTTAGCATACTGTGTGAAATGTAACTCGGCTTTTCCTTGTATATACTCCAGATGATGACTTTATATGAAGGTAGAAACGTCGGGAAATTATAATAATTATTTATAATTATAAATAATTTTATAATTATAAATAATTATAATAATTATTTATAACACGGTTGTAAAGTCCATAATTTCTAAAAAAAATGGATATTATCCCTTCATTCTAATTAAATATCTCAATATTGCATGTAACGTTTAAGTGTGTGGACATTTGCTGTGACGAAGGTGAACTGTACTTTAAAACGTCAATCTGGTTGAAAGTCTTTGTCGTGCATTTCCCTGCAATATCTCGCTTATCCTGAACATACGGTATTTGTCGTCACCTTATGGAAATTTGTGGAGACTGAAGTTGTGACACAGCTGCGCGTGCTGTGTATGCACGTGTTTGGAACTGCTTATTAATAAGACCGGCTTTGTACAGAGATGGTTCGCCTTTATCTCTCGCGTCTACGATCTCATTCTACAATGTTCTCGGCATTTTCGTGCGCATGTTTAGTAGAAGCGAAGAGACAGAGAGAGGAAGAAATTGAATTAATACGTTCTCATTTAGATCCCAATTATTGCCAACTGTTTCGGTGTGTATTCTAAATGGAATTTGTAAGGCCACTTCCCGTGTGGTTCATTTGTAGAGAATAATTTCAAACAAATGCTTGATGCGAACATTACCTTTTTATTAATATTTTACCGAATTATTTAATAGAACGAAGAGCTAGGTTACTAAATATGTATACACTGTTTAATTTATTCTGATCTTCTTGATAAACGTTTTGATTTTAATGTATACTTTTCCACATAATTTCTTCGGGTTTCAACAGACTAGCGCATTTTTCTGTGCTCGCTTTAGGAATAGTTCATTTTATTGAGTGTTTTTAACGTAGTTGTCGAAAAGTCTGATTTCACCGAAGCTCAATATATAAAATTATTGGAATTACGACAAATCGCTGCATTGGAAAAAGGTGGGAGTGCATTACATCATGCACAGGCAGAACGAGTGCAATACATTCATATTCAATGAATCCCAGAACATCAAAACATAGTTGCTACAGTTGAAAGGGATAAGGAAAAGTATTACTGAAACCATCGATTTAACCCGAAGAGAGCAATCCCACTAAATCATGAGTTGTCTCTTTATCCAATCACTTCACCTTTTGTCCTGGATCTGTTTCTGTGTACAGACAGGATGTAAGAATCACACATTCAGAAAGAAGTATGCTCAGAGCATTGAATTTCTTTCTGTGTCGCTGATGATAATGTGACGGATAAAATATAAATTTAGGCTCTGAGAATTAAAACACTTAGAACAGAAAGTACAGTTTTCAGATTTATTTAAGCTTATCATTTCTGATTCGAACGATAGTATCTATTACGACGGATTTATCTTTGACATTTAACTTTCTGATGATATCTCAGTTGAGAATCGAAACAGTTTGGAAAATACTTCAAAGTTAGGAGTTACAAACCACGTTCTACTGTTTAGCGGATACTGCAGATGACGGAAATATTTACATTTTTCTACGACACTGTTTTTATGCTTATCTTCTGTGCTTCGAATGTGACTTTAGCTGATTCAGATGATGCACGTTTACTCCATTTTTCTTTTTTTGTTGTTAGAATCGATTTTAATAATTAATCCTCTCATCTGTCATGTCTGCCTCTTTATAGAATCGTTTCACATTTTGTCATGAATCTCTTTCTGCGTCGTGTCATTTCTGCAAATGTTTTCATGAGCTTCGAATGCCGTATAGGATGCAAAGGAACTTCATGAAGTCTTTTTCAGCTGCAAGTAAACTAGTTGGTCTCATACAAATTGTTTTTTTTTTTTCATCCAATAAAAGCGACAAACCGGCCAGAGAAGAATACACCTTTTTAACGGACATAAGATCTTCTGATCTTGGAAGCTCCGGTAACTCAATGCAGTCTAAAACAGACTTCACGTGCTCAACACAGCTGAAACTGGAACTCCCGAACCTAAAACCATTGTGTGACATAATCGTCTTTGATCTTCCGGAATAGTTTTACTTTTTTGGATTTTTTCCCAGGGACAACAATTTACAGTCTCCTTAAAATGACATCAGTGAAGTCTATCTCTGTTCCCATCTCTCGCTATACGTGTATTAATTATGGGTTTCATGTGCGGATAAGTCAGGTCATGCCAAACTATACGCCCCTTTACAGTGGAACAAATCAGACCTCGCAAAATCGAAAAACAGCGTTTTTATTTATTTATCCCATATAAGAGGTACAAGACCCTATAGTGCATTAGTGCCGCGTGTGAGGTATGTGCCCATGTGTATTTATTTGTAAAAAAAAATCCATCGATATCTTCAGGCGTAACAACACGTTATTTTGAACGTGATGATAAAATTGAATTCCACAACTTATCCTTCAAGAGAGAGAGAGAGAGAGAGAGAGAGAGAGAGACTGTAGTGTGGATTTCATAAAGTGACAGTGTGACTTTTGTTTTGTTTGGGGATGAGAGGGTCTGTTATTGCGGACATGATACTAACACAAAATGTTTATATTAATGAAATGCTGCTGGCGAGCGAGGACAGAAGTCTTTCTGTTAGGTTCATTCAAGAATCAATTCTAGAAATGCACGCTAAGCTGGGATCAACTCACCTAGAAAAATTCACAGAAACGAATAAACCGAATTACCTTGTGAGACACATTTCGAAATGTCATCAACTTTGTTGTCACTATATGTTGTTTTAGACACGCTCCTATAAAACATATCGAGAAGGGATATACGGAATGTATGCCTATTCCATCCGAGAGCGCCACGTTTTTAAAATTTGTAGCGCTCGAATGGATCGCGAGTGACGAAGAAAGTTTGATAAACCAGAAGAAAAAACTGTTCTTGATATCGACAGGTTTGTTAATTTTATAACAAGCAAGGTAATGATGGCGCCACATTCTGTGTTCGTTTCAAATAGTTGTGCTATTTTTAAGTTCCCATTTTTTTTTATTTAGAGTATTATTTTGGAGTATTTTTAGAATTAAAGCTAGGAAAGCCAAGTTAATCATATTTTTAAAAATATTCGGAATAAAATTAGGAGCAGAAAAGACAGAAATTTGATTAAAGAAATAGGAACGCTGAATGGGTTATGAGTAAACAGAAATTCTCGCAATAATCATCGCCTTCAAGTTTTTAAGCCTGTTGGGGCTCCTTCATCCGGTCAGTCTTTTACTTGGACAGCCAGTGTCAGTCCCTCCTTCCCGTTGATGTCATCAGTTTGGTAAGCGATCCCGCCAGTTACTTCGCTATTCATTAATGGAGACTGAGAACTACAGAGTTGTTTTCCTAATGATTAAATTTCTATTATAATTATGTCGTATCATTCCAGCTACACCTCTAAGAAATCGCATTTCTGTTTCGTTCTCTCTCTCTCTCTCACTCCTGATAAGGCCCTCTGGTATTGCTCTGTACACAATTTAATGCGATTTGAGTGCTTCTAATTTTAGACCTTACTGCACATTTACTTCTGAAATGTTTGTAATTGTTTTCTCCACAAGATAATGCTAGTTGATCATTTGCAAAGTGCAAGTCTTCAATTTGTTTTTTATGTTTCTGATATATGAAGTTTATTTAGCTCTATTTTCCAATTTATGTGCCTTTATTTTCTCATGTAGGTCTTACGATATTTAGATTTATTACATATTCTCGACTTTCCATGGACTTTTCGTGTTGCTTCAGACAGATGTGCAACCTTTCGTTGTGTTGTTTTCCAAAAGTGGTCTCTTCTGCCATTATCAAAGAATTTTTCATGAAGGGGAGTGAAATTCCCTATTGAATTCCTCTAAGTTATTTTAATACAAATATTGTCTATGAAAAATCTGTAAATCCTGATTGTTCTTCCAAATTTCGTAAACTTTTGCAATTGTTTAAATGGAAGGATAACAAAATTGCGAATTTCTAGGAGTTTTCTTCTGACTACATTAATTTAATAAGTACAAAAATAAATCCTTTATTCGTTTCTAGAAGGGCATATTTTATTATTTTTATGCTAGCTTTATCTATTCCAAGAATTTGTTTTCTATTTTTGTTTACTATTTGCAAAGCTTTATCAAGTTGACAGAATTCTATTATGTTCTATCCTCTTCCGCTAATCTAATGAGACTTTTATTATACCCTCTTATTTCTAAGATTGTTTTAGCAGTCCATTGTTCTTTTTTCATCCATTATTTCCCTAGATATAACTTCAATGTCCGCTATATCTCTCGCTATTCCCGATTTAAATTTTTTTTGCCTTCCATAAATATCATGTCCAATGTTGGCGATATATCAAACCCGGTACACCCTATGAGCAACTTCAATCTTCTTTCTTTGGACTGCTATGACTTTATATGACCTTTGTAAATCCTCTTGTTGTTTGTTTTGTAGCCATTTCAAATATTCCTCTTTATTTTCTTCTGTTATTACTACTTTAGTCTTGGCATTCTATATATTACGTTCTTTTACTCAGAGTTCCGCCAAATTTTACAGAGTTCTCCACTGCTTTTTTAATATTTCCCCATTCTTCTTGATGTCATAAGATAGTTTTCATTAATATATTGAATTAATACTTTTCGATATAGATCTTGAATAGACGATTCGCTTAGCAGATGAATGTTCTGATATTTTTCGAAGTCGTTATTATTATTTTTTTTTATTTGGCATTTTTCCCATTTTGTTTTCAACTGTACTTTTCCTTGTAATTGAGCAGTGAGAACTAACAACTGCTCCTCTGCATGCTCTTACATCATCAAAAAGATTCCACTTTTTTTTCACTTGTTTATTTTTCCAAAAAGAATAATGTGTTTGTTGTGAAAACATCGCAACTCCAGTATCTGTTTTTCTAGTGTTCCCTTTATTATCTTGTTGGTAATCGCTTCTTTTGTGTGAACTCTTGAGCTTCGCCTTAAAAATAAACTTGAAGTGCATGTGCTACGTGCATTTTAGTAGATGTTCTTTTGGCAGATATCGCCTGGAAGTACCGATTAATATGCTCGCGGCACCATAGGGATTGCTGGAATAAAACGTACTAGCATCACAGGATTGTCAGAGTTTTAGCAGTATTGACCTTCAGTCTAGAAATACTTTTGTGGTAAAGGGTTGGAAATGAGGGGTCGGCATTGTTAATCCAAGAAACTGAAACTAGTAGGTACCGCTTTTCAAAGTCTCTTTCAAATCAAATTTCTAATGTATGTAAGCGAAATACAGCGTTTACAATTAGCTTTCAAAAATTGGATATTAATAGGATGTTTAAAGAATTCATTCAACAATTAAAAACCGTAGCTTACTATTCAAAATACACTGAATGATATCATTTAGTGATTAAAATACCCTATCGCCAACTGAGGTTCAGCAGGCGATTGCCAAAAGCAAGTTTTCAAATACATTAATAAGTAATTTCATTTCTGATAGTAAATGATCAAACTTCATGATTTGTTATGTATTCAAATATAAATGGTATTTGGTTTTGTTTTTCAACGTTCCTGATAATACTAAATTGTGCGACATTCTATCAGCGACTGTTGGATATAAAACCAGAAACAAACAAGCAAGCAGTGATATTAATTTCCAAGAACACATTAATTAGCGATTTACTACATTCAGTTAGGTATATATTGAATAAATATTGAAATATGAAAAGCCTGTGGTTCCCTTATATGGCCCCTTTTGATTACTTTGATAATTAAACATTTTAATACGTGTTGACGATGTTTACTGAATGCCCTGCCAGCTGATAGACAAAACGTATTATTACAATAACCGGTGTCTCCATGGAGTCAGAATACTCATCACGGGAGACCCTACATCAGGGGTGTTCAACCCGTCGATCGCGGAGCGATTTTTGGTCGGTCGATCTCTTGTGTATTCCTCCTTACTTACAATTTTAATTAAAACTGAAAACATAATATTTTATTTATCATTATTTTGTATTATTTTTAATTCTCTTTAAGTGTATTGCTATTGTTTGTTTATTTTTCGTTAAAATTGTCAAATCAGTAATTTCTTATAAGTCCGGGTAAATGAATTAATTTTGATCAGTGGAAGTCAAACAGCGAGCCGAGTGAATACGATTATAAGCAAAGTGTAAAAACTCGATTGTAGCTTAAATATTCCAAAGATTACATCGATTTTTTACTTAGGTTAGGTCCCATGTGAATATTGTAAAAAAATAAACTTTGTTTGTGTATTAGATGTTTTTGTAAATAACTCTTTTGAAGCTAACTACATATACTGTTTTAATAAGAATATGTTAGAGTGTTAAAAGCAAATGCAATGTTTTTGTCGCCGAAGCTGTAACATGGCAGCATTAGAAAGATGGTTATGGAAACTTATATGTATGAGAAAGGCTTGCAGGCTCTAAGTGT
Organism: Typopeltis vanoorti; assembly: GCF_054136105.1. Classification (NCBI taxonomy): domain Eukaryota; kingdom Metazoa; phylum Arthropoda; class Arachnida; order Uropygi; family Thelyphonidae; genus Typopeltis; species Typopeltis vanoorti. Next base: position 11,309,214 of record NC_143554.1, read on the forward strand.
AAACATCTCCGAAGTCAGTCAGAAAGAGTTCAAAGAACTTTCCGATGGCCGGCAACTTACAATCAGAAGAAAGCGGAAGAGAATGAAAGGAACGCCGAACTTGAAACTTAAGATGAAAGACTCATACCGATTCTTTGGGGGTTGCCAAACTTCATGCGAGGTCTCAGAGGAGGGGTCCCGATTCCAGAATTGCTGTCAGAGAGAAGGCCGCCCGGTCCAGAGTCGCCGTCAGAGAGACTGCTCAGATCCACGTTGCTTGAGAGAGGAGTTTCCCACTTCCAGAAAGGAGCTTCTCGGTTCGAGATGTCGCTAGAGAGAGACTACTTCTAGGCCGCAGACAAGGTTTCAAATTGCCGAAAGGAAGAGTTCCAATTGCCGGAGAAATGTTTCCAGGCCAGGTTAATGTCAGACATTCACCAGTGTGTTGCATTTTCATTATAATTTGATGAATCAAACGACTTCACTGATATTGCTCAGTAAATGGTATTTATTCGCATGGTATTTCAAGTAAAGAAGAACAATTTCAAATTATTAAAGTAAAGAAGAACTTTTGAAAATTATACCATTATTGGGAAGGACTAGGGGAGAAGACATTTTTTCGGCATTTGATAAATTTATGAAACAACACAAACTTCCGCTTTTTAAACTTGTGTCTGTTACTACTGATGGTGCTCCTGCAATGATAGGTAATAAATCAGGCTTCATTTCATTATGTCAAAACGATGACAAATATCCAGATTTTTTAACGTACCACTGTATTATTCACCAACAAGTGCTGTGTAGTAAAAGATTAAACACAAAAGATGTTTTGGATATTACATTTAAAATTGTAAATTCTGTTCGAGGAAAAGCCCTGCAACGGCGGTTATTTAAATTACAGGCAGATGATGATAGGGAACTTCTGTTGTAAAATAATGCTCGCTGGCTCAGCAGAAGTCAATTTTTATTAAGATTTCTTGTATTAATTAACGATATAAAATTTTTTCTTGATGAAAAAAGGAGATAATTTTCCACAATTAAGTGATAAAAGATGGTTGTTACACTTATTTTTAGTAGATTTCTGTACGAAATTAAGCAATTTAAATTGAGAGTTACAAGGTAGAGATAAAAATTTAATTGATATACTAAGTTCAATAAAAACTTTCCAACAATACTTATTTTTATTAAAGAAAAATATAAATGACCGCGAATTTAGGCATCTCCAATATTCATTAAAATGTTTTGAACAAAATCAAGAAATGCTTCGCTATGATTTAAAAGAATTTATTCGTGAAATAGAATTAGTTGAGGAGGAAATAAATTCAAGATTTAAATATTTTAATAAAACTGAAATGATTGTATCTTTTATCGATAATCCATTTCAAGAAAACGTGAACATCACAGAAATTTCAAATAAAATTAGGGGGCTGTTTGATATAAACCGAGCTGAAGTAGAACTTGAGATAATAAACATTCAGAATAGTTTACATTTAAAATCAATAAACAATGAAGTCATTTGGAAGTATGCACATGAAAAATTCCCAATATTAACTGATATTGCGAGAAAAATTCTGTCGTGTTTCGGATCGACATACTTGTCAGAATCCGCTTTTTCAAATATCACCGTCATAAAAATCAATAAAAAAACCAAATTACAAATGATCATTTGGATGATTGTCTGTGATTGGTCACTTCTTCATATCAACTTGACTATGAAAATATTGCGAGGTCCAAACAATGCCAAATTTCACATGAACTCTTTTTTTTTTTTTTTAATCAACCAGCATTTCCTGTAACTTGTGAGTTTGTAATCTTTGGTTTTCCAAAATAGAGAAATAAATATTTTATTCCAATATATTTTTTTGTTGTATTAAAATAATTAAAAGTGACAAATAAATTTTTAAATACACAAAGTTTTTAGTTGTTTATTTGTGCGTAATCCGATATCAGGTTGGGAGAACGTGATCTATATAAGAGAGGAGATCGCCGAATAACTTTTTATAGAAAAGTAGCGCGCGTAGTAAAAAAAAGGTTGAACACCACTGCCCTACATTGACGTTATTCCGTCAATGTAGGTATTGACGAAAGATGGGTATTGCGGGAATAATGGATTATTCCCGCAATACCTATCGTACGTCTCCTTAAACTCATTCACAGACGATTCGCTGAAAAAGACCTCTGGCAACGCATTCTACCCACTCACCATCCCCCAAGCAAAAAATAAAATTAGTCCCAACATCCTTATTAATCACACTTTTACACAATTTCTAACGGGTTGACCCCTCGTTCTCTTCCCTCCTGCACTGTATCGAAAAAAAACGTCATCAGTGTAAACTCCATAAAATCCCTTTAAAAACTTGTATGCTTCCATCATGTCTCCTCTTTTACGCTTATCAGCTAACCTATTATTGCATTTGAAGATAATTTTGTTCGATAACTGAGATTATATCACCACATCTTTCTATTTTGTATCATAAAACTGTCTTATGTACAAAGTACTGTACTTTTGTACTTTGCTATTTATTTTTTGGTCATGATTACAAATACATGCTTACAACAGCACGCCACAGATCAATGTCCAACTACAGAGTCCGAGCAATCTTCGGCTTTGAGACGCATCAGTTTTTGTAAAGAAATTGAAATCATGTAATGCAGTACTTAATGTTCTTTCACAAATCTACGGCTATGGGCGATCACAACTCATGTTTCGGAGAATCCAGAGATGCACCTCTGAAAGAAAGAGACACATTTGTGGATTCACATAAATGCCTGGCATTGTTATGCGACTCCCGCCGACGTAGAGTTATAAATATATAGCAAATTAGTATTTCTGTACTACAGTACATTATGATTTTTTCTTGGATTTCTTTTCTCCATTAAGTTTCCAACTTTTAAGTTCCCAACAATTCATGTCAACCAGAGTTAACTTTGATTTCTCTAGTAGTGCCAATCCTATGAACCTGTTTCTGACTGCATATAAAAACCTCTCTGGATATCGGGTATGATTTATACAGGGTGTCCCAAAATTCACGCAAGAAGTAATTTTGATAGAAAACACAGGTTTTTAATTAAAAATTGTAATTTCTTATTGATTCATAAAGTATACAGTATAGGGTTATGCATGGAATAGCATATCGGGTAAATGGCCTCCACGGCTTTGCTGGCACATACGCACCCTTTTGTCGAAATTTTCCATGACCGTTTTGCATAAATGTGGCTGAATTTCGTTAATACAGCGCTCAATTTCCTCCTTCAAGGCGTGGGTGGTCGTGGGCTTGTTGGCATAAACCTTACACTTCAAAAAACCTGAAAGAAAAAAGTCCAACGGCGTTAAATCACATGATCTGGGCGGCCAATTCTGATCACCAAAACGGGAAATTACACGACCAGGAAATGACTCATGCAGTAATTGAATTGTTTCTCGGGCTGTATGGCATGTGGCACCGTCTTGTTGAAACCACATGTCGTCCACATTCACATCTTGCAATTTAGGCACAAAAAACTGGATTATCATGTCGCGATAGCGAGGCATCATTAACTGTTATTGCCTTACAGCCGCATTTTCGAAGAAGAATGGACCGATGATGCCTCCAGCCCAAAATCCGCAACAAACAGTGACAGGTTGTGGATGCATTTGTTTCTCAACCCCAAATGCGACAATTTTGTCGATTAACGAAGCCATCAAGATGAAAATAAGCCTCATCGCTGAAGATGATTTTGTTCGAAAAATAAGCATCCACTTGTTGTTGTTCCATAATCCATTCAACGAAATCTCTTCACTGTGTGTGGTCAGTAGGCTTCAGTTCTTGAGTCAATTGAACTTTGTAAGCATAAATATGTAAATCTTTCGTGAGAATACGCTGTAGAGAGAGCTTCTCGAAATGCCCAATTCAAGACCACGGTGCCGAAATGATGCTCTTGGACTCTCAGCGACTTGTTGAAGGACGGCCAGAGTGTATAAGATCACTAATTCATCCAGTTTCCTTGAATTTTTTAATTAATCTTTTCCCAGTTGATGAATTAAATCACTATTCCGACCATATTTTGTACGATAATTGCAAACTGTAGCTGCCAAACCTTCATTATTTTTAAAATATTGCTCAGCAATGAAAATGCGTTGTTCTTTCGTGTAGTGATCCATTTTTAATAACCCTGAACTGTCAGCTGTCACGCTGTCTTTTTTTTCTCGTTGGCAACACTTTACGGCACAAATGGCGCTAAATTTAAATCTTGCGTGAATTTTGGGACACCTTTTAGATGTAAATCATACCCAATTTCCAGTACTCTTGTTACAGCTATAGTTATTTATCTGAAGTGTATTATTTGCTGTATAAAATATTGTGAGGAAGCTGGTACGCATAATTCGAAAATAAATTTCCCTTTCTATAATATTGTAACAGTGTGAGTTATTTAAATCTAAGAAAAGTCATTTAATGCAGTACTTAATGTTCGTTCACAAATCTATGGCTATGGGCGATCACAACTCATGTTTAAACCATTTTAAAATGACTTTACTTTTAAAAGGACTTCATTTTAATGAACACCATTAAAAGAAACAGGTTGCTAGAAATGAGGGGGGGGGGAATGTGTGCATAATAGTATAACAGTCTTCTAATGGAAAAATCATAGCGGATATAAGAATTATTTGAAGTTTCAGTAACAAGGATGCTATAAGCTTGTTATGTCGGAACTCTATTATAACTATATTCTTAATGGGGGAAAAAAGCTTACCTTTTTTGAGATAAGAAAGGTAATACCTCTCAAATAAGACACATTCGTGTCTTATTTGTGAAGTATGCTTTTCTTAATTTTAGTGCTCACGAGATGTAATTTAACAGAAAATAATTTTCTGGTTATTTCGCAGTTATCTTTCTTAAGTTTAAGACAGTTCTCTCTAATAATTCTGAACGTTCCGGTGCGATATTTTAAGTTTATAGTGTGCGCTCTACCTTAATTAATTTATGGTAACAAGCATTTATATTAAGGAATTAGCTTAATTCAGTTTTAATATCGACGCGTATGTATCGTTTTTGTGAAAAATGTGGACATCGATTATCAACGCATTTGTTCCTGTTTTTCTTTAACATTTTTAGGAGTTCTGTGTTTTATGACTTTGCTTTTTGCTAATAAAAAACCCAATAGTACAGTAGTCTCCATGGTTGGGTTATATGTTTCCAAGGCACCCAAAAAGCACCGCACATTTCTGCTCATAAATTGCTTGATATATTTTGATGAATTTCGGTGTATTCACTACTAAGGCCCAGGATTAAATTTTGAAAGTTAGTGTAAAAGTTCTCCATTCTTGGCTTGAATCTGTACGCTTTCGTATAAACATGCATTTAAGCTTTGTACTTTTGCAGCTTTGATCATAAGCTGTCGGATAATCGTTATGATTCTACTGCACATTATGGATCATCTCTGGAAATCGATGAAGTATATATTTATGTGAGTGAATATTACTGTGTGAAATTAGCTTTATTTAGTCTGGCCATAGAGTTTTAAATTATTACGGGTTATTATATTCCGTTAGAATCGGTTTCTATGTTGAGCTTGGTTATTTTCAGGATAGAAGGCATCCATTTTTTTAAAGGCTATGGATATTATTACTGGAGGTTTTTCATTTATGTGCATCATCATGTTGAATACGAAAGCATTCTGCAGTTTATTTTATGAAAGATTCGTCATCAATTCCCATCCGTCCGAGGCGGTTGAGGCCCCTAATTAGGGGGGGGGGGGGGTAGGCAAATTAATGCAGCCCGTTTACCACTCCTCTGCTGCAATCCCCTCAGGGCAAGAATTTTTGCCTGTAGATCTGTGTGTTCATGAGATCGGTTTGCCTGTTTTGACGGAAGAAATGTTTCCTGGAGAAGCAACTCTGCATGTGACACCGGAAAGTCCACCGTTTCATTCAAAGCATCTGTTACTGTAATAGATTACTCATCACTAATCCCAGTTACTACAGTATTCTATTTTTTTTTGTCTATTTTATATTTTGTCCTATACCAACCGCATGCCCCACGGATGGCCAACATGGCGCATGCGCCAAAAGCGGCGCACATTGGACCCCCAATGATGATGATGCCAATAATAATAAAAAGTAAGCCTAAAAAAATGTAAGAATTAAGAAATTTTGCCGAGAGTTATATCTGTCGTTTCGGAACGAGGTGCACATGCAAACAAGCATTTTCAGCCATGAAATTGATTAAAAACAAAATGAACTCGTGACTGACTGATTCAAGTTTGAAGAACTCTCTGTTCTTCTCAGTAACTAATTTAACTCCAAACATTAAAATCTTGGCGAAATCAAAACAGATGGTCTCATTAAGGTAAGTAATTTTTATCTTGTTTTTATATTAAATCAATACATCGTGTCTATATTAACATATTTTACGGGGAGGTTTTAGGAGTAGAAGAGTTGTATGACACACCTGAACTCGTGCGTGAAAAAATTGGCGCATGGAACGTAAAAGGTTGGCCACCACTGGCATAATCCAGTCTTGTTTGTTCATTTATTAAAAGTTGCCCGATCACAAGATGTTTTACTTACCTTCAAACGATGCTTACATCCCTTGTGCTAAACTGTTTTTTCGCTTCACTGACACACATCAAGAGACACAAGAGTGATTCTTGAGCCAAGCACTGTAGCGATCGTTGACGCCTTTTTTTTGAATTACAAGCCTCACTGGAGCCAAAATTCCGCCTGTTCGAAACTAAATATTATTGATCCGTCACCTCTGTTCTAGAGGTATTCAACAGGAAACAGCTTGACGAATGTGAAGTTAAATCCAATTAGTAAAAGAACTTGGATAAAAAACGTGTCTTTATTTTTTTTCTCTCCTCCTCCGAAACACCTGTGTGCGTCGTATTCCTCAGCCGATTACGACCATATCTAGAATAAGCTCTTTTAGACACTGCTTGAAGTTGCAGTCACACAAATAATGGGATTGTAATGGGGTGCGGGGAGAATGAATCTGCTTCCGACGCAGACATCTCAGACGCATCGTTAAACCGATTTCGACCAAATTTGAAATATCGCTGTTTGTTCAAGATTCTCCTTTGATAATTTCAGCACAGTTGAACCACAACGGAGAACAGGATTATAACGAAGAAAAATAAAATAAAATAAAATGCCAGATATTACTACTTATCGTGTCGTCCAACCAATTAGCCAGTTATTCCTTGACTGTTTTACTTAACTTCATGTTAAATAAGTAACGTACCATATGTCAAGAAATGAGCCAAACATTTGAGAAAGCAGGAAGCCATTGTTTTTATTGTTAAATTCCGAAGTTTGAGCAATACCACAGAAGCACTACCACTAATTATTAAAAAGTGTTAGTGAAGTAGCTGCTTCTGAATGCAGCCCTCCTCTGCTTTTGACTTATTGAGAATACTTCATCCACTGTTATCATTTAAACGTGAAAGTTGTTAACATGCGTCGCATATTCTTGCTCAAACACGACCAGGTGTGAGGGGTACACAAACTAATTTTTAAATTACTTAAAAAAAAATAACGTTCGCCGAAATGCGACATCAAAATGCTATTATCGGATGTTCGCATCACCACACGGATACTCCGATAATCGCATTTGTTTTTGTCTGACAGCGCTGACATTTTCAAGAGAATACGGAACAACGAGGAAGAAAGCTCCTGATTAATTTAGTTAGCGGGTTGAACGAGCCAACCTGCAGAGGCACCCCCCCCCCTTTGTTTTAATTTGCTTAGTATGAATTTTTTAGGAGTTATTTAGCAATGTAAGAATTAAACGGAGTTTAGACGAAATGGGTTGAACGATGTAAAGGAAGAAGATAAAATAAGGTCGTGCATTGTCCGTTTTTTTGATATTTTCAGAGTGCTTTACTTGCTTTTTATTAATTGGATTTAGGCTTCAAATTTGACAAGCCGTTTTATAGCTATATCGAATAAAAGTGGATATTCAATCAATAATATTCTACTTAAAATCGGAGTTTATAGCAAGAGCTGTCATTGACTCGCTACAGTTTTTGACTCCAAGGGTCACTCCTGTGGTGACTCTTATATAACAGGGTAGACAAACACTTTCTAAACAGTCACACTCCATAATGAAACATAAATTAGAAGACTGCCCCCTCCTTTGGACGTCATAATTATAAAATGGGCTTATCATTCTCTCCATTTTCATAAAGCAATTTTATTTATTTAGTTTCCTCCCTTTTTCTCCCCCGTCCCTATTGGGGCGAATTGAGCCCCGTCATGGGGGGGTTAAGTATTTATGGCTGTAGATCCGTGTGTGTTCACGAGGCCGGTTTGCCTGCTTTGCAGGATGAAAAACCCCAGGATAAACTGGGGGAAAAAACCCAGCTGTCCACGCCCAAGACCGGCTAATTTGGCTATGACTGAGGAAAATCCTTAAGCTCCTCACATCGGCGACGGGAATCGAACCTAGGACACTCCTTCCCCAGGTATATGGTTGCGAAGCGCATAGCCACGAGGCTAACCGCGCGGACCTCATAAAGCAATGCTGTGTCAATTCAAATTTATCCGATTTCTGTCTCTAAAGATAAATGGAAAGCTAAAATATCAAGACATCGCACCACGTCGACAGTAGCGTTTCTGCCATGCTGTAATTTGGCAAAGATGCGAAAAAGAAAAAGATAATGTGACTACAATGAAAAATATGTAAGAGAATAATACACCACCCTCAAAGGTGTTTTCCCTTTACGATCCGTCAAACACCATCATCTTTCGAGAAGCAGTCATCCCGCTATTGGCAGAGAAGGCGAACATAAACAATTCCGAGATCTTAACGCCTCTGATGACAGAGTGGCATTCCAAAGGATACACCAAATTACAGCAGTCCTTTAGTATCTCTTAAACTTCCACATCGTTATTGAGACAGACAGGACGAGCATTTGAGGCAAGACCGATATTTCGAGCACAGTGGTAAGGATAAAACAGAACTGTCTTCGCATACCATTTAAAAAAGCGAATGCACTAAAATTCAAGAATCCTGTCTTATGAACATTCTTTCAAAGAAGGTACTGGCGACATAACACTTAATTAGCATACGCAAAACTCGATTAATAGTACTCATCCACTCGCACGTGGCGAGTAACTCTCTTGCAGAGTGGATAAAACAGAATATTTTTTTATTTGATAAAAAGTAACTAAACGATCTTTTCAACTTTAAGAAGACAGATGCAGCACCGCTAATCCCTTTATGAAAATCCTATTGACTTATTGGGACGTATCATTTAGAAAATGGGTGGGTTTTGTGGAGCATATTTTGTGCATGGCGAGTTAGCTTTTGCATAATTTGTTGAACCCTGAGCATAAAGTTAATTAAATATATATATATATATATTGTCTCGAAGATCAAGAACATCCAACTTAACGTAGAAGACATAATGGTCAGCTTCGATATAGTCTCACTATTCACCAACATTTCAACCCAGGAAGTCATTAGTCTTTTAAAAACCAAGTTATCTAAAAAGATTTTCACCTTACTTGTGCATTCAGGCGGCTTTTTATTTGAAGACAAGATCTACAAACAGAACAGCGGTTTGGCAATGGATAGCCCGTTGTCTCCGGTACTAGCCAAAGTTTTTCTCGAAGATTTTGAGGGAAAAAAGCCACTTCCTCAGCGACACTGAAACCCAAAATCTGGTTGCGTTACATGGACGACATTTTCCTAATTTGGGAGCACGGCCCAGAAAACTTACAAACCTTTCTGCATAATTTAAACAATTTTCATCAAAATATAAGCTTAACACCCTAACCAGAAGTTAATGGTGTTTTGGATTTTCTAGATATAAAACTTATTAGAACTACTGATGGTCTCAAGATTTTTATCTTTAGAAAGCCAACACATACCGATAGATACCTATATGCTTCGTCTCATCACTACCCCACCCCTTCAAAAATTAGGAATTATTTCTACACTAGCTCACCGCGCGAGATCCTTATTGTCAAAAGAAGAGGAACTTTAACAAGAACTTAGTTACCTCAAAAGGTAACTCAAACCCCACAGCCTACATCTCCTTACCGTATATAACTTCTCTTTCTCCTAAACTGGCGAAAATACTGAAGAAATTTAATGTTTAACCATTTTTCTCCACCTTTCCAGAACTCCGATCTTTACTCAGTCAACCTAAAGTAGAACACAACCTTCTTCAGTTCCCAGGAATATACAAAATCATTTGCAGTTGCGGCAAACCATATTCTGCCCACACAGAAAAGTCCACCTCTCTTCGCCTAGAAGAACACCAACGTGACATTTCTTACAACAGAACCCGTGCTATCTAGTCACGTTTTATTCTCTGCCAATACCAATGTTGAAGGACGACAACGTCAAATAGACTGGAACTTCAAACATCCATAAATGCTCCGATGAATTAGAAAGACGTATCTTGGAATCCAAAGAAATAGCTCTCGTCCCTCCCCGATTCACATAGCGCTGTAATCCAGTTTTGGCGTACTCGTGATATCATTCACACGCAAAGTGCTTTACGTCAGAACTAACGCTCGGACTCAATTTCAAACACAACTACTACTTGTTCTAAACTCTGTTTTGTCTAAAGTACAATATATTTTTAAGATGTTGTTTACTCCCTGGTACTGTATTCACCTGACGAAGTCGGCATTTCCGATTAAACTAGTATTGAAACCTTATTCTCTTATATTTTTTTTTCTCGATGTTGAAGTCAGTTAATAATTTTAAACATATATTATTTTTTTTCTCTTATATGTTACTACCTCATTTGACGCATCGTGTGCTGTTTCACATATTTTATGTCTATTTAATATTTTTGTGTTTCTCGTATCTTTCCCTTACACAGTCAAATATGACCACCGAAAAATAGTAGAAGTAAGGTGGTAGAAGTATTTCATTCTCCACTAGGAGACCACCACTCTGCTTATTTTTTATGTGGTTCCCACTCAGTAAAGATTATCAGCCTACACTAAGTTAGTACCGTGAGAGGGCCAAGGATTTTTATTTCATTTATTAAACATAGAATGTTTTCAAGCGACTTCAGGCTTCATATAAGCCAGGTGTGGTCTCACACAGGATGATAAAATTCATCTTCCACCTAAAGACAATCACAAACATACATGCTCTTGGAAGGATTCGGATACGTTAACTGCTGGCGAAGAACAGAAGTTAATAGAAGCGTCTTGAAAAACTTCGATGTTTGGTTTCTAGAGTATGGTTTCCACATTATTATTATTATTACTTGACACCACCAGGGAGTCCATGGACTCATCGAGGGAGTTCTTTCAAAAAGAACTGAAAACAAGACAACTCGCGCTCTGTTATGTCTAAGTAGCGTTTAATAGATGCTATTGCTAGTGGAAGTACCGCAACCACGTAATTCGAATCCGTATGTACACAGACTGCTTGGAAAGAAATGAATTAATGCTTCCATGGGCAAGGTGTATCGTGCCATGTAACAGTCACCTGTTCGCAGCCGGTTAAATTGCAGGAATACGAAGTCAGTGCAATTGTGGCTGCGAGAAGGGAACTGACGGAGTTTAAAAGAGGTGTTGGGACAAGGTATCATGCTGTTCGGCAAACTATTGACAAATTGAGCTGATACTGTACTGAGATGGAAGCGCAGGGAGTCAAGTGCTAGCCGCAGTGGACGACCCACAACACATACACCGATCGCTGTAGTACGAAGGATAACATGTAAAAACCGCCATTTGTCGGTGTACATGTTGAATGTGGAGTTCGGGGCATTGACTGGAACACGAATCTGCACAAAAACATTTAGCATCCAGGCTCACAACGTGGGTTACCAACCATGATTGGACAGCAATAAGTAAGTCCTACAATACCAGAATCAACATGCAGCATCTTCAGTGGTGCAAAAAGCGTGTTCAGTGTGGGACATGCAAGCTTGGAAAGCTGTGTTATGGAAAGACGAATCGCGCTACACTCTGCACAGAGCAGATAGAAGGATGTCGGTGTGTGCCGGATATTCGGTGAACGTCTCTTACCAGATTATATAATCCCAACTATAAAATTCGGAGGTCGTGGTGGTGTGATGATATGGTCCGCTTTCTCTTGGTTTTGCCTCTGACCTCTGGTGGTGGTGCTACAAACACCGAACTCCGAGAGATACCTGAATTGACCATTGTCAATTGGAGACAATGCACCATAAGTGTTATACGGCTGCTGCTGTAGCTGCGTGATTTGTGAGCATGAACATCGCCACGCCTGATCTGAATCCTATTGAACATCTGTGGGACGAACTGGAGAGTTGGGTAAAGTCAAGGGACGTCCGCTCCACAACAGTCCAGGACCTCGTTACATGTCTACAGAAAGAATGGTCTAAAATTCCCATTGATCGCTAGCGAACCCTTGTGGAAAGTATGCTCCGTAGGATTGCTTCAGTCATGACAGCGAAAGGAGGTCCGACATCTTATTACGGTGGGCGGCATGGCTGTTTGTTGTTCACACTATAGTGTCCGTTGTCTTCTTTCCAAGCAGTGTGTGTGTGTATACACACACTCTCTCTCTCTCTCTTTCTCTATATATATAATGTGTGTGTTGATTTCTTTCCAAGTCATTGTGTGTGATATATAAAATACAATATTTCCATCGTGGAATGACAATCTAGCGTGTTGAAACCATTAAATTCTTGCTATAATATGCAACCAACAAAGAAATCGATTTGTTCTTAAAATCTGCATTGGTATGGCTATTTTTTTTTTAATGTGTAAATGTAATTTGCATAACTTGTAAAAATAAAATAACCGAATTCAGCATCTACCAATTGAAGAGGTAAAATTGTATCGCTTCCGGTTATTCGGTTGATGTCAATAAAAACAGCGTATCGGATTTCAAGTTTCGAGCGTTTCAGTTTGAAGTATAAATGTATTTGAAAGTGACCTTTAAGTTTCTCATAACTATGGAATTTTCTCTATCGAAAAATACAAAATTGGTGAAGCAACGTGTGTTTTCAGAGACGCAGAGAAATGTTTGCATAAATCTTTTCGAACATTAAAACAACTGGATTCCCAGGCCGGGATTCAGATTGCTATGAGAGATAACTTTGCTTCAGTACGTGTTTTGGAAAATTTGTTAAATTGGGAAACTTTGATTAGGAGTCATCGACTTCGAGGTAGTAAAAACAGCAATGTTCTTTTCCCGTATCCTGTAAATCAAATACCGAAATAAAAGTGGCGCCTCTTCGTACAGAAATGACACGCTTTAGGCTCATCAAAACTCGCATAATCACAGACGGGCTTCCAACGATAACGAAGTATCCTCAGTCGTATGAAAGATTCTAAAATAATGATAACAAGTAGATCCCCTGCCATTATTTTTTTTGTTTAGACTAATCAAGCACGTTTACTAATCTGCACGTAAAAGGAGAAAACAGGCTGCAAGGTTTTCTATTATTAACAAATCTCGCTGGCAACAGCGTGGTGAGCGAGAAGGGAACTCTTGGCAAGAACCGTCATGGTAGTGGACCGCAAAATTACAGCTTAGCACAGCGTAGCGACATTCTAGGAGACATCCCAGAATAATTTTAGTACCGTGAAGTACCGTGCTCTCTCTCTCCCCCTATGAGCTGAAGCAAGTTCCGCGCCATTACTAGTTTTTCATTGAACTCTTACTAGTTTTCAAAGATACACCTTTAATGGCGTCATGCTAGTAATCTTACATCTTCATCTTCTTTGGCATCGTTGCGTTAATTGAAATCTTATAACATAAAGTCCTTTTAGGTGAAGAGCACTAGCAACTCTCCGCCTCTTATTTTTTATTAATAAATCTGTCGTTTCGGATTGTTCCTAATGCTGAAACAATATTTCCAGTGTGGTCTTCTGCGCGTCCAACGAAAACTTAGACCTATAATAGGTATAGGTGACCTAAGGGTTAAAAAATACGAGCACTCTGTTCTAGAGAACAACATTTTTTTTTTTACATTTCCCGCATTAGGCGATAAAAATCATCTGTCAGCCGTAGACTTCCACACAACTATGCCGCGGTGGGATTCGAGTTTATAGGAAAGCGGAGATGCTGTATCGACTCGGGCAATATTTCAGTGGAATTCCACCTAATGTGAAGTTTCTAACACGAAAGAAGCAAATTTCATTTCGCCCGTGATATATTTGAAAATTAAATTCTTGCTTTCTTCCTCCAACTAGAACATAATTGAAAAAGAAGACAAAGTGCACTCCATAAAAGGAATGCTTTCGGTGCATTAATAAACTTCAAATGCAGAGAAATTATTGACGTTTTATATCCCTAAGGTCACAGTTATATACCGATATATACAGCGACATTCCCTAGCTAAACAACTGAATTTTTTAAACGCATAAATTTCACAATATATAATAATAAGAAGAAAGTTTTCATGTATTCCCCCCCCCCCATGAAACATTTGGTGTAACTGCTACCAGTAGAAATAAAGTTCAGTGATAGTTTGTTGATTTGTAGTAAACAGATCGTTTCGCATAATGGAATGCTGCAAAATCACATCAGATTTCCAGACTGTATGTGGACGATACATTTGTATTGAATTTCACTTCAACGTATCAAGATGGTTCCATTCACACTGGATAAGCTTTTGGCGAGACTCTGCACTCAAACACCAACTGACTCGTCATATGTTTTGACAGGTGTGTTGTGTTCTCTTAATGTTCTCTGATCTCAAAACTTATTCAATATTCCTTTCTTCCTGATAGTTGCCTCTATACCACATTTAACCACAATTTGGGATTATGCAAGTATATCTGATGTTGTATGTAGCCAGAGAGAGAGAGAGAGAGAGAGAGAGGGAGATGAACTTCACATCTGTATTGAGCCTACGAATTCTCATACGGTGTGGGGCAGGATTTCCCTTCTGGAAAGTTGAGTTTTCTATTTCGCAAAACAGACAGGCTGTTTTACTTAATCTTTAATTCAAAACAGTTCATCCCACTCCGGTCTAAGGCAATCCGTCTAAGAAAGGCGGACATCTAAAAGAAACGCGAGCACTTAAACTTTTTTTTTAATTTCTATTTTTAATATGGAAGGGTAATGTTAGTTCTCGATGCAAGACTAAATGTCTTCTCTTAAAATATACGTTTTCATCGTAGTTGTATGTTCCACATTCCAACATTCTGTGAACGCTTTCTTAATATAAAGGAAAGAAAGAACATCATTACCGGTTATTGTAATATCAAGGCATTTCTTCGTAAGTCATTCTATAGCAGTTTGTCCTTTATAGTGAATCTGCATGAAGTGCGTGTCCTCCAATATGAATGTTTATAAGAGGTGATTTATCATTCTTAAGCAATCGCAAAAATTTCACTGCGGACATGTTGGGATTTTTAAGAAGACACTTTCTTTTACTGACGTATTTCCAACCTTTCAGTATCAGAGGCTCGTAGGAGTTCTTTCAGTTTTTTTTAAAAAAGTTGGGACCTTTCAGGAATAAACTTTCCGTGCTTTTCACTCACAGGCTACTTTCATTTGCTCGTTCTCTCATACTTGAAATCGAATGCATAAATTCCTTCTAAAACATTGTAGGATATAGTAATAATTAAACATAATTAAGTTTTCAGAAAATGTCTAACTTCTGCGTTTGAAGGTCTGTAAATTGTTAATTCAACAGTAAATAATATTTTAACAAACAATATTTATTGGTTGAACGATGCTTAAAATCAAACAACCATGTTCTGAATTTTTCATTAATTATTTTCTTATATACTGATCATTTTTTAAAATTCAATTTTAAGGAGAATGGCAAATAATGATTACGAAAGAGAAAGTTGAATGTAACTCCCTTGCAGAACAACCATCATCATCTGATTCTTGATACCAGGAAAGGACTGAACATATTAGAAGTAACAGTGAAGATTTTGAAGGTAAGTTCACGTCACTGCCTTTTTGAGAGATCCTACTATAAGTATATTCCAATTACCACAAATCTTTTTCTTTCATTTAATTAATTAAAATATAGTTGTAAGATATAAATGATAAGCCGAAGAACTTTAAAATATGCACTTTACGTGATGTAAACCTTTCAACTGTAAGCCTGCTATGGTTTCATTTAAGTTGTAAGTGAAACTGTTACAGATTTTCCCTGGAGCAAACGCAAATCATATCGTACAAGTCTCTATCTGTCAAACGGTTGTAAACTTTCCAACTTTTTTCATTTTGAAAGCCGTGTACTCACGTAACCAATGGAATAAAGTTTAATTGCTAGATATTGGAGAAGAAACGTAACGCAGAAAATACCGCTGGTATGCAACGATTGCCAATCAAATCACGGAAATCGAATTTAAACAACAAGCTACTGATAAACGCCCCAATAGCGCTGATCCTGTTTTTTATGAGCAAGCGAATAGCATTTTCGCTCACCAAAGAGTATGAATCTCTATAACAGGTAATAACTCTGTCGGTAATCCATTCTTTCCATGTTCACGACGAAGAATATTTATTAAGTACAGTATTAAATATCATGTCACCTATTCAGTCGACAGGCAGCATTCAAGTTCTGTATCTACTCGTCCCCTTAGTTCGAACAGATGAAAAGCTCTGCAGCTGGTCGATGCACTTTCTTTGTGAAGCATCCATTTTATTTCAAGCTAGGCGGGAAATTTTGTATGATTGATGCCTGCCATTTCTAAGACGATGGAACGAAAGTATTCCTCCGTGTATTGTGAAAGTACTATAAAAGAGAATTGTTGTTCCGATATTGCTACAACTTTGCGCAGCAGCAGTGTATCCTGCATCAAAGCTGTGCACAGAGCCAAACTGAAATGTGCAGACATCCACTTTTACACTTTCATGTGCCAAATATGAAAAACGTAAAGAAAATCAATACCCATTTTATGTTGTTTCAAGAATATGAAACAAGGATTAATTGTTACTTTCGAATAAATGGTTTACAATTGGATAAAATTGATAAAATATATTTACATAAAATTGGATAGAGGAACTCCGTACTGCTGGGGTTCCTAAATTGCTGCATAGTCGTAGTTTGAAAATAAAAATGAATAGGTTGGACGAGAAATGTGGCGGCACTTAACTTCCATCCAGAATTCTTTTGCCACAATGATTTTTGACATTCTCACCAACTAAATATCAAAAAAACGCTGTAATTTATTGCTACTGGACAAAGTGTTCTTCTGGTATCAAGAATTAACCAATCTTCTTTCAGATTCATTTTCGTTACCAAAATTTTGTTAGTCGAACTTTGTATTCTCGAACCCTGCAGGGCCATTATAAAAGTTTCTTAGGTACCCTTTCTGATCTACAAAATACGCTGTTTCTATCGTATTTTTTTTTCATTTACATATATGCTTACGTATTTCCTAATATCTTCATATTTATTTCATCCGTCATGGAGCTTGAGGGCAGAGCCGGCGGAAGCGGGCATACAGGGCATGCGGGCGCCACTACGAAGTGGTCGCCGCCGCCGGGGCACGGTTCATAAGTTCATTTTTAAGAAACAAAATTTTTATCATAAAAACAAAAAATTCTTAGAATGATCAATATTAAAATAAATAAGGCAGGATACACCGAATAAAAATTAAAAAAAAAAATTGTATATTGCCACCTCTTTGATCAGCCGGCTGTTTACAATTTTGCAGCGAGAGCAGGATAAATGCTTGCCTGCAGCATGTTGTGTCTGCTGCAGTCTATCTAAAGTGAAACGTGAACGGTTTTTATGCGCAGAAACGAATTTTCGTACAAAGCATTTGTTGCTAGTTAAACCAGTCATATGATACGCATCTCAGTAGGCTACTGACAGAAGCGCAGTGCGGACTATTATTTCGTGTCGTGTTGTGTAATAATTTCTTGTGGGTATAAAATAGAAATGGAATCAAAAATTGAAAAAAAAAAGTTATCTGGTGCGCAAAATCGCAAGCGTTATGCTGCGAAAGAAGCAGATATTAAGAAACAAACTGGGGCTCTTAATAAATTTATTAAAATATTAAAATATTCTGATGCAGATTGTAACCAACTCGATACATCAGAAATCAGAGTTGACGAACAGTGCACATCATCCAGTTTTCATGAAAGTACTAAAAGTACTATTGCAACTATTGAACAAGATAACAAGACGCATGATTTAAGTGAAACACAGAAGATTTAGTTGTAGTTGACCACGAAACTAACACATTGTTAGTCTCTGTAAATTTAGAAGATCCAGGTGAATGGGGAAATACTGATGAAAAATTACGAGTTGTTTTAATTGAAATGGGCCTGTTCAAAAGAAAAATATAATATATCCCAGAGATACATATGGTCGTAAATTTGGCGACACGTATTATAATTGAAAAATGAAAAACGGTGACCTCGTGCAAGAACATGGCATATTTATTCCGAAACTATAAATTCTGTTTTTTGCTTTTGTTCCAAACCTTTCGCACCTACTGAATCAAGTAGTCTTGTAGAAGGTCAAATTGGAGAAATTGGAGAAATGTAAGTACAACTTTGCATAGACATGAGACTAGTTTAACTGACATGAAAAATTTCTTAAAATGGAAGGAACTTGATAAAAAATTTAAAATACAAAACTACTATTGATTGCCAGACTCAAAGCATGTATGAAATGGAAAAGAAACATTGGACGAGTGTTTTAGAACCCTTGATTGAAATGATAAAATTCCTTGGTAGCCAAAATTTAGCTTTTCGCGGGTCATCTGATAAATTATATGAAAGGAATAACGGCAATTTTTTAAAATTAGTCGAACTGTTTGCGAAGTTTGATCCCGTTATGGAAAATCAACGAAACAATAAAGTGCACTATTTGAGTAAAGACAGTCAAAATGAAATATTGGAAACTTTAAGTAACGCAATCAGGGATACAATTTTATTATCAATCAGAAAATCTAAATATTATTCCATAATTTTAGACTACACACCTGATGCAAGTAAAACAGAACAAATGACCATTATTATTTGCTTTGTTTCCTCTGACAATAGAATTGTCAAGATCAGGGAAAACGTTTTAGGTTTTGCAGATATATCAGATTCCAGTTGTTCCAACAATAATGGAACAACTGAAAAAATGGAACATTCCCATTAAAGACATGCGAAGTCAAGAGTATGACAATGGGCAAATATGAAAAGGAAAAAATATGGGCTCCAAAATTTGCTTTTGAACAAAAATCCTCGAGCTTTTTACGTGCCATGTGCTGCTCATACTTTAACGCTGCAGCCAAAGAGCATCATTAACGATGCAGCCAAAGTGAATGCAGATACAATTAGTTTCTTTGCAATTATTCAAGAAATATACAATTTCTTTTCATTCTCTTACAAACGTTTGGCAATCCTTTTAAAGTTCGTAAAAACATTAACATTGAAACAGCCATCAGAAACGCGATGGGAAAGTAAAATTAATGCAATCCTCCCTCTACGATATCAGTTAGGAGAAATGTACGATGCCCTTTTTGAAATTTTAAATAATGAAAATTTTAATAAAAAAGTCAGCATGAAGCACAAACATTATGTGCTGAAATAAAGTACTACAAATTTATTTTCTCTCTTATAACTTGGCATGATTTATTTAACAGAATAAACCCTGTGAGTACAATGCTTCAAACCAAAAATATGAACATTACACTTGCTTTAGAGTCTATCGAAAACTTAAAGATATTCTTACAAGAGTATCGATCAGATACAAATTTTAAAGAAGTTCTAAAAACGGCAAAAGAACTGAGTGAAGAGGTGGAGGAAGAACGAGAATTTAAAACTGGTACGGAAGTTCGACGACGAAAGAAGACACGACAATTTGACTACGAGCGTCATGACGAAACGCCACAATCGCCAGAAGATAAATTCAGAGTGAACGTGTTTTATACACTTCTAGACGTTGCAATGTGTTCGTTAATAGAACGTTTTGAACAAGAGGACTTGAGGATGAAGAACTTGAATGTGGTGACAACCCAAGACAGGAAGGTGTGGAGGAGACTCATTATCAACAGTGACCCCTCTTAAGTGGAAGAAGCTGCAGAAGAAGAAGAAGCTTTAACTTTTGAGAATTTTTTGAATATTCGGGTTTTTAACCATTATCCTGCCTAGTCAACATCACCGGTTCGTTACATTTAGTGAACCAACGTGTGGCTGTTCTGTCAAAATTTATTTAAGAAATTTCAAATAATTTTAAATTTTTATTATCGTAAAAGAACCACACAGGCACGAATCGTTACAGAACGCTTAGATAGAAATTGCATGCGGGCGACAAAGACCCTAGCGTCCGTTCTGCTTGAGGGTTTGGTTTTCTTGCATCATCCTTACTCTTTTCCTTTTTATTTTTCTACCGGTATTTTCTGTAATCTCCCCCCTCTTTTTGTGTTTCACATATTTATGCATGTTGATTAAAATTTCTTTTATTTTTTTATTACGTTTATTACTAGCTTCTTGTATTACAGTTTATCTTGAATGTCAGTTTTTTTTTATTTAAATTTTTATAGATTTAAATAAAATACAGTTACACAAGTTTAGAAATTTTCTTTAGATTATCTCTGCCCACACGAACTTTAAATTTTCATTCCTGATCAAATATTATAAATAATATTGGAGAAACTTTTATCTTTTAATTATTTAACATATTACGAGAAGATTTAGTTTGCGGACGAGGGATTTGTTTGGCCAATTCTGTTTATCTTGCGTCTGACGTCATCTGAAACATGGGGAGATGTATTATATTATTTGAAATGTTGAAAACGTCAATGTGAAACAGCTCCTACATTAATCGTTTCGCACTATACTTTCTACTGCGTCGAAAACATGTGCCGGATTTCATTTTCGTCGGCATTCATCTGCACTCAACCGATCCCTGTCCATCGTAATAAAAATAGTGGCAACGCACTTTGTCAATGAAATCCATTGGATGGGTAATCACTTTGAGACTGTGACTGATTATTTAGCCGGAATAGACGCGTTGCATTTTATTTGTTATAAAATATTTCGGACTCCATATTATTCTAAAATATTAGGTTTCGATTGATTTTTACCTGTTAAAGCCTGGTAGCTAAATCACATCGCCTATCCGGCCTCCACCACTACGCAAATAGAACGTAAAAGGAAAGCTTCTTAGTATCCTGGTTAACCTCTCTGTGAATAATTTGCCGTTTACCAGATTCGTTTTAGATGGGATTCTAAATCAAATTCCTTCTCCTTTTCTCCGTTATTTGGTTTAATACGATCGCGAATGCATCTATGTAAATATCGTTCTTCCGAATTAAAGATATTCAACATCGTTGTAAATCCTCCGAGTTTCAGACATATTTCTTTATAGTTGGCAAATTGCGTCCTATTTTCTTTCTTTGATACAGAAAGTCTACCCTTTAATCAACACATACTTAAGGTGTGTATTACTCTCATAACATTTCTGCTTTTTTATACCTCCATGGATTTATTATTATCAACACCCGACCTCCATGGAGTCAGAGACTCATCGTGGGAGGTACTCATTGCATACAATGCTCATCCAACCTCATCTTAAACTGATTTAATATGTCCACATCCACAACATATTCAGGCAATGCATTCCACTCACCAACCACCCTCCATGCAATAAACCTGCTTCTTACTCCTCAATACAGTTTCCAGCAATGGCCTCTTGTTCTACTTCCCTCTCCAATTCTATGAAAAATCTCTTCCATATCTACCTGATAACAACCCCTGACCAGTTTATGTCTCAATAATATACCCCCTCTTCTTCCTATTCACGAGGCTCTTTAACTTACATTCCCTCAATCATTCCTCGTACTCCACATTCCAAAGACTACTGACCATCTTTGTGAATCTTCTCTGTACCCTTTCCAACATATCCACGTCACCATGAAAACCCGGCGACCATTTTTTCTACTTCGGCAACTGTTCGATTTTTGGTTGTAGAACGCAGTCTTCTTCTAATATTGAATCCCTTATACTGATCAAAGTAAATGTTTTTCTCTACATTATTTAAATGTTCGTTATCAATATAAGATGTTTGTTATCCTTATCTATGAAGAACATGTTCTATAATTTCCCATGCCGCTGGAG
Organism: Typopeltis vanoorti; assembly: GCF_054136105.1. NCBI lineage: Eukaryota > Metazoa > Arthropoda > Arachnida > Uropygi > Thelyphonidae > Typopeltis > Typopeltis vanoorti. The sequence goes on from NC_143554.1 coordinate 11,331,170, forward strand.
GGTCTTTCAGTGCCCTAACGAGGTTTCTCTTAAAATATATTCTATTTTTTGTAAATGGAGTTTCCTGTGGTTTAGAAGTTCACATGGCATATTCGGTAATTGGATCACATTTTTTAATAAGCTATATAAAACACAATGAATTAATAAAAGACCCGACAAGTTTCGTAAGTCGTTTGACTTACATCGCAACGGTAGTTTTGAAGTCTGAAGATTATAATAATAAAATGAAAACCCTTCTTGAAGATTCTAATACCTATACACCTTTAGACAGAGCTCCCACTTTGCGTGCTCACAATAAAACCAATGATCTAATCAAAAAGATACCTAATTGGACTGAAGAACTCTATAACGTATTTCCTAATTTTCTGAAAAACAAGTTATTCCAGCAAATTATCGCAGGTTTCTCCAATTCGCATTTAAAACCTTTCCCCAAAGTATGTTTAGACTTGCTAAGAAAACGTATTCACGATAGCATTCCAAGCAGCCATATGGAATAAGACATTCGAAGTAGTGACGCCACCCCGTTACATGAGTACTTCAAAAATTCGCGAAAATATTCATTATTTAAAATGACATGCTGTAGTTTCTCGTTACTGAGGCGCTTCAAAATATTTATTAGTCGTATAACGCAATTCTACAGATTTCTACTAAGAACATTTTATAATAAGTAAATCAAAAAGCGGATGTATACTATTTAATTTCAAAACCTGATAATGCAGTCTCTGTACGAAAATAAACAATAATCCGTCATATCGATACCCCATTAATAAAAACACCCGAGAATGTAAACGTATGCATAAAAATTACAATAGTATGTAACGGCTACTTATAAATCTACACTCCGCACGACTTCCCACAAGAACTTAACATTATGAATGAGATTAATATAAAAACGTTATTCTAATCGGGATATGAACATAGACTTGCTGGGATATATGGAACGCAAATTCAAGACAAGTTATATATGGGCTTGAGCAATAGGCCGATATTCGAAGAGAATTCAATGGCGGTGTAACGTGCTGGATCAAAGATTAGTATTAAATCAACAAATTACGAATCGCTTTCCAGTAGCCTATATACGTGAAAACGAATCGGCAGTGAACATCCAAAGCTTCTTGGGTTTACCACATGCAGCGCCGAAGAATAAACAGTATCGCAACATAATTACAATTTTATGGGAACAGATAAAAAATGGAAACCAATGTTGAATACGCGTTCTTTAAATGGATTAAAATATTAATTCTACAGGAACGCTGGATCAAATTAACGAAGGTACGGATAACACAAATTGAATGGTGCACAGAACTGAGAGATAAGCAGTCGCGAAGATTTAATGAATAAAACACTTTTGCAGATCTTCTTTCTAGGCTATAAAAATGTTTCTGCGTCTATATCTTTCTTCCTTTCGGATTAATACTTAATGAAATCCGCTCCTTATTTCATTATTTAGTAGTCTATTCATTCTTGCCCATCCTTGAATAGCTCTAAAAATTTCATTTCAGCAGCTGATGTTCTACTTTCATCTTTTCCCCCGTGATCCCACTTTCCTAACCACATCATATTGTTGGTGTTGCCTTGACTTTATAAAATTTTAATTCGCCACATCGTTACCTGTGTAGAATTTTACATCGCATCCTAAATACTTAAAATGCGGGGCTTGGTCTAGAGCTGGGGTTTCAATTACCGTTTTAGTTCGTATGGGAATATTTCCTTCAGAATGCCACAGTTTTAGTTTTCGTTAATGAAATTCGCAAGTTGCATTCGTACTACGTAGTGGTTGCAGCAGATCAGTTTTATAATTACTTCTCTTCAGTCGGTGAAAATCTTATGAATCATGCATGTCTTATTACTAATTATACTTCTTAAAGAATTAGTATTATAATTCTCAAAAATACCGAACTCCCTGGACACGATTGGTTAAATTTCAACATTGTCAGAGAGTATTTTCGAAGTAATTCGATGGTAATCTAATCTAATCTGTTTACTGGCATGTTTTCGACAGAATTGAAGAAATCTGTGATTTAACCACTTCATACAAAAAAAAAAAAAAAGTATGTTAAAATTACATCCGAAAGTAATCCTCTCCCTTCTGTTTGTTTCCTCGAAAACATTAGCAATTATACTGATGAGATTTGTGAAATTTTTAGGGGAAAAAACCTTCTTTACCAAAAAAAAAAAAAAAGTTCGAAATTATTAAAAGCTAAGTACCGTGTAGATGATTTGTTCAAATGAACAGAAGCTAACTTGAGCAATTTTCCTAGACTGAAAGAAACGTTTTGGCGCATCATCCCATGAAATTTTAATAATAATAAAAAAAAAAACTAGGAGAATAATAAGTAAATGTTGTTAACTGAATTAAGAGTCATGAGTGTATTACAAATCGTAAAAATAAATAAATAGCAGCAGTAGTTTCCCAAATTTAAAAGGAAATCCAAGTTATTACGTCTTAGAATAGGGATAAACGGGTTCCACTCAAATAAACTTGTCCTCAATGCAACGAAAGCAGAATTTACACAACAAAGCCAATTTTACTGCGCATATACATTCTTACGTCACCGAAATTGTAATAATGATTGATTGTAACTCATGCTGAAACTAGATGTTACAGATGTAATTTAAAATAGGCTTACATATAACAGTGATTAACGTTATAATTATTTATAAATCCGTGCTGGGCAGTACCTGTCAGTCGACCAGTCTCTGTGATCAGCTGTTGATGAAAATTGATAATATACACAATGCACTCGGGAAAATTCATATAAAAATAAAGAGAAACTACAAGAAGATGAATCATCTGTTTATTTGCTATGTGATCTTATATACGTCGTTCATAAAAATTTTCGAAACACCGCTGATATACGTCAAAAGATATACCGGAGGTCGCACTCATCTGGATGATTGATCTCCAGTCAATCGAATAGGAGTTTTTTTAATTTCGTTTTCAATTTCAGAAACAGCAAAAAAAAAAGTCAGCGGTGCCTGTTCGAGCACTGCGATGTATTTGTAAGTGTTTAATGCTCAAAGCGCCAGCGCGTTGTCTTGCAGCATCCAGGTGTTCGGTACTGCTCCCCCCCCCCCCGCCCCTCACGGAGAAAATACTAATGATAACCGGTCGGCTCTACCTTAGAATACTAAGGTAGAAATAAAGCGAATTACTCTCTTCAATAGATGACCCTCTCTCTGACTTCCTCCTGCCGCTTTCCCATAGAGATGTTCTGTTCCTCCTTGTATTTTCTTCAGGTATTTCCATACACATTACTCCACTGAACGAATCCCCACCATTCCTCCACTTCCCGTGGAGGAATGGTGCTGGCCATACATACAGCTTTCAGCTCACCAAACTAGTTTCTTATCCTCTTCGTTCATTCCATATGCGTGTGTCTTTTCGAGCAGTCTTCTCGTACTATTTTCCCCAACTGCCAACGAATACATTCTGAACTCTTCCATGACAATGCACCAACACATTAAACAGATTACTTTCTTCTCAATAATCACCTGTTGGCACTGTTGTGTTATAGATACTGAGGCCTCTCATATGTATGGGATACACACACACACACGCACAAGGTATTTTCGTATAATATTTTAAATTAATGTTCTACACTACACAAAGCCATTTCTGTATACCTTACTAATTGTTTGTTGTATGTGTCGCTCATCTGGTATGGACGAGACCCCTTTGGTTGAAAAGGTCGGGTTAGATCCTCGTCTAAAATCCGAAGATCCTTTTATAAGGCTATTTTTTTTTATTTGCAGGTGAGTTAGCCGAGGGAGGGAGGGTTTTTTATTCCACAAAGTAAACAACCCCCCCCCCTCCAAAAGCACACCCACAGACACAACACACTAATTAGCTGCTTCGGCTGTAATTTAAAACATCACTTGGCTATATGTGTACATGTATATCTTTATGTACTCATATGTTTTGCAACCAGGACAAGCCATTACTCGTTTGTTACATACACACGCACATTCCTTCAGTATCTACAAACTATAATCCGAAATTTTAATCGTAAATCAGAATATATGAAAAAAAAACCCGAAAAAATATTTGAAAATCTGTGTTGTTTCTGGCCTTCACAGATGCCGAACCGCACTAATTTAGCCGCTCAAACCAGCTATGATTTCATAGAAATTTGAGATTATCTCTTTCCTTAGCTTTCTGGGCAAACTGCGAATGGTATTTGTTCCAGGACAGTAAGTTGCACGATGCATACAAATGTTGTTTAGACCTTGCTCTCACAGTCGTGGAACTTGGTTGTAATGCGACGCGCGCTCAAAAAATTTACAGATCGTATTTTTGTCTCTAAAGATAACGACGTTCACTCCATGCTTTTCATCGGACTATTTTTTCTTGCAATTTGATGCAGCTAGCCCGCATGCCAGCTGTAGTTGAAAACATTTCAAAAGTCCTGTTCCAAGTTCGAAAATATAGCCTGTTGTTTCTTTTTAATCTCGATGGCATCGCGAGGGTTATTTTTTCAATACTAACTTCAGTTTTGTATAAAGAAAAAAGTTGTACGATGCCATATATGGGGATTGACAAGGTGGATAACTCGCGCCGCAACCTTCTGTGTTCAGCTCTTGGGTATATCTGCGCCATAGAATCCAAATAAGATTTCTAACTAATTAGTTCGCTATTAAATAGAGAGACATCTAATTTCGTAGCCACCTTTCTTAACATCCGCTATATTTTTCAGTTTTGTTTAGAAATGGTGTCTTCTCGTGTATTATCAATAAACCTTCGTTCTGACTCGGAGCTCATAAAAACAGATTCAATGTTCATTTAGCCTCATTTTTACTTTCCCAAAGCAGGTTATGATACTTGTAAGGTTTTTGAGGCAACATTTGTAGCAGAACCTGACGTGCATGCCTAGTTCTTTGAAATCTCTCATTTTCTGATGGAGCAGAAACTGCAAAACGCCAAAGAGCGTTCACACTTTGCGTTACTGAAATAACAATAAATCGCAAAGTATAACTGAAAAAAGCGGTGAATAAGCCAACAGATCCACACCAATTTGAGATTTGTAGTAATGTCACTCAGATGAATATCGCAGCGGATCATTTTATTAGCGAAATAACTTATGCAACATTAGGTCTGAAAGTTAGGGCATTGGTTAGATAAACCAGAGCCTTTTCCTAGTGACAACATGATCTTATTGGAAATTAAACTGAAGAAACTACTCAGAAAATCATGGAGATCGAAAATGCAATGAATAATATAACTTTTTCTGGATTAAACGTTTATAGAAATTCATATTTGGAATTATGGGGGAAGCAACTGAGGATATGGGGCTAATGCATATCTTTTAAATGCATGTGGTTGTCTGAGTGGTTTGCTTCTTTTGTGGGATGAAAAACCCGAGTTCTCCAAGGAGCAACCCTCCCATCTTTGTATCAGACCAGAATCCTTTAAAGGTTCTTCTCTTCCTACATAGGAGTCGACTCTAACAACCTAAAACTCATAACACGTATTGCAGAAGTGTAACTCGGTTGTGCACTTATATGCTAAATTTTAATTCGTAATTGCGGCAATGTAAAGACAACATTTGGATACAAATTGTAATTCAGTACGATATTCTGAGCTCGGATGGAACTTTTCACACCAAAATGATACGGACAATTACAATGAGTTTAATTTAACTCATTGTAATTATCAGGATATTTATATACAGTAATGAGCTCCTAGTATACTCTATTCAACATCTTACTATTTACACAGTTATCTTCAGGATGCTGTGTTCTTAAACTCTGATAATTGGTATGTTAGAGAGATAATTTTCTTTTTCATTTGATTAAAAAGTACATTATACAAGGTGATCAAAATTAAAGTATCCCCGTTTAAGGCCTTGTGGGGCGCCATCCAGTGATCCAAATGCTGTGAAACTTTGCAGGAATACATTGTGCGTCATGCGGAAGCGATATATCAGGGGAAAAAGATAGTTCCAAAATTCACCACCTGGGGCGTTGTAAATACCAAATACATTGTAAATTTACATATATCACACAGCTTTGCAGGTGCCAGGAAGGTTTAAAAATATGGACACGGGATATTTTCCCTTCATCATGGTTGTTAATACAGTCCACAGTGATGACATTAATCTGGCATGTTTTGCTTGAAGCTGTACTACCTAAACAGTTGCCCTGCTGTTGCAGAGCACACGGAAATAGCGGACCTCGTCAACAAATGTTGACGAGGTCCGCTATTTCCGTGTGCTCTGCGACGAATGATTAGTCATTTTGAAGAAACGACTAAACATTAGATAGGGAGTTCGACCTGGCAGAGGTTGCAAACCAACCAGTTCACAACGAGTGAAGGAAGTTGCTACAGCCAATGTGAAGCAGGCAATGAATAACAGCGTTGGGTCCTGCAGTGCACGTGCCATATCAAGGTACATGCACTGATGTGCTCACACAACCGTCTGGAAGTACATTTCTATCCATTCAAGATAACCCTGCCACAGTTGTTGCGCCCGTGGAACTTTGAAAGTCGATTGACATTTTTTGCTCGAGTCGAGTTGGACGCTGCGTGGCCGTGGATGATTTTGTCGGTAGATGAGGCTCACTTTCGCCTGAATGGAGCTGTGAATACCAACAGTTGCCGAGTATGGAGTACGCCAAACCCGCATGCAATCTAACCAATTTCTTTGCATTCACCCAAAGTCACTGTCTAGTGTGGTTTACAGTTTCGTTTGTCATTGGACCATTCGCCAGTGTCGGGTCCTGTGACCTGCTCAGTTACTGCTGAGAGGTATCGCGATATGATAAACAATTTTGTTGTACCACAGCTACAGCAGCGCCTGTACTGTGATTCAGACATTTTCATGTAGGATGGAGACCCTGCACACATTGGTCGATCCGCACAGGAGGTTCTTCGAGAAAATTTCACGGAAGTCAGCCGTGTGTTCCTCTGCATGGCTGCCTTGTTCACCTGATTTGATTCCTTATGATTCTGGCTCTGGGGATTTCTGAAAGACATGGTTTTTCGGGATCGTCGTGATAACTTGCCAGCGCTGAAAGACAGCATAACGCATCATGTGCACAACATCAGTCCCGACCAGCTACGTTTTGCCGTTGAATACACTGTGCAAAGGAATCAGTTTATAGCATACCGAGAAGAGCAACGCATTGAACAGTACAACCCGTGAATGCATAATGGAAGTGAATAAAAATGTGTTATTTATGCTTCTGTCGCTTTTCTCCTTCTAACACACAGTGATACCGTATCTACATTTTGTACATCATGCAGCGCCCTCTGGTAGTGAATTTTGGACTGCCTTTTATTTTTCTTAGATATCGTTTCTGCACAATGTATTCCTGCAAAGATTCGCAGTATTTGGATCACTGGGTGGCGCTCCACAAAGTCTTAAACAGGGATACTTTAATTTTGAACACCCTTTACCTGTCAAGAAATTTTATTCTAGTTTATTACTTTATCTTTGTAAGTAAACAAAGTTTGCGCGCGATGCATCTTCACAACTAGGCTACTTGTGTATAGAGGCCAATGACTTCACATCATTTGCCTTGGTATCTCATAATGTAAAGCACATTCCTTTCAGAAGTGCATAACGCTATGCATTATGGAAAGAGCCACTATCCAGACCGATTTCGACCTTTATTGAGGTCTCATCAGTGGGAACCAGACCCAGAAGAGATATCAAGGTTGAAGTAATGCGGAAGTCACATATTTCTCATATATCAAGCAACCTGGTCAAGAAGATACTTCATACCCAAACGTTTGCTTACACTTGGGTAAGGGATTAAAAAGAATATAATTTCTTGGGAGATATTACTTCAGAAAAATGTTCTTAAAATGTGAGTGGAGGAATCTCCCGAGTAGATCCAAGCTTTACTATGGCTCCCAACTCTACGATTCTGAAGCAGCGTAGCCTGCGATGGAGGGATCCTGTCCATCATCAGGGACGGTATATAGCTTGCCTGATGCTTTTCGAACATCGTCCATTCAAATTCTTTATGTCGAAGCAAAAGAACCTGCTCTGTCACTCAGGCAGAAATACTCGTCTCTTACCTCTGTGTTAAAAATAAAGTCTCTTCCAAAACATCCTACGTGGTATCTTTTCTCAGCGTTGGAAGGTTCAATACTGAACACATCAAATTGCCATACGCCTCTTTGGTATGCCCGTTAAAGATATTATCTAAGCTGTTGGAGTGAATTTTGACAACATTACCCGCACCGAACATAACAGCATCCCTCTATGGCATTTTGGCTCTCCATCATGCAACGCTGACTGTGCCAACTGAGGAGGTTTCCCACTCCATCATCATCCGTCTACCTGCAGTTATTAAAAACACACAGAAAGGAACACTCTGATTCCCCTCCCCATCTATAGTAATGGTTCAAGATCTGAGATCGCTGTTGATTGTGCTGCTGTATTTCCTTACTTGATCATATCTAATCAGATCACACATCATTGCAGTAATTTTACAGCAGAACTGCATGCAATTCAACTTTTACATATAAAAAAACAGTTTCTAAAAGTGTATGATTTATACAAACCCAGTGAGTTCTTTACGGCCTATCTCCTCTCCTGCGTACAATCCATATCTACTGCTTCCCTAGGTTCTACGGCTGTTATACAAATTGAAGGTCCTTAATATTCAGCTCTGCTCGATTCCCAGCCACACTGAAATGAGTATGCAGGTGCAGCTGCTAGATCAGCTCATATTTTCGACGTATTGTTTGTGTCCCATATACAGACATTTTATAAGATCAAAGCTTAAAACGTAATGGCAGTTGTTAGGGCAGAAAGTGACAAATTGCAAGAGATTATGCCTGCAATTAAGCATTGGAAATCCAGTGAACGCAGAAACAGAAGAGAGGAAGTTGTTCTTTGCTATGCTCTGCGTAGGTCACAATCATCTTACGAATACTTATTTGCTGATGATACTCCCCATGTGTGAATGAACAAAGCAACACTTCTGGAGGAGTGCCAGAACTTCACTCCAGTAAAGAATGAATATTTTACTAATCTAGTTGAGCCATACACTCAGATGTTATCCGGCTGGGACAGATTGCATGAGGTATTTAACTTTTTAAGAATTCTTAATTAATGCAACATGTTCAATTATAAATTCTATTTACATGTAAATACTGCTCACTCTGCTTATTATTTTAATGTTTTAAATATTTTTTTTCGTACATAACATGTTCATTTACTAATTCATCTCTTTACTAGGGGGCTCCGCCCCCCCCCGTGTTCCGGACTGGTAGGCCGGTTCTTCTTGAATTCCGATCACTCGAATTTCGAAGACTCGACTCAGGGTAGCCCCTGAGTTTCAAAACGTTTCAAATAACTTGACAAAAACGTTACAGCCTACATCCGTTTCAAGTCGACGTCACATCCGTTTCCAATTTCAGCTTATTATTTTATAGCATAGAGTAGATTACAGTTTATTATTACCGCGGATACTACGACACCAAATAAGAGCTTGGTGCCGTATGTATGATCCTTGCGCCAATAAACCAACGAATCTTAAAATAATACGTAAATACAATAATGTAACACGTAAACACAAGTATTTGACTACAGGCTCTTATTGTCACGTGTATTTTATCCGCACTTATTTATGCCGTTTGTCACATACTTTTATGTACTGCGCTAATTAGTCTGTGCATTAATGCGTGTAAACTCTATTACACGCCCCCCGACACAAATAAACTGAAAATAAATTTTACCACAGCCTGAACTCCTCGTAACTTCCACGCATATTTTGTGTAGATGGTTACAGTAAGCACAAGCATGACTGGCTAGTGTCTGAAGTGGCCAATATTTATGTTGACAGAACGTAATGTTTCTGTGGTTTCGTTGTATTTGTTTTGTGGTTTTTCATGAGAAAAAATGCACGATTATTTTATGAAATTGTATTTGCTTCATATAGTTTCACAATTTTGTCTCTTTCTGTAATAATTAGCATGCTTTATAAGAGTATTCAGCGTCTTATTTATGGTGAATGATTTTGGAATACAGGATCCTTTGACATCGATCTTTTATGTGATGCCCACCCACATTTTAGTACCATGAGTGGACTAAGGAATTTTTTCTCTTTTTTATTAATTAAAAAATATAAAAAATCCTTACATTATATTTATATCTTTACATTTATTCATTTTTATCTGGTCCGGAAACCCTCTTCAGGAGACCAAACATGGAACTTTTTCAAGCCACTTCAGGCCTCCAATAAGCGGGATGGTGGTGGTCTCATACCGGCCGATTATATTCAAATGTACGATCTCATAATATGTGTAGGTGTGCGAGTGCACATAAGCAGAATAAAATGCTCTTTCGACAATACATGTTTAAATAGCACATTTTCTTATGTTTATTCCTAAGCTAAAATGTCTGAATTAAATCAGTATTGGCACTGATTCTTATGAGCGTTGGGAGATGAATTTTATCGTTAGGTGTGAGACCAATGCCCCGTTTATTCGGAGACCTTTAGTAGCTTCAAAAAGTTCCGTGTTTGGTTCTCTAGAGTAGAGTTTCTGGCACAGGTAAAATTAATAGTAAAAAGTTATAAAATGTAAAATAAATTAACAGAAAAAATTCCTCCAGGTTCGTGGGTGTGAGCCATAAAAATACGAATTGCCAGTATTCGTACATATAACTTATACTCCGCTCAACGTTCGTGTGAAAATGATTACTTTTTTGTTTAGAAACAAAGTAGTGCTTTTAATTTAAAGTGTGCATGCAGTAGAATAAGATATTACGAAGTTGATTAGAATGGGAAAATATTGTCCCTGTGACGTGAGTAATTGACTCATTTGGAATTCACTCCCAGTGCTAAGGGGAACTGTTACGCATAGATCTCCCATATGGCAACTTGATTAATAAGTTTGCTGCTTGCCAACCGAAGGTTTTAGAATTGAAAAATATTTCTCATCGCGTTGCTTTTAATGAAAATTTGCTCTGTTTTTAGACCGCTGTCACTTAAGATCTGATGATTTTTTCCCCCTCCATATACAGGCAAAAGATCGCCCTGAGAATGACATCTTCTATTCCAGTTGACAGACGCCATTTTCTTCATCAAAAAGGTGGAAATTATACAAACAGAAGTAGTAGTAATTTCCTGAAGTGAACAACTTGCATTCGCACCGCGTTGTCTCGTAAAGCGCTAACTGCTTGAAGCAATCCATTTTCGACAGCTTCAGTGACAGTTACGCAAACACAACGCAACACTACGCTGCTGTTCGCAAGTCACCGTGCACTGTGAAGTTCGGAGAGCTGAAGTATTGGTGTTGTCAAATACCCTTTCTGCTATTTATTACGTATTTCACATATGTTAATGTCATCTATTCGCATTTCCAACTTAAATGTCAAATTAGCACTTCCTTTAACGTGTTTATACGTGTTTTTCGCCTTATCTCTAGCCTCTTCCGAATCAACGATGCCATGTGGAATATTTGGCACACGCCTGTAAAGGTGTAACTCGCCGCTCACTTCTCTGTTTCGAGGAAGAAAAATCCCACTGCTTCTCGCAATGCAGTTTAAGACAGACTGAATTAACTTCATGCGTGAAATTCCTCCCGTTACGGACGAGACTTGAACTTGATCTGTTTTCCAAGTAAGTGATGCATGTCGAAGCCACCCGACCACGAAAGAGAAACCTCCTTCCAATTTCGTCCGTGACGGGAGGAATTTTGTTTTGGCTCCTGTGTTAAAATAAAAAGGGGAGACGATACGAATGTAGGATATTTTTGAATATTTATATATCGTTCGTGCATATTCTGTTGAATTATATATGTTCGTTTTTCTCTCAACATAACATCATCACAAAAATTGAATCCCACGGTAGGCTCACTAAAATCTAATGAATGTAAATTGATGGTGTTCGTTTGTTGTTCTGCCTTATCTCTTGTAGTACAGTGTTTTAACGCTGCAACGGAAGAAATTGGGCTTTTATAGAAAGAATAAGCGTAAGGGAGATGCTATTTCATTTCTCAAAGATACAGACAGCACCTTCATTAATTATAATAATGCCAAGCGAGATTTACAACTATTTCCCTTTCCACCGCTCCTGTTGAAAGCTCTGCTAGCTACTCGGTTCTTCTTTCATAAATACCTGCGCTCAAGATTAAATTACGTAACCCAGTTATCAGGCATGAGTTTTAAACAAAATATACACAGAGAAGGAAAAGAAACATTTTACGAAACAATATTTTTGGCCAGTTAATTAACTTGAATGTATAAATCAACACGGAAGGAAGGACCTGAATTAACTTGACGATCGGTGATGATCACACATAACAACGCATGGTACCTTTACGAAGCACAAAACTTATTCAAAGATCTCTATCGAATGGTGCTACTTCAGAAAAAATTTGACAAGCATGTAGAACTTTCATTAGGCGTTTTATTAAGCTCCGGACCATTTTTGGCTTATATGCTCTGGACATATAATTGCCTGGCCTAACTTTGAAGTACATCGAACACGCCGTAAACAACTTATTCCAATGCTCAATTTTTATTAATATCCATCTAACCAGAGATAGGGTATCACAATATATAACGGATATATTCTTTGCCCCTTTATCCATCTGCCAATAGATTAAAACAAACATCGGAAGGACCCGACAAACTTTAGTACAAATTTAGGAAAAATCTGACGAGCTAGAATCCCGGAAAATCATCAACTTTCTAAACCACTACACAAACTGCGTTGATGAACAGCATCATCGTGTCAAGTATAATGAATTATTAAGATTAAACTTACATTTTTGTTTGAAATATAGGTATCAATCATTTGCCGTTGCAAAACGATTAAAATATCTCTACAGTGCCCTAAGTTCAGTGTTATTTAAAGGTTAGCATCATTTTCCCTAAAAAAATTATATATTGAGAATTGAATGGTGTGGAGATGCAGAATTGAGAAGTTAATCTGTTTTGAGTTGGTATAAAGATTTTCACGATTTATCCTTGTTATCAGAGATATTCAGCTAAGATTTATTTAATTTGCTATATTTTATCGAAAGTAATTCAATTTAAAACTTCGTTTTAATAGCACTGGTGCACACAACTTAATGGAATTTTCTCATGAAAGCTACACACCAACTTATCTTGTAAGAAATAATCCGAAAGCACTAGCGGATTTACAAATGCGATTTGTTGGATCCTGCAACGAACTTCTAACTTCCTGTTGAAAGGGCGCAACTCAAGAGCTCTTACCGAAAACCAATTACCTCATCAATTGGTCAGGGATCTTCTCCCACAGACTCCGAGATAAGAACGATGCACGATTCGTTTTCGAACAGTGTTTGCTCAGGAAAGCTACTAAATGGCTACCGAAATGCAATTACCAGTTCACGTGGACTCCAGAACGGATGAGATGCGAACGATTTCTTCGGTAACTATCTGTTCCCTTTGCTGAAAACAGTTGCACACAAGCTAACTGGTTTTTCTCTTTTGGAAGAACTCTTAAAATTCTTTGTAGAAGATGGAAACAGATATAGGCGGGTAAGCGTAGTTATATTTATACAATTGCTAGCAACTATAGTTATGATATTAATAAGTAGATTTGAGATGTACAGAGTAATGAGACATGGAAACAAACAGAGCTCCTGCATAGCTTATTCAGCAGTTTACATGGAAAGCCATGAGTCTAAATCACGTTTAAAAAGTCCTTTATAAAGGCTTTTAAAATGAAGTTAGTCAATCTCATACAGAGTGATAATTTTACCTTCCAGAAAGTCCCCTTCAAAATAGACAACTGAGCCAGAAAACATGGACAGACAAACTACGTTTATATGAAGCCAGGATTACTTAGCCTTGACAGGCCAGTGAAATACGTTAAGATGCGAAATCTGCAGAATACTATTATTCAGGATTTGAATGATCTGCTAATCCGGATAACTAATCGAAACTTCGATTAGAATTTGAATAAATAGCTCAAAATAAAATATCAGTTGATAATCCTCAACAATTTAGAATGTTTTGCGACAAATGGATTATTTTAACGTTTTTCTAAATAAAGCGACAAATGCGCTTTATCTATAAGTAATTTATATATTTACTAGGCGGACTCTGGCGGCTACAGCGCCCCCCCCCCTCCCCCCGAGTTCCGGCCTGGTAGGTCGGTTCAGAAAAGAATGATACCAAACATATACAGGGTGTTCGGGATAAATTTGACAGTTTCGTAAGGAAAAAGAAAATCTTCTTTGTATCTATTAAATTTAATGAATTGACAAAAAAACATTACAGGCAGAGTTAATCACAATACTATCAACAAGATTTACTCAAAATAACCACCATTAGCATCGATCACAGCTTCAATTCTGCTTCGGAACCTCGAACAAGCTGATGCTACAGTCTCCCTGGGAAGGGCCGCAAAAACTGTTTTAATTTTATCCATTAACTGGGCTTTTGTATTACTGGAAGTGCGATTGGTGTCTTTTTCAACTGCGCCCCATACAAAATAATCCATGGGGTTAAGGTCTGGGGAGTTTGGAGGCCAAACATTTGGACTGGTGAAGTCGTAGAAATTTTCAGACAACCATTTTTGACTTTTCCCAGAGGTGTGGCAAGGGGCCGAATCCTGCTGCCATACATACGGCCTACCATTGCCTACCCTTGTTATCCAGGGCTTGACTACAGTTAGCAACTCCACGAACAAAGCCCGAATTCCAATGCCAGGGTTCTTCAACACCTGTTCCTGCAGATTTGCGAGGAATTCTGCTGTACGAACGCAATCAGATCGTCTGCTAGGGATCTTTCTTCTTGCTACATCCTCGTAGTCACCATTGCAAGTCTCTAGTTCATGCCTGATTGTTTTTACTGTATTCAGGGAGCATTGGGCAGCAGTCGTAATATCCTTATTTTGATGGCGGGCACGAATCATCATGATACAAGTTATTCTCTTCCATGATTCAGGTGGGTTCCAGCTATCCATCCTTTCTGACATCTTGTATATGAATGAAGAAGGGTCCAAACTTTTAAATGAAGAGAAGTGTGTGTTAATACATGTAACTTACGGAAAAATATAATTAATTATAAATATGTCAAATTTATCCCGAACACCCTGTATATGTAGGATTTAAAATAGGCCTGATTTAAAACGTGACAAAAAACGTTTCAAATTTCGGCTTATCTTTTTATATTATATAGAGATATTCAAAACAGAAGATGCCAAGTATTTGTTTTGTCACACGCAACTAATTCAACGGAAAGTGTGAGCTGTGAATAAAACTTGCAGTTTCTAATCTTATATCAAGCGCTTTACTTGAGAAAAGAAAAGTAAAGCTGCGTATTTGGAGATGGAAACTGAGGGAAGGACACCCACGGGTAAGAAGTGAAGTTTCTCATTGCTAATTAAGCCACAATGTTTCATACCTGATACGACAGCGAACTGCCTTTGTTCCAGTGGTCAATGTTCCTCTCTTTTTTTTGGGGGGGGGGAGTTGGGGGCTGAAGAATAGTGCAACTTATACTTCCTTTTGATATCTGCACCAACTGAAAAATTTCGTACTTGTTAATGAAGTTCTGCATGCTTAAAGAAAAAGTGACCTGAATTGTTTGAATTCGCTACCTACTGACTTAGATCATTAGGTAGCGATTTCTAATAAATATGAGTGCTATTACATAGTCATGCTTTCGTTCTCGCGATATTAATCTAGCAAAAAGATAAACTGGCCAGAAGAACATACGCAGTTAACTGGCATACGCTGGCCTTGACTGCAAACAGTAACAACAGCAATCTTGATCGCTAACAAGATTTCGCTTCACTCTGCCCTTACCCTCTGAAAACACCTAGATCGCTAGAAGTAGACGCAGCGGTAAACATCAATATCTCTTCTTGAAGTGGCATTTAACTCTCGCCTTACCTACTAGAATACGTTTAGACAAGAAATTACTTTTCACGTATCTAGTTATTACTTACTCAGTAGATTATAGACTTGCTCAACCTTAAGGTGATGCATCAAAAATGGTCTATAAAATTCTTTATGTTTACAGAAGCCACATCAAGCCACATGTTTCATGAACGGTCTGCTTTTTGCCTTTTCTCTAGGCATTTCCTGTAGAAATTGAATTGGCACCCATCATTCCTCCATACTCTAAGTCTGTTATGACATGCGCAGCAGCTGCCAAACATCCTTGAACAGTCCAACTATAAATCCAATGATCAGTGAATCATCCGCGGCTATTAACTTACCACGTGTGCTAGCTAATTATTAATACTTCTGAACCTGGAGGACTGTATACAAGAACCAGCCGCCATCCTCCGTTCTCAGTCTTATTCCAAATTGACCCGACTAAACTTACTTCCTCTTTATCTACCTACTCTACTACAATTCTATGGAATTTGTGTCCTTACACCTGTCTTTCCTAAAAACTAAGATCTCTGATTATTCTTCACTTCCCACGCACCAACTATAATAATACAAAATAAACAGTCCTGCAGGATAGCCTTGAAACCAAATAACTATTTAATTACTCTGGCGAAAATTGTAGCTCTCGTACGACTTGGAGCAGCATAATCAAGAAGATAAAAACTTTCTTGAGAAGTATTTCTCCATTAAGTAATCAATAATATTCGCATCCTCAAAGTAATGTTGGTATACCAGCAACAGCAAAAACAAATGTTGCTCCTGAACAACAAGAATCATATCATACACGCAGAATAATATGATTCGTGTTGTTCAGGAGCATTAAATACATTATCTGTGCTTACAAATTGCTTCAGAATTCACTTCTTCCACGTTTATGTCTGTGCTAATCTGAATTGACCACTGCGTACGTTGTGAAAACTGTGAAAAAAAATCTCCAGATAGTGCGATATCGTCAACATCGATCTATTTGGAGATTTCCCCCTCAGCCCTGATTCTGGCGTCAACAACATCGATGCACCTGATCAACAACGCCGTTCATAAAACTTGTACTTACACCGATCAATGGGTGTGAACCCATCGATTGGCTTCAGCTTGACCTAACTTCAGCTTATGTCGTAATGAGAGGCGCATTTATGATTGAATGAGCTAGTCTCATACGAACGCAGCAAGATTTTTTCCTCCCTCGACTTTTCTAGTGTAAAATAATCAATCGTCCAGTTATATCTCATTCAAGGAGGTGAAGTCAACACGGTGATAACAGTTTGGCCCTCTAAGTACACATGCGTGGTTCCCCTCGACTCCACGTTTAAACTATTTCCTCTTCATTGAAATCCGTCATTTATAGTACGGTGTGGCTCTTCCGAAATGAACTATAAAATCGTGTCAGTGATTTTATTTAGCGTTAGTGATCACATACGTGCTTGACACAATGATTTTGAAATGAGCGCAGTTTTACTTTTGCTTCCCCGGTTCGTAGCATCTCTGATGCCACAAGGATGTCATCGCATAACAATTATATTCAAAAATAAAACGAGCAATGTTATGTTTTTCTCTAATAAAACACCTCGTCGTAAACATTTGATGTGTGTTTTTCAGTGTGAAATTCATTAATGGAAGAAACATTAAATGTCCAATAACGCTGTCAATAGATTTGTTTTCCAATAGACGCAATAAGTGGCTGTCTCGCAACAAATCAGAAAGATTTTTACATTTCATCCCCTCGTAACAGCGGATATCAGAATGCGATGATTTTGTCCTTTTTGACCATTTTATTTGCTATCGATCTACAAATGAATACCAAACTGGACCATGATTAGATAACCTCATTAACAGATTGCCACATATCGGATGGCCGTATTCCGCTGTCACAGTAAGACCAGGAGAAAAATCAAAAAGTGTCGTCTCTCTATGCCTATCGACACATGACTTAACAACGTAAGGTTTCCCGAGCTACCTCGGAATGTAGCGTGCTGCGAGTGGCAGGAGCTCATTGATTGAGTGTCAAGAGCTAATGTGACATCACCTGCTCCAGACAATTTGTTGCAAGTAGCTCAGCCTCGGAGCAGATAGACGTGCGCTCGATTGCTACGAACACAAGAAACACGCCAACTCCTCGCAATGATCTCGCTGACACTACTTATGGATTTTGGAGAATGTTTCTCCGCACAAATAAGAAAAACTGCACAGACTAATTTAGTCATTCTGGGAATACAGAACTCTCACTGATAATTATCCATACAATCTGACATTTATTTTAAAAATGCACCAAATATTACCCTGCAGAAAAATACGAGATCCATGGAATACACAAACTGGGAGTCTCATTAGATGGTGCACAAAATGTACGAACTACTTACATTATGAAGCTATGTTCAGTATGTTAATTTTACTTTCTTTCATATAGCTTCGTCTAACAGCATCCCCCCCCCCATCGATGAAAAGCATTTGCAATACATAGCGTTGATGAGGCATACTTATCATGCGAAAGTTAATATGCAGGTTTGCATTCTGATTAACAAATACCTGTCGGATTGTATAACTGTGTAGCAGGAAGCACTTCCAGTACGCTCTCCAGCGTCAATAATCGAGAAAATTATCACCAGAGACAGGTGTATATATATGGAGCTTATAGACACTGACTGGTCTTTGTACTCGCTCTTGCACACTCGACAAAATACTTGCTCTTGGCAGGTTATTCTGCACGTTAAATTTTCTACATATATTGATGTCAGCAGGCATAGTACGTTACTCAAAGTACTGCTGTCAGTAGTGTAGCACATGAACGAGAATACAATGTTTACTGATTGGTGTGCGTTAAATATCATGGCATGATTTACCTAGCAAGACCTTTAACAGGTGAATCATTTTTATGATTAACAAAAACGCATTTCATATTCCCTATAGTGAAATGCAGAATGTTTTCAGTTTGTGGTACGCATCTTAAAGTTATTTGGTTGGCTGAGTTGGATTGGATGAGTTACAATTAGCGCCAAGGCAGCTTGAGGCTGTGAAGTTTCTTTCTTTTTTCTTCGTATATGTAGTAATGTATCCATTAAAAATAAAGCAAAAAAAAGGCTAAACTGCTTCACATTTTATATTACTTGAGCAATATTTAATTGATTTTTAGACTTTTTTTGCTGCAAAATTATTTCACTGTTTTATCTGATGCTATATTAGTGCGCCGCACTATTTTAGAACAATCATCAGATTATTCAAATTTAATTTGCATTCGAAAAGAAATGAAATTTCAGTTTGCCCCGCAAATCACTATGAGTGAAATGACCTGGCAGTGCTAAGTTCAAACGAACAGAATTTCAGAATAAGCCACCAAAACAAAGAAAAGCCTTTGTCAGGCGTGGATTTAAATCCCGTGTTTATGATGCGAAAAACATCACTAAGGGCTTTTCAACTAAAGATGAGCTAGACGTTTCATATGGAATACGCAAGATATTTCAGGAAGTGCAGATTTTTTTCATTCCACAGAAAAAGGCAATGCAGTCAGAAGAACGACGCACGTAATTAACAGCCAATATGCTGGCCTCACAGCCCTAACTGTTTCGGCCGTAAATTCAAATGAAATTAAAATCAGACACGACTTGAATCTCCCTCCGAAGACAGCAGACCCCATCGATGTGTGAACACCACTGCCAACAACAACCCAGAGCTTTATTACACATCAAAAGCGTCCAGTTCCGTAACGAACGGCAATTTTCTGTTTAAAATTTATGAATTTCCACAGCTTGCCCAGTACCTTTAATAAATTTATTTTGACTTTACTTTTTTGTATACTAAAAATGCTGGGCTAATCTGTGGAATTTCCAGTTCCACTAAAAATCAGTTTAAGATTTAATTGCTTTAATAAAAAAATTAATAAATCAGGCGAGTGTTCAAAATAACGAAAGCTATATTATTAAAAGAAATCTAATAAAATAAAAACAGAGCATCTTTCATAACACGAAAAAAATTGTTGTTGGGCGTTTTAATTTCTGCTTAGATGGAATAACAAAGAAATCAGGAGGTAATGGATTAAATTAAAATGAATTATTCAAGTTTGAAACCAGTTGATTTAAATGGCTTTTGAGACTGCATTGACAACAATATTAAATTATGAAACAAGAACGTTTCTTACATCATTGCAATTTATATCTACATAATCCGAAGAACTTTTTTTTTAATTTAAGCCTGTTTGTGTCGTTTATCACTACAATACACCGAATTAGTTATGGACAGTTTCTTTTTACATACGACAATATAAAAATCCGAAATATAATATTTTACTGCGTCGCTAATAACAATTTTATTTAATGTATAGAGATTAAAAAAAAAAAAAACTTTTTCTAAACTAGTCAGGTTGCCAAGGCAGATAGCTTCTCTGTTCCCCAACCAACCAACACCTCCTTAGTTCGAATCTCACTACGAGCTTGAATGGTTGTGAATATCTATAGGTGGGAGATGAGTGTCATTAGCGAGAACCATCCCCCCCTTGCCCTCTGGGCAGTATACTGGAGGCTTGAAGTACCTTGGTCTCTAGGCAGAGTTTCTGGATTATGCAAAAAATAGAGAATTTATTTATTTCATTTAATAGCTTTTATTCCTAAAGAGAGCTCTTTCATCCATAAGTAACGTTTTGAAGATCCTAAACAGCTAATCTCCATGGTAGGGACAGGCATTATGGGAGGGCGCGAGGGAGTAATATATATATAGCAGACAATTGTTATCACCTCGTGGTACTCAACTCCAAAACTATTATTGTTGTCTGAAAGAGTCTAGAATCGAACTTATAATGCTTTCTTGCGGCAACCTAGTTCTATAGAAGCAAGGCATTTTCAGAGACTACACAAGCATCCAAAAAAGAAAATAATAAAATAAAAACGAACAGAAATCTTAACCCAACCTTAATAATTAAAATACCATAGGTTTACCTTTCGCCTTTCATAGCACCATAAAGATATATCTTCACGGATATATTTCAATAAAGGTTTAGGGGGAAAATAATCACCAAGAAAATCGATCGTAGAATCAACACTGTGGCGACATATCTGCCGCTCTCTTCGCCGTATACTCTTTAAAATTAGTGATGGTCACGGGCCAGCTATCTCTGCTTGGCTAACGGTGGAAATTGACTGTCCCTCAGTGTCCTAAAGTTAGATAGAGATACAACTGCCTCGCCCACTCCCTATGGGGAATAAAATGCGTTAGCATATTTTTTTTTTAAATTTTATTTTATATAGGAGTTGCAACTCGCGAAGTTCTTAAGCGCCTCCTTTGCGCAATTAGAACGATGCGACTTTACCCTCTTCCAATGGAAAAGACACGAGTTTCACTCATCGTGACAAGAGGAATCTTTGTGCGCCTTTTCAGTCGAAGGCGAGTTAGCCGAATTCATTCAGAGGTAGCAGAGCTTTTTCAACCGGAAAGGCGGTTTTCCCATTCAATATACAAGCAAATCAGCCAGAAAACACACGTGGCTTAAAGACAAAAGTACTGTTGGTGTACCGTAGACTGCATGGTGTCTAGATCATGGAAATCGATACAATATGTAGATGAAGGATAATGACGTAGTGTGTAGATGAAAAATAACGTAGTGTAGTCCGTGAATTTGAGGCTCCATGACTCAGGTTTAGTTGGAAAGATCCGGGTTCGAATCCCGTTTATGGTTGAGAACCTTTAAAAAAATCAGCTAGTGCCTTTTTATTCCCGTGTAGGGAGTAGGCGGGGCCGTTTAGCCCTATCTAGCTTTTGGAGACTGAGTCGGCAGTTCAATCTCCCCTGGCAGCCGATTACTAATTAAGCGGCACGCAGTGAAGAGAGACGGCTCAACAAGCGCCGCCATCTCGTGTCCCTAAATCTAACAATATATTTAATGTCTGAAATAATGTGAGTTCTACAGTCGATTTTCTTGAGTTTATGGGACGAACCCGAGTTTCCGGGAGGTAAAACCCGCTTGCCCGTGCCAGAGATCGACTGACTCGGGAACCGGTCGAAAAAAGGCTTAGAAAAATTTCCTCTAGTCGATGACTAGATTCGAAACCATGTCTTCCTTCATGCGATCAAGTGCTGTGGCGTGCAAACACCACATCCACTGAGCTACACAGGCTCTGGTGTTTTCAATCAAATGATGAGTTTAGCCGGTCTCATATGGAGGTGGAGAGTTTTTCGTTCTTTAAAACAGGCAAACCGGTCAGAAGAACGAATGCAATACACAAACATAAAACACTACGGAAATAAAGCTTATCCACACCCTATTCCGTCGAAATTAATTTCGAACGCCTACAGAATAACGGGTGAATCAGAAGGATTCACGCTTAAGTTTTTTAAATGACGTTTTTGAATTACGCTTAAGAGAGAGTATTTCCCTCCCGTGATGAGTTCTTGGAAGTGTTACATAATAATAATCAATCATTGTGAAACAACTACATGGATAATTATAAAATGAAGTTAATTCACTTTCTCTGCGATGTGTCAAGCGACAATGCTTTTCGGGCCAATAAAGAGTGCATGAGTCCACTTTGACCACTACTTTGGTAGATAGTATTCAAGAAATCAGAAGGAAAACGCAGCTATCACTGTAGCTATCGTGACTCGAATTTTCGCCGGAAACAGGATTGTAGCTGTGAGATCTCATCACACGAAATGACATCCCAAAACTGCAGCATCAGCAGATATTCATAAAGCAGAGATAGCGCTGGATAAGATTCTCCGGTTGGCCACTGGAGAAAACATGGCAAGAATCTCTCTCTTGGGAGTGTGGACATGGAAACAACTCCAGTCAACTCGAGAGGGAATTTAGAACAGTTGTACTGCCGACAGCACGATGCACACAATTCTAAAAGCCTCGGTGTCATCAGTCGACTTTGGCGTTGCGTTGACACTGGAAACGTCTCTGTATGCCACACGAAACACTGGCGAGATCGATGCACTACTTGAAAGAACACTAGCATCATAATTCACGTTCTCTGTGTACACCCCTCTAAAGAAAATAAATATTGTAATGTAATGAATAGCACTAGAGCTACCAGTAGCAGTTCACGTCATACATGGTAATCACCTGAGCAGACTTAACAGGAATTATGAGAGATTGAATTATTCTACTTTAATCCAGAAATCCAATGCAATATCCTCGAACCATCGTATAAGAATACAATTTTAATCTTTGGTCTGTTTCCTAAAGAAGTTAATGAAAGCTCCAGCTGGTACATACATACAATAAATAACGAATAGCGCATTATGTATATCTTTAGAGTTGATTCAGATATATACACACACAAAAAAAAACGAATGAAAAGAGGGTTGTTATGATTTTTTTTCTGGTCTTGTCAGTACGAGTCTGTTCTATTAAGACTGATGTCTCGTCGAACATGTTTCAACTATTACGCAGACACTGAGCCTAAAGATCTGGTCACTCATTTGTCAAAAATAAAGTTAAAGGCTGTTGTCTAGAAATACGGCTGAAACAACTAAGGCTATAGGTGTCTGGTAATTGCGTGTGTTACTCTAGCCGGTACGCCTGTTTTATGGAGAAAAAAGAAATAGAGTTTCATATGAGACTAGTTAACTCGCGTGATGTTGAAAAGCCCTTACAAAGGTTCCTTTAGTCCTGGACAGGATTCAGACGTGGGTTTTTCCATCCACAAGAAACTGAAAAGCTGATTGATAATAATCAACGAAGTGAAAAACCGTCTTCTTCAATGAAAAAATGCACACTGGACAGTGGTCGTTATTATTTGTTTAGATTACGTTCGGTTTTCAATTCATGGAATTCCGTCGGACTTGAGTTAATTTGGGAGAATTCCCGTATATGAAATGGAATTCTCGCCATTTCGTAGTGCTGTATCTGCGTAATTAGCAGTACTCCGAAGATAAACTCGCTAACAAAAAGGCACTTGGTTAGTGGATATGCTAATGGGTTGAATAAACAATCGCTGTTAGTGACATCTCTTAGCATCAGCTGTGAGATCTGCACATTAGGGCATTCAAGTAATGGGCACCTCAATTGGTAATGTCGATGAATATACAGCGTATTCTCCTTCCTCTACAAATGGAAAAGGAAAAATAGCATCGGGTGAATAATTCTGGCCGAACGACAGTGTTAACAAAGATCGATCGTATGTTATGAGAAACGCCTCTGCAAATATACGAACTGTCGAAAGTCATCGATAATGAAAACTCACTAGAGATTTCAAAGTGTCTTTTCAGTGAGCCCAATCCACTGAGTGCTGCATAAACAGGATATTGGCACCTGTGTCCGTTCGAAAAGCAACTGAGATTTTGCAGAAATATCCTCCACAATATGGGGATGCTGACTAACATATAAAATTTGTAGTCTACTAAACCAGAACTGGTGCTAATCCGAAATGGTCGATGGTCCATTTCAGTGATGACAAAGTGAGAATTTGGAACCATTATACATTTTTTCCATGTTTCAAAGTGTAGGCAACATCCGTTTACAGTTGAGTTGCTGACAACACCGATTTGAGTTCTCCCTAGTCGGTCTTCCCTATGGAGTGCAGGTTCTCCACTTATTCAAAAAGCATATGAACAAGTTACTTTTTTTTTCTTTAACTGTTTTTCCCCGCAGAACATTTGTGCAATGGGTTTGTAGCCTTTCTAGGGTTGATTTCATATATATATATATATATATATATATATATATATATATATATATATATATATATACGGTGAAGGCCTCGTGCCATCTCCATCCCGTTAAAGATTGCCAAGAACGAGAAACATTTACTGTTTTTTCAACTAAAGCTCAGTTAAATGGTCTCGGATAGAATTTTTTTTCCTATTGAAATAATGTCACGTCTATCATCAACGCTGTTGATGATAATAAAATTATTTTCTAGAATTCGGCTATATGTATAAAGCGACTTCTGATGATTTATGACGTAGTGAGTTTAAATCCTCACTTGAACATCTTATCTTTTGAAGTTTCGCTTTCAGATGATGCATTTTCATTTAAATTTTTAAGTATATTGTATATTTATATAGCTTGTAATAGTCTATCATCTTAACTTTAAGCAAATATAATAATGTGATATACATTTGACGTTCACAGTATTAAAAAAAAGGGTTTCGGAAGATTAAATTTCCCGTTCGCAAAGTGGGATTAAATATTTGTATTTCTGTAATTTGTATTTAGTTTCAGCTGTGCTACGTTCAAAAAAACCTTGATATTTCGTTGTACCATAATAAACGCATTGGCTTTTGACTGAATATATTTCAGTTCCCGAAAGATAACACCCACATCTACTAATTTGGTTATGCTGTGAACAAAATGAAACATACTTAGAGCTCTATTTGTTTCTTTCTCTAGATTTTGAAAGTTTGAGAGTAAACTTATAAGAACAGTCATTTACAAAGAAGCGGTAACTATTTCTGTACAAGCAACCAATGTCAATAGTTTACTGCAAACTCTACACCAACAATATAAATTGCATACCCTTAGCTTCGATACCTGTGCAGGCCAATTTAACTGTTCGATTTGTGTGATATCCTAGAGCTAAAAATAGCTTAGCCTAGGCGAGCAGAGAGAGAGAGAGAGAGAGAGAGAGAGAGCAGTTGAGGCTTGCTAGGAAGACTCGGTAGATTTATGGAGTAGCCGCTCTAGAGTCGCTGGGTGGACTTAATTTTACATGAAATACTCGTTATGCTATTTGTTTAGGCTGCAGCTCGCTACTTTTTCTCTGAAGAGGGGGATGGACTGGCATAACACGTTCTTCTGCTGGAAGCTCCCTACTTAAACATGCCAGCCATGGAAAGACAGGAAAGTGATTTATTGTGCGCTTTTCAATCTTTGAGAAGCTCCTTTATGCTCTGCAGTAAGTGGGGAAAAAGCTTCTTTTTTTTTTAACTCCTGAAGCTAACTTAAAATGACATGACATTTGGAAATTCGATAATACAGCGACAGAACAACAATTCTTTATAAGAATGCATATCTTAATTGAAAAGAAACTGTAGTTTTATAGGATCTCTTCACCCGCTAGGAGTATTTCTGGCTTCAAACGTCATTTAGACGCGTGTGATTATCTCGTTCTAATTATTAGTGTCAAATTAAGTGCGTAAAATCTAGGTTAATGACGTGACACAATTTGCAGCTTAATTTTCTATTAGATTAACAACTCAACCATAAAAATATCACTTCTTTTGAATGGTAGTTTAATGTTCAATGCAAAAATCATGTTAGCAGTTAGTCTTATTCCTTTCCACAGGATTGTGCGAAAGCCGCAGAAAAAAACCAAACATTTCTGTGCGTTTTAATTAATGGTAAGTTAACAGATCGCATTATGAAGAAAAGAATTTCACTCGGTTCCATTTTATATTCCTTAGAAAACGGTTGATCCCGTTCCTCTTCAAGGAGTGCTTTCCTTCTTCATTTAACTCTAATTTATTCGTATTTTATATTTCACATATTTTTCGTTCCCAATCACTACTTTTTTTTGTAAAAGCCCTTATCACAATCTACTTTATTACTGTATAAAATTAATATTTGTATGATTGGTTGTCTCTGTGATCACGTAAATTGGTGCAATGTGATGCAACTTTTTATGGGACTCCCTCCCATAATCTGTGTTTTCCCCTGAAATCAAAAATAATGAAAAAAAATCTTTTTAAAAGTCCTTACCATTTACATTCCATTCCATTTAAGTGTGTTTTATTATATATTATTATATTATATTTATGTTCTTAATTGTATTTGTTTTCCATTTTTCTTTTTATTTACATGCATTGCTTTTAAGATGTATTTTTTTTTATTTCTTTTAATTGCGATCAGTTTCCCCACCATAAAACATTTTGACCATAAAACAAGTCACAGAATCATAAAGACAAAGGTTTTGTGGTGTTTAGTGAATCCTTGCTGCATTGAAACACATTTCTGTGAGTGAAACCTCTAATATCTTACGAAAAAGTAAGTGATGATCGTTTATTTTTTTACAGCTTTCTTTCGCGTCTGTTTCTTATTTGTTTCAGTATGGTATGACCGAAATTTTAGTAAGGAAAATTGAGCATTTTAATAAGAGGCTTTTGCAGTAATAGACGGAAATGATGAAAAGATTTTTTCATCCAAAAAAAATCAATTTTTTTCTTCCCAGCATGAGATCACTAATTGGCATTCAAGTTCAATTTATTTTGTTACTCTTAAGTGCTGCATAGCAATATTTCTTTATTTTTTTAATGAAGATCCTCCCTAACAGCTCAGTCCAAGTAGAAATTTAGAATCATGAGTCCAGTCTTGAACACTGCTTAAATATATGTAGGAAATTCCGCTAGAACAAGATTCTACGATCAATGACCACCTCCCAAAGAAGATGCATCGAGTAAGAATAATTGAAACAGTAGCAATTCCTCTTCCAAACAAGTAATAACATCTTAATTAAAGAAATCTCAGAAGCTTATGTTGAAATTTTTGAGAGTGCCTTTATAAAAATCACATAATTCTAAAACAGAAGTTCATTAGCGCTACCTTCCCTGGTAGTTTCGTATACTTTTTTGTGTATACTTCTTCGGAAGTATTTATTAGATATCACTTAAAGAAGAGACCTTTACTGCATCAGTGACGCGTAGTGTCATTGATCTGCTGCGTAAGAGTGGATGAACGATGCCTTGGTATTTATTGCACTGACGCAGCCATGAAGTTTTTGATAAAGGAGTTATAGAATCCACTGCTTATGTGGAACAAACAGGATGATCAGAGAAATTCGCATGTCAGATCCTGTTCAAGATGTGGAAAAGAAGAGAAAACACAATGCGGATTAGCTTATCATACAAACAACGAAAGTTATCGTGCTTTGACATAAAACAAAAATGTCGCAAATGCTTTGAAGTCTTAGTGCATACATTTTGGGGTTTCTTTTTCACTTGGTGATTCTGAAAAGCATAGTGTAATGAGTATAAATCAGATTTCTTTACGTCTCTTAATTTTACATTATCGATACATAAAATATCTGTTACTAGATACTTTCATTATCACACATAGGTTCGTTTCCTCTCTTTCTCTCGAGTACATGGCACAAGACAAAAATATTGTGGATGTTGTTAATCATATGAACTTTAACTAATGGGTCTCATTTTATTATCAGCTAATAAGCAAATAAAAAACGTATCTACCCTAACACACCTAGTCGCATTCTTCAGCAGAATATATACAGACTGATGATATCAATCTACTTTATCACAAAAGTTCAATATTTTTTGTATAAAATTAATATTTGGATGATTGGTTGTCTCTGTTATCACGTAAATTGGTGCAATGTGATGCTACTTTTTATGGGACTCCCTCCCATAATCTGTGTTTTCCCCTCATCTCTAAAGACATTCTGATAGCATTTGCATTTAGTCAGCAGATACAACAACATCGTATGTATGCTATTTAAATGTTGGAAGAGCTAATCATCGTCTGGCAGAAAGGAAAACACGAAGAACGGAACTTTCAAGTAGCATAAATCGTTACATGAAAAATTGCGATGGATCCAATTCACAGAAAGAAAATAAAATAAAGTGTGCTTTTTTTCATGACTGCATTGCTTGTTTTGTTAAGTCGTATGCTGGTTAAATTAATAGGAAAAGGTGTTCGCCCATGCAGGACACACTAGAAACTATACAGTTGTTGAGAGAAAAGGACCGAAACTATTTTATCTCAGATGGAAAAACTACTTATGTTCTTTCACTGGAAAGACCTGAGCGTGAGTTCAGTGAAGGGGCGATAAACAATTAAAAGAACTTTCTCTAATGAAGTCACACGAGTTGGTCTCATTTGGAAGTGACAGAATTTTCTCCGAAAATTCGGTTTTCCTTCCACGAAGATAGAGCACATCGATTCAAAATAACTTCGAAGAAAGGAGTTTGAGCTACTCATTTGGTTTGTTAAGTGTTAGCCAGAAATTGCTTATTAAGTAAGAAATGAATCCAACAGTGGTCAGAAGTTGCTTTTCGATTATTGTAGATATAGATTGGTGACCTAGTTAGTTCTGATGGAGAGCATATCGCTCTCTAACCTAGGTCTTGATTTCGCATTCCGCAATCAGCATAGATATTTGTGAATATCTTTAGGTGGTAGGCGACTTTTATCGTCCGGTGTAAGACCAACGCTCTTCCTACGGTACACCTTGGTGATAACTCACTTCTATAAACTTTTGTTTCACATCAGAGCGCTTAATTTTCATAAAAATGAAAATATTTCGCGTAACATATATAAAACATGCAATTTATTAAAGCGTACATTTCCAAGAAATCATTGTTCCTGAAGAAAAATAATTTAAAGTTATGTTTAGATTACACTTACAACCTCCTCATCTGGGCTTAAGCCACTGCCTGAAACATTCTACATTTTTATCAGAATCCCATTGAGGAGTAAGCATTGCAGCAGCATGAAAGATATTCACAAACGTTCATGTCTCAACAAGATTCGAATTCGCAGCCTGCTTGGAGAACGGATATACTATCCATGCCCAAATTAAGAGTCAACTTGTTTTCTTCTTACACATACAAGCAATGTATTAGTGAAACAGATACGCAGCAAATTCAGTAGTCCTCATTATTATTATTCACACAAAACCTATCATACCTCATATCTCTCCTTAAACGTATTCACAAACGAAGCACTGACAAAGACCTCTAGCAACACATTCTACTCACTCACTACCCTCCAAGCAAAAAAAAAAAACATTAGTCCCAACACCCTTACTAACCACAGTTTTACACAATTTCGATGGGTGACTCCTCCTTTACTGCCATATTCTAAAAAGTCTTGTGTGTCAATCCTGTAAAATCCCTTTTATAATGCTTTTATCATGATGCCTCAGATAGGTTTTGAAGCCAACAGACATTGAATGTATTCTCATAGGGAATATTCCATAGACCTCTTTGTCACTCGTCTCTGGATCCTCTGCACCACTTCTTCATCCCTCATGGAATCCAAGTGACCACATCTGTTTGCAGTTGTCGAGATGTGGCCTTCTTGCAGCTTTATATTGGAAAATATAGTTTCTGTATCCCTGCTTGTTAGCGTGTTCTTCAATAACCACGTAGTCTGATAATGTTTTGGCTTCCCTCCCAATATGCCCTCTAAACTTCAATCTCTATCCACCATCACCCCAAGTCCCTCGCCTCATCAGTTTCCATCAATATACTGCACGGATTGAGATCCTAAAGTGCATCACCTTACATTTGGCCACATTAAACTGACAACAATTTAAACTGTTAAGTTTAAATTTACAAAATTATTTTGTAAATAACAAATTTATATATAGAATGTATATGCATATCAACTACTGAATTAGAAGTATTTTACAGAGAAAAATGAACAGAATTTAAATACCGCAGGAAAGATATGTCGTTCGAAACAACTTACGAGATTGATAATTATTATAATATTGATAATCCTTAAAGAAACTTTAATGAAATGTTTCTCAGAATATCTCCCTAGAAACCCCTAAGGTTATTTATACGCAAAATAAATTTATTAAACGGATCGGAATAATTATTGTGGGAATTTTCAGATAGAATCTCTCTGTTTACTAATTAGTATAAATAACCTCGCCTCCCTTGCTTTCTCTCTTGCATCTTGACCATGAATTGCCTAAGATTCATGTTCTCAGGAGGACGACTCGTTATATCTGGATTATTAACTTTTGACCATTAACTGGATTCGAAATGCATGTTAATTAAACTTCTAGAGTTCATATGTAGGCGCGCATTTTCGGTTTTTATACAGACAAGAAATTTATATACCAACTTCCAAACTATTTGCACCTCTTTCACAATCCCATAAAACCTCTGTGGAAATGTTCAGGATAAAATGAAATTCCCCACCCCGATCACTAAACAGATCATTATAATCGCAACTTAATTTGGAATTACTGTATTAACTTCCTAAATACCATTTTCCTTACTACTCGAACATCTGTTTCCATCTATGTCATTGCCAAATAAGTTTGAAAACGTTCGATTTAGCCTGTCGCCCAATCCTCCCTCCCTCCCATGCCCACATGGTAATTTTCTCGCACTGGTAACAGAAGCATTTATCATATCTGCCTCTTGATTTTGATTTTCTACCATTATTCTTCCAAAACATAAATTCTATCCTTGTAGAAGTTGAATTCATATCCTAAGCCTATTTTTAATCGACCTCGTCATTTTTAATGCTATCACGCATCTAGGTTCTCTACTCTTCTTAATGGGTTTATTTATGTTCTTAATCATATATGGCGCTCGGGTTTTTGTTGGCGATGTCGTTGGTGTCTCATGGATACGCTGCCCTTTAGTACCTCGCACGAAATTCATTCAATCCAACTTTCCTTAATCTAAGTGTGGGGAAGCAGTCACTTGCTACACCTCGCTGAACGGAAATGCTTCTATATTTGTCACATCCCCTTAAAATATAGTCACTTTAGTTCTTAGGATTCTTACTTCTTCTACAGCATTTGAATTTTTCCATTCATCTGTTAACTCTACAGGTATTTTATTTTTCCTGTATAATCCTGTTCTTCTGAACTGGCCGCAATCATTCTTGCACCTCCCTTTAAGCATGTAAAAACGCTACCAGTAAACAACCATTTATTTTACAACCAAAGTATCTTTTCATTCTCATCTTTCTTCTCTTCTCACTATGTTTTCCTCAAGGACCCCCGTTCATGAAACACTTTCACGGAGGTCCTTGTTAATCAGCTGTTAATACGCAGCACTGATATGCTGTAAGTTCCACACCACACGCAGCTTTCCTTGTATTTAATTGATATAAAAATTAGTTTAACATAAAATATTCT
The DNA here is from genome assembly GCF_054136105.1 of Typopeltis vanoorti. Classification (NCBI taxonomy): domain Eukaryota; kingdom Metazoa; phylum Arthropoda; class Arachnida; order Uropygi; family Thelyphonidae; genus Typopeltis; species Typopeltis vanoorti. The sequence goes on from NC_143554.1 coordinate 11,362,775, forward strand.
TACACCTGAAAGAACATACACAACAACCAGTCCCTCTCTGCTTCAAGCACTATATAGTGCTCGAAGCGTAGGGAGCAAGCAATCCTACTTTTTTTTCAGGAGGGCCTCAAACCATTCTGCCAATGTCAGTATTTACCATTAAGGAAATAGGGAGCAGTGAAATGGTCTGTTTCCAGTAATTATAAACCATCTTCACTAATCTTTTATTTACGTAATCTCATTTTGGAGGTAAAAGTAACATTCTCCATCACGTGTTCGAGTATAAACCTGTAAACAAAACTCGCATAACTGAAACTTACGAGATGCGCATACTTCTCTTTCCTATCGAGCCTAACCCCAACTCTTAAATAGTGATTCATTCACAGTTTGTCATCATCTTGTCTTATTTTGTAGCTTTTCGTGAATTGCTCCCTTAAAAATTCTGAAGGAAAAGTTTGTAGAAAAGTTACGAAGTGATCACTCTAATTGAGAAACTGCCTTTAACGTCACACGATGAAGCTCAACTCATTTCGAGGTTTATAATGTTATACTTTTTTGTCCATTCCATGTTTCTAAACAACCTTTCCTTCATCTCTAGAAAGACCATAAAGGGGAGGGGGAGATATATCCCCTGGCAAGGGGAGAAGAGAGTGCAATCCATTCCGCCTCCACTTCCCTGGTGTATCAGTTTAAAGAGAGAGAACCAACGCAAGCGAAAAATTCAGGCAATCGTTTTCATTCCTTCCTGTTTCCGGTTAGGCTATGCGTAAACGCTGCATTTCGTGTCAAGGCGCACACTCCTCACTAGTCATGGGGTGATCGATGGTATGGAACAATGGATGCAATGCACCGCAGACACTAGCGAAAAAGATAAGTTCGAGAAGTAAGAGGAATTTTTTTTCGTAACCCTCAGACTGTATTACTGTAGAATATCGCAGTCTGTATAATATACTGGAAGGATTTGTCTTAAGAGTATATGCATGGTTTCCCTCGGCATCCAGCACTATTCGCTAATATAGTATATGCATGGTTTCCCTCGGCAAATGTAAGTCTAGCACTATTCGCTAATATGGACTGAACGGTAAATCAGAATACGTCGTTGTAAAACAAAATATATTTTGATTTGAATCGAGTGCTAAAACGAACAACGAAGGCTGCATGTTATGTTAACTAACATCGAATGAAAATGAAATAAACACGAGAAGTTCAGACAAAAAGAAACCACGAAATCTTAATTCCAAGAATTAGTCCCGGCATCACACTCTCACAGAATAATCACAACGCCGTCCTTAAGAAACCACCACAAATTGGCGCTTCTTCAGTATCAAAGTTGGTCATGCTTACTTTTGCTATTAAGCAAAGGAAAGCTCGGTGGATAAAACTTGTGAAAGAGCTCATTAAATCTCATTACCGACTCTTCGACACAAGAGTCGCATTTAAAGTAAAAACAGTATTGCAAATAAATTTCTTTTTCTTTTTCAAGTTAATTATTAACACGATTAATGTTTTGCCCTGACATAACTTATAAACTTACACTACTCCCATTCAAAGGCAATATAAAATAATGGTGATATTTACCGCTCGGTGTGGGATCGCCACTTTTGCATTGGCATGAAAAAGTACCAGTTTCCGGATTATCCAACCCTTAAATCATCGACGGCACTAATATAATGTACTAGAGGTTTAAAAGCTTTCTTGAATGGGATTCACATAAACATTTTATTAAAAATATCAAAATAAAAGCTTCATATCTAGTGTTATACGCAGCGAAAAATTGTTGATGGAATCTGCACGCTTCCCTTCTCTCCAGGTCTTAACACGTCCATTGCTAATCACGCGACATCGCGCGATGCGAGCTCTCACCAAACGGCCGATCACGCATTATCGCGTGGACGTCGTTAACTAAATAAAAAAAAAGTTGGCCACCACACGAAATTCCAATTTTCAGCTTGGCAATGAACGATATCGCGCGATCACGCGATGCGAGTTCTCACCAAACGGCCGATCACGTGTTATCGCGTAGACGTCGCTAACTAAATAAAAAAATAAAAAAAATTTGGCCACCACACGAAATTCCAATTTTCAGCTTGGCAATGAAAGTGTTAAGAAGGATTATGTCTCTGCCAAAATATTACCGGCATGATTTGTTAGTCATTTCAGTGCATTTTGATGTCTGTACCTCACGCTATGTTATAATTGCTATGGTCTTCAACCAGAAAGGTCGATGTAATATACTGGAAACTTTCTTCCTGCATTCCTAGGTCCATTTAAGGTGGTCATCACCTTAGACGGCTGAACTCTACGAATTACTCAAATTCATATCTTGATATTACATGCAACTATTACGAAATATGTTGGCGGTATTTTTTGGTTTGTTTGAAGGCGTAATCCGGAGCACCCGGAGAAAAACAAACTCTGTAGCTACAGGGCAAGACGAATCACTTCACTCAAAACTGATACGCAAAACGCGAGATAATTGTGTCAAATATTCATTTTTACGCGAAAAATGTCTAATAGAAATGTTATACGAGGCGTGTTCAAAAAGAAACCGGACTTTGTAAATAGCGCTCCAACGGCACAGAGAGCGCACCTAGCGACAGGTTTTGAACAATAAATTGCCATTTGCCCCGTTCTGCTATGAGCATCAGTCGTCAAGTTACATCCGCTGAAGTGGACAAGTGACAATGAAAGAGCTTGAAGAATAACGTGTGTGTGAAATTTTGCTGCAAACTTGGTAAAATGTTGACAGAGACATTTCAGTTGCTTAACCAAGCATACGGGGAGGGCTGTATGAGCCGAACGCAGCGTTTTAAAAAGTGCAAAACGTCGATCGGTGAAGATCCCAGGCCTGAACGATCTTCCACCTCAATAGACGACGACCATGTCGAGAGAGTTCGTGCTGTGATTCGTGGAAATCGTCGTTTAATTGTCCGAGAAGTTGCTGATAAAGTGGACATAGGATCTTGCCATCAAATTTTGACTGAAAAACTTCAGATGCGTCGCGTCAGTGCAAACTTCGTGCCGCGTTTGTTAACTGACGATCAGAAAGAGAACCGTGTTGAAATCAGTCAAGAACTGCTTGCCAATGCAAATGGCAAGCAGACTTGTTCCTGTTTCCCAGAACTTAAAACTACTTTGAAAGGACTTCGTTTCCAAACCACAGAAGAGATTCAGGGAAATGCGATAAGAGAACTGCGCGCCATCACAGACAGTACGTTCCAGGAAGCCTTCCAACAGTGGAAGAAACATTGGGATCGGTGTATCGCCAGTAGAGGGGACTGCTTCGAATGGGACATTATATATATATATATATATATAGTAGCTGCCCACATGACGCATGACTTGGACCCCAAAAAAAGAGAGAAAATTAGAAAAGCCAGAGAATGGCTTTTATGGAAGAGGCGAGTTATAAAGATGCAAACTAACCTGCGCATTCTAGAAACTTGTATCTTCAGCAGCATGCTCTATGGATGCGAGGCCTGAGAGAATCTGAAAGGAGGATATTGACATTTTAGAGAAAGTGCTATAGAAAGATCTTGAGAATAAGCTGGATACAGCAAGTGAACAATGAGGAAATCTACAGACGAATACACCAAAAGAAAACCTGATCCAGAAAATAATCAGAAGGAAACTACGTCTATTTGGCCATATATGTAGAATGAACGATGAGAGGAAAATAAAAATGCTGCTGTTTTTGTGATTGAAGGAAAGAACAAAAGAGGAAGACCAAACAGAGAATGGGGCGATGCCATCGTCAAATGGTGCGGAAACTCTATACGCAAACTGATTCATTCCAGCACAAAGTAGAATGCAATCGTTATCAGGATATTCTTGCATAAATTCTTAAGTCTTGACTCGATAATACTACCACGCTGCGGACTACCATATATATATATATATATATATATATATATATATATAGAAAGAGCACAAAGCTTAGGTTAGACAATGAACTGTGATGAAACTTTGTATTTTCATGATATCTCACCTATGTTGGGTGGGTTAACGAAGGCGATAATCTTGGAACGTCCTCTAAATCCTTCCAAAGGTCTATCCTGCAATTCGAAAACGTTTAAAAGTAGAGACGTTATATATACTGTATATATATATATATATTTTTTTTTTAATATATATTATATCACATGATCGCCCAGAATCTTTATGAAACTATTATAACTTTTCAACTTTGATAGAGAGTTTAAACTAGAAGTCAGAACCTTTAAATATTCCTTTGGAACATCACGAAATTTTCTTTCTAGACGGAAGGCTGAGTTTACCGCGTCGTCAGCTATTGTCTGTTTGTGAGTTTTTCCTCAGTGTGAAATAACTTACCAGGTTTCTAAAAGGGACATAAATGCTTACCGAATCATGAACCAATAGATTCCTCCGCCCAGAATGTATTTTGATTATTTACATAACCCTTACAAGAACTTTGATATTCTCAATTATAACAGTATACCTTCCTTCCTCCCTCCCTCTCTCTCTCTCTCAGGTTGTATTGGAAGTAAGATAATAATATTTTAAAATTGCAAAGTGGTTATTAACGCAGTGCGACATATACCGATGAGAAATTAGCCAAAATATACGAAATGCTTCTTCTGACAGTTTTATTTGATCGCCTATGATCGTTACTAGACTTTTTGTAACTGTTCAAGTTTGATTTAAATAGTTTAAACTAGACGCTAGAACAAATGGGAAGTCATTTTTCCTAATTCTATGTAATCAAAATATCCGCAATAATGAATGAAAGCCCGTTTTATCGTTATATTGAAATATATGATGACTATCACTTGTCGTATCATTCAAGAATTCTACAAATTTAGATGTGCTTGTACACCGATAACCGTTGTTAATCTATTCAACTGCCCGAATTGTTAATTACTGGGAAGATCTTAGAAAGGTATTTCTTTATCCTTAACGGTGATCTTCAGGAAACGCACATTCCGCTTTTCCTGTGTATCCAACCAACTTTCGAGTGATGCAGGAAGCAGCGCGTTACTGTGGCACAAACTAGTGGCGACCAAGCTGTCCGGTTATTGTGATAAATCGCCGTGGGAGTCAGAAAGCCAAGTTGATCGAGTTTCACTTTTAAAGAATGTAGTTTGTCTTAAAAGAAAGTTCCGCGCGAAGTGACTGAAATGCAGACGTTTCAGGTTGATGACGGAAACAGGCCGCTCTCAAATAACCCCTATTATTTAAAATGGCCGCATATTGAAAGTAAAGCCCTCACGCCAGGAACTAACGCAGGAATTAATCTTTGTCGCCTCTTTTATCTTCTTTTCTTGTAATTTATAAGTGACGTTGTCACTCACGTGCCTAATAGGTCCGCTGTTTACTCTGAACAATTGTTTAAGTTCACAAACTGTGACCACACTTGTTATCCCGTTCAACAACCTCGGAGTTTTTTTTTTTTCTTTTTTCACTAGCTTTAATTGGAAGATTTTGTTGTTTTTCTAACAGACCGTTAGTAATTGCTTACTCCAATTCTTCTAAGTAGGTTAAAGAGTATCGCGTACTTTTCTGTCTTATGTTTTTCTCCGATTAAAGGGATTTTAATGAGGTTTTTGAAATGGGTGCATCTGCTCAGCTGTTTATCTCGCACTTCACAGATTATGAAGTTTCTCTTACAACGAAGGGTGGAATGAGTATCTAGAATGGCTGAGGAGATTTTTGAGATAAGGAGTGTCGGCTTATCTCTTAGTTTGACCTTGCTGAACGCTCATAAAGCAAGCAGAGTGTTAAAGCTTGCACAGAAGATTAAGGTATGTGGAATAACCCCACTAGAAATTTCATTATAGTGAGTTTTTTCCCCCTTTTCTACAGTCAGAAATCCCATTAAAACTTTCCGATAAAGTTAGAAGTACTGTGTTTAGAACTTTTTTTAATATAACTAATCTCACTTCAGCAAGGACTGTTATGCAAATGCTAACGCAAAAATTGTGTTCCGTTTGTCTACGGAAAATAAATCCAGAAAATTACATGCATGAAAAAGAACAAACTGGAAACGACGCAGAAGATTAAAGAAAGACTTGAGAATGCCGAGTGTCTTAATATTTATGACTGGAAGAAGGTTTAGTTGAAATATTTATAGTGCTTTTCAAATAGGGTAAGGAAACTTCAAAACTAGTTCCAGTTTTTTTTAAAAAAGAAAAAGAAAGAATGGCAAACATGCATTTGTGATTCAAACTCATCTCTTGGTACTTACAGTATCCCTTGTTGTTCCTTCACTCATTTCAAATACATTTGACACTGTTGACATAGAGATTTTAATGTCACAAATTATATTCCTTTGGTCAGGAAAACTTCACTTTGATTGGTTTCAAGTATTATATTATCAAATAAGACATGAAACCGTGCTTAAGTTTCTGTAAGAATTAAACCAATCATTCACAACATAAACAAGTAAACAAAACATAATTTGAATAGCAGATTTAACTTACCATTAAGCTCATGTATTCTGATGTTATTGTCCTAATCAAATTGAATGAACACCTTTCTACCACAGCAATCTTTGAGAATCTCGTCTAGCAGTGGATCTCTGGTCGTCTAGCAGTGGATCTCTGGTCGAGATCCACTGCTAGACGAGAAACAGCAACAAAACGATCCTTAAAGTCTCGAAGTGTGCAAGTCAGCTGATCTGATAGTCAACTAATATATACACTAATCCAATATTTTAGAGGTTTGCATTTCAGCGAGCCTCCGTAGCAATTTCTGTATCAACGATGCCCTTTGGTTGGAATCCTGTCTAGGAGCAAAATGACTTTTTTCAAGTGTAGGTGGGTTTTTTTCCGGAAACGTCGACTTTTTATCCCACAAAAGAGACAAACTAATAAGAAAAGGTGCAGTTTACAGACAAGGCAGAAGATTTCAACAGTCCTATCGAAAGCAGTAATTAGGTTTCTAAGATTTATTTGGTTGTGAGAGGCCATTGAGCCTTATACGAAAAGGAAGATGGAACAGTTAGTTCATATAACTAAATGCCTAGATTTCATTTTATCAGCAGAATTGGCAAAAGGAACTGAAACGTAAGCATTTCTTTTGATGCTGAACTAACCAAGAAATGCGTTGGATACTCAAAAGTTCAAAAATATTAGATTAGCGTGTAGTATTATTTGTCTCCTTTCTAGAAAGATTATGCAACGCAACAGGTATGGTAGCCAATTTGTGGAAATGCTTCCATTATCTCAAAAATATCCTGAAACTGCAAACAAAAGTCTCCAAATGTTAACTGGTGTTAAACAGGCATGAACGCAAGAGATTTTCTGACTTAACTATTTCTTCTTCAAGAAATCTATAGATATAAATTGTTATGCCTCACCACATATAAGGCAGTAAATCAAAACATTTGTCAAATACCTAACGAGCCTTAGTGAATTGATAGTCACCGAAAACCAGCTGCTCATGTAAAATATAAGTTCTTTATAAATCTGTTGATCAAAAATCCATAATATGCCACTATGCAATAGAATGGAACATGCTTCCATTATCAACACAACTATATAAAAAAAAGATCAGAAGAAACTTGGTAGCAGTGGATTTGAAGAGCGGTGGATTGTACCCTTTAAAAATACATGAGCCGGAAACTCTTTCAAAGTAGAGCAGTAGAAGAAATGAATGAAAATAAGAAAATTTAATCAGTTTAATCGATTTAAAAAGTTTGGAGTATAAATGTGTGAAACAGTGTTGAACAGCCGCAGCTTATTATTATTATTATTATTTTAATATTTAGAGGAAAGTGTTGGGAAAGTACCGATGATTTACATGCTCCCTTATACTGTTTGATTGTGTGTAAACAGTGTTGAGTGAACTAGGGTGAATTGTTCAGTGGTTGGTTGGATTTGCAACTTGTACTCCACAAATTCACCCAACAAAAAAAGAAAGAGAAATCCCAATTTGTTGGATGCTGAGACTGCAAAATATCTGTAAAAGTTTTACAAATGCCAAGAAGGATTTTGAGGAAGTTACAATCACCCTAAGGAGCGAATCTCATCTAGAGATTTGGGTAATGAAAAAAGTAAAAGTGGAAGAAACGTTTTTCCTTTGCAAGAAAGAAAACGGGGTTATTTCAGTAGCAGTAAGATAAAGTTATCTGAACCTCACAAAGCGATATTGAAAGCAGAATTTAGAGTTGTTGATATTTTGGATGTTGATTTGTAGTGCGAAGTGTGTGAAATGCGAAAGAGGAGTGCCGTGTACTGTCATCAGCCATATTAGAATTGGATTTGCAGTTACCTAAAGAAGGATACTGATGTATAAAAGAATGCGAGTAGATCAAAGAAGAGAATCTTTTAGATTCTCTTCTTTGATCCACTTCTTTTAGAACTCAAGCATTGCGTGCAGAGGGTTGGGGATAAGGATTTACTCACCACCACGCTTTGTGTGTGTCCAGACAGAAAGGAGGCAATCCAGTTGCATATATCATATAGCAGGAGCCAATTTTGTACCAAATCCTGACTTGATTTTTCATGGTCCAAAGGTGAATCACATATGATCGCTTGTTGATCAACAGCGGTAAATCCATACTGGCGATCTTTTATTAGTTGAAAGGAATAAAGGCCAGCTCATTCGTGGTAAAACGTTTGTCTTACTTCTTAAGAATTAACTGAATATGGACTAGAGTTTTGTGTTGCCTCGAAGATAATGCCTACAGTACAGTAGATGGGTCACTCATCAGGAGGAGATCAAAGGCGCTAGGATAGTCGTTAGGTTTATTCCTTATTCTAGTATGGTTGTGAATGAATTATGTGTAAGATCGTTGGTGGTGACTGCAAATTCATTGGCATTTCCTTTCTTTAAATCAACATTTAAAGAAAGGAAATCGAAACCTTCTAAATAGTTAGCAGCTTTAAAAGGACAGAGACTGCAAATAAATTTAACAGAGTGGGGTAGAGACATTTTTAGCTATTGAAGATTAAACAAGTGCAGATTCTAATTTGTAAACTCTCTTAGATGATATATCGGAACGACCATCATCACAAATGACACCTTTCCTACGAAAAGGTGAAAGAAATGTCATTGGAGAAACTCAGATGAGCTATAGTGAACGAGCTGAAATCTGAGTTTCTGTTCAGAAAAGTAAGTTTCTGAACTGTAAACAGACTTCATAGAAGTTCGAAATAGTACTACGAAGTATATTTGTGAAATTAACCTGAAAGGTTTTGGCTTCATCTCCATGTAATATACTCTTCTTTGACTTTTCGTATTATCCTTTATAAGATTAGTTGAAATTGAGAGGCCAAGAACAGGCAGTAATTAATTCCTTACTAATCTATACACATTTCACTAAGCTCTTCTACAAATCGTGTTCTTGGAAATGTCCCAGCTAAGCCTAACTTTCCAGTACACCCGACAAAATAGTGACAGCTGGTTTTCTCTAGCTGATCTGTAATCCTCTTAGAGCATTATCATCTATTCGTACTACTGATCTGAGAAATAACCAAGGGCCCTATAGCAAAGATTGTAATACAAGACAGAAACAAACTTTGACATGTGAAGATAAGGTTGTCATTTTATCTCTATACAAGGCCTTGATAAGACATCACATGGAATATTGTGCGCAGGCCTGAACTCTTTGTTTACGTGATGATTCTGATACAGTGGAGAGAATACAAAATAGCGAGTTTAAATTATATTAGGATTGTGAAATACTAATTATGAAGTTAGATTGAGGATTTATAGACTGCAGAGTGGAAAAAAGGGGTGATATGATTAAGACTTACAAACTTTTGAAAGGATCATACAGGATTTCAGTTGATGGAACTTTTCAATTCACGGAGGGTGGAAAAAGGAAAAGAGGGCATCCTTGGAAGCTGAGAATGAATTCCACTAAGAAGGTATGAGGGCTAGATTTTTCTCTTATCGAATGATGCGTGATTGGAAAGGGTTGTCATTGGATGTTGTCTGTGCAAGTAGCGTGAATAAATTCAAAAACAGGTGTGAGAGCTGATGCGAATAGTATGGCCTACTTTGATGAATTCCTGACTCCCTGGAGGTTTCTCTTAATAATAATAATAAAGTATTTAACACAATTATGAGGGCTAATGAGCATGATAACTTCTCAAAATTGGAAGAGTTACACAACCATTTATGTCCGGATTCAGATGATCAACGTGTGTTTCACAGTTTTCTTTATACGATCTTTTAATAAAAATCGACTTTTGTGTAAACTATAGTATTCTTTTTTATTGGAATTAAGACTAAAATTCCAGATCAAGCGCTCCTCTTGTATATAATTTCAGGTGGTATTTTGTCTCTGTAAAGAGACACTCACTGAGAGTGAGACACACACTCTCTGTCACTGAAAAAGGATCTTGAAAGTTGATCGAAAAAGTCTGCTCATATTTAAAAATTTATTTCCCGAAACCTAACTTGCACCTACATGTGCCTAATTAGGTGGAATTTATGAGTTTTCTTGAGGGATGTGTGGAGACACTACTCCTCTATCCCTACTTAAGTTAGTTCACTCCTGCGTAGTTTTCTTCAGTGCGATGGATAAATGTTCATGAGCTGGAAGCTGTATATCTAGCTAGATTTGTTTATTGCAGATCGACCACACTTTACCAAAATTCAGCATACTCTTCATTGTAGTAGTCAGAACATCCGTTCCATCAGGATTTTATTCTTAGGTTTAAATATATAATCGAATACAATTACATATACATTGCAATCATGCAGGTCGTCTTAGATATCTAGAGAAGAAGAATATATTCAACCCCGTTTTGGAGCGAAACATTCTGTTCATTAAAAGGAAATATACAATATCACCTCGTACACGAAACCTGTAATACGATATCCTATTGCTATGAAATCACAAGAATACAGATTAGCTATACTGTATTATTAAGCTAGGCTGTATGCTGATAAAACGTGATATAGCTAAATCGGTCCGAAAACCTAATGTGAGATGAGATAGTTTCCTAACTCTATCTTATTCCTATCACATTCCATAAATGCTTAAATTCAAATTATTCCCTTCACGTGGTTCCAATACAAAGATGGAATAAAAACATCTAGGCTCCTATGTGAAAAAAATATTTCTCTCTCCAAAAATACACACAGTACAAATGCTGCCAGCTATAACGTTTAGTAAACCACAAGATGAAACCTCTCCTAATCAAATGTTATCCCACCTGCTACATCAAACGGAGACTTATAAAACTGAATCTCAATGGAATAACTGATCCAACATTCAGAGCAAATGCTGCTGCATGCATTTCCCGTCTGAATAGTACAGACAAGACCTCTTGTGAACAGACTTGCTCAGACATTGCTGATAACCAAATCATAGTACTCTTCTTATTCGTGAGTCTCACACAAATAGAAACTTCACAGACAAATTGGAAACGAATCCCATACCGCAAAATGATACGAAACACATACACAAAATCGGAAAAATATATATTCAAGCATAAGAATTTTGAAATGGAATGTAAAAAGAACAACTAGTAAACAATCGGTGGAAACATTATGATATAAAAATAGCGGCATAACAGAAACAAGAAAATGATTAAAGAGATCGATGAATATATGCAAATATATAATAAAGAAAAACAAAAGCCTGAATTACAATGGTGATGTCTAAAGACTGGAAAAATACCTGAATGAATTAACAGTAGAAACAGGATTACAAATACATAGAGAAAACATCACCAATCTGCAACAATAATTATTGTATAGAAGAAAATGAAGAATCTTAGGAATTGCAAAATTAAAAATATGTTTAAAATAAAACTGCCTCAGAGAAGAGAATTTACTAAATTTTACTAAAACTAAATATAAATGAACATATTAAAATAAAAATGGAAGAACATAGGAAATTAGCGGACGACAAAGAAAAACACAGGACAAGGGCCATCAGAAATTTGAATGAACGCGTATAGCAAATAAACAATAACTGAGGTAAATACAGAAAATGGTTATCTTACAGTAAATAGAAAATAAACTGAATTATAAGACAAATAATGGCAAAACTAAAAGAGAAATTAGAACTTTAAACTGGAGTAACTATGTAAGAGCACTAGATTCACAGGTAACGAAATCTGAAAGACATTAAACATAATTTCGATTTAACACAAAAATGAATGGACAAATAAAAATTATGGAAAAACAGATTCTTCTTCTTTTCTTCAAGGATTATTCATTTGCCTGTTCCGGCTTCACTGGTCTCCCCTCTCTCTCTCTCTCTCTCTCTCTCTCTCTCTGGTCTATATCTATCCACCTCTTTTGGTAGCTGATATCTTTCCATCCCCAATAGATGTTCTTTCCATTTCTCTCTATATTCCTTGATCTTTTCGTTTGCGTTATAAATATCTAGTTATTTTCTGATATCTTTATTTCTTATATGTTCCAATTTTGTACGTTCTTTAATTGTTCGTAAAATCGCATCTCTGCAGTTTGTGTTTTGCTTTCATCTTTCTTTTTAATAGAAAGATAGAAATGAAGATAAGGATGTTAAAAACTCCTAACTCTATAACCAAGAACTTATCATCCAAGACGAATTATTTGAATTTTTAAGAAATAATTTAAATATATGGAAAATATAGAATATAAAATTATGATCACTTATTAACATAACTGATCGCTAAATCTGTTGGAAAAATCTGGGACTGAGGAACATCTCAAACAACCGAAAGAATTTCGATTACATTTGCTTCTTCATTAAAGAGGATAAGTCAAAATTTCAAATTATTCAGTTTTATATTTAAAATGGTCGAGAAGAATTTAACTTATTTTTCGCTTAAATTACCAAAAAGTCTAAAATATAAACCAAAAGGAAAAATGTAGAAAAATATCCTTAAAGGGATAACCGGAATTGTTCAGAAGGGCCTATGTCGTGAAAGAAAAGACAGCAACTAATATATACCTTTTTTTTTTTTTTTCACAACATGAGATTCACATTTCTTTATTAATCTGGAGTACATGACGTCACAAGAACAAATAAATTATTAATAAATTAATAACAAAGTGAAAAAAAATCACTGTTAATAATTTTATCAATTCCTTCAAGCATAGATAAAGTTATTTATGGAAAGTTAAAAACTAGCACGTGTTAACTAACTATCGTTTGAAAATTACGGTAAACTCACTGCTTTTAGTAATACACGCTTGTGATTAAACTGTATTATCATCTTCGCTCACTGTGTGCGCGTATTCATGCGCCCTGGAACCCTTCGGTGTTTTTCCCCGCTGTCCAAGTACTGCTTTGGTTTATGTTAAGCGTAACATTGAATATGGAATAAGAAAACTAAAATTAGCGCCTGTGTTAACAACATTCCCGGAAAGATGTTTATTAATAAGGATAATAAATATTCATTTATTCGCGTACCAAAGAAAGAAACAACGTGCACTTTGAAAGAAGTCTCGAAGTAATCGATAGCTTGCGAATTTACCAAAACTTTCTGCACGACATGCGTTGAAACTCTTACTACTCAAAAAGACCGTACTGCGAATCGTCTATATCCACCTTTTATTAGTTCTTTTGCTTAGAGGTTCGGTGATTTGAAAGCACTGTTACGAATTACCACTGGAATTAGAATTATCGACCATATTGTCAAGTGCATTCTCGCGAATGCCGATAATAAGCAACAATAGAAGGCAAAGCTGAAATTGTAGTAAGTGAAAACAATTGTTATGTTAAATATGCTGTCTCTGTAAGACTTAGATGAATTAGAGGGACTGGAATGCTGAACAGAATATTCTGAACAAACAGACAGCTAAACATCGACGTCCTTGGAATTCATAAATTGTGCAATAGTCATTTGTGACCTAGGATAACAGATCCATAAAATTCTGAGTATTTCTGCATAGGATTAGGAAATGCGGGGGACTAAGTAAGCCAGAGAAGATGTCTAAAGGTTGCAGAACTATAGTTAGACGATCAGTCTAGATAAACGTATAAGAGATTGTAAGATCATAATCTGCTGAAGATGTATCACGATTTAAAAAACTTTTACGACTCATAATTTTACGCAGATGCATTCTATGCCTAAAATCCTAGTCTCACAGAACTAAATGTTTCCAACCTAACTGCTGTCCTGCCATCTCAGCATAATCCAGAGATTTAGCAATACCTGTCCGGAAAGAGGCTTTCTCGATAACAACCACTGCAGTTTGTACGGAATGTTTCTGCCGACACCACCTCCTTTCTTACTCAGTGAGCCTATTACTCTCCAATTTCTACCGACTAGGTTCGTGTTCCCTAAACTTAATTAGTTAAAGGAGGTTTTCCAACCCGGAGTTGGTCTGGTTATACAATTTCATCTATACCATGCATAACTAAGCACACAGGTGACCAGCAATCATCTTTCGGTGATACGTCGCATTTATAGGAATCAACATCAGGCATGATGGCTCTAATAACAGCGTGCTTATTTGTTTTTCTGTCATCGTTATTTAGGCGGTAGATGATTCTCTTCTCCTGTTGTATTAGAGGCTCGAAAGAAAATGTTTCGTGTTTAAAGAATGGTTACAAATGATCTAACTCACACTTTCTTGAAACTATCCTAGTGAAAACACACCCATCCTTTAATTTCTTAAGCAACAGTTTATGTAAGCTCTGAACATTGTAGCGTAGCTCTATGCGCGATTGAACTGGCTTAATGGAGATACCGCGGAGATTTTCAGTATAGCATTGATCTGCATTTCGTTTAGGAGCATGCATAGCAATATACTGTGCAGTTCATTCACTGCGCACCAATTGTTCTTCCTTCAAAAATAGAGAAGTCGGCTAGTTGGCATGCGCAGTTGAAAGGAATATTATACTCCTTCCCCATGTTATTAACCTTTCTAATGCAATTTCTGCCACTCAACCTTTCAAAGATTAGTAATCTGAAGTAAGGTTAATTGGCGAGAAGAATAATTTGCTAAGTTTGCTGCTGTTAACCCAAAATTTCTGTAGTGAATCGCCATCGTGCTGAAATGGAATTTTCAATTGATCGCTGATGTTCTTTCTCGATAATTAATTATAGCATTAATTACGGCATCGCTTGGTGAGGGTAGCAAAATGCAGCATGCGCAGCTAATGAGGGGAAAAAATCCCAGAGAGTTTCTTTCGAAACTTGACCCGTAAGAGAAATACTGACGATGGAAAGATAATATTGGTGTGAAAAGTAGACTATCATCCTAAACGTCGGTTAGTTCTTGAACTTGGAATTTCGAGAGCAAAATTCTCCAAAAGAAATCTATACAAGTGTACCAACTTCCTGCAAAGGCTTCCCAAACGTGCAGCATTGAAAATGAGCATTATCCTAACCAACCTCGCATCAAGTCGATTTTTGCTAGTCGCAATGCATCCGCGATTCTACAATTAACACACCCTGCGATATACACAGACGTGAAATAACAACTTGCACTATTCGAAGAGTGTTGCTAAGAAACGGACACTTCTTCGTGTTCCCTTTCAAAAGTTACTCTTTGTACCAGTAAAGAAATGTACGACGAAGAATGCAATCATGCTTTGGACAGTGTCTAATTTATTCCAGGTGCATTATTACTGAGTTTTAACACATTCATTCA
Source organism: Typopeltis vanoorti (assembly GCF_054136105.1). Classification (NCBI taxonomy): domain Eukaryota; kingdom Metazoa; phylum Arthropoda; class Arachnida; order Uropygi; family Thelyphonidae; genus Typopeltis; species Typopeltis vanoorti. The sequence continues at coordinate 11,378,267 of NC_143554.1, forward strand.
CCGCAGATGCTAATCCACATCCACCTATTGAGATGTCCTAGGATCGTTCAGCCACTTCGCTATCAGGGCGTGCAGCCAACAGTCTGCAGGTGTTGGGGAAAAGCAACCATTATTGATCGATCACTTTTTTTGCTGGACAAGCACACGATGTCTTTGCAATCTGCATTATTCACGGAAAGTAATTAGACGTTTTCTGACTATCAACTACGATATGTATGAGAAATATTAAATGCGCGCGTAAAAGGTAAGCTAGTTATTATTCGTCAAACACTATCTGTGATTTGTCTCGCTCCATTATCTGCGCTTTATATCAAGTAATTAACGTAAGGATTTGGTTGGCCTTTCCAATTTAAATGGAACTTGAAACTTTATTAACTTCCGAAACCCTCTGATTATAAGTGTTCGCCCCAAACCGTTGTTACCGAGCAAGACGCCACAACGACTTGTCTTTGTCTTTGCATAATTAACATACTTAAGCTGATTTCGCTTCATTTTGCAAGGTTTCAAGGAACAAATTCCAGCACCCTACCGTTTCCTGGAAATCTTGCCTTCAAGTGTATTAATATTTCATCAGCGCGTGCTACTGTAACGTGTTACTTTACCTTGGTCTCTTGGGAAATAATCTAACGAGGTGATAATTTCTATCAGAGGTGTTCGAGCAATGGCTCGTGTTCCCGTGTCAGCGCTGGAGAAACAGGTATGCTCTGCGTGCTTAATACTGACATCAGGTGTAAAGGTGAGCGAAATGATTATTGTGTTTGCGTTCTGAGGCAGCCAGTAATCATATTGGGGTGAGGTTAATTAAATTCTTAATTATTTGACCCAGGTAAACAAAAAAAAAAACACAATTAAATTGGTTTCTATACAATACGAATTACGAGAATACAGCTACTTCGAGCTCTTCCGAACACGTATCGGATGTTCTTTCGACTACAGATAACTTTATAATGAAATTTCCCACATTTCAGGCTAGCGATGTTCCTTTATATGCAAATCAGACATATATGTAAAAGTACAATTTGGTTCAAGAAATATAGTTCACTTCGCGTGAAACTTCGCTGAAAATTTACTAAAAACATCTCTTGCAGTTATCACTCGCTGCTCGCAGTAAGCAGTATTTTTTTTCAAGCTATGCATTGCATAGTGATACCAGTCCTCAATCTCGATATATTTGTGCCAGAAAATGATAAATTACAAGTGATCCGGAACATCAACTTTTATTCGATGCACATCTCCTCCCCCAAGTGAAATTAATTGTGCATGTGGATAGAAATATATTGGATAACTGCGGAGTCTGTTATTATTGATCACTTCTGGTTTAAACTATATGAATTCCGAATCTCTCTCTCTCTCTCTATCGGCGTTTTGTATAACTTATAATTTCTCTTTTGCAATCCATAACTTTCAGCTGAAAACCAATGAACGTCTGTTTCAGCTGCCCTACTTGCGCTCTTTCTTCTCAGACAATATTTTATAAAGACAGTGTTATTCTTATTCCAGTGAATGATTTCGTCTAACTTCGGTTTCCGTTAGTGGCTTCTTCAAATAACGAAGTTCGCTTTGTAACATAATCAAAAACTACAGACCCACCAATGCGCACATCGTTTCTTATCTTAATAATAAATCACCAGTGCTTTTAATTCCACAAAAGGCAGGAGTAGGCGGCACTCTTGAACGTTTGGAAAATCGGTTAGCAGTCACTTTGCATTGCCAGAAGATCGCCAGCTTACTGAATCTCTAAGATTTAGTATGCTGGATTCAGTATGAGAGAATAAGGCAAATGAAGCCATTTCGTGTTCCTAATCTTAGCTAGTATTACTGTGTGAATATTGTAATGAGCTCTAAGGTCGTTTTTTATTTTTTTAGTAGAAAATACTCAGAGTTATTTTTTCCTACTTGCCTACGTCAAACATCAACTACCATTAGAATTAAGTGAAATGATGCTTTTGATCGGTACGTTTGGTTTTAATAGCATAAGAAGCAATTAAACTATTAGACCAGAATACGCTGGACTATGTTTGTCAACCGGCTTGTTTTTCGGTCAGTCGAAACAAAAAAAAAAAAAAAAAAAAAAAAAACGAGTTGACAAACGTATAAATCATTATAAAAGAATGATAAAATTAAAGCATACATAAAATAAAATGTTATCATTTTAAGAAAAATCTATCATGTGCGCTAAACGCATAGCATATAAAAATATCCCCACATTAGAATAACAACTGGTTCGAATCATTTAAGCGTATTTAAAATCACCCATAAAGAAATGATCACCGGCAATCATAAAAAGATGCGATTCTCAATAAGCACTCTTGGATAAGAGATAGCATTCATCATCACAACAACTGACCCTCAAGCCTTTCGACTTATGTATTTCACATAATTTTCTTCACATAAAATAGTCCAACAAAAACGAATATTTTAAAGTGCAAATAAACATTAAATATCTTTAAACTTCAGACCAGAGGGAAATTATCATTTCAAATTGCTTTGCCAATATAAATATCTTGCAGTTATTGCTGGAAATATTTAATTTCATATCGTTTTGCCAATAAAAAACTTTCGGAGAAAAACTGATTCCACCACAAAAATTACCTTAGTAACTGTTATCGTACATTACAGTTTGAACTGTCACTTTTGGATATTTTCGTATTCATCTCGCTATGGCCCATTTATTTATTTATTTTTTAAATTTTTTTTTAGATATAGACCTTTGTTGCGCATATTTCTGCAAACGCTACAACTGATGCCACAAATGAAACAATTCCACAAAATTTAATAGAGATCCTAAATAAAAAAAATCATCTGAACAGTGGGGAATTATTAGTTAGCAGTTCATTTTGGCTAGATTTTGTCAATATAAATATCTCTGTAGGACGATAAATTAAAACTCACTTGACTAACCTTCAAAAAAAGTGTTATAGTTATAAATATCTCTGTACTGGTATAACCAATTGAAACTCACAAACAACGTCTTATGTACATTCTAAACACCACAGTTTAACTACCATTCACTAAAATATATATATATAATCTATTTACTACAATATATATACGCTCGCACATTTTCTGAAAAGCACCTAATAATAAAATAAAATCTCATTTAAAAATAGCAAAGCATCGCTAAACATGATAGTTCAAAACGGGACATGGAAAACAACTTATATATCAATATGATGGTTAAAAGAAGTAAATTTACGCATGAATGTCTTTAAATAATTTTGCCAAACTCTGCTATATATATGTGTGTGTGGTTGTGTGTGTGTAGAAAGTTTTTTTAACTTGGGTATACCATTTTAAAGATACCAAGCAATTTTATAAGCTAGGTTTTAATCCTTTTTTTTTTCAAGTAAGCAAACAGACAAGTAAGTCAAGTTTGCGCCTGAACATAGTTCTGAGGCAACTCGTGGTGAAGGTGGAGTAAGCTCTGATCACTTTCCTTAGTATTTCCCTCTAATGAAAGTGATCAGATCTTACTCCACCTTCACCACGAGTTGCCCTTTGCGGAGATGTAAAGGATTAAAACCTAGCTTATAAAATTGCTTGGTATCTTTAAAATAATATACCCAAGTTAAAAAAACTTTCTACATCTTACTTTCATCCTGAGATTTTTATTTAATAAGGTAAAGCATCTTGTGGCAACTTGTTTAGGTAAAATGTATAAGCTCTGCATTACTTCAACCTTGGCATTTTTGGGTCTGGCTCCCACTGATGAAATCTCAATAAAGGTCGAAACCAGTCTGGGTAGTGGCCCTTGCCTTTAATTCATAGCATCATACATCTCCGCAAGGGGGTGTGCTTTGCATTAGGGGGAAATACTAAGGAAAGTGATCAGAGTTTACTCCCCCTTTACCAAGTTGCCTCAGACTTGAACTATGTTCAGGCGCAAAGTTGACTTATTTGTCTGTTTGCTTCACTTGGGAAAAAGGATTAAAACCTAGCTTATAAAATTGCTTGGTATCTTTAATATATATATATATATATATATATATATATATATATATATATATATATATATATATAATTATGGACCGCGTGTTTCGGAATAGGACACAAATATCTGATAATGATGCAGCAACAGTATGAAATTTAAATTTCTAACTTGTTGCAAAACACTGAATTATCACTAATGCTGTTTTTAATTATTTGTCATGGTAACTATAGCAACTGTTGCTTAATTTGAATATTCTTCGTCTATGCGAATTATTCAAAGTTTATATACTATTATTTAACTTATTCTAAATATTAGTTTCAGAAACGCATTCCTGATGACTCAATGAAGCATACCTTGATTAAGACAAAAGCGAGCTACAAAACTTCCAGATAGTGTTGAGTTATGATTGGCTTGTTAACGTTTGGTTTCTCCGCAGAAAGTGTTGTTTGTTTTCCCGCAAATAAAATCGCCTAAACATAACGAATCAAGCTTCTGCGAGTAACTAGAAGCTGTCAACTGCTGGTGAGAATGCTTAACTCACTTTCAGTGAAAAGATGTTATAATTTCCCACTTCGTCGAAAGAGATCAGAAGCCAGGTTTTCAACTAAAACGGGTTTCGTTGTTACGCACGAGATTATTAAATAATAATTACTTATTATTTAATAATCTCTCTGATTATTAAATATTATTAGTAAATGAATATTATTAATATATACATGTTAATTCTTGGAAGTAATTATTCATGGTAAAAATTGGAAGAGGATCCAATAATAGTTATGTACAACAATGAAAGAAACTTCGTTTCAAGATGGGGAAATAATAAAATTACAATAAACTACTGTAAGTCTCACTTTTGTAGAGAAACCAGTCGTTTTTTTTTTTTTTGGAGTTTGTACAAACAAGAATTTGATTTTATAAGCCGTATTCTTTCAGTGTCATGGATGAAGATATCGGTTGTCGTGTACGTGTAGCAGAGATCACAGTAGTTCTCCATCCGTTCAATCATTTTGAAGTCGGCGCTGGAATCTTGCAGAAACCAGAGAATGTATATTCTAATTTAGTAATGCTCTTCGTTGCGTTTATTTATGCATTTTCTAAACTCGAGCAGACTGCAAAGTTTCTTGGTAACCATACATGATGGTTATGCCGATTTTGAGTCATTTCTCGTATTTCTATGCATTTCAAATAAAATGTATGCATTACTTTGTCATGTTATGTACATTGTATCCATTTTATTCACCAAATGAGAAGGTATTTTGTTTCTTTGCGTTGTTGTCGTCGAAGGTGCTTCTCCAATTCTCAGAACCAAAGTAAATAATAACAGTAATAAAACATTCTCTCTCTCTACTTATCTACCCCGCAACTAACATACTCAAGACATTTTTATGGGAGGTTTAAACATCATTTAATAGAACATTTTCAGATAACTGAGGCGTAGTTTCTAGATAAACCAAAGGAAAACATTACTCTAGTTAAAACTAACGTACGTTACAGTGGAATCCTGCAGCAGGTAAATTATCTTCGCATCGATCTTTGAGAGCACGAACCGCAGTGGCCGCTGTTTCTCAAAAGAAAATTGCTTTGAAATTAAACAACATGATTGAAACATAGAAAAGTTATTCGCAAGTTTTCTTCATTATTTATTAATATGCCAAGTGAGATTTTACGTAAGAGACGATCGCTTCATTTTGTACATCGATAATAACTTGTCAAGGACTGCGATCAGCGTAGATTGCATGAATATTGAACGTGCTGCGTAAACGTGTCTTAGCTGGCTACTACTCGAAGACATTCGTGAAGGCTTTTCTAAAGAAGCTTAAGAGTTTATAATTAAGTACTGAGTAGAGATACTTGGGTGAGTCACGTATGACGCTGTAAGTACGGTGACTACAGCCGAATTAGGTCATCACTCTCATTACGTTACATAATACAATGCACCATACCAAGAAGAAGACGCTGATCTTCCAGTTTATAATAAATCTCTGACGTGTGTCATAGCTGCCACTCCCATCAACAGTATTTACGACTTGAAAACTGTTGAGGCTGACAATTACTCGATTTGTAATTGTCAGCCTCAACTAGCTCAGTTAGTATCAAAGATGCCATTTGGTTAGAAACACCAAAGTTCGAATGTTGTCAAGGATGCGAGGAACTTTTAAAAGTGCTTTTCAACGTAAGATTTATTATTCCGTCACATCCATAAGTGAAAGGGTTATTCCTCCATGAAATGTGTGTGCTTTATCCGACAAAACAAACCAGCCAGAACAGACGCAATACAATGGCCTTATGCCCATAGCAGCTTCGGCTGTAATTCTAAAAATCCCAGTTAGCGACTGCTGTGCTTTTTTTTTATTTTTTTTTATTTGAAGTTATTTAGAATCAGGGTAGAACTAATGCAAGTGTCAGTATTAAGTCTTAATTGCATGTTTTCCTGGTCGCCTGTTTTGAGGGATAAAAAACCAGCTTCCAAGTGGAAAACCTCTGCTCCCACCACCACACAAAATAGCCAACGCACTGTCACTTAACTGTACAGCCCTAATAAAGGTTCTTTTCGCCCTAGTCGACATGCGAACCCATTTCTTTCCACCTAAAGGACATCATCAGTACTGACTGTCCAACGGTGTGGCTCTCCTTCAATACAGAAAATAATAGCTTAGCGATCTACTAGGAATAGCACTTCGTCAGCGCAGTAGCGACTGAAAAGAACTGGATTTAAATCCCGTCCAAGTCGCAAGGAATATTTGTGGAGGTAGAAAGATTCCTCACCCCTGCAAAGTAGACACAACGACCTGAGAACACATGCTTATTGATACAATATGCTTATATAAAGCCACGTTACTTGTTCGCTATATACTACCGGATCGAAGATAGGATTGGGCTAAATCTTAATCTTCAGGATTCATTACTGACACCACTTAAGCCAAAGTTAGTATTCATGTAACTTATTCAACTCATTCCAATGGACTGACCAAAGCTGAGATACGAAATCCTAACACACACACACACACACACACAGACAAAAACAAAAAAAAAACCTGAAAGTAAATGTGATGTTATTAAATCAGATGATGGAACTAAACACCACATTAATATTTGAAGAAAATTTCAAGATGCATATATTGAAACTTACGTTCAGGTTTTCTGTAAGAACATATACGTCGTATTGTCGAAGTGAAATAAATCACATTGGTTTTAATGCGACTCCCACCACTCATTAAATGTCGTAAACCTACATCAGTTCCGCGGGTGGGATATTGATTTTTTTTTTTTTATCATTTCATTTATGTTTTTTTATGTATTTTTTTATTGTTTACATAGTGTACAGCAGTGGTTCCTACTCTAGAAACCAAACATCGAACTTTTTCAGGCGTCCAATAAGCGACAAGGTGGTCTCACACCGGGCGATTAAAGTCATATCCCACTTAAGAAAATCACAAACATCCATGCCTATAGCAGGATTCGAACCCATAGCCGGTTGGTCAGAAAACAGATACGGTAACTACTTGGCCAGTCAGGCTGGCAATTACACAAAAATTGACTAATATTTAAATGCTGACGTTTTATTTAAATTTATAATATTTAAATGCTGACGCTCAGGCTTGCGCTGTCTAGGTACTAAAAACACGCATACACATGCGCGTACATACGGTCAACAAAAAACTAAAATGGCTGAACCCTTGACACTAGATATGTAAGTTGTGGTGCTCTTGGGACAATGGGATAATCAAGCTGGGCCAAAATTTGTTTAAAAATAGTCCTCAGTTCCCCTGAAGTTCACAGACTCTTAGTGGACTTCAGTCGATATGAGGAACACTCTTTGTGATCTGAAATTAGAGCAGTGTAGATTGCATTCTTCTAACTGATGAAGTGGTCTTTTTCAAGAGCATGATGTGAAATTCAGTATTTTAGAACTCAAAATGCTGTTTCCTTATGACTTCTAGCTGTTCTAATCAAGCATATTAGATTCCTTTTTTCTCTTTAACTGCTTCGTAACACACAGCATTGCGTGATGTAACCTGGATTCTTTAGCAAGTTTACCTGTTGAGAAGGATGAAAAACCTGAATGTGCCAAGAACGCTGCAGCGCCATATGAGATTACTTAATTTTCTCTTAGGAATCTTTTATAATCATCATCATCATTCATGCATGTCAAGGATTTAGGCCTAGCATGGCCTGTTCTGGCCTTAGAAGTCATCGTTGAATCGTTTAAGAGAACGTCCTGGTTTTCTTTTTCCTAATGGCTTGTACTTTAAGGCTTGTTTTGGTAATCTTTCTGTTTTCATTCTTTGAACGTGTTCCATCCATTTATGTTTATTTTTTTTAATTTTTTCTATTACTGGTTCTCGGTTTAATTCTCTCATAATTTATTTTGTGATCAAATAGGGTATACTTTGCAGTTTTTTTCATAAACTTCATTTCTGCTGTTGTTAATCTTTGTTTGTCTTTTTGTTTTATTGTCCAGATTTTGCTTCCATACATTAGGACTGGTAGGGCTAATGTATTCTATATATTTTTAGTCTGGTTTGTTTTTGAACTAGGTTTGGTTTAAATATAGAGTTATTTACACCTGTTATTTTTAAATATTTTGCAATTTTTATGTTTATATCTTTTTCATTTTCATATGTCATCATACATCCAAGGTAGTTAAATGAATTCACCTGTTCTAATATCTTGTTATCTAATACTATTTTAGTTCTTACTGGATCTTGTCCTTTAAAGGCCATAGTTTTTGATTTTCCGTTGATATTATCATACCATAATCTTTGGATATCTCATTTAGGTCTAAAATAGCTTTCTGTAAGTTATCTTCAGAATTTGTAATTATTATTTGGTCGTCGGCAAAAAGGAGAGTGTTTAAGTTCACTGTAGGAGAGTGTTGAATTTCTTAATGTAAATTTTTATTTCATTTAAGCAAATATTAAAAAGAGTTGCTGAAAGGGGACATCCCTGTCAGACCCCTTGGTTTATCTCTCTCGTATGTGATAGCTCGTGATTTAATTTTATTTGTATTTGATCATTTTCATATATACTTGTGATAGCTTTTACGATATTATTTGGTATTTGTCTTTCTTTTAATATGTTAAATAATATGTTTCTTTTAACTTTGTCAAATAAAGTCAATAAATGCAATATGTATTTCTAAATTGTATTCTCTTCTTTTCTCTATTATTAATTTTAGGCAAAAGGCCGGGTCTATACATGATCGTCCTTTTCTAAATCCATTCTGTACTTCTAAAATAAAGTTTTGGAATATTTCATTAGTATGCTATTTAAGATTCTGCTATATATTTTGTTACAGGAATTTAGCGTACTGATACCTCTATAGTTTTTAGGGTCATCTCTATTACCTTTTTTAAAGACAGGAATCACAATTGCTCTTTTTCATTCTGTTGGGGGATACCAGTTGAATAAATTTTATTTAAAAATAATAAGAGTCTTTCTTTGAGTCTTGTTCCTGCATGTTTATATCTTTTATAATGATTCCTTTTATTCTAATTGGGACCAAATCAAGATAGATCTTTCTGATCAAAGGAATACTTGTTATTCGTCTTCCCCGACAGCACTGTTGCAGATACCAGTGTGAAAGTTATTTAGAGTTTGCTGTTTCAAGTTCAGTGCGGTCATGGAGACGAAATTTTTCCAGCCGTGGAGAGTAATGTTTAGGAAATGTGTAGTTTTAGGACAAGATGGGGATGTAAAGTATTTGCTAGCGGTCTACAATAAATCGAATACATGAAAGAGCTTTTCGACTGCCTTGTAACGAACTATCAAAGACTTTAAACTTCCCGCTTTTTGTCTTTCAAATGCAATACTTATTCTAGAATGATGTTACAAAGTCTGAGGACTGGAGCTTCGAAGTCACTGGGCCAGATGACAAAGGCGTGGTCTGGTTTCAAACCAGGATTTGGGTTCGAGGAACCGAATTCTTAACCAAAGCCTCAAAAGAAAAGAACACAAAAAATGTACATAACACTCTAGCGTGACCAGTTGTTATTTCGATCTTATTGACTGATATATAGAATACAGAGAGTTGTTCATTAGGCGATCGAGAAACGGTGAAACAGCGAAGTCGTTAAACTGACCGTAAGGAGGGAGAATACTATATTGATAAAAAAAAGAAAACATTAAGCTTAATTAGATAGAAATTAAAGACGTAACAAGATACAGCTCATTTAAATGCGGAGGCTAAATCCCATCCCAAGGCCTCCGACGTGCTTGGCTGCATCCTGATTCATTAACTTATTGACGGAAGTAACAAAAGCGAAATTAATGAAATAAATTATGGTGATATAGAAAGGTAATACGTATATTGACAAAAATAACTAATATAAAAAACTAAATTAGTATAATCGGTCAGTGTTGAATAACGACTTATATTCCGTAGCGTTTGTTTGGCAACACGTGAACTTCTATCCCGGGCACTCATTAAAATTAAGAGTACTATTAATTGTACAACAGAAAATTCCAGTTAACACACGCACACGTTAAATGTGATGTTTCTACGAATAATAAATTTTGTTAGTCATTTCAATTGTCGCTTTCCATTAGTATCTACCAGCAAAGAGCAATTATCTTGATGGTTTGGTTTCACTTGAGAATTCCAAGAGTTTCAGTTATCTTCATGGAGAATGCATTTCCGCGGTGAGAGTTTACAGTCGCATGAAGATCTAGTTTATGCTCCAGCGATAAATACCGGGAGCAGTTTCTGGCATTAAATTTTATCGTTTAGTTGCCTTCAGGCTTCTGAGCCACCCTATAGGGTTCCTGCTCTGTTTACTAAATATGGTTGTGTTTGCTCAGTTACTTTTTAATTATCTTTTCCTTCGCATTTCACTAGTCAGTGATAAGCTATGAAATCAGCTCACGGAGTGGGGAGGACTCGTGAAGCATAATAAATTCTAGGAGCTACTTCAGCACATTTTGGCTTTTATATTCATAAGAACAATGGCTAACGCATAAAATAGCATGCATGAATGAAGGTAATCGAATAGCTCATCATATCCAGGGATTTAACGTTTCGTGATGGAGGGTCTAAATATTGAACGAATAGAAGAGATGTGACGAATGAGAAAACGAGTTAAATTCGCCAATACTTCAACAGCCTAAAGTTGATAATGCATTACACGCAATATTAATAGTGTATTCGGTTGGTAGCTGGATTACTTTTGAAATGAGTTTTAATATCATCAGAGTATTTAAAATTAGTACAGTTTAATTATTTCAAATTCCATTTTTAGAAAAACAATTCTTCCTTTATTACTATATATATATATACAGGGTGTTCGGGATAAATTTGACAGTTTCGTAAGGAAAAAGAAAATCTTCTTTGTATCTATTAAATTTAATGAATTGACAAAAAAACATTACAGGCAGAGTTAATTACAATACTATCAACAAGATTTACTCAAAATAACCACCATTAGCATCGATCACAGCTTCAATTCTGCTTCGGAACCTCGAACAAGCTGATGCTACAGTCTCCCTGGGAAGGGCCGCAAAAAATGTTTTAATTTTATCCATTAACTGGGCTTTTGTATTACTGGAAGTGCGATTGGTGTCTTTTTCAACTGCGCCCCATACAAAATAATCCATGGGGTTAAGGTCTGGGGAGTTTGGAGGCCAAACATTTGGACTGGTGAAGTCGTAGAAATTTTCAGACAACCATTTTTGACTTTTCCCAGAGGTGTGGCAAGGGGCCGAATCCTGCTGCCATACATACGGCCTACCATTGGCTACCCTTGTTATCCAGGGCTTGACTACAGTTAGCAACTCCACGAACAAAGCCCGAATTCCAATGCCTGGGTTCTTCAACACCTGTTCCTGCAGATTTGCGAGGAATTCTGCTGTACGAATGCAATCAGATCGTCTGCTAGGGATCTTTCTTCTTGCTACATCCTCGTAGTCACCATTGCAAGTCTCTAATTCATGCCTGATTGTTTTTACTGTATTCAGGGAGCATTGGGCAGCAGTCGTAATATCCTTATTTTGATGGCGGGCACGAATCATCATGATACAAGTTATTCTCTTCCATGATTCAGGTGGGTTCCAGCTATCCATCCTTTCTGACATCTTGTATATGAATGAAGAAGGGTCCAAACTTTTAAATGAAGAGAAGTGTGTGTTAATACATGTAACTTACGGAAAAATATAATTAATTATAAATATGTCAAATTTATCCCGAACACCCTGTATATATATATATATATATATTACACAATTAAAATAAGAATTGTGACGTTTCGACAAATAAAAAAATCTGCATCTGCACCCCACTGATGTGCTTGTAGGTCTCTTGACCTCTCGTGTATGGAATCAATATAAATAATAATAATAATAATAATAATGAGGAGTTATTCGAATATACGTGGTCTCAGTTCCAACCTCATATTTACTGCACAGATCAAGCAGAGAGATGCTAAGATATTTGCAATCTTATACACATAGTTCACATGCTTACCAGTTCCAACAAGAACACACTCATCCACGCATTGTCTGTCATTACAATGCCAAGTGGGATGATCTTTTTTTTTTTTTTGATCCAAACATTTGCTTGAACGTATTATTAGAACAAATGGAAAATTTATTCTCTGTTTCACTTAAGTCCATGCACCTGTTACAAGTCTTCATAACAGAAAACTCGGGCGTATCACAGGCTTTCATCGAAATCTCCATAACTGAAGCTCAATATTGTTCCAAATAAATGGCCAATGCATTCATAATCGACTTCAAAATGTCTTAAAGCAGAAAACGGCGGAGATGACACTTCGGTATTCTCTCGTGTCTGTCTTCTGCAACTTGGGTCACAGTTTTATATTCTGGACTCGCATTACTTGTGATCGTGAACCTATCTTTATATTCAAACATCGCAAATAAAACTAGAGTTACTATATCTTTGATATATTAACGATCTTCTCAACTGATTGTGCATCGACTAACAGCTTTGCTGTTGACATTTCGCTACAATCGCCTATCTCATTTCACAAACCTTACGCTACATAAATTACCAAAACTTCCAGAACAGCAATTTCAACAATCCTAAATTACCTCACTTTTGACATCTTACATCTCTGGACAAGCTGAAGTTTCTCTTTTTTATAATAAGTCTAGCTTCCACTTCTTTTACATAAACACATTGCAAATATCGCATCATCGGTACCCACAAATTAGGTTCTTTGTTTTGTTCAAGGAGTTACTTTATTTACTTCTGAACAGATATTAACCTCTGTACGAATTGCAAATCCGAAAAGCAGTTGAATGCTGTTGCCACATTTAGGGTGATTCTCCTAAAATAAAATCTCTATAATAATTGGTAATTGGGTTGATTGTGAATTTCCCATCTCTCTCTTTCACACAGATGTTTAGTTTCTACTGCCGAAATTTCTACAAATACTTTCAATGGTCACTGTTCATCAGAACTGGCATCATTAATTCCCTTTCTCTTCGATCTCTTAACATATAGGCAACAGCTCCTCAATACTCTCCAAATTGACAAAACAGGTTTGCCCTCTTCGTTCATTCCTTCTTGTTCGAATGTCTTAAAAGTATAGATCTGCCAATTCGGATGACGACTATGAACATGCTCTCAAACTGTGATCTATAGATAATACGAGGTGAATCAACAATACCGCGTTCACACAATCATTTAAATTCTCTCTTCTGCAGGGTGTGAAGAGGTGGAATTTTTCGAAAGCTGTTAGGAATATTACCCGAGATGTTAATGGTATGTTATGGCTGAGAAAAGGGCGCTTGAATTGAACACACCCGCCTAGTTCTTGGATGAACAAATACATATGAATACGCGAAAAGAAAAAGATTAAACGTAAGTTGTTCCAGAAGAGAAATTTAAGACTGTAGACTGAGTACCTTTTTTTTTGTAAGAAAAACGGTCGGATTGAATTTTGCTCGCATTCAAAGTTTCGTTTCTAGGTTGTTTATTCTTAATCAAAAATGGTCTGTCTAGAGATCGGTATTTAAGAATTTGTGGGTAGAGAAAAAGATGATTGAAATTTTATTGTTTTAGATGCTTTTCATAAATTGTGTAAGCGCCATAATATTAGACCCTTTTTGTCACTTGGTCCGTATTCCTCTACCATGGATGAATGGACTTTATGGAAATTCGGAATGTGAAACCTTTTACGAATATTTTCCAAACCTTTGGGTGTCATTTTAATCCAACTATTTGCCTGGGAAAATTCTTGTAAAACGTAAGGTAATAACGCCACCTTGTTCAGATGGAATGTAATAAGAATTGGAATTTCCGGTCCGTTGAGTTCTGTTTTTGTTTTAATCCGACCACTGTTATTAGCAGAATGATTCCAAATGAATTACATCAATTACAATTTTAGTAGCAAAATAAGTACATAAAAAAAGAGATCTCTCTAGTGTGCATAAGCCAAAATCGGTTCCATGATCAGGTTTTGCAATCATGATTGATACCACTATACGAGAATACGATTACAAACCACAAACACTCTCTTTTAAGAATATATCCTTACATTTTTATGTACTGATAATTTTCAAATGAAAAGATGTTCTGTATCAAAGATTAAATCGGAGAAGGTCTCCGATATTCCTAAGCTATTGTCGTTTTGGAATTACGGCCGAAGGTCTCATAAAGACTTCGCCTTCTCTCTCATCTCTACACGATGAGAGAGAAAGCTTTATGAGATCCTATGGAATACCTTACAGATATCACCTGAATTTCTCTGAACTTATCAGCAGATTCAGTCCAAATGTATATGGTAAAATCAATAAGACAATATATGGATTCATTGAAGCAATTGACAGTAGGGGTATCTAAAATTAGGTCGCAAGGTAATATATAATTACATGATAACCGATCATATATACAGGGCGGTTCAAAATTCCACGTACAAACTTTGAGGGGAGGTAGAGAACATCAAAATCAACCATATTCACATAGGAAAGCATGACCGGAAACGCCACCTGAAAATGACAGGTGGTGCTGTTCGCCAGCGCTCCAGGTGAGCAACTGGGGCTTTCTCATTCAAGCTTTCGACGTCGTACGAAGAGCATGCGTCGTTTTACGAACGCTGAGATAGCAGACATGCACCTCGTTTACCATATTATGTATCCAACTACTATCGAACTGTTCAGTTACGCCTAATAAAGTTTTTTACGCTACTTACTGCCTTGTGTTATTTCTCTATGTTTGTGTCCCTGTTAGTACCTTCCGGTGGCGTTTCCGGTCATGCTTTCCTATATGAATATGGCTGATTTTGATGTTCTCTACCTCCCCTCAAAGTTTGTACGTGGAATTTTGAACCACTCTGTATATTATTATTATAGATTATAAGTGATTTTGCAACTGACTTACCAGAAAACGAATGATTTCAAATAATTGAATGATTCACCGTGAGATTTGTTCTGATCCAGTATTTACAGTCCTGTTTTGAACTTAAATCTTGCGAATATGCCTAAGGAAAATGGGATAAAGTGTACTGCATAAATAACAAAGAGTATAACAGAGTATTTAATTGTAGCGCTTTATAAATTAACAATAATCTCTAAGAGTACATGACACATAGTTGTTTCATTATATACAATACTAATTTCGCAGAAAGCAATAAACCTGCTATTCAAACATTTCAATTCGACATATAATACGAAATTTTAAGTTGACTGAGTGCTGCCTACCACTTTCCAACGAACAGGCGGTGAGATTGAGTCCACCAACGAACATACATGTTTGGGATTGTCTTAATTCGGAGATGAATTTCATCTCCGAACTAAGCAGGGCGGTATGAAACGACCGCCCTGCTTATTGGAAGACTTGAAGTGTGTTTGGTCTCTAGAGCAGAGTTTCTGAATATGCACAGCTGTTAAAAAATTAATTCACATAGAAAATAAAAATTCTTAGTTCACTTTCATAAATGATTTTTTTATTCGACTCCCAGTCAGCTATCGCAACTTATCTCTGCCCACTCCACCCCCCACAGGCGTCCTTCCGATTTGATTATTGGCATAATAGGAAAGTAACCTCCGATAGTTATATTCTTGTTGGAGAAGAGCTAGTCTAATAATTCATTGTCCTCACGTGTTTCCATACGGTACCCAGTCATAGTAACACAACTATGTTAATTGGTGGATAAAAGTGTTCACAGTACAGACCATAATTGAAATCAGAAGGGATATGTTTTGATAAGGAACCTGTTTTGTTAATTTTCATCCAAATACATCAAGAAGCAAAAGGCATAACCAGATGGAATGAAGAATTAGATGTTTTGCTGGTGATATCTATACTGAACGTAAACTGATGTTTCCGCTAAATAAGGAAACAGCTTTAAGAGCATACTGTAAATAGGATTAGAGAAAATAATACATCCCTTTAACCTCTAGAGTGTTCTCTCTCCTCCGAACACAAGCGCGTTTCGATAGCCTCATTAGCTCTTGTTAAGATGTTATTTGTCGGTGTTAGTGCCCCGTGTCAGAAATTCGAAAATGAAACGAGCGGCGTTAAAATTGTATTTTAAACTTGGTATCCGCTTTAGAAACATTTAGTGATCTTAGTAAGGCATACGTACATGGACAAAATAGCTGCCTTTTGTTGCACGACAATGCGCCTGAACACCGCATTAAACTCGAAACAGTTTCTCGCTTCCAAATCCTCTGAAATTCACGTCAATATTTAAGCATGTCCGTTCGAATATCCTCTACTCCAGATAGAGGATATATTTCCCTATTTTGTTTTTGACGGCTTTTTCTACCCCAAGTATTGATATGTACTCCTGTTTGCATTCCTCTTGTTTTAAATTTTCTACTACTCTTCTGTCATTGCTTGCTTCGTTTAACAGTATTTTAAAGCGATTACTGCAGAGATCGGAATGAATCGAAGATACTTCCGGAATATCTTCGATTGACTCCGAAGTTACTTTCTGAACTTTTGATTCTGTTAACTTATTTGATTTCACATACATGGTGTGCCCATACAAATGCACAGTATGTATCCCATCCCAGTCATGTGCCTTCTCCTATCCTAGGAGGTTGACTACCATCATGTGACTCGTGGTAACTACGAGCGTGACGACATGTGGTGAACCCTATCGCTTCCACATGTTGTCCTACGTATTCATGGCTGTAAATCCGTGTGTGTGTGTTCAGGGGCCGGTTCGCCTGTTCCGAGGGACGAAAAAGTTCACCTTTTAGTCGAAATAGATTAGATAAAGGTTCCTCACGTCACGGAGGAATCGACTCCACGTTTTTCCGACCAAAGGGCTTCGTCTATACCGACTGAGCTACGGAGGCCCTCCACACTATGCATGAAAATCCAATGAGAAAGCGTGGTACTAATTTGCCTGTAATGTTAATGAACATTTTAATAGTCCTAGTAACATACACACCTTATCATTTACAATATAACTGGAGTATACCAGTTTTAAATAGAAATTCATCCATTCCCCAGGTCAACTTCCAATTTTTTATTGATTTTCTCAATTAAGTGCATCGATATTTTTTATTCTATTTCAGAAGGATTGTCGAAGCGCTGGCTGGTAGTATAGCTCTTTCGGTAAATCTTAGGAAACCTTCCCCTTATTGACGATATTAGTCATCCATACTTAGGATCCACAATCTCTGCAAGCAGAAGATACCACACAAATACCCATACGATAGTTCACACATTGTCAAATACTGATTTGGAAACGGATGGTTTGATTTTACACATAAAACGCTCTTTTAGGTGTGGATGCTTCTAGAGATATTAAGTATTTTATTAAAAAGCATCGCAGAAACTAAACCCTAAACGAAGTTTTGTTATAACTATAAGAGTAGATCACATCATACTTCGAGGGGGGGGGGGGAAATCAATTACAAATAGCGTTTATCATTTTTTTTAGAAGTGATCTTGGTGAACTCACAAAACACTGTTCATTTGATTTTAGAACGGTCAAGATAGCAAAAGAAGCTAAGCACTTAATCTGCGCGTTAGGGTAAACATTTCCCGTGGCATAACATACCAAGGAAGGAAGAAACTGTAGCAGTCCCATGAGAGCTAAACATATGATGCACTTCAAGCACGGGTGATTTAAGACAACATCACGGCATGCCGTGTTAAAACCTACTATGGCGCATCACTTAAGCAAAGAGATTTATCCTTTTCTTTGTGGAAGTAAAGAGTTAAGACCACGGGCCTTATTTCCTAGTTCATAAGTTATGATTTATTATAATTAGATTTTAAAACCGGATGCAACAAGAAAACTTGATTAAATATGAAGCCCGTGTGGCTTAGTCATAAAGAGGTCAGCTAAGATTAATCCCTGACTGGGAAAGCATTAAGTTACTAATGTGTTTCTTTTATAGCGTTGATTACAAAAAACAAAACAGAAAATGTACTGACTGCTTCAACAGCAATTGTCCGCAAGTGGATAAGGCTTTAAGAATACATAATTGTACAGGTTTTCATTAACATTCACCGAGTATTTGTTTTATCACGCATTGATTCTTATAAATCTCGCGAGCTACAAAATATTAACGAGTTTGCTCTGAGCCAGGCAAGAATATGGACGGATGTGCACTACTACATTAATTGTCATCACTAACAACAATCATAGTAAACTATATTAATTGAATGGCATTCGGGTGTTTATATGTCGGCCAGTCAATCGCACAGATGGAGACCATTGAATCAAAAGCTAATGATTCAAGATCCAATGAAATTGTATTTCTTAAAAAAATATATTTTAAACTTAACATATGTTTTAGAATTCCAGGTGCATGCATTTAAATTACTTAAATACTATGGCATCTAGTCATACCATACGTATTATTTCCCATAACTTAAGAAAATATTTCAATGGATTTTATTTTGCG
The DNA here is from genome assembly GCF_054136105.1 of Typopeltis vanoorti. NCBI lineage: Eukaryota > Metazoa > Arthropoda > Arachnida > Uropygi > Thelyphonidae > Typopeltis > Typopeltis vanoorti. The sequence continues at coordinate 11,397,027 of NC_143554.1, forward strand.
AGTGAATCAAAACCACATCGCTTTGGTAAGTGCGCTGAAATGGACTTGCTGAGTAGCACGTGAAAAACGTCTTCTTCAAAATGTTTATGAGAAGAAAAGTTTTTGGACTACTTCTGGTGTAAAATATTGACATTTCAAAAAAGCACGCTAGTAAACTGGGGAAAAATAGATTCCTGCTTTCAGCTTCACAATATGAAGATTTACTACTTTACTTCAAATATTATGGCTCTACAGCGGAAACATGAAGAGTTAGGGAAAACACACACACACACGATTTGGAATATGACAGAAACTTGTTCGTGGATTTCCTCAGTATACGGTGTGAACTACCAGATGAAGATGTCATTGCTGAAACGAAAGGAAATTCAAGTATTCTCCTTTTTCTTTTCTCGAGCGGTTTTTTTTTTTCTTTTGAGAGAGAGCAAAATAAAAGGCCGCATTCTTCCATTTTGTATTCGCACTCAAGCGCAGGCGATGGACATGTCAAATATTTCGGCTATACTTTTTTTTCTTGCTGGCAGGCAACAAATTCAAGTACGCCCCTATAGGAAGCATTTATCTTCATACAGAAACTATTCTCTAAGACATCAGATGCACCTAAGGGAACTGCGGTAACACCTGCGCATATTTCATGCTCGCGAGGTTCGTTTTTGCTTTCGAAAGAAAACTAGAAAGACCAGTCAGCATTCTTTAAGCGTTGCTATATATTCTTAAAGTCCACTGGATTTGGACTTTAAGAATATAAAGTTATTTTATTTAGATGTCTAACTTCTAATTTTAGTTTTAATTTTAAATTCTAATTGTCTAACTTCTATTTTAGTTAATGTCTTACGTCTGAACTCTTACGAGTTCAGACGTAAGACATCTAACTAAAATAGCAGTATGTGAAATCATGAACATGTACAAAGGATGATATATACAACTACAGTACGTTCTTATCAGTGCAACCGTTGATCATGAACTACGTTACTGTATTAACTTTCTATGTACTTTACTTATTTCAGCTGTTGTTCACATTATGGAGATCATTTGAAACATGTGGGTCATATACCAACCGTTCATTGAAAATATACTGCTCATCGAACATCAAATTTGAACATTCCGTATAACGTAGGCCATTAACTGCGTTATTCTGATAAAGCCCAATAAGCTCTATAGGACCGTCCATACGCAACATAGAGCCTCTCGCACTCAAGTCAACCCCACACTATCCTGAAGTGTAGTTTCTTTCCATAAACGAGGTTCTAGAGTGCCTGAGAATACCGTCATTGTACTTTTCTTATTTGGAGAAATTTCCAACTGGACCGCGATGTGGTAGATGTCTTTTATTGTAAGGTGAAACGCTACCTTGTTTATCGGAGGCTTAAAGCGGAGCAAGGTTTCCGGTATCTGTTTTCCCCACCCTCTTCTTACGTGCAGTGCGAGAAAAAAATCAATAAATCTAAATCCGATTTTGAAAGTGCCAAATACCACAAGCTTGCCTCCTTCTAATGGCTGTCGAGCCTTCGTAGCCAAGACCATCGGGCGCAACTTCTTGAAAATAACTTGGACACGAACAAAGCATCTGGTCGTGATGGCATACCACCTATTGTGATCCGGAATTAACACATTCGATATCGCCTCTTCAATCTTTCCTACTCGATTGGAATTCACCCCTATAATATGGAAACAAGCCTACATTGAGCTATTTTGTAGAAAGGTGACAAAATTCAGTTAACAAACACCCTTCCAATTGCTCTCACATTCACGTTATGAAAAGCTATGGAGAAGGTCATGGACAACCAACTTCTACACGAGTTGGGGCCTACCAACTAATTAGTGACCAGCAATATGGATTTCGCCACTCCTGATCCATCATTCACCAATTGTCTCTGGACTAAAGCCATAAAAAGCTCCGAGGATCCCACAGAGTCGCTCTTGACATTTCTAGGGCATTTGATCGTGTCAGGTTCAGAGGCCTGCTTAGCAAACTACCACCTTTGCTTCAACGTTTTGCAACATGATCGCCAGCTTCCTCTCTGGCTCACTACGTGTCCTGGTAGATATTTCCTCAACTCAGAGTATTCCAGGGCACTGCACTTTTTTCCACTCTTCTTCTTCTTTACAGATGATCTGCTTTCACAGTTTTGCCGATGACAGTACACGCCACTCTTCTTTCTCATTTGACAAACCATGCAGTGCCCAATCATTAAAAGCCTCAGGATCCTCCATAACGCCTTAAATTTTGATCTCCTTCTGACTGTGCTTAAATGGAACGAGGTTAACACTGCTAACATTATCGCTCCCTAAACACAATCCTGTATAATTACAGCAAGAAAAATCTCGTCAATCATTTTCCGTTATATGGATAACACTCAGATAGTCAAACAGGTTAGATTTCCTTTCTTGGATTCCAGCTTTCTCTGGCGCAAACACATCTCAGCCATGGCTTCTGTAGCCGCAAAAAACTCGGAATACGTTTCTGCATAAGGCACTACATTTCGCCTGTGCAACCGGTAACACTGTATAAATCCAATCCCCCCCCTCGATCATATAGTACTGCTTATATATTACATGTAACAGTGTTGCATTGCATGGCTGGCGCTATTCAGAAGAGAGCAAGCAGATTCAATGATGACTCTCTCTCACAGACGTTCAGTTTCTGCTTCTTTTATGGTCTGCACTCTGCTGAATTGGCAACTAAACTTCCTCTATTTTCCTTCTAGACTGTAAAAAAAGAGAACGGCTGTTGGTCGACATCCATTCAGCACTGCCTCAAAACTTATCGAACTAACTTCTCCTCTTTCGTTCCGTCTACCTTTGTTCTTTTAAATGGCCTCTCTCCCTCACTGACTACAACTTTTAGCTATTTATAAACATCAACAGATTTCTTCTTATCCTTTGTACGAACACTCAATGATGTGTTATAGTACTCGCTACCTTTCATTGGTGGGATGTATATATAGAGTAGCAAACAAATTATTCTGAACATTCATATTTTAAAGAAAATTTTTAATTTCACAAAAAATAAGTAAAAAACTTGAACTCCAACTTTACTAATAATGTATGTGCTCCTTTGTTCCTAATCAGTTCATGCATTCACTTAGGCATGGACTTCCCTATCGTAGAACACATTTTCTTATTTCTGCATCTCGAAACCATACTTTTATAATGGACTGTATTAAGTTATCTTTTGTATCACAATTTAATTTTCCAAAAGTCTCTTTTTCGCTATGGCCCACAAATTTTCTATTGGGTTAATGTCAGGAGAGTTACCTGGCCACAGAAACAACTGGATGTTGTGAATTTTGAGACTCTTTTTTTTCAAGTGTGGCATGGAGCGATATCCTGTTGGAAGATGAGTTTTTTTTGTCTTTCCGGATCTGTGTGACCGATCTTTTCTCCAATATTTATAGCTATTGGTCACTTTTCATCACTCCGTCAACAAGCACAAGTGATCCTAGACTGTCATGTGTAAAACAACCCGAGAACATCTTTTTAGCTGTGTGTTTAGGAGCTTGCTGAAAGTAGGCAGGAGAAGTCTTCTCAGTCGCTGATTTGCGACCATGGGTACTCTCTCCTAGGACAAAGAGATGGCTTTCATATGAGAATATGGCCTCCTTCACTTCTCAACAGTCCAATCTTTGTACACTTTTGCCCACTGGAGCCTGTTCTTCTGCATAGCCTTCATCAACAGTTGTTTCCTTTTTGGTCTGTGGGCAGGTCCTCCCTACTTCCAACAATCTTCGATGGGCTGTCATGTCAGAAACATTAATCCCATTTACTGCCATGTCTTTATTTAAGTCTACAGAGACGATCTTGGATTTTTGCTTTTGCAAACTAGTAATAGATCTTAAGTGTAGTTTTCCTTTTCTCTCAGGAGAAAAGGTACTTGTCTCCCAACACCTCTTTACAATCCCATTAATAGTACCCAAACCAACACCACACTGAGTGGCAATTTGTCTTTGAGTCATGGATGTCTGCTGAGAAAGAGTACATATTTTTGAATACTTTCTTGGAGATGTATCCATTTTATAGCTACACAAAATGAACAAAATACGACGAATTTCAACTTACACAATTAAAAACGCACAACGCTATTAATAACAACGTAAAGACAGTTAAAATACTCAACACTCAACCAAAATAGTGAACTAAAGTCAGAGAGAGAGACAAAACATGTTTATTTTCTTGTCTTGTATAATAGTCGTAGTCAAAAGAGGGAAGTGGCTCAGTTGTGCATGAATATTTCTTCGCAATTACAGACGAAATAAACATTTATTACAAGGCACACGCAATGGATTTCACGATGAAGGAATGAGAACGTTTTCCCCAGTCACCTTATTCATCGGTATTCTGATTCATATTCGAATCTGAATGTTTCTATTATATATGTATCAATTTTTCGAACGGTAAAAATTTATAAGAACCGAATTTGGCTTCTTTTGGAAATCGTACTTGAGTTTGTGGATGATGTCTATTCCTTACGTCATGGGACGCAGAACACGGAAGGAAAAATTTTCTTACTACAGTAAATGGTATTCTGATTACAATACAGATATCGTATATACGCTACCTGATGATGGGGAATTAAGGTCCGCTATCGAAAATATACCCAAATTTACAAACTCATATTACTGCGCAACTTTCTCTCATGATACGTTAGTTTAGTCCACCGAAAAGTATATAAAACGACACATTATTTCCAATTCCGGTGGCGCTTTTCATGCTGATTTCAAAAATATGTTGAGTCCATGGGAAGTTAATACGCTGCAGCATAAAAACACCTAATGAGGTTCCCCTATGATGGATGCAAGAAATTCATTTTACCCGGTGCTTCCACGTAACTTATGCGAACATGAACGTGTTCTGGAATTCATATTTGCAAGTAAAAAGAGACCCTTGATCTAATGACAACGCGCACTGAAATCTTGCTGCTGAGAGAGTTAGACACCACCCACCTAATATACTAATATATAATACAGGATGGCGCATAAGCCACGAAGTGCGTGAAGTGTGAATAACGTTTTATGAATTTTTTCTTTTCGTTTCAATTGGAAATTATCATGGAAATGTTCATAACTCAACAACGAACTAAAAGCGTGCAATTTTAGTTTGAAAATCAGCATTCGCAATGCAATTACATATGCTCCTATGATAAATTAACCTCCTAAGAGCGTTACAAGAAGGCCAATATTCGTGCCGAAATTAGGACGTTGCAGCCAGAAATATTAACCTTTGAAGGAACATACCGTAGAAAGGGCTCGTCTTTGTGAAACCAAAAATGGAAAACATTTACCTGATGTGGTTTCTCATAACTAATAAAAATCTCCAGGCTCTTTATTTCATCATAACAGAACAGAATAAAAATAAGTAAAATAAAAAAAGTTATTAAATGTTCAAAACCACTTCGTGACTTATGGGCAACCCTGTCCATATATATTCAAATTAATTACGTAGAATATTCCAGGAGTTTTGGAGAAATGGGGATTCTGCTTGCTTGTACGTCTTATTTGTGTACTGTTAGTTTTATTGTTTACTTTTTTATTAAGGTTAGTGTTATCATAACTGCCCTTCGGTTAGTTTTTATTATACTACAAAATGGTCTGCAATTCCTGTTCTGGAGACAAAAATGAAACTTTTTCCATCCACTTCGTGTCTCCAGTAAATAAGGACGCAGTGAAATTCACCTAACATACAAGTATGCATGATCTGGATTTTGATCGGGAGAGCGGAAACGCTATTTACTTGTACAACCAGGCTGGCAATTTCATATGTTCTACGGCTCTGACTTGTTTCCGAAGTAAACATCTATGTTTTCGACAGCAAAAGCCTTACTATCGCCGTAAGGAACTTGTCAGTCACATTGAAAGTTCTGTCTCTGGAGAAGAAGGATTATTGAATCCTTAATTCAGCCATAGATACTAGTACACAAAAGATTTACATAGCTTCAGGAATTCGGTGGAATTCACATTAAAAACAAGAAGAAAACAAGAAATAGGAACCTAAACAAATGCTGCTCAGTGGCAATAAATATTTCCGAAGTTTTCTTTTCATAAAATTCGGAGTTGGTGGAATTTATATTTCAAACTTAAAGTCAAAATTTGATTGGAAATTAAATGCGCAGTGAAAACCAAAAACCACATAAATAATAAATTATTCAAGAATAATTAAATTTAACCAGTATATTAAAAGTAAATAAATTAAAAAAAAAAGAAGCCAACTGCTGGGTATTTTCGTAGTTTATATTAGTGACGTCAGTCAATCTATTCTGAATTTTGGAATTTTCTTCACTAATTTAAGTTATATACTAAATGTTAACTGCTAAAAAAATAATGGAATTAATTCTATGAGGAATTTTAGGTCAATACTGAGAAAACGTTTTATTAAGCACTTCATACCTTGATTAGGAAGACGGATTTTATGAATAACTTCATTCAGACCCTTTCTTTAAAATATTTATCTAGAAAGCAAAGAAACTCCATAAGGACTTTTTCACTGAAGGCCAGTAAACGTTCTCATTCGGAAAAGTAGATTTTCATCCCACAAAACAGAACAACCAGCTAGAAAAAAATATGAGCATAACATACTGTCTATTGAACTTTATTTGCCTCGGACGTACTTCCAAACCACAACAAAAACATTATTTTTGAACATCTCTCTTCAAAACAAACAACTAATTGTTTATCTGAAAAATACGAAATTTCTGTGTGAAGTTATGCTTTCTTGTTCATAATGCATTCCCATATTAAACAGGAATCTAGAGATATTTAACATTGCGTGCGCCTGCTCTAACCCTAGTGCAATTAAAGGGCTGCAAATCCAAATATTTGAGTGTATGATGATGATTTAACCTTCAGTCGTGTCCAACTCTTGGTAACTTTGTAGGCAAGTGTTCTTGAGACAAAGTGTTTCTGGTAAGATTTTTACAGAGTAGTTCACCATTGCGTCTCCCTCCCCCGGATTTTATCCGGGCTTGGGACCGGAATATAGCTGACGAATCAGGCCTATGGCTGCGTCGTAAGTATTCATGGCTGTGTTCACGGGGCCGGTTTGATGTTCTGTTCACCCGGAAAGTCGGATTTTTCCGACTTTCCGGGTGAAAAAACCCTCTACTTCCGTATGCGACTGGCTAACTCACCTTTAGTCGAAAGAGACCAGATAAACGTTCCTGACGTCATTTACGGAAATCGAACCCAGGTCTTTCCGACCAAAGGGCGTCGTCTATACTGACTGAGCGGAGGCTCTATTTTAGTGTATTCCTCCATCAAATTGACATCAAGTCCTATATCAGGATAAAATTCAGGATTTTTTATTCTGATTAGAACAATAGTATCCGGAAAATTGAACAAAGATTTGATGTCTACTTCAGCCGAACGTTTAACACCTCCGGTGACTCCTATGTGCTCAATTGCTGACAAAACTCCGCGCTTTGTTGTATTAAACGTCGTAGTTTGCATAGAACCGCTACGCATGGAAAATGATTGTCCAGACTGTCAATATAGCGTTCTTGTTCATTTTTCATGACATTATGTCCTGATCAGGGTACAAATACACACACTTTCTCTGATGCCAGCAATTAACATGCTGGTAATTCATGCTCTTTTCTTGTGAAGTGCCATACTCTACCATGTCTGTCCATCTTATTTGAAAAGTATGTATCGCCATTTGTAGCTCCTTCGCACAACTTTCCAACTAATGTCAAATCACCATAGGAGGGTTGTATCATTCACATCGAACGCGTACAGCGTTTGATTTGATATATTAACACTTTCATTGCCAAGCTGAAAATTGGAATTTCGTGTGGTGGCCAAATTTTTTTATTTATTTTCTATTTAATTAGCGGCGCCCACGCGATAACGCGTGATCGGCCGTTTGGTGAGAACTCGCATCACGCGATATCATATATCGTTCATTGCCAAGCTGAAAATTGAAATTTCGTGTGGTGGCCAAATTTTTTTAATTTTTTTATTTAGTTAGCGACGTCAACGCGATAATGCGTGATTGGCCGTTTGGTGAGAACTCGCATCCCGCGATATCGTGTGATTGGCAATGAACATGTTAAGAGCATTCACTGATGGGAGAAGAAATGAGTAGCCATTTTCGTGGCTTATTTATCTGTCCGTTCATTTTATTGGTTTGTTTTCACGATCTGGTTTCCACCTTTCAATATCAGCCAGAGCGGATCTCAAATTCTCTAACTGCGCTGCACTTGTACGATTTAAATCTACGCTCGCATCCTGTTTCTCTAATTTGCTCTGAGTGAGTGACCCGAATTCTAATTAGTTTCCTGCGGTGAAAAAAAATTACTTTTCTACAATTGCAACTAAGGGCAGTTAACTCTCTGGTATCGTTTATCAACCATTAGCAATTTCTGGAAGTTAGTTTATATCACAAGCTTTGTGTTGCGACGTGTGGTTCTCATTTTTATTTGGTATAAAATCTGATTTGCTCAGATTTTATGCCAAATAAAGAAATCAGCGGGATAGAGCTCCCAATTTTCTGTCGAGATTCATTCATTTGTCTTAAAGTAAAACGCACATCTTCAGTGATAGTTGAGACTTTTTTGTGTTTATTCTCCACACATTAACATCGCTTCTAGGCTGATCATTAGGATGAAGAATCGAAAGGTTCTTTATTCGAGCCATCATTTTATGATGAAATCTACTGACTCTTAAATGCATAACCACCTTCCACTGTGGTTTCAAAACATCCGGAGGACACGCGACTCTACAATTTCTATTTTCTGAAGAGCGCTTCACCAAACTCACTTGATTTCAAGAATAGTGGATGCTATGTTGAAGTTACCTTCTGCGTTTTACGCCATCTGATGATATTTTGTTTAAACAGAGTTCCTGTTCAGTTCAGTGCAAGCATTCCTTAATACCCCGCGGAAGATAATACCGAATCGCTAAATATTTCAGCTGCAATATTAAGTGAAAATATTTTCAGTTAACGAATTCTGCCACTGCAGCTCAATAGCTTAGAGCAGTTGAAGCGGACCTTCCATGAATTGCGAAAGGCCCTATGTTTATCCAACTGATGTGGAAAAAAAAATCTTCTCCAAGAAAAAAAAATGAGAAAAAGAGCGAATCAAAAAAAAACAAGACAGGAATAAATTATCTGCAAAGAGACAATCGAAAGAAACAAATTCATTACATATGTCATTCAATGAAAATGTAGTTACATCTATAATAAGAACGTTTTCCTTCTTAAAAGTATGAAAAAAAAAAACATACGTGAAAAGAAAGATTTGCGGAGTTATTAAAATAGAAGGCTAAAATTAACATATCCTGAAGATTATATATCGTCGAAAAAAAAAAACTGAGCGATCTTCAGCTCTTTGCGATCCCAAACAAATTAATATCTATTCTGTGTTTATTATTGCTCTTGCTAGAATTTTCATCGATTATTTTTGACATTAAAAAAGAACAAAACAGCACAAGCAGTAGTAATTAAAAATGCAAATAGAAGGAGCCTCCATGGAATCTTCTTTGGAATCTTAATACTGTTGATCATTTTCACGCAGGTCATTAAGCAACCTTAGCAGAACTGCAATGCGTACTTGAAGCAGCTAGACTATATTTCACTCGAAATTAAAGAAAGAGAAAGTAAGAGCAATTAACACTTCTGGAGAAGATAAAATACTAAAGAGAGAGATAGTTACATTCCACCGAACATCACTCAGTTGGACAATTAGCGAAGCTACGACCCATTACGACACATATTAGTGCAATCCGCCTGAAATGATGCCTGAGAGGAAACGTCGAATCCAAAGTTAAGCCTTTTTAATATAATCTCAATGCTTTTTGTAGTGCAAACGGGTTTCGCTGTATTTTAAGAAATTAACCTACAGTGACTAGAAAAAATATCATTTCGCAAGGAACATCACTTAAACAGCACGTGCAGAATCGAGACCAGGAGAGTTAAAGTCCGTTCCATGCCGATAAGTTTGTCTAAGGCGTCACTTATGGGCATCTTCCCAGATACGACATAGAAAGCCAATGATCGATTAGTGCGTTGTCGACGCGGCTAATCGATCTCGCTCTCGATATCACGCCATCCATTTGATAACTGAAATTTCTTCAGATGACCTAAGCTGATTGCTGAGACGCCCCAGACGGGGGAAAAAAGAAAACCGAATAACAAGATTAGAATCTGGACAGAAGAAACGAAGTTTTATTCTTCGTTCAGAGAGGATAAACTACATTATTAACGAAACTAGTATTAGCTAACAATTCTTGAGTTTATATGGATTATCTTAAAAAAGGGTGGAGGATAGTGGAAAAATATCGGATGCGTTTCACGGCACAGCAGTTCGTTAAAAATTATCAAACAACAAAGGCGACGGAAGCAGTGCATTATTAATTGTGAGTGTTCTTCCGAGTTTACCTATATTCTGAGCAGGAAAACCCATGCAAGAGACAACAGATAAAATGTTTACGGTACACAAAATAGATATAGAGTCAAAATATGACTTTAGATTGAATTGATGTGATGAAATACAACAAAGTCGCCGTTAACCGATCTTCGTTTATTGACACTCAATTTTAATCGATGCGTCGAAGTTAAAAACAGTATCGTATTCTTTTCTTCAACATCCAGCAGAAACGAATCTGGTTTCGGATCATCAATCTGGGATGAGCAATATACCGGAGGCCCAACCCGCATCTCTTTTGTCTCTGTTAACACTAGTTTACTCGGTCACTTGTTTATATGAAGCAGCAGAGGGAGGAGATCGGCACACATACGGCTTGTAAAACAATGGAGGGATCGTCGCTGCGAAGAAGAAAATCGAAGATGAAATACAAATCCCATCGGAGTTCTTCTATTGCTAATTATTTTCATTTAACACTTTTAATTGACGATTTTGTAATAAATCGGTTAGGATTTTTTTTTTACTCCGTTTTCGCATTAACCGACATTTTTAATCAATCGATCAACTCTGTACAGGTGGGTTAATAGCACCTTTCTGTAGAAATATATATATGTCAGTGACATAGCAAGAGGATGGACAGTGCGACCATTAAAATGACTAAGCAAATATCAGTAACATACAGATTAATGTCCTTTCGTCGGCAACCTAATATAAGGTAAATTTACCTAAACTGAAAATTCCGAAATATTTTATTAAACTAAAAATAAAAACGATAAAAAAATGTATGATTCATGTAAATTAAATTAAATGTAAAAGCCCATAGCGGATGCGATTCTAACATCAAACGAATTTGAGGTATTGAATTTTATTGATAGCATAACAATATATAATGCTACAAATCTAGGTTGTTCCTGTAAAGGTTTTCATATTTTTTTTATTTATATTTGTTGATTTAAAATAATGCTTATTTTTCATGTGAATCACGCCCACGAAAAACTGTTAGCCTATACTACAATGAGTATCCATGTATGGACTAAATATTATATAATACAGAAACTCTGCTCTAAAGGCCAAACATGGAAATTTTCAAACCATTTCAAGTCTTAAATAATCTCTCACTAGACTTTCACAAACATTCATGCCCACGGCTGGAGAGTTGAGGCGCTACCCAGAGCGCCGATTTGAAATGATAGTCATCATTTTAATCACGTATCCAGGAAATGTGGGTAACCTATTGAACGCATGGGTTTATCCTGCAAACTAGCCAGAAGAATAAACGTCATTTATAGACATAATATACCTCGGAAGTTTCTTCGCTCGTAACTGAAAACAACAAGAAAATAAAATTAATGCTATGGATGGCCTAAAGGATTATATAATTCAGGAAACTTGATATAGAGGACCAAATGCAGTATTTTTTTTTCAAGCAAAGTGGTGGTGATTTCAAACTGGCCGATGAAAATCATTAGTTAAAGGCATTCACAAACACTCGTACCCCAATATGCTAACTAGGCCCTCTACGCTGTTTAAATATCTCTTTGTATCAAGTAACTGGGATGGTTGGATAACCGAAAATATTGAGTCGTTGCGGAAATCGATTGAAAGACAGCCGAAATAAGTATACAATCCAATGTTGTATGACTAATTATTCAAATATGAAATCTTTACTAATTCAGGAGTGTTTAAAAGTTCAGTTGTTTATTTAAAATAAAGAGCCAATAGGCTTCATTTCGGCGATGTAAACATTATTCGGTTTTAAAACAATGCAGGATTTAATATCCCCTTAATTTAAATAATGTTCGGTTGTTTATTTTGTGAAGAAGCAAGTGATGTCATTTTCGTTTCTCTCTTTTGGAGGCGAAACTCACGCAGTATTTCAGAATCGTTATGTCTGCGGCAGTCACCTATCTGGGCTTCTTCACGTAAGCAGGTTGCCGAAAATTGCAAGTCTAAACGGCACACAGGGGGATGATGCGTGTAGCTGGTACGCATTAGTAAATTGCTCGTGACAGATGCATCACTCAAAGTAAATTCATCTGGTGCGGACTGCTACCGCAGATACGCTCGACTATTCTTGAAGGGTATCTGCGGACTGCTACCGCAGATACCCTTCAAGAATAGTCGAGCGTATCTGCGGTAGCAGATAGTCGAGCGTATCTGCTACCGCAGATACGCTCGACTATTCTTGAAGGGTTTTTTCGTTATTTTAAAACTCTAAAAGTGCTGCGCAGTACAACCTTGATTAGTTTTTCATGAGGTTAGGTTGACAACCGCGTACGTATTTTTGACAACTCCAAAGCATGTTAATATTGGATGAAAAAATTTTCCATGCGTTAGTGTGTTACGGTCAAGAAATTTTCATTTTCTTTACTCGATGCGTCTCTCCGTTTCCTACGTGGTTTTGCTGCGATAATTCCATTTCATAAAAAAATGATGCAAAAATTATATCAACTGACCAATCTCCCTTATTCTTCTTTCGATATTTCTCTAAAATATTAGAAAAATTACCAAAAAATTACATTTGTAAAATTTCAGGAAAAAATAATTTATTCATTACAATATAAACTTACTTGAGTATTTTTCTAGATCTCAGGTAGCTTCCGATACGGTATCCCATTAATTCAAAAAAAAAAAAAAAAGGATAGTATACAAATTAGAGATAATGCTCTTAACATTAAAAGTTGTTTAGCGTGTAGATCACAAAGAAACAAACATAAAGAAAACCGGCTCAGTTTCGCTTAAAATATATAATATATAGGAGTATATATAAAATTTCCGTAGCGCAATTTGAAGAACCACGGTACGTTGCGCCCTTCGATCGGAAAAGGTCCAAGTTCGATTCTCGTTGTGACGAGAGGAATCTTTATATGGTGTTTTTCAATTGAAGGTAGGTTAGCCGATCTCATAAGGAGGTAGCAGGGTTTTTTATCCCTCATACAGACAAATCGGCCTTGAGAACACACGCAATTTATAGACAAAAAATACTGTTGTAAGCGGTGATGGTACTGGCTGTTCGCTATAGTTGGTGGATTAAGTGGTGGGGAAGGAAAGTTATAGAGCAGGCGTCCCCCCCCCCTCGATGAGTCTTTGGACTCTGTGAAGATGTCACGTAATAATAATAATAATATTCATAAACTGGAATTGTATAGAGATAGAAAAACGTGAACGTCATAACTTATTTAAGATTAAAAATTGACAGCAACCTAAGACGATAGACGAAGTTTAGCGTTACTCACTCTCAGATATTTTTCTTTAAGATAAAGTAATAACTTTTAAAATAGAAACGAAGATATATTTTACACAAACAGGGATGTATTATTTAACTTGATTACATTTCTTTGATTGTGATACCTGAAGAAGATGATCCATTCAACGAAACTAGTAAACCAGTAGTATCGTTTTAAATAAACCATGTCATCTCTCGGTATCAGTAATTTAAAATAATTTATAATATTTTCTACCGAGTAAAAATGAATGTTCAGAATATATATATATATATATATATATATATATATAGAAGAAATATAGTACCAATATACAGGGCGTTGCAAACAGAATGACCCGATTTCAAATAATTATATTTAATAATGAAAATGTGGTACAAAGTAAATTACCAAGTATGAAGTGAGGCCTGAAGTTTCACTCACCACAATTACAAATGTGCCCTCCACCTGCCTGCATGGACAATTTTAAATTTTCAAACCGGGACATTCTTTTTGAAACACCTTGTATTATTGCTTTACAATGTTTCGTAAGTAGTAGACCGGGCAATAAGATCAAGATAAGATAAAGAATCGTGACGTCCTTGTGTGATCTGTTACAGCATTTGTAACCACAATATTATTTAGCACAAATCCTTAGAATACTATTTTGCATAGAAAGATCACGACATCTCAATATTAAAAAATATCTACAGTGCAAACCACACGCGACAGATTCCTTAGCTTGTACAACTACAGTATCATAATGCCATTTATTAGTGTTGATATTCAGAAAGTTACCAATATCGCTTTCGGGTGGATGACCGACGCTATCGAAAAAATCGCCGTGTTTGTCTTTGATATAGACAGCTTGCCAATGTTGTCCTGGCAACCAGATCGGATCTGTGTTCACGACGAACATCGACTGTTGTTGTCTGGTCGTATGTTGTAGCAATTGATCACGAGCACAAACTCCTAAACCCACTTTTCTTGTGGTAGGTTCTAACTCTAGTATGCTTACTAATTGTTCAGTGTTCATAGTCCAGTAACACAGAACGATCCTTTGTTATGGATAACGTACACTCAAATTCTGCATCAAGAACCAATGTGATGTTTTCAGGAAGAGGTTGAGCAAATTTAACTTCGAGTCGCACACTTCCTCTTCTTAACAGGCTGACATGGGGGGGGGGGGGCATGTCAGCCTGTTAAGAAGAGGAAGTGTGATCTGGCGATAAGTCAAATCCATGGAGAACATTTCCCTTTACGTATTCCTCATAAGATATGTCCTTACCGCAGTCTCTGTTCCATTTGCCTAGCGATGTGAACAGTGACATATAACATCTGCTATAATGCCTTTCTTTGAAGTTCTGAGTCAAAGGTTGCGAGGGATACTGAATACCGTCAGCTGTCACCAAAAGAAAATTCAGATTGAAATGATGAAAATTAAATGGATTTCTGTTGAAAGTGCCATTAAATCCATCACTAGCGACCAGTCCAATAATTAATCTAGATGGTATTTTACCTAGATACAGATTGTCTCTTTGTGGCATCTGACATACCCTTGGTAATCGAAAAATAAGACACTTGCACTCTCTTGATGGGATATACCATGTTTGACTTGTCTAACACAGACAGGTGATCCAGTTGAATCTTTGGGTTTATTTTGAATTGCGGACAAAAAGTATAGCCTCTTCAATTTGAACTTTAGCCTTAGCATCAGCATTTGCAGTCAGTAAACAAAATTCGGGAGAACTGCGAACCAAACGAACACGAACAGAAACGTTGTTGATCTAGTACCGGTCTTGATGCATGATGTCAGCGTGTATTCGCACAAGCATCTCGACACTTTTCGATTGGTTAATTCGAGCTTGTCGTCTACGCATACCAGATTCACTTTTGGTAAACATATCACTAACATTAGCCACATCATCTTTAACAAATAGTTCATTTGTCAGTTGACTGTTTTTAGCAACTCTGTCATAATTTAGTAGGTTTTCAATATAAGCCCTATAAGGATACGTGTCTGATGCTACATTCACTAGTTTATCTTGGAGAAAAAAATCAATTTGACTGAATAGGGAATGGAAAAAATTATTCACAACACCAACTGAACAATCTTCGATAGGTTTACTATCATTGTCAGTGATGCATACACGAACGCGTAGGTATGATTTTCCCAATTCCAAGTATTCTTCAGATGTACCTGATATGCAAAATTCCACGGGACCTCCACTGTCAGTACTGGATGTTGGTTGGTAGGTGACATAAGAACTTTCCACACACAAGTTGACACAAGGGTGGGAAAAAAGATATAACTCTGACATCATATCTTCAGCAAAAGATGTCATCTCGCTTGCGCTTTTTAGTATTCGTTTTCTTCTTCTTGCTTCCTTGACCTCTCTGAAATAATCGGCTCTGAGCTTTTTTAGCAATGGTTTTCCCAGCTTCTGATGCTCTGTTTATAAAGGCTCAACGCACGGGTACCCCTTCCAATACATCTCCTATCATATGCTGACCGGCTTTTAAGGCTTGACGACCGACAAATTGAGCTGCAGGTTTTAAAAGTGGACTTAGAAAGGAGAAGCCACTTCTGAAAATGCTACCTAATCCGTACCCACGCTGTATTGGGGGCCCCGTAAACACTTGAGCCCCACCTGCCTGCAGTGTGTAATATCTGAGATAATCAGCCATATTCACTTGTCGGAAGTGTAATTTAATTATTGTCTTGCCGCCACGAAAGCGGAACAACTCGCCGCTGTCCGAGCGAATTTCAATGTTAATTGACTGAAATGTTTGTTTTCGTAACGGATAATAATCAGGGTGAGCGAAAACGAAAGAACACTTGGTACTGCACTGAACAACTCGTAACAATGGTGCACATGTATCACCAACTATCTGTTCTTGGATTAAATCAGAATAAGCAAAATATGCGACAACACCCCTCTTTATATCAACTAGATATTTCCCAGTGATTGTACCTTTCAGTTTAACACCAATCTGATTATAATCCAGTAGAAGCCCCAACCCTGGGGCCTCGTTTGGAAACAACAGGTTGTAATCTTTTGGGACTGTCAGAGAAATGGTGGTGTTCGGGTTCTTTTTTCCCAGTAATCACAGAACTCGCATCAAATACTGCTTGAAGAAGTTCAGAGAGTGAATTGTAATTGCCATGAGGAATCTTGTACACTTTGTAAAATCCTTCTTTAGGCTTTTCGAAAACATTATTTCCTGTGATGTTGTTGTTGTCGATAGTGTTGACCCCTCCTCCTCCACCACCTCCACGTATCATAGGAAACTCATCGTAGCCGGAATCGATGTTATTAAATTCTCCCGGAAGATGAATTTCGGCGAGAGCAACTTCCCATTCACCTTTAAATCTGATCTCGTGTGGTAATTCGTTTGCGTGTTAGTACGAAACATTTTCATACTGGCATTACTGGGAAGGGTTAAGTAAAACATCGTCGCTAGGAACCCAAGAATTATACGATGAGGGATAACCGAGCCACTTAACAAAACACTGAAGATTTCCTTTCTGTTTGCGGTGCGTAAGTACTTGTTCGATTAGATACACGTCTTCTGGAAGTTCATTGGATATATCAGTCTTTTGCAGTTCAGGTGCATAGAAAGTTCCCTCCACTATCTCTCCTTCCCGTGCGCGAACTCTATATACTACAGGGTTTCTATTAATAACTTGAGCAATAGTGAACAATTCTCGTGTCCATTTACCCCAAAACCCTTTTCTAAATTTGTGGGTATCATCACTTAAAGCCACACTATCGCCTACGTGAAATTTTGGTTTGCTAGTCTCCTCTTGGGTGCTGTACAAATATTTCCAAACACGATCCTCGTTGTGAAGGTTAACTTCCGAAGGAGCCACACCACACCGCACCGCACAGATAGTGCGGTGTGGTGTGGTGTGGTGTGAGATTATAAGTATGTACAAGGATCGACAAAACGTTCGTATAACTTTTACTTTTAGTATACGTCATCCATTTGTTGATCTTTGATTTCAATGTTCTGATAAATCTTTCTGCAATGGGTGCTTTCATTTTGCTCCTGGTCGTGTAGAAATGAATATTATAATTCTTAAATAATGCACGAACTTCCTTGTTGCAAAACTCTTTTCCTTGATCTGTGTTTATGTAATATGGCACTTCTTTAAAAATAGACTCGAAAGCGTTAACAACAGCGTCTGCTGATTTCTTCTCCAGTGTTCGAAACCACGCAAATCGAGAAAAACAATCAATGCATACAAGAAGGAAACGCTCCCCCATTGTCTTTTGTATGGGATGACATATCTGTCAAGTCACATTGAAAAGTGTGTAAAAGTGTCGGGACTTTGACTTGATTGCGTTTAAACTTTTTTCTAATGGGCTTATGTCTCACATAAGTAGACTGTGTTGCTAACCAACATTTGACGGTTTCATGTGACAAATTTGTATGTTTCTGTAAAGCTTTGATACTTCCAAAACTAACTACTGGGATTATAGTAATCTGCTAACTTTTAGGATTATTGTATTAGGATTATAGTAATCTGCTAACTTTTCCATCACCAACAATAAGATTTTTTTTCTTTGCAGGTGAAACTCAAGAACCATCGCAAAAGCAGCAGATGTTTGCTTTAATAGAAGTACTGTTTATACTTGTGTATTTTGAAATTTCTATACTAATATGGGAAGCAGTATCAATATCAGCCAATCGCACATGTCTCATCAGAGAAATGCGATGACAAGAAAAACACCACAGACAGTGGTGATGTCAGAAAATTCCCATTTCTATATGTTATATTCAGAAAGTTAGCATTGTAAATATTATCAATGAAATAAAATGTGTAAACTTAAATGAACAAATGATGTCGTTGATGTGTTATGCAAATTTAAGTAAGATCACTTTTCTTTTTTTTTTTTTTTCAAAATCACAGTGAATTCACACACAATTTATTTATTTATTTATTTATTGCCAACTATAGACAAGCGAAAACGCAAAGTGACGTCAATGGTGGATGTGTGTCACCCTGGGAAATTCCAAGATATCTTATCTCTAACCATCCCCAAACAAAAATACACTAATGATGTCACTGACACATATGTGCCCCCAGGGAAATTCCAAACATTCCAATCTCATGACGTTACGCGAAGCCTCCCTCACAATGATGTCAATCATCTTATCACACAAGGACGTCACGATTCCGTATCTTATCTTGATCTTATTGCCCCGTCTACTACTTACGAAACATTGTAAAGCAATAATACAAGGTGTTTCAAAAAGAATGTCCCGGTTTGAAAATTTAAAATTGTCCATGCAGGCAGGTGGAGGGCACATTTGTAATTGTGGTGAGTGAAACTTCAGGCCTCACTTCATACTTGGTAATTTATTTTGTGCCACATTTTCATTATTAAATATAATTATTTGAAATCGGGTCATTCTGTTTGCAACGCCCTGTATATTGGTACTATATTTCTTCTATATATATATATATATATATATATATATATATATATATATATATATATATATATATATATATATATATATATATATATATATATATTCTGAACATTCATTTTTACTCGGTAGAAAATATTATAAATTATTTTAAATTACTGATACCGAAAGATAAAGAGATGACATGGTTTATTTAAAACGATACTACTAGTTTACTAGTTTCGTTGAATGGATCAACTTCTTCAGGTATCACAATCAAAGAAATATACAAAAAATAACAGAGACTTAAAAATTGCATTAACAGTACTAGTCTAAAAGAACAGTAGTACATTTTGAAAACACTAACGCGAGCTTGAGCTCCAAATAAAAGCTGACTACGTGCTGTCACGAGTGCGCCAGTATTGAACAGAGCTTCAATACTGCAAAAGTTTATGTCCAGTCCACAATGTGTTGGCGGCCTTCATCTAAGTTAACGGAAAAGAACTTGGCTAGAGAGAGCGCAGGCTCTAGTCCTGTTGTAGGAAATATCTCTACGGTGTTCTTCCAGACGAAGAAGGGTGGATTTAGCAGTTTGGCCGTAGTATGGCTTCCCACAATCACGCAAGATCTTGTAGACTCCTGGAAACTGAGTTGAAAGATGTTTCTCATTAGGTTTACTAAGTAAGGATCGAAGTTTTGGGAACGTAGTGAAGCAAGTTCTGAAGTTACATTTCTTGAGAATTTTAGCTAGTTTTGGTGAAAGAGAGCTGATGTAAGGCAAAGAAATAAAGGCTCTGGAGGAAGAGGGATCTTCAGAAACAGTTGAGTGACGGAGAGAAAGAAAATTTTCAATCTTATTAGGAGAGAAACCATTATTAGTAAAAGTATTTTTAAGAAAAAGGAGTTCATTTTCAATTTCTGCTTCTTCTGTTAGTAAAGATTTGGCCCGGTGTGCTAAGGTAGAAATAATACCAAATTTTTGCGGAGGGTAGTGATGGGAAGCATGAAGGTATCTATCACAGTAGGCTTTCTAAAAATTGAGATTTTAATACTCTCAACACATCTGGTAAGTTTCAGGTCTAAAAAGGGAAGGCAGTCATCGGATTCCAGTTCGAAGGTGAAAGAGATTTTTTCATGAAACTTGTTTAGGTGGTCTAAAAATAAATTGAAGTTGTTGACACCGTCTTCCCAGATGAGGAATATATCGTCTATATAACGATACCAAAATTTTGGTTTAAGGGGAAAGGAGTTAATAGCTTTTTCTTCAAAATCGTTAAGAAATATATCTGCGAGAATCGGAGAGAGTAGTCCGCCCATGGCCAGACCTGAGTTTTGTAAGTAGATCTTATTATCATATTTAAAGTATCCTAACATTATGCAATGGGAGAGTAAAGCAAAGAGTTTTTTGGATAAGTTGTTCTTAAGAAGATTGAGGACTTCTTGAGCACGAACATTTGTGAAGAGAGAGAGAGAGAGACAATATCGAAACTGGCCATTAAATCTGTTTTTTTTTTAAGTTTGATGTCCTTGATTTTTGATACAAAATCAGCAGAGGTTTTAATATGAGAGGAAATTGCAGAAAGATTTCTTTAAAAAGTTGCGAGGTACTTAGAAAGATTATATATTTGTTGTTCTTGTTATTTTACACAGTCCAGAAACTCTGTCCTAGAACAAAACTTTTAAAATCTGCTTCTGGCCTCCAACAAACAGGCAATGTTCTCACACCGGTAAATGAAGTTCATCTACCACACGTAAAGAAATCGGGGACATTCATGCGATTAACTATTCTTCCAATAACGCCAGCAAATTTTTAGGCAAGGTGACCGAAGCACAGTATGGGAGTCGTGATTCATTGAACCCGTTTATTCTAAAGAAATCAAAAATTTAATTTAAGCAAATACTGCTGATCCTTCTTAATTTTTATACACATCAAAACGACGCTAAAATATACTTTTGGATATGCTCTAATTAGCGTGTTATCAGCAAATAATTATGAGAGGGGAATTGAAATATTCTATATCCTGTTATGGACTTCTAGTGAATCTCTCTGAGTGAATATTTCCCCGAACCTTTGGATGAGTTTTGAACAGTCAGAATATCTGAGATGGTGTTTGCATTGCGGAAACTTGCTTTGAATATGTCTTGACTACTGCAGCTACAACTACAATACGCCTTTCGAACTCCACTTATCGATCTTCCGTCTCGTAGATCAACAGTTTGTTAGCTATATATGCATATATACCGAGGATAATTGCAGTCACTGAGAGCCGAGGTACTGTTTGCTGATGCTCCTTGAATAGGTATGTCTTAAGTAACCAATCCTTTCTTTATTGTTCTCAGCTATGTAGTTATCCTATGATGGTATTGCTGATGTTTCTGTCTAACACACACACACATATATATATATACATATATATACATATATATATATCGTGTTCCTGCCGCAACGGAGATTTATAAATAGCTTTAATAATACCTTGTATTCCTGGTTACGAATAGAAAGAAGCCAAAAAAATTGATTTTAAAGGACATTGTAGTTTAGTATAATGAAAATGATGGTTAAATCCAAGTTTGAAAGTAGCTGAAATTATTTATGCTAAAAAGTAGAAGCAGAATGTGCGCGCGCGGGCACACACTTTACAAATGCTTGTATTGAGGTATTTAATAGAATAGTCATTTTGTTTTTATCTGTAAAATAATTCACACAATATTTGTAATGGGTTAATATATATGTGGAAAGTATTTTACCTTGGGTATAATAAATGTTAAAGATACCAAGCTATTTTAAGCCTGGTTTTACTCCATTTCCCAAGTAAGGGAACAGACAAACAAGTCAAGTTTGCATGTGTTGCAAATCTAACTGACCCTACACACACACACACACACACACACACACACACACACACACACACCACATGTATATATAAGCAGTGGACTGCCATAGAATTGGATCAATTTTTGTAGCCTTAACTTTTTGTTTTGAAAAGTAAAAAGGGGTTATTCACATCGACCACTGCTAGAATGTTTGAATTCTTACGAAATGTAGCAGGATATTAGCGTACGTAACGTGATATCGTTTCGCTTCAACATCGCAGACACTTAACACGATTCGTTGAACGGACTAAGTCACAATATTGTTAATTTTCCTCTCCCCACGCACATACTAACATGTCAGGATATACAAAGGCTACTGGCTGATATGAGGCGCTCTTTCAGTTGAGCCCTTTCATAGTACTTTGCCTTTCTCACAGCTTCTCACTCACAAACGCGTACAAAAAATTGAACGGTATAAGGCAAGTCGATCTGTACCCATTAAGTGGTCTGGCCATCACGAGACCTGCGAGGAGTAAAGAACCCCATCTTAGTGGAGTATCAGAGTAGGTTAGCAGTCTACTCGTTGTGATAATAGAAACAAATGTAGACTAGCGATGTTGAACCATCACAAACATCACATTACGTGCACTAACATACTCGGCTGTTATGTTCCAATATATCTTTTGAAACGCGCACATATTGACTATGTGAACAGTGCGAATGTTCCGCTTTTGACATTCTTTAATAAAAATGTTATATGACTTCAAAGTTTAAATTTATGTTTCTTTTAAACATTCCTATATCTTCATTTTTATGTAGATTCCCTGTATATTCTGTCGAAGTAAACGATACAGCACTGTTTCAAAAAAGCATATACGGTACTCCAATAGGATGTGGACATTACGTTGGCCCTTATTGCATCAAGCGCCAGCTATTAGGAGCAATAATGGCCTTAATTGCAATAAGTCTAATCCTTATTACGTTGCACCTTTCTACCTTCTAGACATACTCTCCGCCATTACATAACGATAAGTATCTACACCAGTCTATCCATGTACCATTATTGGACGCATTTGGTCTGGTGCGGTCAGCCTTCCAGTTAGAGCCAAGAGAACACATTTCCACATCATTTTCCTCAAACATATTGCGACAGAATCTGCAATATGCTGTGATGCATTACAAAGCTGTTCCGTTAAACTCTGCAATGTAGAAAGAATTGCATCATCCAAGTGGCAATATGCTTTAAAGAGGGGTGAAAATAATTATTCCAGGTTTTATCATATATCCAAATAAACTGTAACATTACTATCTATAAAATTCCGGTTGTTTTTGATTCATTCGTCAAGTTGATTCGAAAAACTTCAGAAAGATGGCTTCCATTTCCAATTTATTAATTAAGAAGAGGAATAAAATATGCCGCTCCCCAGTAGCATTGGGTAGGTGGGTGGGCTGTAAGAACCTCCCTCCACTTTGGTTATAAAGACTATGATTCAAATGATTTTGCCGTCTTTCACGCGGAGAGCTTGGTTTCATTCGTCAAAAACAGACAAACCAATAATAGAACACACGTGACTAACAAATGTAACTACAGACACTGAAATGTCTCTCTCTCTCTCTGTCTCTCTATATATATATACATAGTGGTTTATAAAGTCAAATAATATATGCTGTGTTTAAAGAACATCGTTATCGTCATCTCCACCCTTTAGCTCCCAGGTAACCTTAGATTTCCTAGCCATAATTCTAGGATAAGTTGGATAGCTCTACTAGTAAACTGTATTTACTAGTAAACTGTGTTTACTAGTAAAATGTTCTCCTGGCCGGTTTGCTTGACAGAGGGATGAAAAACCTGAGTTTGGGAGAAAACAAATCCTTCCACCTCTGTATAAGACCGATTAACTTACCTTCAGTATAAAATCCCTGATAAAGGCTCTTCATATACCAGACGGGATTCGAACCTAGAGCTTTTCTATTGAACGGCATCGTCAGAATTGACAGAGATACCGAAGCTCACTTAAAGCATATTGTACTGTGCCTAAGTGGTGATAAGGAATATTCGAAACGTATTTTATTCAGTTAAATGGAGCAATATAATATAATATAATGCGTTTTATTGCTCCATTCGGTTAAATGAATGAACAATAAAACGCATTCTAAGATCCATAATGCCAGACGTAAAGAAATTTTAAACTGAAGCGTTGTTTCTGTGTCACTGTGCTAATGGTTTTAACATACCCCGAAATTCGTTACTCTTTGAATTAGCAAACCTCAAAATTACCAAACGGATTCGCTATTTAAGAGTGATCTGGAGTACTTAATGGATAAAATTGAAATTCCAATTTCAGACTAATTTTCTTGTTAACGCTAAATGCGTTTGGTAACTTTCGAGAGTTGTAAACTAAGGACATCGCTAAGATGTTTTGGTCGGTTAAAGGAAGTGCGTCGTTGTCAACGCTAAGGAACTGGAAAGTGTACCTAAGTTGCATTGTTGGAAAGATTTTACGGCGATCAGTATTTTGTCTAAGAAACTCACTTAGGAAATATTAAATCACGTGAGCTTATTGGAGATTTCTCTTCGGCTTGCTTGTGTAGGAAACGTTCCCTTGAATAAGCACGTGTTAGGATAATCAGGTCGACTGCTCGCGCACGAAAATAAAAGTCAACCTGGAGGTGATAATTCGTTTCTTCCGAAATAGAAGCCTCGGATAATTAGATAATTAATTATTGATCGGAGGCACGTGACTGTCAATACCATGAGGCGTGTTCGCAAGGAAATGAATCATCTACGGCTGTTCGCCACGTTACACACACATTGAGTTCTTTCTAATTTAATTAGAAGGTTCGCTGATTTGGGGTATCTTATTTATGGTTCACACACTCAGCAGAATAGCAGTAATGGATCAGCTGTCATATTGTGCTTTCGCAAGAAACGAACCAGGCACAAAAATATTTTAAAAAAATAAACATTTTCTCCTGTTGTAGTCATTTTAATTTGTCTTCCCGTCCTATATTAAATTAAAATATGATCATCTGCAAAAAAAAAAAAAAAAATGTTTCAAAGAAACAACACTTCCCATGAGAAACAAAAAAAAGTCCAAAATTCGGTTCGATAAGACATCAGTACTTGTCTTTACAAAACTTCTGCCCTAGTGGTTAACCTTCCGCTCTCCACCCAATACAAGCATTTCGGGTTCGAATTCCTCATATCGTTGATATAATTTTAAAGAAAATCCCCGCGTTAAATACAATCGATTGATGCTTTTTATAATCTAAAGTGTTGAATTGTAAATCCTCTGAAGAGATGTTTTTTATGTTGTTCCCACGTACGTATGGTTGGACATCTATGGCACCGTGGGTGAGATGAGGATATTTTCTCTCTCACCATATATCATCAGCCATTCTCAATCCACTGATGGATGAAGGTCTTTCCAAGATGACTCCAAAACTGTCTGGCAATGGCTTTCCTTCCTCATGTCACTTCTGCAAATCTGATGATATCATCAAACCATCGTGACTGATTTTGGTCGACGTCGGGGTCATTTTTGCTCTCGTCGTGGAATCCAATCTGGTACCTCCATGTTTGATCTTGTCTTCGAGCAATATTCCCAACTATTACTATTTCAGATCTTTCACTGAAAATCCCATATTCGTTTTGTGATCAAGACTTGTGAAAAAAAAAGCATACTTCTACGTTAAATTGTGTTGTTTTTAACTTTTGAATTTCCTTTGCATTTATTTAGTGTCCAATGGTTTCACAACCATAATACGTTGGTTGAAAACTCATATTCAGACATAATGGTAGTTGGCTTTTGAATATTGAATGTAATTTTCCAAATGCTTTCCACCCAAGCATCGTGCGTGTTTTAATTTCGTCCATGATATTTTGTTCCATTGATATCTGTTGTCTTAAGTATATGTAATCCTCTACTTGTTCAAGTCTTGTTCATAATTGATTAAGTTTATCTTTAAGCCGCTGGATACGCTTCTGTATTCCATGTGCAGTTGAAGTAAAGATAACTGTCATCTACAAAGCGTGAATGATTTCAATATCTTCTAGTTATTTTAAAACCTTTTTCTTCCCGATCAACAAGTTTGAATATTTCTTCTAGGCATGTTATGAATAGTTTTTAAAATACTGTGTCGCTTTGTCTTATACCTCCCTGTATCTCCACAGCAGAGATGTTTCCATTTAAATGAATTGTTGCTGTGGCATTGATGTAGTTGATTTCATGGTCCTCATATATGGACCTTCCACTTGGTTTCGTAATGCTTTAAGTATTGCACAAGTGTTTACTGAATCAAAGGCTTTCTCATAATCAATACAACCAAGAGATAATGGTATTTGGTATTAATTACACTGTTAATTTTACCTAATCAGGAAAACCTGCTTCACAGACCAAACATGAAAAGTTGTGCAGCCATTGCTGCATGGGGAGCAGATATCCACTCGGATTTCCAGTCCATATTTAATACTATCTTAGCACAATACAATAAAGAAATTATTTAAAATAAAGAGCCAATAGGCTTCATTTCGGCGATGTAAAACATTATTTAATTAAGGAGCTATTAGATCCCACATTGTTTTAAAACCGAATAAGAAACTCAAGGATCGGAATCGAAGAGTTTCATGCCGAATATAGTAACTATAAATGTATCGGCGACTACTAGCGTGAGCTAAAGCGCGTAGTTCAGTACGTAGTACAAGCTAGGGCAACTCGTTGCAAAGGTGGAGAAAGTTCTGATCGCTATTCTTAGTATTTCCCATAATGTAAAACCCATCTCCTAGGAGATGTATGATGTTATACATTATGGTGGGAGGTCACTACCCAGACCGGATTCGATCTTTATTGAGATCTCATCAGTGAGTAGCTAGACCAAAGTATAATACTAAGGTTATAGCGAAAAGAACTTATATACTCTGCTATATGAGTTGTCAAAAAGGTGCACCCATAAATTATTATTTAAAATAAAGAGCCAATAAGCTTCATTTCGGCGATGTAAAACATTATTTATTTTAAATAATTTATGGGTGCACCTTTTTAACAACTCATATAGCAGAGTATATAAGTTCTTTTCGCTATAACCTTAGTATTATACTTTGGTCTAGCTACTCACTGATGAGATCTCAATAAAGATCGAATCCGGTCTGGGTAGTGACCTCCCACCATAATGTATAACATCATACATCTCCTCGGAGATGGGTTTTACATTATGGAAAATACTAAGAATAGCGATCAGAACTTTCTCCACCTTTGCAATGAGTTGCCCTAGTTTGTACTACGTACTTGAACTACGTGGTTTAGCTCACGCTAGTAGTCGCCGATACGTTTATAGTTACTATATTCGGCATGAAACTCTTCAATTCCGATCCTTGAGTTTCTTATTCGGTTTTAAAGCAATGTAGGATCTAATATCCCCTTAATTAAACAATAAAGAAATCCCACAAACCATTTTCTTTCACATTTACAAGTCAATAGTTAAAAAATATACCTATCTGGGAAAAAGAAATAAAACTTCAGTTGGTGGACGATTGTTAAAAATGCAAAACAATTTTCAGTGAAACTTCACAGAACATCAATCGAATTAGCGTATGATGTACAAGCTGTTTAACATCGTTAAAAGGGAGATCACAAAAAAAATCCAAAAACAAATTCTTTCTCCGCTGTTCTAAAAACATTAATTCTCAAAGATAATCTTCGAACTGGACCGTTATTTCAGGATCAATACGGGCTGCAAATTAATTACTGCATATGATTCTCGAGAGCTTTTTTTTATCTTCCTGATAAACTGGATATGAAAGGCGTGTCACAATTATTAAAGTGTATTTCATTAACGCCGAAATGAACAAAAGACATTTAAAGTTTAATCATTTACACAGCTAGTGATTCTCCTCTTAGTTATGAGGAGTCCGTTCACATGTGACTCTTCAGCTTAACATCCCACGAACAAAAAAAAGCATTCAAATTAATAATTTTTTTATAAAGAATGGATACCACTGCATTATGCAAAACATTGGATCTTATGTATCGAAGTAAGATTTATGACGGGTGCTCGCAATATAAACGTGATTTTAATTCTATGAAATCCTGAGTATTGGGGACAGCCTCTACTATAACAAACGTTTGTTGATTAAGTCCTACGAGAATTTTTCAATGCGTATAATTGAAAGTTGGAAATAACCGTTTCTGTTTAGAAAAGGAAAGCTTTTATCTCTGTCACGCAGATGCGAAAGAGGAAAAAGGCGCAGCAGTCTGCAACTCTTGCATTCCACTATCAACACGCAAAGAGCAAATCGTTGCATCGCTGAAATGTTTCGCATAATAAAAGCAGGTAGCAGAACCTTCATTTTTGGGCATTCCAATTGCGGACACACATTATGGTACTCTTTCAGATTATATGAATGGACAATTCAGATAATCTTAAGAAATACTATATTTGTTAACACCAGTGCCATTTAAGTAGCGTTTTATATATATACATATAGTTTCCATAAGTAAGTTTCTACAAATCAATCCTTTACAATAAGGCCAAAACTACTCCTTTTGATATAAATATATGTTATGGTACACCCACCATGAAAGTTTCTTTTTAACCTATTTGTACATTGCTATCGCGGTTGACTCCTAATTTTTTTTCTTTTAATTTTTCTTTTGTGTGGTATTCTCATACTGGGCGATGAAATTTATCTCCTAACAAGCATCGATGCTGACGGCGGGATTCGAACCAGCAGCGTTTTGTTTGAAGAGCAGATAAGTTAACCACTGTACCAACCAGCCAGATAAATATATAATATGATATAAAGATTTATCAGATGTTAGAGTCAGTAATTCAAACGAAAATCATACATTCCTTTTCACACATGTACATTTTCATCATTTAAGATTGACAGGAAGCCTTGTCTGCAAAGCTTAAAGTTTCTTAATATTAAAGCCTGGTGACTCTTCTATCAATTTAAATAGAACAAAATTTCTGTTATCCAACCGATAACCGTCTTTGTGTACAAATTCCACCTTAGTATGGGTTCTTGTTGAATTTAAGTAGCAGATCATTTTCATTATCAGGGTGTGAGACCACCACCTTGCTTACTGGAAATCTGAGGCAGGTAGAAGAGTTATCGTGTTTGGTATACAGAAGAGTTTCTGAATGCACCGAAAGATAGTTTTTCGAATAACGGAAATATTCGATAAATTGCAGTGCAAAATGCTCTATAGCTTTAAAACACTTTCCTGAGTAGCATTACTTTTAAAAAATCCTTGCAAACGTATGATTTTTCGCCAATTATTAGTCAATGAATGAATGTACTTTTTATTTTAGTCATTTATTATTTTCAATAATTTCAAATTAACGTTTTCAACCTGTTTCAACCTTTTGCAGGTGGAACTCTCATTTTTTAATTAAGATAAAAATCACTCAAAGAAAGATCCATATGTCAAATAGATTACTGACTCTTCGCTTGGTTCCATTGCACAGAGAATATCTGATAGAATATAAAATTTAGAATTCGTGAAAAGACTAAATATCAAACTTAAATTATAACTATTTGCATATTCTTCATTCAGCCTAAGAGAGTGCACAATTTTGTGGACAAGCACGAGTAGTATTTGTGATTATAGATACAATTAGAACATTTATGATTACAAAGTGAAATTTGCAAATACTTTTATTTAATCTTTCGATCAATGCTATCGAAAAGACTCATTAACAATATTTTCAGGAGTAATATATATGTGTGTGTATTTTGCAACTGTTATTACCTACGAATATACTCTAAAGTAAAAAAAGCAGTATGATGGCTTAACCTGCCAACATTAACGATTATTCAATGCACCTTCCATCGTACTACTATTCTTGAACTGAACTGTGCTGCCTCCTGGATATAAGAATTCAAACTTGGTGGAACATTCTCCCCCTCTTCCAAAAAAAGCAAATAATATAATAAAAATGAATCATGAAGCAATTCCTAGTGCCAAGATTTGAAATTCTTATTCGACAGAATAAACATTGCCTTCCTCACTCGGTACCTATTTTTCATCGTTTCATTGCCTATAAAAGCAGTTCAAGTATTCAAGACGACTTCTGCTATTCATCTTGAATACTTGAGGTTTCTTTTTCATTCATTTTGACTTAAGACCCAGCGATGTGTAAGCTATTTTGATTACTGTTAATTAATGCTGGTAAGACAGAAAGAGATTTGTATCCTTTGGGTCAAGTACTTCTTTCCTCCAGGCAAACTTTTTCCTCCGCAATCGGAGGCTATCACTCTCTCTCTCCCCTCCATGATGCAGATATTCACTGTCACAATAACTTGCCATATTTTTGGAATTTGACCTCGCAGGAAATGCTAATTTTGAGAACCAGGGTATGTGATGCTTTCTGTTTGAAATGCAATTCAATGTACGCGTAGATTGCGGGTAGTATCTTTGTAAATACTTATCAACTTGGGGTTTAAAAGTTCATGTAGACAAACAGATTCAAGTCATACTGCTGTACAGTATTAATTTTAATTTTTTTATTGAAAACATTTGATTATTTTGTCATCTTTTTTGTAAGTATATACGTTATAACCTTCAGTGAGAGAAAGAAAGCAACCTGAATTGAAATCTAGGGAAATAGACAAAATATTTACATGAGTAAAACCAACCACTTTAGCAGATTACTTTCTGTTTATCATTTACTCTAGGGTCATATAAGATTTCTCTCGTTTTTGTTTCTTCAAGAAAACCAGTACCATTTCCCCTTAACAATATTTTATTCGGCCATGCAATGTAAACAATCAATTTAAACAGTGTATAACATACACTGTTTAAAATGACTTGGCAAAGCAAAGAAAACGATCCCAAACCTCTTGAAATGAATGACTACTCATCAATAAAAAAGTTCCGCTAGAAACAAAGCCATAAATACAAATTTGTGTCAGGGGCAGAGAAGATTACGTTACAGAATTTCAAATATTCTAGAAGTGTAAAACTTTATTCCATTTCTAATCACATTATATAACAGTGTCATTTCTGCAGACGGAATTTCTGTAGAAGTCTGTGGATTTTTGAAATCCTTTTAAAGATATTCATGACCAAATGCTGTCATCCTAGAACAGTTGTTTCAACGTGTAACTTGAAGATAGCAAAGGTCTAAAATGTAATTTACTAGACAATCATAGAACATAGGCTAATAGAGATGAATGACCATGATGACACACTGATATAGACAGAGTATCTGCCTAACCTAAAAGAATATTGATGAAACTGATGCTCTCCTATCTCTACCCACCCCCACACACACCGATATATATATATATATATTTTGGGCTAATGGAAATTTCCAGCTTTCCTTTTTGATGTGCTTCTTTAAAACGCTTGTGCCGCAGACTGGTAAACGACGAAAGTAAGCTGCCGACTATAATTTGATGATTAGCTGTGTGAATATTCAACGATGGAGTGGGAAAACTTTCGTTTAACTCCTGAAAGGAAATGTAAAAGAGTTGTTTACAAGAGATAGGAAGGGGAATTAGTGTACAGAATTTCATCTTCCCGTGTGAAATCACCACCAACTTGCGGAGAACTTGATCCTAGACAGTATAAATTCATCCTGGTTTTCTGTTCAGGACTACGAGCTAATGTAACATTTATTATAATAATGTAGTACAGATTTTCAAATAATCGTCAGTGAAACTGATATAAAAATAAATTCATCCTGGTTATCACGTCATAATCCACGTTCCACCTAACTTCATTTGTTTGAAAAGACCATGAAAAGTCTCAAAGAAAAATATATCATGCCATCCGAAGGAAAATATCTCCCGCCTACATTCATTTTCAAAATGTGTCTCGGTTCCAACCTTCTTTCCATCATCAGGTTTCAAAAGCTGTGGTTAGTCTTCCAAAGTTCAAGTATTAATTTCTGAAACCACACCCAATCTTATTTTTTCCCAGTAGTACACAAAATAATTGATGTTTGTCTTCTCAAAGGTGGCATTTGTGGATACGCTCGCTGTGTATATATATATATATATATATATATATATATATATATACATATATACACAGTATATATATATATCTCACGTCGTAGTGTCTACGGTTCTTAGAATTAAAAACATCAAAAATTATTTAAATATGTAACATACAATAATTGCAAACGAGTTATCAAATAATAGAAGAAAGAAATTTATTTATTTATTTTTTATAAATCTGGAAACAAACTAAAAAGAAATACTGTTTCGTCTCCATCAAACTGAAGAAATTTCTTCTAGCCTATGTGAGTCACATTTGGACTAGAATGATTGTCTTCTTCTAACCTAACTCTAAAGAAGTATTTCATAATTTCATTATTATTATTTATTATTATTTTGTTTTGGTTTATATGATAATCCCATCGATGCAAGTTGAGAAATCTTGAAGACATTAATGGCGTGAGTTAACGAGCTGAATAATAAATAATTATCTTTAGCTCTCCGTTGAGAATAGTATATAGAGGGAAAAATACTATTCCTTGACAACAGTGCAAAGTTGTCAAGGAATAGTATTTCTGGGTTCGAAATATTCTGAAAAAAAAATTCTATGTTTTGCAATTTAGGTTGTAGTTTCCTCAGTTTGAAGATCTGCCGTTCATTATATCTCGTCCGAATCAAAATCTTGATCCTCAAACTTTGCAATTAAGACTCGGTATATCAGAGCTCCATTCTTTCTGATGTACTCTTCCATCGGTACAGTGGCTTTTCAATTGGCTTTAGATCTCATCCACGTTTAATATTCTGAAAACAGCAATTTACTTCTTTCTCAATTTACGTACCACGAACTGTACAAAGAAACAAACAAACAAAAAAAAGAAAAGGAAATGAAACCCAACACTATATCTCCATTTCTTTAAATACTGATCTCCAAGATAGCGAATCCAAAATTATGTTGGATTCTTGTTACTTTGGATAACATCCTACTCTGCATACAAAATATGAGATTTCAGTTCTTTGGGGAAATTTTGTCATCACAGCTTTTCTCGGAATGGTCATTTACAGGTATTGTTTCCACACCATGCGAATCTAGGCTTTCTCTTTTGCTCCGTACACTGACGATTACATTTTGAGCTTCTGGAAAAGTCCAATAAACGTCTGTGCGGTCAGAAGATATTTAATAATAGATGATATTTAGAAGTAAGAAAGGGATATTTTTATTCAGAAGATCCCTTTCTACATCTCCCCCGATATGAACATCATTTGTGCAAGCAGTAATGATTAAAGTATGAATAATGCATCTACTTTCCCCTGTTTCAGCACGCGCAGTGTACGCACCATGTATTTGCACAAGTCAAGTGATCTTCTTCCTGTTTATTCATTTTTTAAACTACTGTTGTTTTCCACTTCCTACTTCGTAAAATATTCAAGGACAGTTATTCAAATTTAATATTCATAAGTCTTTCTCCTCGGCTTTGAACCTCTCTATAGTACTAGTTTATTGGTCACATAATGCTCATATTTCCGATCACAAAAAAAGATCAAATTGAAAAAGTAGTCTGAAACTCTTTCAGAGTGACAAGTAACCCATATTATTTGGAACGTGCACGGGGAAAGGTCCAAATATTTCCAAAAATCAATCATTTATACATGAAGTCTTTCGACGTCTTTTATGAATTGTTTTATTTATAAGTGGCAGTTGAAAAAAAAAAAGACTTTTCTATTTCTCTACCAAAAATAATGAGAATCAATGAAAACAATATAATGTGCTACTTGGTACGACTCTACGTTGCCGTCACGCATTCGGTTTCTTACCAAGTGTGCATTACCGAGTGATAATGGTTCAATTGACTTTCATGAGGACGCGAGCAACTTGACAAAAGAGAATGTTAGTCGCAAACAACTAAAAGTCATTAATAGAAATTCTATTCAAAGAATATACACCGACGATATGTAGTGTGTTTTCTTTGACTTTTCGGCGATTCTCTGACAATACAAGAAAGAAGTTCGTTGCTAAACTCCTAATGAAAGATTTAATCAGCACAAACATTTTTCAGCAGAACAGTGCAATTGTAATTCATAGCAACGGTAACAAAATACGCTTAAAAGTATACGATAATAGTTGACTATAACAACATAATGAAAATGTTCTCCGCTGGAAATGAATCACAGAAGTGGCACAAATTTTTAGCAGTTTTCTATAAATCCTTAAGATAAAGACTGTCAATAAAAGGTTATTTTAAGATAAAGCGACAATAAAAGGTTATTTTTAGATGAATGCAGGAGTGAAATCAGGTTGGAACTATTCGTTTTAAAATATTTTCTTAACACAATTAAGGAGCTGCTTCTAAGGCCACTTTACTAACAAGTATCCCCACAGAACTGTGAAAAGATATTTACAAAGGAAGGCATTAAGTGTTTAAAATAACGTTACCTCACCATAATTTAGCTCAATTCGTATAAAGATGCACATTCACAAGCAATTTCCTATAGATATTATAAAACAGATATGTTGGTTTAACGTTATTTTTCAAATACAGATGACCTTTTGAAGTATTCTTTTAATATTTCAAACGCACTCTCTGGCCATTTTATTTAGGAGTCCTGAGCAGATATAAAATAGCACCTCGGTAAGCTATCCAAATGGTCACAGGTTTCCACGTGATTGATTCTGGAAGATGGCGGAAGCGTTCTGCAGCAGTACTAGTCTATGAAGATAAGACGGCATCTTTCACTTATGGAACAGTGAAAAATGGAAACACCTCAATCCAAGCGCTGCATCAATTCATAACGGTTCACCGGAGGAGAGGTTTCAGATCAGAAGAGTCAGCAGGCCAGAAAAGTAGAAAGAAATCGCACATTCTTGAAACTGGTTTAGCTAGCAGTAAATAGGTTCCATAAAGCCATGTTGTTTGACCGTGACAGGGCATTGAACCTGACACATAACGAGATGAAACTCTGGTGAAATTGTTTTTAGTAGTTAGTGATCGTTGCTCTTCGAATATCAGAGAGTAATTTTCATTCTCAATAATTAAAGCAGTAATATCAGCCTCACTCGCTTCGAAATTTCAGTCAACCTTCTGCTTTAGTACTATGCGCTCCCCTTTTATATATGCGCTGTCACTTATTTTTTACATGTAGTAAGGTAAAACAGTTGACAAATAACCGGTAGAAATTAACTGAATGATGGGATCTTCAGTATTTTTCGGAGGAAACATTGCATTGTCTAGAATGTTCAGATACCTTTCGGAGTTCAATGTTCGTTGCACCACGAACAGAGGTTCGAGGCCAAACAGGGGACCATACTATCACACCGCCACCTTCGAATTTCGTAGGTGAGGTTGTGCACTCGGGTAAGAGACATTCACTGGACTTCAGCCATACCCACACCCGTCCATCTGCTCGGAAGAGGGCGTAGCGTAATTCGTAGCTCCATAACAGCTTTCTAAGCTCCCACGTTCTCCTCCCTCCCCCGTATGTGCTCTTTGCACCATTGAAGACCCCATGTTTATACGAATAATCTGCAGCTTGCATACTGCGGTCCTACCATGGAAACTCATGTTGTGAGCTTCGGTCCTGAATATTTTTGTGTAGATTCGTGTTCCATTCTTGACCTGGGATGGCCCAATTTGTCAAGAGTTTGCCGAAAAGATAGGCTTGCAACATGGTTTAAACTCCATCAATTCCCTTCTCGCAGTCATATCACCCAGACAAAGATGCACTGACTTGGGAGCATCATATCGCTCCAGGCTGTGAGAGGCTCAATGGCCTCTCACAGCCAAATAACTTGACTTATTTGATACCTAATTAATAGTGTGATAGGGGAGTTATTCCTTTCTGCATAGAGTATTATGCCTGGTTGAGGATGTGTTCTTCTGGCTGGTTTGCCTATTTTAGGGGATAAAACATCTGGGTTACTGTTAGTAAAATCCCTGCCATCGCCGTATCACACCGACTAACTCACCTTCAAACGAGAAGAGATTCGAACCCAGGTTTCCACCGAAAGGCATCGTCGAAACCTACTAAGGCTCATATGCCTATTAGCATTCGTTTTAAAAAATAAAAAAATCACCCATTCAGGCAAATCTTTAAACAGTTCAAATAACCTGCAACTGAAATTTGATGAAAACGAGTATTCCTGTTTCTGACCTGCTTGTTCTGTTCTAGTACACGCGGTGGTGTGACGATATCTTAAAGGTTGACCTTTAAGATATCGTCACTTAAAAGGTAACTTTATTACATTTTTATTTCTAATATATTTTTATTCACAATGTTTACTATAATTATCCATATTACCAGAGAGAAGGAAAGAAGGTATTAGCAACATAAGTAATCTAATTATCAGAAGTTACAAACGTTTTTAACAAATAATAGTCCCATGGTTAGTTATATCAGAGGCTTCACTACTTTTCAACTGGCTCCAAAATTCATTATAATTTTCATGTGTCCAAAAATATTTGCTATACTAATTATACAAATTTAGAAAATGAATAAATAAAATCATCGTTTTTCAAGTTATACATTCTCTTTGGTTAATCAAGGAATAAATAAGTAGAATAACATTTTTCTTTATATCTCCTATCGAACGAAGAAGTCTGAGTAACATCAAAGCGGTTGTTTACAATCACTTTCGGCAGATATATTAAATGGAAGCAGTTTGTAAGAGCCTCC
This sequence comes from Typopeltis vanoorti, assembly GCF_054136105.1. Taxonomy (NCBI): domain Eukaryota; kingdom Metazoa; phylum Arthropoda; class Arachnida; order Uropygi; family Thelyphonidae; genus Typopeltis; species Typopeltis vanoorti. The sequence continues at coordinate 11,433,439 of NC_143554.1, forward strand.
GCAGCACCATCGACTCGAATCACGTCTAGGAGCGAATAATTGAAAAGCCCTCACGAGAGGGCTTTTCGATTCAAATGGAAGTTCGCCAGTCGCACGGAGTAGTTTCCGAGAGGGGAGGAACCGTTCTCGCAGAAGGATTTTCCTCCCAGAAACCAGAGTTTGCCATCCCGCAAAATGGCAAAACCAGGCAGGAAATCGCACAGGAATATATATTTAGTTATACGACTAACCATCTTATCTTAAAAAATGACGATTACGAAAGCCAATCTGGGTAACCAATCATGGACGAAGATCTGTGAATACCGTATATTATTATTAAGTACTTTGACACTCTGGTGCTGGGCTCAGTTGCGAGCCTGATCAAACTATGCAAATATCGCTACATTTTTAATCAAATAGGGTTATACATTGTGCAAACTTTATCAATTAGGAAATAGATGAATTGTTGTTTGGAATCAAGGCCGAAGCAACTAAGGCTATGGGTGGGCAGCGTATTATGTCAATTAATTACTTGTATTGACTAGCCGGTTAGATCGTTTTGAGAGATTAAAAACGCCACTGTCCGAAGGGGGGGGGGAGAACTTCCCCGAAGGTGGAAGCGGGGAAACAAGCTAACTCACTTTTAGATGAACTTCATAGAGGTTCTTCGCAAGATGTGATTCGAATCCACGTTTATCCACCTTAAGGGCATCATTGACTCCAACTAAACTACGGAGGACTCGCGGGTTGGGGAAAGGTAAACAAATTATGTACCTAATCGGACACCATCATGAAGATCTGTGCGTGTACGCTTAACCGGTGGCCAGCATATGAGCCTAATGCATTTTCATAACGTGGTGGTATTGTTTTCTTCCCAGAAACTCGGTTTCCGCTTCACAATTTATCATAATATTACACTCCAGATAATATTAGGCATAAAGGTAATCAGACTATCCTAAAATTATGTTTATGAAAGCTGTCTAGCGCTGGGAAGGTAATGGGTCTTTAAGGACTTGTACCTCCAGTCATTTAATGATTGTTAGGATTTCTACAAAATTCTTCGAAGTTTGTATTTAGCTTTTGCGATGATTATTTCAAAACATCAGATGCTCCAACCGTAAATCCAAACAGCCTAATGGATACTGAATCGAAACTGATAAATCGCAGCTAACAATAATTAAATGACCGGAGGTACAAGTCCTTAAAGACCCATTACCTTCCCAGCGCTAGACAGCTTTCATAAACATAATTTTAGGATAGTCTGATTAGCTTTATGCCTAATATTATCTGGAGTGTAAATTACGTGTGCTCGTCTGGTCGGTTTGCTTGATTACATGATGAAGAAAAGCCCAGGATCCTGGAAAGAAAGATCCTGAGACAGGCTAATTGATCTTCAAAAAAGCCTATGGGTTTTCGAAGATCAAAAAATAGCGCTTTAAAAAAACTGTTTGACACGTCCACTTGGACGCGTACGCGATTCGAATCTAGATCTTTCTAACTAAAGGGCTTTGTCGAAACCGACTGAACTACAAAGACTCTGCTGTTGAACACTGCTACAAAAAAACGGAAGAAATTCGAATTTCAGTGCGACTAAGAAACTTCAAAATAAGGATGAATTACAAAAGATAAAAATAATTTATGCCGAATCTATTAAAATTACCGTAAAACACATGTAAATAAGTTGTAAAAAGAAAAGGAACGAAATATTTTTAAAATTTACGTAAACGTTGTTAATGTGTTTTCATAAATCTAAATAGTTATAAACAAAATTAAAAAAAAAAAAACGTTAATAAATAATCAGTTCTATAAAATAAATTAAGATGCAGCATTTAATTCTGAACTCCATGAAAAAAATGTTAGAATTTTATTCAAGATATTTTTCTACGTGTGTAAATATTAGTAATATGAATAATGATATACACGCGGACATTTCGTTATTATCATACTTAAATCTGATGATTAATACAAACATCAGAAGACTTTTAGTAGTCCATTTAGTAAGATAATTTCATAAATCTTAGGAGTTACTCAATTCGGACTAACTTAAGCTGAATATCGAGTCTAATTTCGGCTGACTCGTTCTTACTTGAAAAGCCATTATAAGTTGCTCTTCGCATGCATCGTGGAATTTGAAACTAAGGTCTTTTCCAATTAAAGAGGAAAACATCTGCATAGAATATACGATACGAAGTCGTTGCTTCCTTAAACCTCTTTATAGCACTTCTGAGTTAAAATGGATTTTTTACTTTCAGAAACAACAACAGATTTTTATTGATCATCTACGGAGTCGAAACAGCAATTAAACGCTGCAGTTAGTACGCAACAGCCGACCGCATTCCCAGTCGTTAGTGATTATGCTCAGTGGTTGGAACGACCTGAGTGCAATTCCTGTAACAGCACGTGAGAAACATTCGTGAGAATTTTCCAACAGAAAATTATTTCGCCGATCGCATACAGAAAATGCAAGTTTTTTTCCCTTCATGTATCTTGGTACGTTACTCCCACAAACCAGCGCCATAAACACACACGCACTATTACAGACCTCGTGCATATCACCCTGGCACTGTCGTACTCAGCCCAGCGAGTGTTAGGAGTAACAGGCGTGTAAGAACATTTGTATGTATTTCGCCCGATAAAATTTAATTAACTCGTTTTGGACCTCTCTCCACAAGTTTTCCTATCTCATGGATATCTTGGCGACTAAATCTTTGCACAGCAATCTAGATAAAGCGCCTGATTAATGTCTTATAAGATAATGTTGATCGTAATATACTTTACTTATGCCGAGTTATCGGTGCGTGAAACAATCCTCGACTTTTGCAACGCATTCTATCAAATTCAACTCAACGACCGCAACCATTCCCATATCTCTTGCCTCCATCAACTGCTAAAGCGCTTGTTTACATTGAACCGACATCCCTACTTGTCCAAATCAATTAAGGAAAAACATTTATCGCTGAGGGATACAAAGCAAATAAAAATAACACTCCAATGTTAATAACTGTTTCATTTATTAATTAAAATAAAAACCATACATTCTACTGATGAGACCCAATGAAGTAAGATACACGAGATAATCGAATATTAAATACCCAATCCTTTCAGCTTCTTAATATTAAAATAATTGGTACATATTTTTGTCGTACAGTAATTGTACTGTCTCTTGAACTTGTTCCATGTTTAATTATAAGTAATAGTCTTCTTAATGTAGATTTATACCGAAATATCCTCATAAATATGGAATAATGTGGAAAACAAATGCATTAAGCTCTTCTTAAGTGCGCCTAATTTTTTTAGCGGTTTATTACGATTCTACTTGCTTGCTGACGGGTATATAATTTAGCACATCGCCTCTTTTAGTGAAGGTGAGTTCTCTTTGTCTCGCGTTGATTCTTTATTGACAAAGAGCCAGATGAAATATCGACTTTTAAAGAATTCGTTGATAACACTGTCTCAAAAGAGTTGTATGAAATTGATGGTGCGAAAACCATTTCTTTTCACATCATTTACTGTACTGTCCTCTCTTAAAGTTTCCTGTTCACGTTTTATTTGATTAATTTCTGAAAAATTTCCTTATCACGATGTGATATGCTCGTTCTTGTGTAATTTTTACAAAATATTTTTAAAACACGCAAACATAGAATACAAATGCAGTTACATTTCTGAACAATACTTTAGAGCTGTCAACATCGAATAGCATATATGTCAAGTGTTTAAAGAAACTTCTGTTGCGACCACATTCGACTTGAAATTCAACATTTACAAGTACGCGAAACATGATCAATTGAAAGTTAATTATCTAGATCCTAACGAATGCTGAAAATAAGAGGGTTGCAAAAAATAAATGAGAAGAAAGTGGTTTTTTTGTCCTCTTCGTGTAATAATTTTACATCTCTTCAATATAATTGCCAGTTATTTGAATAACCTTTTCTTTAGCAAGGTAACCGCGAAATTCCATTGGCATGAGGTGTTACTAAATATTCACAAAAGGGAAAATTTGTGATTCATAATATATTCCGTTTGTGCCGAAAATATCTTTCTCAGAAGTGATATGTCACTGATTCGAAGCATGTCACATCGTTTGCCAAAGATACCAATTTTAATATATGTACCAAAAATTGAAAACCATACGGACTGTGCTGAGCCCTACACGTGCACAGTACACCCAGTGTTTTTTTGTTTTTGTCAACTAACGAATTATGTTAGAATTTCTAACACTTTTCTCTTTCCAACTATTCAAAACCTCAATTTTCTAACTTCTACTTAGCGATGGAAACAGGTCTCTTTGGAATCTTTTCCAAAAAAAAAGCAGTTCACTAAAAGAAGATGCATGTCTCTGAAGAAGATTCCATAGTGTATTTAGTCTGTTTACCATGATGGTAGGTCTTCGGAAGAGATAAACACATTACATGTTTGATTCTAGTTAGACCATGAACTTTTTCTAGGCCTTATAGCCGGTTCCAGTCAGTCGATGTTTGGTGCAGATAACAATTTCTGCTTATTAAACTCAGATTTTTAAATCGACTGCTGAACACACTTAAATATGTACAAACAAATGCCATTAAGGTGAGGAACATCCCTTCTTAGCTACCACGCTGTGCAAAGGTATTCACAACGATGGTGAAAGATTGAGTCGGCTGCCTACAAATTTCTAAACAATTTGGAGATAGCCTAACTTTTAGTTGTCACGTACTACCTTTGGGGATTAATATGCATTAGAAGATATAGATTATAATATATTATAATCTATAATAGATTATAATATAATATATAAATAGAGATATCCAATACATATAAAAAAGTGGTGTTCGACAAGGGAATGCCTTAGCCTGCCTACCGTTTAATATAGCGCTTGACAAGGCTTTCAGGGATGCTGGTATTAAATATGAGGGAAACTAGCTTCTACACGTCGAAGTTCTGAAATTCTGACAAATATATATATATATATATATATATATATATTCGTAAACAGTGATCGCCATAGCATCCTTTGATGTTGGGGAACAATTTGGTCGCCTTCAATTATACTAAAACACAGCATTGCCTTTTCTCACAAAAGGAATCTCAGCTTACCTCACCCTCAGTAATACACAAATCAACAGACTGAATCAGATCTCTCTCCTTGGCTGATATTTATCTATAACCTCTCTTACCATAAACACATAACATCAAGAGCTTTTTCAGCCTCTAAAAACTAAGGATTATCTTCTGTTTAAGATGTTTTTTTCCTCCCATCTAGCTAACTTCCAAATCTTACTGCACTTAGAACACTGTTCACATGTTTGCGGGTGGTGTATTTGAAATCTCCTTAAGAATTCTCTGTGCTCTTCAGCAGAGTAATTTGGCTAATATGAGATCCTTCCTCTCCTTAGAGTTTCACTTTATTAAAACAAGAGCGATAGCTACTCGGCATCCCTTTTCAGTACAACTACAAACACACCGCACCTGCTTCTCGTCTTCCTCATTTATTCCTTCGACTTCTGTCCTCTGGAATAGCCTTCCCTCATAAAATGTTTCTCAAAAACTATCACCTCTAGCTGTTCAGGAAAAATATCAATGAATTTTTGCTTTCCCAATCCCACCTGTACCCTAAGCACTGATATAACCTAGATTCCTCTACCAGTTATGTATGGCATAGACATTAAAAATAATAATAATGCACGTACAGTACACATAGTTAATAGTTGTTTTTATTTTCTTAGGTTCAAAAATTTTAATTTTTGAACCTAAGAAAAACCCACAATAAAATTTTTATTTTATTGTGGGTGTATTTTATGGGTGTATGTGACTGTTATCTTATGATGCCCCATAACTTCACTTCCTTGCATCGATTTAATACTAAAGTATCATTCACAGATAAGACAAAATTCCCCAGCTAAGCATGAAATTGGTTCATCATGTTTATAAGTCAAATTTCAAAGGATTTTAACAGAGAAGTTGAAGTAATCCTGTTTAATACTTTCTACGCTTAGAGTGAAGATTATTAGATGTTAACCATTATGCTTTTCTCCAAGCCATCAGAGCAAACAAACAAGCTCCTCTAATTGGCTTTGGTGCCGAAGAGGATTTGTTACATCTCAAGATGCAATACAAAGGAAGGGATCTCCTGCTGCTCCCCCCCCCCCTAGTATGATATTCTTATCCAGTACGCAAAATCCGTAAAATTAGGTTTAGCTCTGGTATATAAATAAAGATGCAATCTATTTAACACAAAAAAGTATCAAAGTAAAAGGTTGATTTTAATTACAGGACTGAATATGCAGAGATTAGTTGTCTAAGAATATATGCATTATGGACATAGAATCAGAGACAGGATATTCTAATCTTTCATTTATATGTTGAATCAACTTCTCATTTCTTAAGATAATTCATTTACTTTTTATATTTTACAGGATTAATTTCATTTCTTAATTGATAATGCCGACTAAGGATTTTTAGTTATAAAAGGAGTGTTTATACGTTATTTCGGTTTTTTATTTGACAGTTACACATTTCATGCCTAGTTGTACTAATTTATAAAAATATGGAAAGATAGATTTGAAATGCGGTCAGAATGTTTACTACATGTGCTAACTACTGTGAAACTACTGGCGACTACGTCGCGTGTTAGGAGCATGTTCTCCATAAATATAATATTCCTTGCATAATTGAAATAATTCGAGTTTGTTTCTTATATAACACGAGGATTTGGCTGAAGCAGCGTACTGTATGTTATTTTAAAAAATACATGAAAAATGATAATTCCTTCTGTAGTTAATTTGGTTATTTTACTCCATCATGAAAGGATTTCGAATAACACACTTTCAGGGTTCACATGCAGCGTTCAAGGTCTTTGGTTCGGAGGACTGTCGTTCGCTGACAGCTCTCCGAACAAGAAATGATAGTAAGAATGTAAAGGGAAAAAAATATGCTTTAGCGTATGCGTAATTACAAAGATATTAAAAAATGTTGTTCTAGGCGTTTATCAGAGCTTTTCACCCTTCCCCCTCTCGTACATCACATCTATCTCTGGTAAATATTATTAGAATTGTTGTGGTGGGAAAGATCTGAGAATATCGCACTGTTGGACAGTTTGTATCTCTCAAAATGTGTTAGTTACATTTAAGATTTTAAAAAGAAAACTCCATTCAGCGCAAACACATTTTGTTAACTGCTTTGCTATGTGTAGTTTTCAGCTCGAGTTTAACTTTAAATCCTGAAAAAGTTATTATATTTCGCGCTTTCAACTTACGTGTGTCCGCGCGGTTAGCCTAGTGGCTGTGCGCTTCGCAACCATATGCCTGGGGAAGGAGTGTCCTAGGTTCGATTCCCATCGAACACCTGAGGAGCTTTAGGATCTTCCTCAGCCATAGCCCAGTTAGCTGGTCTTGGGCGTGGACAGCAGGGTTTTTCCCGACAGTTTATCTGGGGTTTTTCATCCCGCAAGCAGGCAAATCGGCCCTGTGAACACACGCACGGATCTATAGCCAGGAATACTAACCCATAGCCATAGGTCAAAGTGGACACTAAAGGATCTGTGCTTTAACAGAACTGTTATCCTATGAACGAGTTATATAAACCATTGGCTTGACAAAGACGATAAGGATGTTTACTTATAGAAACCCGGATTTTAATCTCTAATTTAAAAAGTCGACCGTAGAACTCTGGTTTGTTGTACTCTGATACTAGATCTCTTCCTAGCTCTGTGGGCCGACTCTCGAACAAGTGACGGAAGTAAGTACAATCATGTGTAACTGTATTTTTGAATACTGGGGAAGAAATTTGAATTCGTTTAGTTAAGAGGGACAAGAAAATATAAAACTATTTTAAAAATGTTTATGTCTTCTTGCAAAGTCATGGAAGGGACTAGTTATATCATACACTTTTTAGAGTCCTTGATAGCGCGCTCTTGAGCTGAACTACAGCGAACAGGAAAAGCGCGTTTAGGTTTAAATAGCTTTTACATGTTAGACTCAGACAGCGTTTACGCGTCAAGTACTACACACAGTTTCTGTAGTGTCCACTTTGACCTTCATCAAGTATAGATTGAATTGTCTTTTACACTGGTAGGCACCGTAAGAGAGTTCTAGTGTGCTTTGCTCAAAGATATTTACAAAATTCGATTAGAAAGCCTTCACATCATAAATCTTGCAAACGAGCAGCAGCAACTCCTTTTGCACGGACAATAACGAAATCGCAGCTGGGTTCCCTACGATAAAGGTGTTATTCAATATAAATGCATACACATTGACCACTGCTGTTCCTTGTGAACTGTGGTTTAATATGAAGCTGACAAAGCATTTGATTAGAACTTATTCTTAATATCAAAATATGAAATGTGTATGTCTAATAATTCTAAATGTAACAAATCGGCAAAGATGTTTTAACTTGTTCTTGAACCATCAGCTTTCAGACCACTATTTTCTTCATTTATGCTTATTGTTTAAGCGTTCAGATTAGGCCAAAGGAATTAAAATCTATTTTAGCACGGATTTTATGCATCTCAACGGCTGTTCTCGGATCAGTTTGTTTTAACTCTACGAGACGGTTTCGCTAGTATTACAAATAGAATCGAATCTGGGTGTGAGACATATCAACGCCGTTTGAAGATGCCTAGTGTCTAAACGAATGTCTCAGAACATCTGCCCAGCCAACGTAACTGGAATAATTCATTATAGCTATGCAAAAGTGTATTTTTGGTATATACAGTTCGTCATTTTCGACTTGAAGAAAATCTTTTTTTTTTCTGGTGACCCTATTGGCTAGATGTATTTCACAAAATGCAAGCCATTTCCTCGGTGTAAGATATTATCCAGTCTGTTCTGGCTGGAATGATTTTCATTTTTTTTTTATTTTACAGCTTACAAAAATATGACAAGATATTTCATTTTGCATTAAAGTCCTTCACATGAGTAAAGCCTTGAAAGAGTTCCACGTTTTGTCTCTCGAGGAGTAGGGTTTCAGGACTGTGCAAAATTAAATAAAAATGTTTAATCTTTTTTTATTTAATAAAAAAGTCGGTACTGATCTACCACGGTACCGACCGCGGTAGATCAGTACCGTGGATTGTGAGGACAGATTGGGTGTATGCGGACTGCAGACACTGGCAGACAGAAGAAAGAGGGTCGATATGATAGAGTAGATAAAATAAAGGGTGTTATGAGACAGCGGTTGATTGATTTTTTTATTATTATGCGGAAAGCGAAAAGTGGGCAAAGGGCATCCATGGAAGTGCAGTTTGTGTGAGCTTAAGAACGGAGAGAAAGCTAGGTTTTTCTCTCATAGAACAGTGAATTAGTGAACAGCCTGTCCTTTGTAGTGGTTGCTTGTGGGTTGAATTAGCTTAAGAGAATGTACGACTGCTGATGTGGATGATATGTAGCCTCCATCTTAGCTAAAGGCATGTATCTATGGTAGAGTGTGCATATTACCACCGACGGTGAATTATTTAGAAACAGACAATGTCTACTCCGACAAATCCATCATGCTCGGTTGCATGGTGGATCCAGTGATTCATGCTCCGTGCTAGTGTAGGGAACACAGGATTCCTTTAGTACACACACACACACATACATACACTGTATCTCTTTGGTAACGCTGCTTCCAGCACTTTGCCAGTCTGGCTTACTTTCTAACTTACAGATTGTGGATGCAAATTCTTATGTGATGGACTTTTGTGAATGTGTTTATGTCATAAACACAGAAATTTCCTTCTTAAGGATGTGAGCGGTTTTCTCGAGAGGGCATTTGTTTATATGTAATACTGTTTTCACGACATATGAAAAACTTTTTTTTTAAAAATCTTCTGCTTGTTCGGGGTAATTTAGTTGTCCTATAGTGTAATAACTTACAGAACCTCGGGGGAGGGAGTCAAAAATTAAACGACAATTATACATTCTTAAAAAAAACTTCAAACGTAATTTTAAAATTTAAGTTCTTGAACAATATAACAAACAAGAAGCCGACTCTTTGCAACAATATTCTATATTTGAAAAGATGATTATATTTGGCTTTGTACTGTAACAAATGCCTACGTATAGCTAATTTTCTGGTCAAATCTGTTTATTAAACTTGTTTTGGAAGGAGCGGTAAAATGTATTAAATACCTAAGGAGGACAAAAAGTATAAAAGTTTGAGAATCGCTCTTTCAAGGATTACATGACTTAGATCGGCTAGCGCGATCCTCATGTAGCCCTGAAAAAATGACTTAATGGTTCTCTAGAGTATGCTTATTATTATTGTTATTATTATTATTTCGTACGGTGATTCAACGGCCGTTAGCCCGTTTTACGACACCACCTCAATCTCCCCTATTTCTATCAGGGCTTGGGACTGGTATTGCTGACAATTCAGACCTTTGGCTTGAGGGATCGTCTTAGATATTCCTGACTGCATCGTGTGTGTTCACGGGGCCGGTTTGCCTGTTTTTCATCCTGTTTGCGGGATGAAAAACCCCAGCTAAACTGGGGAGAAAAACCCTGCTGTCCACGCCCAAGATTGGCTAAGTTGGCTATGGCTGAGGAAGATCCTTCAGCTCCTCACGTCACCAACGGGAATCGAACCTAGGACACTCCTTCCCCAGGCGTATGGTTGCGAAGCGCACAGCCACTAGGCTAACCGCGCAGACAGTAGGATTATGAACCCTAATAATAACCGGATTACGTAACTCTTAGCCCACTAATGTTCAAATTTTGTAGCCCAGCCACGGTCCTAATGTGCAAATTTTTACGACATCTGACCCCCACAATAAATCAATCTTTCCTTCGGTGGAGTTGTAAAAATAAAGGGAACAAATGTGTCATATCGCAAGATATAAATCGTTCGAGAATAGTTCATTGGGCATGAAAATAATCATTCCAATTGAGCATATGTGAGATATAACAACGTACTGTTCGTGACGTCGTCCAGTCAGAAAACGCTTCAACACTTATGAAGTCTAGCGAAGTTTCGCTTGTGTGATGGTCGAAGAATGTTTTTAACGTATATCAATCATAGTACCATTTTTAAACAGAAGAACGTTTAGTAGCATTACATGGCATCGCACCATTGGTAAAAAAAATCGATGTTTTTTTTTTTTAAATCAAAACCAATTGCACATCAGTAGCTTCATGTGGGTATATTTTAATATTCGAAAGCACCAACCACAGATAATATCTGTAAGTGGTAATCACGTCTAGGATGCGAAGAACCGTATCGGGGCTTTTCAATTGATGGTGAGTTAGCCGGTCACATATGGTTGTGGAAGAGTTTTCCCCCCCCTCCTGGAAACACGTATTTAATACAAGAATGGCAGGCCAACTGCATTGAATTGCCTAATATCCAAAATCAGAGGAACTCGTCTTGGACAGATGAGAAACGAATAGAATTATATTTTCTCAAGTATTAGTATGCGCACTTTAGTGTTATGTAAACATCCAGAGTCATTAAATAGCAATCGAATACAAGTAAGGTCAATATTATTGCTATATAAACGAAATAGTTCACGTGACGTATTGTGTCAAGTTAGCAATGCTCTTAAATGAGAACTATTCTTCAAGAAAAATATCCTTTCGATGTTTATTTGTTATTCTTAATAATATATCAGTACAAGGCACTACAACTCCGGAATTCTTGGTGCTATCTCGTTCTTTCTCTCTAACACGGCAGAAAAACAAGGTACTGACAGGTCCATTAGCGTGCGCGACACAACCTTCGAATGCAGTTGTCATTACGGTTGAACGTTCCTCCGCTGTGTATTATCCCCCCCCCCTTCCACCACAAGCAGTTTGCAGTCTCCATACAGCTCTGTATGAACACAGATACTGTATTTCGATTGTTCCTTGTAGACCTCTTGCAAGTGTCTGCGATCGATAAAGTAGAGACAAAACCATCTCCACGTACGAAACCCTATTCATTAATCGAAAATTATACATCCCACAATTTGAATATGTGCTTTGAAAGTAGCAAACATTAAGAGATTTGGAGACTGAAAAAAGCAACAAACAGAGAAATGCGCCACCCATACTACCTGACTCATATGCGTTGCACGTAGCTATAATCAGATCTTGACCTTTAACAGAAATATTATGTTGTGCGATATTACATCTTTATTCTTTGTTTCTTGAGCAATGTAATTTTACATCTTGGGAAAAAAATTAAACAAATAGAAAAATAGAAACACCGAGTACGAAGAACACTTGAAGATGACGAAAACGGTGGAAAGATGGATTACAATAAACATTGTCGCAACAGGTCTAAGATCTAAAGCGGAGGAAGAACAAGAAGCCATTACACATGTTGATAACATAGGCGATATGATACCATTGTCTGGTCTCGTGAAGTACAGATACGTGTAGCTCATAGTCATAAATAAACAACCGTTAATACCCGTAAACTAGATGGCGTTAATGTTTTCCTATATCTCTGATTAGTAACCAGAAGATCTTTAAATTACTGATCGAAGGGGATACAAGAGCTGAAATCTGTTATGATAATGATCATGTTTCTATGTATATGAATAAAGATTATATAACATAATGTGGAAAACACGATTGTATCTCTTTTCTTCCTTTTATTAATCCACTTCTCAAATTTCAAGCAATCTGAGCTTCACCATGTTTATTAGCTTTGTTTAAGCAAAATATATTGCAATCCGTTTTTAAAACCATCCGTATCCTTCACTAACAAGAAATTATGAAAGTGTAAAATCTGGAACTCCATACCCAGTTATAAAGAGAGAGAAAAATTATGGAAAAACTCGCATTCCGAAGAGTATTTATCTCCCAGGCCAGGAAAGTCTTCAATTATAAATGTGACCTTAACATCCTGACTATAAAATTTAGATTATGGTATCGATCTTGGATGATAGCTGTTCTTTGTTTGCAGATGGAACGAAACAAGACATCGGCCCTTCTTTCGGTGTATCAGTCTGACAAGATTGAGAAAGATTACAAGGAATATGAATATTGATTAGAGCAGAACATAAAAACTCCATCCACTGTCCCACTAGCAGAGAACCGTTCTTGCTCGTCGATATGCATCCAGAAGGCCATGAAATGGGCTAAGCAAACATCTGCATTCCATGAAGAGGGACAATGTTTATTCTTCCTCTTCTAAATTACCGAAATCTTCTTTCTCTTTCCTGTCTCCCTTGTCTTTCAAACTACAAGTTAAAAAGGGAGTCCGGTTGTAGGATACACGAAAGGTAACCTGGGACTCGAAACGTGGCTGAAAAGATCTTGAACAGAAACTGACGAGACTATTTATAACCATATGTATGTCAGTCTGAAACAGGATGGCGATGTATTAAAAGATAATGCATAGTCTCTTTAGTTGAAGCTTCAGCTCTCGTAGATAATAAGGGAGTTTATCTCTTCTACACTGTTAATTTATATCTATGATGAAGACAGCTCTAATAAAATTAATGATAAAAAGAGGAAATTCAGTGGTAATCAAACAAACAGTTTGTTTGGAAAGTGACTCCCACCATGATTGTATTTGCATTATGCATACCTTATTGAGTACACATGATGTGCATCACGGGACACCAATTGCAACATATGCAAGAAACTTAGGAAAATATTTATCTGCTTACACTACGTTAAAATATTGTTGAAAGCAATAATATAATTCCCATCAAGCATATTTTCCAAATCATCGGAGGGAAATGCTACTTTAAATCCATCAGCTGGGTAGTGTTATTTCCTTTTTTTTCCCTCGGGAACAAGATCGATTCTGTCTTAACTTTTGTCTCTTGGCGTTTTTTCCTCTTTTAGGTCGCTCACTATACGCAAGTATTATTCAGGTTTATAAAATGATTATAGGGAATAGATACCTTTATGTAAATTGCGTGGCTTTTAATTAAAAGATATTTAATATTTTAAAGGAACAAATAAAGAAAGAAGGAAACTATGCGATGTTTTTAACTGTAGCATTAACGATTTGTGGTTTTAATGCGCAAGGACAGCAAAGGTCATACTGCGCAATATCGAAGGTTATATACACAAGGTAAGACAACCACAAACATACATGCCCGCAACGGGATTCGAACACGTGACCCGTTGGTGGAAGACACTAAGCAACTCGGCCAGATACGCTCGTATAAGACGATGTAAATGCCATTAAAAGGAGTGTTTCAGAACCGTGGATAATTTCGCATTGAATACTTTCGACAAAAAGTTTTGCGCGTTGAAATTTTCTCGGTGAACACCAGTATTTCTCAGAACACAGGGTCAGCTGGATGATTACACTTCACGGCAAAGCAACTACGACTATGAGGCGAGTGTGTTATGTCTGTAAAATGCGTGTATTCTCTGGCTAGTTTGCCAGCCACACGGATGAAAAATCTGAAAGTTCCCCTTGGGAAGAACCCTGTCAACACCGTATGAAAACAAATGATGCACCTGTTTTTTCTCGTGCTCCGACGAAATCAAACAGGATGCTTCAACCAAAGAGCGCTGTCGTTATGATTGCGTTATTCAGGCTCTACGGAGTTTAGAAACAATTCAGTACCGTATTAATGCAAACTACAAAACTGCCAGGGATATCTGATGGGCTGTGTAACTGCCAGATTAATTCCATGATTCTTAACGAATGCTGCATATTATAAATAGGGGTGTATTATGGGATGCTATATCAGTAAGTTTCGGGTTAGATTGGCTGAAATCATGGGCAAAGGTAATCAAAATTTGACTTCAGATGTTTATGTATATTAACTGCATGTGTTCTTTGGAGTGGCTTAGCTGTTTTGCGTAATGAAAAACAGCTAAACCACCAAGAAGAACCCTTAAACTTCCACATGAGATCGATTAACTGACCATCAGGTGAATTAACTCACTAAGTCCTTATAAAGATTCCTCCGAGAAGCAGGCTGTCGGATTACAACAGAGACATATGCGCGGGGAGAGTTTCTTGGGAGATTAATCTTCCCTTAGGTAGAGTATATACTTCATTTCTATACCGGAAGACGAATATAATAACATGAAAGATACCGCACCGATTTATCAGTCATTGGTTTCAGCATCTTGATAGATAATCTCATACCAGGATGATGTGATTAAAAAAACCCCTTTAAGGATTGATCTCTCAATCAGGATTTCCAGCTTTAAAAGAAAGTCTGGACCCTCATTAGTTAGGCGTCACTATTTTTGTCGCCTCTGCAGGACAGTCAAGAGATCTCGATTTGAATTTCGGTTAAGATGTGAGGAAATTTATAAGGACATTTTCAACTAAAGACAGCAATCTTTTCCATTCTGCAAAATAGATAAAACATGTAGAGAACATAAATACGCAATTAACAGACGCCATCGTGGCCATAGCCTTAGTTGGTTGAACGTAATTCCAACGAATGCCAATACGGTTCTGTGCTTTTCACGTTTTCTCTTATTGGGGAAGTGAAAGATGTAGAATAAACGAATATACCTCAGATTCCTGAAGTCCTTTTAGTTTCAACCAATGTTAAAAAATGCAGTACTTATTCTTTATTTTATCTACTCTTAAAGTGGCTAAGTAATTATGGTATTATTACTTATATTAATGCCATCAGAGTGCCAAATTTTCATTAAGATATTAATAAGTTCTGTTTCTTTACACAATTTATGTTTTTACATACGGTCCAGAAATGAAAGTCATGCGTGGCAATATATCATATAGTTCGCCGATAATAAACAACGAGATCTGTGGCACTGCCTTGACTCGCTGCCTAGAAATAAATTTTGGACTGTTTCTATTTAATTTCCTTCTTACTTAAAAGTTTCGATACAAGTCTAAATTGAGGTCTCAGCCCTTCATAGTTTAATAACATTTCTCTAAGCGTCTGCATTCCTCACTCAGAAGTTCCAAGGAATCTGAATGGAAGATGCAGAGCCCATACTAATATATCGAATTCAATAAATCTTTGAAATATTCTTGCATTTTAACGGCACTGTTCCTGTGCCTTTCGTTCCACGTTTTTTTTTTTTCATCCAGGAGAAATATGTGAATAAATTCCCTGTGAACGGTGGAGTTACTTGGAAAAATAATGCGCCTAGGTTAGAAAACACTTGTGGTCAATTTTTCTCATATGGATTTTTTTTCAACTTAAAGTGAAATAGTCCAGATAGTAAATAAATAAATAATATTAGTGGGAGATAGACAGAGAGGTGGGTGGATTTAAACTGGATTATGTGTTACAGGCAGGTTGTGTGCTGTACCGTGTCCTCGTTAATTATTATCAAATCTTTCGATGTGATAATAATTAACACGACAAAATCAACATCTGAAGACGTTGCACATTAATAGATCCTCGTTTAAGCAATTATCCACATTAAGACCCGGATGTTTACTTAAACATCCTAGAAAGAGGGATCGCTCCAAGTAAGAAAACCCCAGGGAAAACCAAAGCAGAAGTGGATCGTAAAGCAAACATATGGCCATCGCAATAAAAAAAAGGAATGCAATAACACGACAGGATAGCAAAGTTCTTATCAAAGATCACCGATTATCTGCAGATGAGCAAAAGAGATTATATCCACCGATACGTCTGTTCGGAGCAAACTGTTGTTGAGAAACATCAACCATGGAATCCATTAACTTTCTTGAAAACGTGGGAGAGCATCAGAAAAACCATTTTAGGATTATTTATGAAATTCGCACAGAGCAGTAAATTGGTTATGTACGTAATTCGTAAATTTTAATTTCTGAACATAAATTCGTCTTTCTCTGCAACAGGTTTTTGATTTAGCGCATTGGGAATTTTTTTTTTAAATTAGCCTTGTTAATTCTTTAAACTGTTTTATTTAAACATTCAAATTAAATATTTTAATTAAAATATTTTTTAATTCTTTGCATGCGAGGATGCAAAGAACTATTTCGCGAACTGAATTATAAGGGATTTTTAGCTGGAGGTAAATTATGTTGTCTCGAACGGAGATAGGATTTTTCCCTTGAAATAGGCGAACTGGCTAGAGCACACGAAATGAGCATACGTCATAAATACTGCTATCATATCTTTAAATGCTTCGACTATAAGGCATTTATAACATTTGGTTTTGTCTGTTTTATGTGGTTGTAATTAGTGAAGTTTAAGTACGACCTGCAGTGATTGCATCGAAGATAGTAAATTCAGTCAATGGAGTGAATGCTAGGGATTAATGCATCCATCCATTCTCGGCAGGTAATGTGATTTTTCATGCAGGAGTCAAACGACGTTTCGATTACGATCCTCTCAAAACATGCTGATAAAAATATTTCATCAGTTTTGCAACTGTATACACACACACACACACACACACATATATATATAATTAATAATTTGTTCTTTGCAATTATATTTCAGTGAGAACAAACGACACTTCATTTCAATCGCACTGATATCACAAGAAAAGAATAATAAGGATCAAATAATTATTGCGTCTGCTTTGAAAAATAGAATATGAATAGATATGTTATTGATACAGACAATCACTGTCTTTTCTTCTATTTTATTTTTAACATAACCTTTGCAGTGTGCATAATCACGTCAATTCAGTAATAGCACAAGTATATCACGATAGAACCGAGCTTCTTGTTGACAGAGCTTTTTTTTGTTTTGTTTTGCAAAGAAATCAGATTAGCCACGTTTCTGCCGTATGGTAATAGCACCAAAGACAGTAAAACCAAGCCGATGAATCTCCGAAGAGTTTGTGCAGTGCATTATCTGTTGCACGAAAAGTTGCTGCATGCGAAGATGAACTCTTCGAATTCGTAACTTCAATTTTTGCGGCTTTTCAACGTAGCACTCGGGGTTAATGGTGGCATCAATCGCACGAATTCTGAATGCAAATACGCCAGTCACGTCGCAGAAAGCAGCGACGAGGTTTGCATCGCAAACACGTTCCAAGTCGTGCAGTACCTAGTGGCTGCCCCATAAAAACCTTGCAATTCTCCTAAGTCTCTAAAATCGTGTTCCTTTTTCGGCATTATAATACTTCTATCGGACAGTTCCACCACGCAGCTCACACGCCAATTCTAGTAACTTGTTTCTTCGAAAAATTGCTGTAAAACCGCAGAAAGATTTCATCCAATCACTTTGACATTTCTTATAATACTCCAATGCGAATTATACATTACTATCTATCCACAAATGCCTTTCTACACCGAGAAACGTTCCTCAAACGATAAGATAAAGTGCCTCCTATATGACAAAATGATTCGATTTATTGGTGAAGAAATGCTCCAAGTAATAATGGCAACAACAGGTAACGTCACGTCGAACCCTTCTTCCGAAAACTAACGTATTTCAGCAAGTAATTTTTCAATAAGTAGGGCCGTTATAATAGATTGGGGGAGGGGATCAGAACGCTTGTTCCAAACAACAAAATGTGAATCAATCTACAGCAAGCATGAATGTTAGGTATGGATGGTATTTAGGTGTAGATAAATATTATTGCTCCGTTAAACTACTATCGTTCTGCTTAACAGATGATTACAATGTCTTGAAAAGGTTCCATCTTTAATTTCTAGAATCAATATAACTTACGGTACTAATGTATAACAGGTTTGAAACAGCAATGGAAATTACAACAGAAATTCCACTTTACAGGAATTTTTATGCTGTTGGTTGCAACTTCAATTATGTCGAATTCCATTTCTAATTTGAAGGAAAAACCACGGAAACTGAACCGTCAACTTATTCTATTCCTATTCATTTCAATTTTCCCAGTTCTGCTCTTTATGTAAACGGTGTTTTCGTCACATTTGTGCGCGTGTCACTCCCATATCCCAAGTAAGGGAACTTTCACTTAGAATGTCCATTTTTGGAACTACCTTTGGTTAAAATCTCGTATCCTCATTCCACCATATTTTAATCTAACTTCTAATACCAGTCTTTTATCCTGTTAGAAGTTCACAAGCCCAACTTCTTTTCTTTCCGTACCCTAATTCAGCAGGCAGAGATGAACACGTATTTGCTATTACTAACGGCTTCACACAAATTATTCATCGGACTTCAATGAGATTAACACAACGAATGACGAAGTCTAAAGTTAACTATAGGTTAAAAAGTGCAGCAACAGTCCTAAGATGACAAAACAAATTAGTAGAAATTTGCATAAAAATAAACAAATCCTAATTTAAAAAATTACACTGTCCAACTCGAACCTATCAAACTAGGTTTTTTTTCTTTATTCCTCTTTGTTCATCCACCATCGCCACTGCTGCCATTAATTGGATCACTCTTCCTTCACAAAACATTTATAAAGATGTTTTTGTTTGTCATTCACTTTCCTTCAAACCGCCCACGCAGAAGTATTAAAGGATCAACGATCTTCGGTGATCAAAACTACAACAAAAAGTATCTGATTACAGTAGGCCGAATTTAATTACCAATTCGCAAAAACATCAAAGAGACGAAAGAAAGCAAAAAATCGAAAACGACAGGAAATGGCGCGCGTCAATTCGGAAGTGTCACGAAATGAGTAATGACAGTAAATGTCAAACAACGAAGAATGCTGAAAAGTGGCTTTCTCCTGATGCACAGATAAAGGATGTCGTTGTAGTTGCGCTACAGCTTTCAAGGAAGAGCTTTAGGTTCTGAGGCGTTGCACAGAACGCAGACTAATTCGAACTTTCATTACCTCGTAGTAAAGCGGCGGTGAAAGAAATCAGAGCACGTTTTATTGATGAAGATTTCTTCGAGTGTTAGGCAAAGCTCAAGAATCGTAGAAGTCAAAAATCACCTTCCATTACCACCACAACATAAAGCATGCAAATGGAAAACATAAAATAAATTAATTCTTCTTTCATTTTCTTGGCATTCAACGCATTAAAGATACTGTCGAGTATCAGAGATAAAATTTGCTGAATGTACCACTTGATGCCATAATATAAAAACATGAATATATGCGGGAACTAAATTGGGGAATTGAGTTTAATTCGATTATTCTGATTTCTGCATCTAACGCTTAGAATAAAGTGATCCTATTAACGTAACATATTTTGTTTATACCAGAGGAAAAATCGTGTGTTACCACATTTTAATGAAACTCTGAATGCAAGTGCACATGAAATTTATATTCTCCTTTTCTTTCATTCACAAAAACATCAAGTTTTTGTGAATGAGTTTTCACAAAACGTTTAAATGATCCTTATAATCGCAAATATATTTTAGATAGAGGGTGTACAAGGCGCTGGTCTATAAACTGCACATAATTGAACGAAATACCAAATAATCTTTAGAGTATTTTTCCGTATTTGTCCTATGTCATTGTGAATAAGGATAATTTAGGAACGACAAGATGTCACTGAATATTTACTTCTAAACTTGAATTAAAGGAAATTCGCCGCATCCCTAAGTTTACGGTACATTTTCTCCTAGGAAATAACAGCTGTTTGAATCACGCCCTCCTTCTCCGAGAATTAACTCAAGTAAACAGATGTACAGGCAACGAAAATGTTTGTGCAATGGATGACAGAATCAGTGCTAGAAGGATAAGCACACGAGGAATGTTTACTTTGGCACTTCTATCAGCAAGATTCAACATCCTTAGGGATTCGAATGTTAAATTTCAGAAAAATAATTTAAACCAGGAACTTTTATTTCATAGTACTTGCACCAAAATGCTCATCGCTAAGTTATTCAATGAACCAATGTCCACAATAAACCAAATATTAAATTAAAAAAACAGAATGTAATCAAATCGAAAAGGACGTCTAACACACTAACAGCTAGCCTATTATTTCCAGCTTAATAGTTGAACCAGCCAGTGTGCTTAGCCATTCAAAAACGTACAGAGCACATAAGCCATCGTATTTCCATTTTTCGTCATTTTAGTATAGTCCCTATCTCACTATTTAGTAGAACGCAGCATGGCTGAGTTAGATATTTCATGACCAACTGGTTAAAAAAAAAATCTTCATTCAGTATTATACACAAACTTGTTCATAGCTCAAACTGGACTACCTAAGACTAACCCAAGAAATGAATCGCACTACTCTGTAAAGCCAACTGAGCTCACACGAGTCAGTCTCTTGTGGTCATAGTCGATTTCCCACAGGTAAATAAATGTGTTACAAAACGTTTATTGTGTTTTTTAGTGGTATACTAATTCGGAATTACATAAGTGACCGAGCTTATAAATGATCTCGTAAAACAGTGATATAGTGCACAGTGAATGAGTGGAGAAACGTTCAAAAGCATCCATTCCCTTTGCATTCCTTGTTCTAAATAAATCTAACGATGCGCTTGCAATTGTTTTTAATCAGAGTGAACAATACGTAAGCATTAGGAGTTAACAACAATGAATTCTAATTAAAAGTTAACTAATTAACCTCCAGTTAAAACACAAATTCTACACAGCATCATAATTATCTAATGTCCTGAATGTTCATAGTAGTTGGTTTAATCTAAAGCGTTGCGGCAATTTCTACAAATTGATAGTTAAGAATAAAGAATCAAAAATATATTTTTAAAATGCTGCAATTAAAAGCTATTGTAGAGGTTTCCTTTATCATGGCAATCATTTCTTTTCATCTAGATGATTCGCCGAGAATTTTATTGCAAGTAATCGACAAAGCCCTTTTAAACATCCTAGCTGCATATGATAGATTTAGGTAAAAGATGAATTACGTCTGCCACCTCTCTGCTTACTGGACACCTAAAGTGGATCGAATACAAATTCCACGTTTGGTGTACTTCCGGATTACCTAATCCACAACTGACACATGGTATTAATGCATAATGTACTTAAAACTTTTCATGGGAAGAATTTGCATAACAGATGAGCCAGCAGTGTGTAGAATTATTTCAGCGAAAGGTCATAAATGTGAACTACTGAACGAAACCTAAAAGAGAACCTTAGGCATACAAAGTTATATCTGGACTAAAGATTATAGTTTCCATAAAGGAATTATGAACTAACCAATAATTTCGCGAATAACTAATGAACTAAATTTTCCAACTCTACGTCTAGCTCAAAAATAGCAATAATCTATCTGTTTCGAAAGAGCCGTGACGAAAGCCGCAGCCTCCTGGCAACTGTTCTTTACGTCGACGAAAGATGTTAGTAAATCGATCGTTTTCATTGCTTCTTATTATTTTTTTACCAGACAAGCGATAAGTTAGTAAATCCCTATATTTACAAATATGTTTCTTTATGTTTTTTTTCTATTTAATTCCAGCTATTTTCTGCGTGATGACGTTAGTAGAATAGGCGATATGTTTTTTTTCCTCCTGTCCCATGCAAAAAATTTCAGCCATCCATTAAAATTTCAGTAAAACCAATACAACCCGTTTTTGGGTTGTATTGGTTTTACTTCAAATTAAGAAATAAAAATAAAATAGTAAATTCGTATTTCATGGAATAAAAGTTTCTCCTACTAATGTACCCATTTTTTAATTTTAATATAATCAGAATTACATTACGTTTTATTAAAAAAAAAGTTGCTTTTTGTATATTGTTGGAAAGCTGTCCTTGTAAGTGTGCCACACCAGAATTCGTTTCTTTTTTGGTGTATAGAATCTGCGAAAATTCAGTTCGAGTCATGACAGTTTATGATTTGAACTAGTCTTCGTGGTGAACGAATGAACACACACAAATTTAATCTTGAAACTAAGGCTTTGTCGGTTGTTTACTTAAAATAATAACTGACTAGAACCAAGCTTTCTAGTTATTTAGTAAAAAATATATTTCAATTAATTTTTATAAGTCTTTTTTAATTCTGCTTTCTGAATACTTGATAGCTTTCTTGAAATTCCGCGTGATCCAAATTCGCCATGTAATCACTAATTGTGCTACTTATATCTCGTCTTATATCCTACTTAGATACTCTCAGATCTTATCAGTTGTGTAATAAGCAACATTCTGTCATTTTCCCATTACAAGAAAGTATGAAAACAAAAAGTGTGCATGACAATCAGGTGATACTTCAGGGAAAGGAAACGTGACCGAGATCAGATGGACTTAACGAAAACGCGAATACCCAAGGAAAGCTGCTAGGGGAGAGAGATGAATTAACAGTTACGTAACCGAGAGCAAAATCATTTGGACTAACACAGTAGCAACGATATTCCCAAAAAGCAACTCGAAACCAGTTGGAAATATACGACCCCACCAATACCAGCTTCACAGACAAGAGATTGAACTTCAGTTGAGAAATCAGCTGTAACAGCTAATACGTAAGTGTGGGAACAATATCAGCAGAGAAGCAACTCTTTTCGGAGATATAATGGAGAACGTGGCCTCTCCATTATTAGAAAATCTTATCGACACTAATAGTAATTCTTTAGAAAAACTGAGCTGCGTGTACTCCCTTATAAATCTTTCAATTGGGCGTCTTGATCTTACCCACACAGATACAAAAGTGTTGCGTGTGTCATTAGTATCTATATTTGCATTTTTATCCGATGAGCCTTATAATGGATTATTACATTTTGTGAAAAAGAAGTTTAAACGAAGAGTCCAATGTACTCGAAAATATTCCTCAGCATTATTTTCCTGTTATTTGTAGAATTTTATAAATTCTGCGCAAGTAACCTCTTATGGTTATATCTTTTTTCCGTATTTCACTAACTGGCGAACTCTTTTCGTAAAAAGAGATACTTTGCCTGAGAAATAGACGTATAATTTAAATTTTATGATAGTTAAAATTCCCTAGTCCATTTTCAGAATAATGCCGGTAGGATTAACCTCCCTGTCATACAGTTAATTAAATGGTTTCTATGAAGACAACTTATTTGCTCATCATAACAGACCATTCAGATAGTCCGTAGAGGAGACATGAAAATGAAGATAAAAATTATATAAAACTAAAAAAGATATTTAAAAATACAAACTGAAAATTATACGTTTCTCCTTTAATAAGGATAACCTGTTAGTTTTCGGCATTTTTATTAGAAGAAAACAATATACAAAATCTTTACAGATGGGACAATACTTTTATTTAAGTCGCAAAAAAATTTAAACATTTTAGGCTAATATGATGGGTATCACAATGAACAGTTTTTCTGTACGGACAAGTAACTTCAAAACAGTCTGGCAAATTCAGGAGAGGGCATTGAAAAACGACGCTAAGCTTCAGCTATGCCTGATCATTTGCTTTTGAAATGTTAAGAGCGAGAGCTCGAGTTTCTCTGAACTTTTCCACAGAAAGTGCCCGGAGGTTGGGCGATGTAAGTAAATAACAGATCATCTGTGAGTCGAGAATGGCAGCATCCATACGGGCCATCATCGCTTAAATAACCAACTTCCGAGCAGTAAAGAGGAGTGTGCTGATGGCCTTTTCCATCATTTCTGAGATGGCTTGGCGACGGGATGATAGTTCAACGGTAGACGGGTTTTTTTTTTTCTCGGCACAACAGGAATATGGGACAATACCTGGATAGATGCCAGCAGAATAGGAGAGCACATTATGGCAATGAAAATAAGAAGATAGTTTTGGAGTGCACGTTTAAAGCCTAAATAGGATAATATATTCGGAACCTGTAATCTGTTTGGTACTTTGGCTGGTCAACTCTTCTGCTGTATTTTTTATTATTATTAAAAATAAATTTTAAAATTATAGGAGACAAAGTATTTCAGTTTTGTAGCTTTTGAAAGGAATGTGCGCATATTTTGATGAAATATTTTTGAAGTAAACACAGTATTAATAGCTATAGCGTGAAATAGTTTTTTCTCCCCCAATATTGAGCGTGCATCTCATTTGGAAGAAAGACACGTGCTCTTTGGTCGGAAAGATGCCAGCTAGAATTCCGTGCAGGACGGGAGGGATATTTAATTTATACGGCAAATAAACTCACAGTCGATCTTGTATAAAGGCGATAATAAATAATGTTGGAAAAAAACCTGGGTTCGAATCCCGGCTAGGTTACAAAGAACTTTTTATTAAGCTTTTAAACTGACGGTGAGTAAACGATCTCATACGGAGGTGGAAGGGTTTCTCATTCTCCCCCCCCCCCCCAAAAAAAAGAGAAACCGGACAGAATAACACACAATACACTAACTTCGTAGCCTTAGTTTCTTCTGCAGAATGCACAAATAACAACAACCTAACGCTAATTGCATTTCTAAGGCTGCAGGATATTTTTCTTCCAACGACAATAATATATAACCTCTGAGGATAACAAAGAATGAGATGAAAAGATAAAAATAGAAGTTTAACAAAAAAGTTAAAAAGCCATCCAATTATCCAAATTAAGGAATCTTGAAGAAAATTTCTCTGAAAATGCACTCTCCCAAATTGCAAGATCTTGCTTTTTATCGCAGAACTTGAGATCACAAACATCGCATAATACTAATAACAGTGTTTGGAACAGCGCAGTTCCCATCGTTCTTGGACTACAGAGAAAAATTAAAACACAATCATTGAATCGACACGACACCCTACCAAATAAAAATGCTATCTATTGCTTGCTTCGATATCCCACAATGAAGTTCGAGAGTTGGTGTCATGGTATGAGGCAGTTTCGGAAAGGGAACGGTGCTGTACACAAATGAAATCTTATTTAACTTTAAATATATTAATAATGTACAGTTTTTTAAATTCTCTGCTACGTTCTCCTTTGTTTGGACAAGTGCGCATGTCTTCGTTAAATGGTTTTCTTCGGGGAGCGTATCGAAATAATTTAATCTGTGCTATCATTACTCACTGTGGTCATTTTTTTATGAAAGTTCTGAAGCGATTTTTTTTTTAAGTTTAACAACTAGTTATTGATAAAATTGATTTATCAATAAACTGATTGTTGATACAATAGTGAATACCCACATGACATTTTGGAAGTAGTGATTCATTCTGTGTATTTCATGCATTGTTGTATTTATCGTAAATGCAACTGCTTAGCACTTAAAATTGCTAGACTTTTAAAAGACACTCAACAAAAGCACAAATAAAACTGCCCAGGAAACAAACAACGTCACGTTCCTGATGCCTTAAAAGTGATTGCAATAGATAAGGCGCCATGACATAATAAATTTTAAATTAATTAATCGTTTCTCTTCAATCAAAATAATGCTGTAAGACTTGACTACTTCCTGAGAACAGACATCGTGATCGAAAACTTGATTAATACAATAAATTGAAAAATGGAAGGCAAAATACTTCTCATTTCCATTTTCCCTTGCATGTTGCCCCAGGCTCAGTGGTTTGTCAGATTCAAGCAATTTCGCTTGTTTGCAGTGGCGGCTCGTGGCTTGAAATCGCGGGGGTATTGCAGCTTTCGAAATATACATTCACACGTGTTTGGATAAAATATCAAAATTATGGTCAAAATTTTCAAAAAATTAAACATGAAAAAAGTGTTTATTATCGATACAATTATACAGTTTAGTATAATTCAAAATTACTTAAAAATGGATTTACAATTTTTGGACATCACAATTAAATCCTTTAATTGTAATGTCCAAATATTTAAAGCGACGGAGTAAACATGATAAGCACTAAACACTCTACTACTGGCGCAAACTGCATATAAACAACACTGGAACTGCGCAACGGACAGTGCCGTATTCCGCTAATAGCTTGCATCTCACTATGACGTGCATATGCTTGCGCGTGTTGCAATGTGACACTGTGGTAAACACAGCTGCTAGCATCCTTCGCCCTCCTAAGTGCTACAAGATGGATTTTTATTATTTTTAATACAAAATAAGAGAATTGTATAGGATTGTTGATGATAAAATTAAATATTACAAGCAAATATAAATAAATTAATAAATGTTTTTATATATCGAGAAAAATTGGAGGTGCTGCAGTTCCGCAGTGCCTATGCACGAGCCGCCCCTGCTTGTTTGGAAACTAATTAATGCGCTTATACGGCAGTTGCTTATGTTCTTCTGGCTGTTTTGCGGGATGAAAAACCCTTGTTCTCCGGAGGAAAAGCTGTGTCACCTCACTTCCATGTGAGATTGGCTAACTCACCTATATGCTGCAAGCTTTTCAGACGAAGAGCATGTGATCAGGTTTTGACAAGCTGATCACATGCTCTTCAACTGAAAACCTCGCAGTCTGAAGTGCAAGGGTTTATGAGCATGATAATTTTGAAATCATTTGGACAAAAATCTGATAACTGTATGGAATGAGCCCTTGATGATAATAGAGTCAGGCTTGTAAGCATTTTCTGCTTTGATAAAAAAAAAAAACAGGTGATTAGAAGTGGCCTCATTTGAATACTACAATGCTGGAGCTGGAACGTGATCGGAAACATGGGATCACATTGAAGTCACCTTAGCGATTTGAGTAAACTCAAACTTGCCATTTTCGTTATTGTTGAAATCAAATAAATGACAGGTGATCTAAACAAGATATCTCATAATTATTTCCGAAGAGCTTCATTCTGTAAGTAGCATAAAGAGGTAGAGTGACGTCACTGTCTACCAACGAATCGGAATTCGGGGTGCTAGTTCACTTCGCGTGCCTCCTTCACAGAAGCTGACAGCTAAACGGCAGTGAATACACCGTCGTGGACGCAGCAGCAGGATCTCCGAGTAGCGGATAAAAACTGTTGCTGGCTCTGATGAAGCCCATTTCTTGCATTCAAAGTAAAAGCAACAGTTCCTTCTCCTCTCGTTGACTGCTATGATTTTCGTGTTGATATGACTGACCTACCGACGGGTCCCCAAGAAATGAACAAATCCACGTCAATTAACGATCGACTCAACGAGCAAGAAGTGACTTGTTATTTAAATTTCTACAACACTCCTTACCCAGCAGACAGTAAGTGTTTATTTTCTGTCTTTCTTTCAATAAAACGTATGAAATTCTTTCATTATAAAGAAAAATAATTTTAGACGATTTTTATTCGTTCAAAATTAAGGAAACTGTTCTTTTACGAAGTACTGAAGTTTAAAAAATCTTGTGTCAGTTTATTGCAGAAAGAGAGCACTTTGCGTATTATACTCAAGAATGTACATGTATGCATATAAGTTGACAAAGTTTTCTCGAGTTATGAAAATAAGAAAGTAGTGTTTGATAACTTTGCAGCAGAACAGATTCTTTTAGAATCTGTTTAATGCTTTCTGTATTAATAAAACAGAAAGAAAGCAAAGAAACTTTTAGATAGAGAATTCGTATGCAATTATTTATTTCAAATATGTGATCGTTTTTGTATTCATTAGGAAGTGCTCAACAATAAGCAGACTTCCCATAAGCAAACGCCTACAATTAAAATTTATAATCGTGTTACAGGTGCTTTGATATACAGCAGTACTTCTCATAATCATGTGTTTTAGCCGTTAATTATATTCATTAAAATTATTTTAAAATTAATGTACTATAATATAGCATAATATATAATATAATAGAGATTGGGAACGACGCGTCCTAGCAATTTGACTATCGTTTTGCAGATCGACTAAAAATTGATAGAAATGGTCCAATTATTTGCGCTCGAGCATTGAGTTATTATACAAATAAAAATAGCTTTTTCTATATCTTGAATTTAAATTTTTCGCCAAGTTAAAATTTTAAACCAACAACAAAGTAAACATACCGTTTGTCGAATTACAGTATATAATTCTGGGTTCAAGAAAGTGAAAACCACTGATAAAACATTTGTTTCATTAAAAGGTGGATAAAGTTTTTTTATAGTAATTTTCGAAGATGTTTTATTGTTCACACTGGTAGGTACTTGGTGATTTATTTTCCTAATAAAATAATGAGCATTTCAGAATTTTTCTTTAGGTTCTTGATCCAGTAAGAGTTCCTGCTCCCTGAGAAAGACTGCTTAACGAACGATTCCATGCGTAACATGTATAATATATAAACGTGTAATTGAAGTTCACGCTTGGAAAGCAGAGGATAAATATAGAATGTGTGGAAAAACACAAGAAATTTATACATTTCTACAAACAAAAACGCAAACCTATCAATACGGCTATATACACATTACAGAATGTGTATTTCTGTACATTTTTACCATCTGATATTTTACTAATAATAGTGAAGGGATTCATGACCGGGAGCTGATTAGTTCACACACCTCAACATATATTTCGTACGCGCGGTTAACCTAGTGGCTTTGCGCTTTGCAACCATATGCCTGGGGAAGGAGTGTTCTAGGTTCGATTCCCGTCAACGACGTGAGGAGCTTAAGGATCTTCCTCAGCCATAGCCAAGTTAGCCGGGCGTGGACAGCAGGGTTTTTTCCGCCAGTTTATCTGGGGTTTTTCATCCCGCAAGCAGGCAAACCGTTCTGAGGACACAAGATTACAGCCAGGAATACTGACCCAGCCATAGGTCTGATTCGTCAGCCTATGCCGGTTGCGGAGCCCGGATAAAATTTAGGGGGACTAGATGGTGCCGTGAACGCCCGTAAAAAGGGGGAACGCAGTATCATCACACGAAATTTATTTATTTCGCATATATTTCAATAGGAAAGCATCTTGGAATCGGGGACAAAGCAATGCAGTTCTCCAAAATTCTAAGAGCTGATTTATTTGAATTATTATTAATGAAAAGAGGTGATGGGATGGCATTTATATGTGAAAGCGTCATAAATATAGAATTGTGGTCCTCGAGGGCATTAAATGGCGTGTACATTTTTTTAAAAAAATCTGAAGGGTAGATTCAGCTGTCTACTTGAATTTTGTACTCTCAAGCACACTTATTCTGCAATTTCACAGACCCTATAACAATAATAAATTTAGATTTTGTATAAATTTAAATCAGAAAGTAAGACCACTCCTACTGTTCATCTCTTTGTATGTTTCATCTTTTTCTGGACAGTAATTAAAAAAGGTAGTGAAATGAGGCCACCAGAACTTAAATAACATATGCAAATAAGGAATATTCACAAGCAGGTGCTTTAAATTTGTCGACAAATTCCTTTTATCTCCAAACATTTTTTGAAATAAGTTTGATTACATTTATGTGGTATGCTAAAAAAATGGCCTGACCCATTCTTACAGCAGCATGCACTGTATTTGTATGTAACTGCGTGTGTGTGTTCTACAGTCAAGTATGCTAAATTTACCTGCTGTGTTAAAAAAAAACTCGAATTTCTTCGGAGAAAAATCCCACTTACCTGCGCCAAAAATCGATTAATTCTGTACTCAGCTGAAAAACGTAGTTTTAGAAAAGGTTCCTATAGTCCGTAATGAGAACTGAATCTATAATAGCCTTTCTTCTGCAAACATTGCGTCATAGAAGTTGCACAGTCACCTCGTTTCATGTTGCAATGGCACAATGTATTATTTCCTATTTGGCGCATGAAATGTTTGAACTCCATTTCAATAACCATACAGAAATTACTAATGTAATAAATATTTCGACAAACGGAAGTCGGCGATAATGGACATTATTAATGACTTTAGGGAATGGGGACTTGGGAAATACGTATCATGCTGTATTTCACTTAAAGGACTCTGAATAATGGTTTACCTGTTGGGAAACATGAAATATGCGTGCATTCCAAGTTTTGTCAGCAATTTTCTTGTAAAATATAATTCTTAGGATTCACAATAGAAACACAGAATCTCGATGTCAACCAGTGGATACATTTTTAATGTTAAAGTAAACATGGCATTATTGTTACATCAAACGAAATAACATACCGAGTATTCTGCAGTGTGATCAACTGACAAGCCGTCTTATTGTACGGAGCTACTCAGAATACAATTTCACTTACAGAATTTCACGAAGAAGAAGAAATACCAATCATTTTTATGGTCCGAATTATTATTATGATTAGACCTCAATGGAGTCAAAAGACTCATTTGCAGGAGATGCTATTGTCACATCCATACATTTCATCATCCTATGCTTTAAATACGATCACCATCTCCGCACCCCCCCCTACTCTCGGGTAACTCAATCCGATCCAACCCATCACTCTGCATACAAAAAACCTGCTCGTCACCTTCCGTTGTCCACACCTTCTTTATAAAGCTTCCAGGAATGACTCCTCGTTCTCCGCCTGCGCCCCCCCCAACCTAGGTAAAACCTCCTCCACATTGATGTACTAATGATCCCTTTTCAACTTATATGCCTCAATCATATTCTCCCCTCGTCCTATCCACCAGTCTCCGCAATTTCTACGTCCTCAATTCGTCTTCATACTCAACATTCTACACGCCAGAAACCACCTTAATCAACAACCGCTGGACCTTTTCCAATATCTCTTCGTTCTTTTGAAAACCAGCTGACCAAATATTCTATCGAGATGGGACTTCAGTTTACTGATTATATTTACGTTCTCAGCAGCAACTCTTATATTTTAACAAGCTCGTTATATTAAGGGGGGGGGTGAGTTTCAAATTCTTGTGACGGGATGAACTGTTTCCTTGCAGTATATCTTTCTTCCCTATAATTTTAGTAGTCAATGCCGACGAATAATTCGCATTACTCGAATGTAATTAGTGGTGTGGTAATTACCTGAAACATTAAGGTTAAAAGATGCATTGTAGCCATTAAGCAAACAACGTTAAGTAATTGAAATCTTGATAGGTCGGTGGGCTACTGTGCAAGAGTTAAACATTATTTCTGCTTTAAGCTGTGATACTTCGCGTCGTTAAATGGGCAGTTTATTACACATTGAAGGAGCAGGAAAAGTTTAAGCAGTTATGCGCAATATTTTCGCTTCTTAATTTTTGATTTTGTTTTTTTACATTTATTCCGAATAATCAGCTATTTTACGTTTATTCCAATGATTCTCCCCTTGCGCCAAAACGCTATTTATATAAGACTAACCGAAATGGCATTCTTCGCTGGCTTTTCGAAGTAGAATACCGACTGTATTGATCCGTTGTTCTTGTATTCGTAGAGCAAAACCATCAGCCAGGACTCACTATCAGCAGCTTTCGCAGAAAAGGTTGCCGCCTCGTGCGATACCATTAATCATAGGTTATCCATGATAAAGCAATAAATACATAAAAACAGCATACTAACGATCTGCGATTAACTAATGATCAAATCTTTTAGCACAGGGAAGAAAGGGAGAAAATAGTGCCCCCCCCCCTCATTACAAGACGTGTTTTATGTGTTATTCCTGGAATATGCCGCTTAATCCCTAGATAATTGTGCGTATGTTCCAATGGCAGAACACTTAATACTTCAAAAAGTTTTCAATTCACTCTAAAATTACTTTAATTGGTTCAGCGTTTTGAAAACGATTTCACCCGCTATTATATTATTCCTCTCCTTCAGGAATTTTTAAAGAAAATGCAGCATATAATTTTGTTAAAAAACCTAGTTTGTCTTTTGTTAAAAAATTGGCAGGTTTACTTCTTCCTACTAGAACTCGATATCTAAATTTTATTTCCGAAATAAAAATCTTAACTATAATATTTTTATGAGGAGAACATGTACGCATAGTTTTGTAATCTTTGTACATTATCAGAGAGGTTTTACTTTTTCCTTCTGCTTGCGACATCTAACTAAGAGTGAGGATGACTGGGATAAAACTAAGAAAATCGATGAACATATAAGATGGAAACACGAGTTAATTCTGAGCATGCAACGGTTCTCAAAAATGCGCACAACACTGGCGTGCTTCAGTCAGTGGAAAAACAGAGAAAACTATAAGGTGGAAAAATGGCAATGAATGACGCAAACATCGTAGTAGGAAAACATGGAAGCAGGAGAGCATGCAAAATTTACAGCAAAAAACAAAAATGAAAAGGTATTATAAGTGGCTTAAAGCGAGACCTTCTGCTCAGGGCCTCATAAAAAAGTATATAACCCAATTTGTTGTTTTAAGGATACTTGCGACATAAGACTGAATGATATAATCACGTAATCACAAGAAAGATATTTATTTAACCAAATATTTCGGTATTTTAGTATTCTAGCTTGTATATTTTTTTTTTTAAACTGTTCTTGTAATACCACCGACGATGGTCTGCTATTTCCAGACCGAAATATTTGGTTAAATAAATATCTTTCTTGTGATTACGTGATTATATCATTCAGTATATAACCCAAGTTCCTCAAAAAAAGAAAAAAGTATATTTAAAAATAAAATAAAAAGTGAAATGCCTGTTACAGTCTCTCTCTCTTTCTGCATTCGTTCCTCCAACCGAGTCCAATACTAATATTATGCTAGTATCTGAACGAAACACCAAGTATAAAATGAGCAGAAGTGTCGAAGGGTCTAGAATCTGTGGGCGTACTTATACATTAGTTTCACGTTTTGTTAGTTATAGTATTTTATACAGGAACAAAAAAAGCAAATAACAAGAAGCCTTCCCCATTACTTGCTAGATTATTTTGCACTTCAATTAAAATAGTGCTATTAGAAGCATTTTTATTATGTGATTAATTTTGAGAATAATGACATGCGAGTATCCTTCATATAAACTTTGTAAAAAGCCGGAAAAATTTTTCATGCTCTTGATATTTGGTAATGCATGTTTGATGCATCGAGAACTGATCAAACAAATTAAAACGTATTGTAGCATCCATTAGTTCGATGAGCATGTTGATTTTATTTAATAATTTTGGGTATAAATATCAATAGAAGGGTTTGTAACTGATAACGCTGTCAAAAATAGCAAACACTTTTTTTAAATCGCCCGTAAGCTATGTGGCTTGTCATGTGACCAGATTTTTAACTTATTAGTTACTCTTCAGTTCCAATCCGATCGGACGCAATGTGTCCACAGTTTTGTGATTAATGATAAAAGAATTTTCTTTGATGCATCAACAAAAGCGGTTGTTATCTATCAAACAAAGGACCATAATGCATTTGTCATCGATGTGAGGCTAAAAAGTGCATAATTAAAATTAATGACTAAGTTTATTGTTCTTAATGTATCGTAAGCGCTGATTGTAGGGGGGGGGGGTGTTATAACTAAAACACACTAGTTATAACACACTAGCTAGTGTGTTATAACTAAAAATTAAAATTCTTTTCAGGTCATGATTCCGATATTAGAATAATTTCAGATCTTAATTTTGTTTTTAACTTTTATCCAACTATTTTCATAAGATTAAACGCAATATATTTATTTCAATGTACTTTTAGTTAGGTAGTAAATGACTTTCGTCTCCCGGTGTGAGTCCTTTACTGGGCTTGCTTACTCACCTTCACAATGCTTGGATAAAATTTCATGTTATTCTCTAGAGAAGGAAAACTGGATTATTTTAGCATTAGCCTATCCGTCGTTCTGTACTTGCCGGTATTTCGTGATTGGAATGTACGTAATAAATAAATAAAAATACTATAACGATGCTAGTTAGATAATAAATTTTCTGCTTGTCGCCGATTCATTTAATGTTAGTCAGCTTGTATGGAAAAATTTTCTGACGTTTAGAAATCTTATAGGAACGTTTTAATTTCATTCGTTTGGTGAAATTATTTGTAATGACGAATTCCTTTCCACTATTAATTTCAAATATCTTATATGACTGAAAACCAAAACGTTCTAGTAGGTATAAAAACATCTTTTACGTAAAAAGTGAGGCAACACCTTACATTGATAACTTATGAAGTGACAATATTCGAAAACTAGTTAAGCGATGCCAAACTAAAGGTCTCCGATAATTACGACATTCGCATTAGTGCTTTATTATTAGCAGCACAAATTAATAGTAGAGATGTCAGCGAAGAACGCGATCCTTCATTTACACCCCACCCTTCATCGGATTGAGCTGAAATTCTCAGGAAATCATACGCAGCCTATAAAAATAACCATATCCCAAATTTGGTCGAAGTCTCTACAGATATGAAGGAAGAAGAGGAGTGGAGAGTAGTAGTAGAGAAGAAAACGTACTTGTTTGGTTATTTTCAAAGTGCTCTAGTTGTTATTACTAACTGGATTTAATGGTTTCAATCTGGCAGCAAGTGTCCTATTGAATAGAAACTCGAGTATAAAATGGCAAACTTAATATTCGTCTCTGAACTGAAGTTACATAAAATCGAATTCTGATCCTGCTGTTTCTTGTAACAAGCGTGGTCAGAGAAGACTTTTCATATAAGTTTCCCCCAAATTTTTGAAAGAAACGGATTATTATTCTAGTTATATAATAAATTATCTTCCACCTTTCAGAATGACAGTCAGGATACTGCATCTATTTCCACCAAATTTTATTGTTTACTTAGGACTAATCCTAAGTAAAGAATAAAGATAATAAAAATAAAAAAATCAGCGCAAGATGATCATAAAACGATGTGTTCTGTAATTGCGTTGTTCGAAAATGTACCGTTCATTATCATAATTTAATGTAGATATAATTTTGTTTCGTCCACTTTTGCCTTTCAATGGTTCTATTGGTTCTGAAACGAAAATTTCTAGTATGGTTTCAGCAGGATCATTTTAATAATATTTATGAGTATTCATGACTACTCGATATTCACGAGTGAACTCCCCTAAAGGGTAGACGCAATGTCGCACACATT
The DNA here is from genome assembly GCF_054136105.1 of Typopeltis vanoorti. Taxonomy (NCBI): domain Eukaryota; kingdom Metazoa; phylum Arthropoda; class Arachnida; order Uropygi; family Thelyphonidae; genus Typopeltis; species Typopeltis vanoorti. Next base: position 11,468,660 of record NC_143554.1, read on the forward strand.
GACGTTGACTTGTATTGTAACTTGGACAACAAGTCGTGTCTGAAAGGCAGGGTGCACCATAATTTGGAAAACACTTCCTCGAAATATAAAGTCAATAACTCCTGCTGCTGCAATTAACAGTTTTGCAAACTGCAAGGCAATTTGCATTATACCTTGTAAAAAAAAGCTATAATAATTCCTACGAAAACGATCCGCCATTTACATGAATAATATAATCGCCGTATATTTTTATTGCATCGAAAAGTACTAAGGCTAGTCTACATGATGAGTTACAATTACCAATTGCTACAGTCAGCGATTCTATTCGCTTACCTTCACAGTGCTTTTTATGGTTGAGTATATCCCATTTCACCACTAGTGTTAGGCTCGACGACGTGTCATGGCCGAGTAGCATAGTTTTCATTCCTACTAATTAATGGTCTGGTTATAGTCATCAGTTGCGTGCGTTATTCTGGCTGATTTGCCTGTTTCGCGAAGGAAAAATCTTTTCACCTCCGAATTAGACTGGTTAACTCACCTTTAATTGAAATGCCCTTATAAAGAGATTTTGTAGGTCTTTTAGAGAAGGTATTCGAACTTCGATTCTTTCTAACTAAAGATCGTGTGGAAACCTAATGAGCTACGAAAGCTCACAATCGATAAGTGCATTTTGCAAACACTGAAGTTCATATAAAGAATAAAACTTCGAGGTCTTAATTAGAATGCATGCGTATAATGTTTATTCTTTTCTCCTAAAAATGATGTTCAAAAATCAGAGAATCTTATGGATCCTTTGAAAGTATCTTTAATGCATGTGACTTTTCCACTGTAATAATGGTAATTTGTATTTATGATTAATACGTGTGTAGGGTTGACTATTATTAAGTTGCTTCTCAGTCAAAGAAATGTCGACTTTTAAGGATCACACGGAAAAATCTTGATTTGGCTTGCAGAAGGAATTCGCACGTGTAATTTCGTTTTAATTAAAACATTTTTGCAGCAGCGCTGTAGATAACCAATTGATTCTCCTTCATCGCGCTGCAGTGGGCAACGCATGCATAGCAACACAGGTAACGCCACTTCATAAAATCAGCAGGCTCGAAAAGATGTCACACAGTACATAATAAAACTTTGTTTTGAAGTCAGGCGGATGAATTATTCAACGACTATTTCCTACCGCATTTGTCAAATTTTATGTTTTTAAATAAACAGCTACATTTCTTTCGTGAATTAATATTGTCCATTAAGATCAGTATGAAAAATATGAGTTTTGAGTGTTTCATATTCATTTCATAATAAATTCTGACGTTCTTTTTATATATTTAATTGTTTATATCTTTAATTATACTATCAACTGAACACCGAGCTCCCTCTCTCTCTCTCTCATATAACCTTTATCAGGATCTTTCAGTTCAAGATGCGTTAGCCACGACGTTGAAGGATTTTTCTCCTGGAAACTCTGCTGTTCGTGCATCAAAACAGCACTGGCCCAGTGAACACACATCTACGGATATAAAATACTCTTAGAGAGATGAAGCAGACAATGGCAAGCTTGCTGCATTAAATTGCCTAAAAAACCCTAATTTGGGGGGGGGGGGATAAAAACCGTCTAGTGAAGGGCGAGAATTGGATAACAAACGCGATTTAAAATCTGAATTATATTTCTAACAAAATTCTGTTCTTCTGTAAAACGTATTCACTGATCTAGTTGCAAAAACAAAGTCACAAGTCTCTTCTGTCTATAGAAAAATTACTGCGGTCACACTCGATAGCTCCACCATTGCACTGTCTACTTATTCTCGTCAGTTAATAAAAATAAAATTGAAATTTGTCGACCTCGACGTCCGGATGAGCCCGTGAAGACAAATGAATCATCTACATTCCGTCTACCACTTTCCAACGACAACCGGACTTCATTATGCTTGTCAAGTTCTTATGGCGCACAATGATCTTGTCATCAAGATGACAGCAGCCCAGTAAATGCATCTGGATGATGCTTAACCTTTCTCGGCGAAGAAAAACATCGCCAGCTAAGAGCAAAACCACCTCAGAAACGCCTCGGTGTGCTTTTGAACACTTTTTTTTTTTAGAGAGAGAGAGAGAGCATGATAAAAGAATAACCAAAGAAGATTAAAAGAACACCAAGTTACATATCTTCAAAAGAATACTGATAGATTGTTCTTCATAAAAACGAAGCGACAAGATTCTAATAATAACAAGATCAGTAGCAGTCTCAAGGATATCGTCATTTCGAAAAATAAGAAGATAGCAAACAGAAATGCATAACATAAAACTAGCCAATTTTTCAAACTAGGATGCTATATATTTTTAGAGGGGATGTAAAATGAGTTGTCTTTTTGTCGCCGATAATTTTAGTAAATTTTCCACAATAACTTCATTTCGACGAGACCTGCATATGATATATGCCCTCTCAGAGAGACATTGAAACTATCTTATTCAAATTTTCGATCCACTCATCAGTCTGCTAAAATAGCAGATCATTCACCGTAGTTATTCCCTAACAATTAAAGCTCATATTTGGGACGGAAGGCTAACAGCCTCCTATTAATGTATATAAAACTTACCATTATTAAATTATTTTTTAATTGTTCCAATATATTAGAAATTTTTAAAGAAATGCTCGTGCCTATAAAACATTCTGTAAACGTTGACGCAACGCACCAAAACTTTCATTGTCATTAAAAATTGCCTTAGCCACGCTGCAGGTTTTAGATGAAACACTACTTCATATTTTCATATTCGTAATAATAATAATTAAAATCATCACACTACGATCAACAACAGTCAATAGCGTAGCAGTTATTTTCACTCATGGTGAAGTTTCTGGGAGATCTAAACCACCACGTATGAAACACATAGTTAAATATTTATATACTAACATTTTGCCGGCTCATTAACTAGGCACTTAAAAGGTACGCTCTCAACAAAGACAAAGTAAGAACATTTGTCTACACCAAGACTACGGAATATCTTAATTCCCACAAACCGGAAGCCAAGTAGTTATGCCTTCCGTGGATTGCATAAAGTGTCTCACTCAGAAAAAACTCGCTCTAGTATGTACTGTATATAAGCACTTGGTCTCCGAACTCAACAAGCATCATCTTAGACAAAAAAAAGGAAGAATACAGTTTACAAATACCGTCAATTAATGGAAAAACAACCATCCAGTGTGTTTTACTGTTTTCAATGCTCTTTCTGTATACACATATTATAATACAAATATTAGAACTTCTATCCAAAATTACTTCACCCCCCCCCCGAAATTTGGGAGCTCTTTAAGCATTGACTGTAATCAGAATAGTTTAGCTGAGACAACCAGCTCACTGGAGATGCAGCAGTGGGTTCCCTACTTTCATGCATCATTACTAACATACAGTCCGCGCGGTTAGCCTAGTAGTGGCTGTGCGCTTCGCAACCATATGACTGGGGAAGGAGTGTCCCAGGTTCGATTCCCGTCTAAGACCTGAGGAGTTTTAGGATCTTCCTCAGCAGCCAAGTTAGCCAGTCTTTGGTGTGGACAGCAGGGTTTTTCCACCAGTTTATCTGGGGGTTTTCCCAAATAAACTGGTGGAAAAACCCCACCTGGTTTGCCTACTTGCGGGTTTTTCCCGCAAGTAGGCAAACCGGCCCCGTGAACACACACACGGATCTACAGCCATAAATACTTAACCCTCCATGAGGGGGCTCAACTCGCCCCAGAAGGGATGGGGGAGAAAAAGAGAGGAAACTCCATACGAATAAATAAATAAACTAACATATAGGGGTGCAAATCTAGCTCGCCTCCTCGTGGTGCACCCTGGATAATGCTAAATGAGCTAGAGCGATCATGGCAGCCAGTCTACCACGGATCTCCTGGCTACTAACTATACGCAGCAATCAGAAGCGAACGGTCCTTACAAGATCGATTTGAAAAACCAACCGACTAGAACTCTCGGGCCTCAAGTCCGAATTTGTTATCTTAACATCGAAGGAATCAGCAAATCAAAATGCGAATACCTTTCAAAATTCCTTCTTGACCAGAATAGACACCGTACTCCTCCAAGAAACACATGTCGCCACTGAAGAAGACTTGTACAGAAGAGGGAGAATATACGGTTACCAGTTCGTATTAGCACCCTACCATCATGCGTATGGCGTAGCGACATATGTCCGTAACAACATCGAGCAATCAAACTTGTTACTGCGTCAAGTAATGATGATGTTAACATGGTCGTGACGAATCTGGGCGAACTGACGCTTGTCTACAAGCCACCTAACGTTCGATGGCCTCAACAAGTTCTCCTCCTTTTGAATCACCAACAACATACGCGGGAGATTTCAATAGCCACCATGAGTTATGGAAGTACGCCCAGAATGATGAATACGGTGTAGCCCTCGCCGACTGGGATGAGGCCTTCAATATCCACTTGATCTCTGATGCTAAAGAGCCTGGCACCTTCAATTCAGCAATATAGAGAAGAGACTATAGTCCTCACCTTTAATAACATAAATGAACCTCTACCTAGGGGCTAAAGAAAGGAGTATATCCATGGATGGAACGAACTGAGTGAACAACTTTATGAGAAATTTCTGGAGAGCGGTGGTTTGGAAATCGCAAACGATCTCCTTCATGAATTGGATGCGGCAAGACACCAACGCTGGACTGAAACAATTGAGAGACTGGACCTTATGCACTCCAGTAGGAAGGCTTGGAGTGTGTTACGGAAGCTAGGAGGCCCTACAATAGTGACCACTTAAAAGACAGATGTTACACCAAACCAAATTGCTAATCATATTATTAAAATCTCGAGATGGCAACGTGACAGAAACCATACCATCGAAGTTAAAATAGAAGCCAGAGAATTAAAGGGAAAACTACAAGGTGAATCAGAATATGTGAGACCTTTAAACGACGAAGAAATCCACAATGCACAATCCGATAAAAATAGGAGAAAGGCGCGGGGTTCGAAGGAGTTCACCCGGAATTCCTTATTCATGCTGGCAAAAACACCAAAGAATGATTTCCCCAGTTTCTTTTCGGAAATGATGAACACCCGGTGTGTTACGGAAAGAATTTAAGAAAGATAAGCTAACAGCTCTTTCCAAATCTGGAAAATCAACTGACGACCAATCGCATTTCTAAGCTGTGCATGTAAGCTACTGGAAAGACTATTGTATAACCGCATAAGCAACACCATCTTTGAACACGTTCCGATTGAACAGGCAGGCTTCGGGCCTAATCGTAGTTGTTGTGACCAGGTTCTGGCGTTGACGTCATACGTAGAAGCGGGCTTTCGACGAAATCTAAAAACTTATGTAGTTTTTCTTGATCTAACTGCCACATGTGACACTGTCTGCAGAGAAGGCATGCTGTATAAATTAATGAAAGTACTACTGTGTCAAAAAACAATACAACTTGTTAATAATATGCTCAGCAATAGATATTTCCGTGTTGTCCTTGGAGAAAATATTAGTAACCAGAAGAAACTTAACCCTTTAACATACAAAGACGTCTGTGACACGTCTTTTGTTTATTGCACCAAAATTGATTTTGAATTTTGGTTTCACATATAAATACAACCGAATATAGACGCTAGACAATCTTATGCCTATTTCCTTTCAGCCGAGAAAAGTTGCCAACGGCGTGTATCGGCTATTTCGTTTGCGTTTGCACAAATTCATCATTATTTGAAAAATAATGATGAATTTGATCCAGCAAATCACCCTCGCTCAAAACTCGCCCAAAAATTGGCAGAAAAACGACCGCTTTCTGATTTTTAATTGGTACATTAAGGGGTTAACAATGGCTTACCAGAAGGCTCAGTAATGGCTCCTCACCTATTTAGCTTATATACTGTTTTATAAATCTAGATACAGTATCTAGAAAATCTATGCGGATGACATAGCGCTAGCCACCAGAAAAAGAGAACTAAGACGGGCGGAGGAAACCTTCACAAACGACCTTGCCTCCATGCATATTAACTTTAAGAAATGGAGACTACAACCAAGCCAAAGTAAAACTGAGGTGCCAACTCTCCATCTCAATAATAAATTGGCACAAGACGAGTTGAACATCCCATTCGGAAATTTAGTCCTGCGCTATGATAAATACCCTAAGTATCTAGGAGTTACACTCGACCGTACTCTAGCATACAAGAAACACGCTGAAAACACAGCTGGAAAAATAAGAACTAGAAATAACATCATTCAGAAATTATGTGGCACTTCCTGGGGTGCAGCGGCTAAAACATTACGAACATCTGCACTCGGTCTGGTTTTTTCGGTGGCGGAGTACTATGCTCCAGTCTGGCTCAATACAGTAATTAATTGGCCGTCAACTTAACACCACAATGCGACTTATAATCTGTAACCATAAAAATAACTCCTGTTTATTGGCTTCCAATGCTGAGTAACATAATGCCACCAAATCTACAAAGATGTGACGCTCTATTACGAGAATATGACAAAATACTGAATTGCTTATACATAATGATATATCAGAACTACAGCTTAACAGATTGAAATAAAAAAAAAACCTTCTCTTCGTGAAGCTAAACATCTGAGAATGACTATGATGGAGCATAAATACTAATGCCCAACTTGAAATTTGGTTTGATAGGCGCTGCCTCAACATCCCGGATATGGAATTGAGCCGAAAGACAGGGATAACACTGAACTGGATTCGTACCGGCCATGGAATATATGCAAGCTTTCTATACAAGTGGGAGAAAATTCACTCACCGGAGAGCGACTACGGACATCTGAACCAATCAATCCATCATATTTCCACAGTCTTCGCGCATATAGGTCAAAGAAGCGACTTCCTGGAGGCGACACCGCCTGTTACAGACTGAATCAGAGAACTTGATCTTAACTTATAAGTGCTTTGTCAGCCTAAAGTGTAACTGCCTACGCTTTACTTTGATTGTTTGTCATTTACATTTTTATTTACCTTTTACATATTTGTACTGATTTATGTACAAGCACTTTTATAACTGTATGTAGATCGCCATACGAGAAATAAATAACTAACATACAGCATATGGAATCCTTTGAAAGTTTGGCACAGAATTCGGCTCACTTTCGCACCAGAAGTTTTGAATTTATTAACATTAAACACAGAGTAAAAATGCAGTAGATATAGTACAATACAAGATGAAATAAAATTCAAGAAATAATTACTAATTACAGTATGCCTTTTAATACATCGTAAAAATGAGACAAAATGCAAGACAAAACTTGAAATATGAGATGACTACAAAGCAAGATTAACGATAATAAACATAAAAATGTGTGTGTGTGTTTGCCATGCTTGAAATTGGTTGAGATATGTAGATGTCTTTACCATACGGCCTCATGACCCACAGGCTCTGACTAGATTTTTATATTTCCGTAACAGTATCTACCCTCGAATCAGCTTTATTTTGTCTTTGGAATGGAAAAGAAGAGACTTCAGCCTATTTAGAGACTAGTTACAAGGCACCTTAATGCTGCTTCACATCACCACTCTGCCAAGAAACTACGAATTTTCAAAACCTTACCAGAACTGTATCTAGAACTACAGGTCAGGCTTTATTGATGAACGTCAAACGGATAATTCACCGAGAAACCTTGCCAAACTCTTAAAATGATAAGATATCTCCTGCGCCTAAACCAGATCACACACACACACACACACAATATCTGTACCTTACATCAAAGCCACAACTGTTACATTGGGCCACCTCCTAAACGACCCAGGATCAGAACAGTTTGTAACCCACAGCACAAAGTTTCTACCTGCCTGAGTAAGATCAAAGAGTACCACGAACCTATTTCCTTTCCAAGATGTCCTGCGAATGTGGTATCCCATACTTTGGACAGACAGAGACTACTTTAGAAAAAGGAACATAAATAATTCATAAGGTATGGATAACCAAAAGGTGGACCGCCACAAAAAGCTTAGAGACTGCTACACAAATCGCACTAATCACAGAGACTATTTTTGGAAACAGCTCATATATTGGATAACCCTAATATGTGATGGTGTTATTTTCCTCAAATTTTGGCACCTCTTGATCATTTCACCTATGTTAACTAGTTGGCTGCAAGGTGAGTAACTCACCTCGAACTTCGCTACACATAACTGTCCTTGCCTAGTAGATCTTTTCACTGTGTTGAGAGTGAACCTTTCGAATGCCTAGATAATGCTAGCTTGAGGTTACGAAACGTTATCCCGTAAATATTTAATTTAGTTAAAAATTTATTTCTTTCATTCTCACTATATGCAGCAATTCTCCAGGTAACTTCATATGACTGACTGAATACTTAAAAGATGGAAACTACTTTCGCCAATGTGTAGAATTCTTAATAAACTATTAGCCCTCTTCTGGAGCCTCAATGTTACAACGACAATGTCCTTTTTGTTATAAAACATGAATTTAAATCCCATCCATCACGCGAGGGGCTTTTATAAAATAAAAACGGAAAGCGTAGAACAAGTGAGCCGGTCTCCCCGCTTCGAAAATCATATCAGTTAAACATATATGCTATATGTTTATGCCACTATGTTAAAATACTTACTGACACAGCAATGTATTTCTCTGCACAACTTTTGACCTTCCCTGATGACACTCTTCTAGGTATACTCTCCAAGTTGTGACAATGTGTCAAATATTTTGTCAATTTTCGCTGGAATATGAACATCAATCCGTGGATTGCAGTTGGATACTTTGGTCTGCCCGCAACCAACAATCCAGTTCGTTTCAAATACATTCTTTTGGAGTGAGCTATGGAAAGATTGATGTGGAATGATTTGACATAAAGAGTCAGATCTCACTTTTGTAATAGCATAGCAGAATAGCATTATATGCATTGTTGTGCTGAAAGAGAGATGAGCTCCCGTCCATAAAATCTGCCACATGGAGGACATAATGCATTCTCCAGGCATCTGATGCCCCCCCCCCCAGTCACCATACACTAGCATAGTGGGTAGTGTAATTTGTTGACGCGTATTAGGGCTAGTCATGATTGCCTAAGTTTATCCGTCCTTCGGCATATAGTCGATAGTGAAAACCCTTTGCATGTCATCCTTCTAACCTAAAACCTTATAAACTCGTGGTTAATTGTTTCTAAACCACCCCCATCCTTGTCCCTGCACAGCTAGATCTTCTTAGATCTCGCTGTGTATTTCTTTATGAGAATGAACTCCCATATTTTCATGGCCTGATCATTTTCTCCACATGATTTTGGTTGATCCATTATTTAACGCTATCAGAGGGATGCACAGTCCACTTAAATGGCATCCTGTGATAACGCGTCTTTTTTGAAGTCGGTTACGTTCTTGTACGAGCTATTTCACACAGTATGAAGATGAGAAAGCTACTCTGTAGGGTATATATATCGGTTTGCCTTATATACCCTATCAAGAATGCTCCAACATGTAATTCATGTATATGTGCACGCACACATACATATCATACATGTGTGCACAAAAATGTTATCTGGACACCGGAGGTGTTTCACAAGTCATTTGATTTTCACAAATCTTAATACACCGATGGCTTACTTTAGTCCACTATTACAGAACACCACTCCCTTCACACATTTCCCACTTCATGTTGATAAATATATAGTTGAAAATCTTCCACCAAAATCGCATTATTTTCCAGTGATAAAGTTTGAAGCATTCGTCTATCCCCACCAATGTCATAAGTCTTTCCTAATTTGTTAAAACAGGGTTGAGTTCGGAAGTTCTGCATTAGTCAGACTAACTTTTGCACACTCTCTTACTTCAAACAAGGTCATCACAGCCTTTAATTGTTGAAACTCAACGAGGTAGGCAACAACAGAAAACTGACTTAGCAATTTAGTAGAACGTTTAGCGTTCGTTTTGCATATTACAAAACATACCACAAATTCAGGGTTGAAATAATCTTCCACCAACAATGTATTGTGCATCACAACTTCTAAGGTAGAAGCGTTTCATTATCCATGTTGAACCCAGGTATTCAGACGATGCTTGACTTGTTCACAGCAACCCTTTCGTAGAAACCGAGGTTATGGATTCAGTGCGTAGTATTCTGGCACAATCCCCTTCCCTAAGAGAGCGCCTGTGTCCTGAACCCATTTCAAAGAATCCACCGATTCACAGTGGGAGGAATGTCAGTGTATTTCTTTCTTTTCCATTATGACATCAGTCATAAATAAGCCAATGGCGCTGTGTCGTTAATACCTCTATACAGCCTGCTTAATAGGTAACAACGATTCCCTTTTGGCCTGGGTTCAAATTCAGTCAAGGAGCGCAGAACCTTTATAAAGGTCTTTCAACTGAAGGTTAGTTAACTTATCACATCTGGAGATGAACGAGTTTTTCCTGGAAACATGTGAGTTTCATCCCCCAGAGCAGTAAACCGGTCAAAAGAACACAAATGCACAATTAAACAAACATAATACGTATAATACAATGGGATCACTTTAGTGGTTGTGCCGTAATTTAAAAAAACCTAAGCAACCAGAACCTCTCTGGAAGTCACTTAATTGTAATGTTCCGTTTCCGGTACTGCACACACAATTGATCATTCATCACACAACACTGCTTCGTTATGCTCTGTTTTTCCATGTGACGTGTGGCTTAATACGTTGATTCGAAGAATACGCTGGTGTTTGAATGTATTTTCTAGTGTTTTCATGTATTTAGAAGACCAGTAGCTATACGGGAATTATATTACATACTTCAGCAAGGCAAGGCAAGCCATTCACTTTTAATAAAGGAGAAATTTGTTACACTCAAAGAAATGTCAAGAACTTTTCAGTTTAGCAACTAGTGAATTGTTTTGGCTCTTAATTCTGATTCTAACAAATTGAAAAGGACAGTGCATTTACCGCTAACTGTTCCAGTTCCACAGCTCGTCACCAACAAGTACCTTTGTGGCTTTCACTGAGGTGATGGCTCTTTTATCTTAAAAAAGGTTTTCGCAATAGTTTTAGTGCAGAATAGTGTTCGAGTGAGCGAACAGTTCGGTCCATCAACCTACTTTTCAGTGCTACCTTTAAGGAAAGTTCAGAAAATGTAAAGAAACGTGTTTAGTTAAAAGGTTTACAAAAACAAGGAACTGAAACGTTGTTTGAAATACTTGAATGTCCTCAAGTATTTATTGTTCTAAATAGCATGAAGATGGAATCGTAAAGATCCAAACAACTTCTGCTATACTATTCAGTAACAGAATTGTATGCTGAATTGCTTTAAGACACTATTTTTAAACTACTAGTAAGGAGTTTTTAGTGGCGCTCGACCATTTCGGGATCTGAATAGCCTTTTCAAGCTTATATCGATACACATGCATCCAGTAACTCGATAAACGTGTTCAAATTGAAATGATGAATATAAAATAGAGGAGGTATGCTGACCGCTTTTAATATGATACCTACGGGTAACATCATTATTTGGTGGTGTTAGTAAATATTCTGCCATCTGTATGAGACCGTCTAATTTATCATCAGATGAAAAGACCCTGATAAAAGTTCTTAGTGTTCTAGACTTGATTGCAACTCATAATTTTGCAACCGAAGACGATAGTGATTGAGGTATGGAGGTTCTCCCACTAGTGGATGTATTAAAGAAAGGTACTGAGTGAAAATATTTGCAAGTCGAATCTGCTCACACCACCATGGTTTGAGCCTGCTTTTCTACACCATGATTATAATTTATGAACCGTTGAGGCATCTTTTTTAAACCAACTTTTTAAACGTGTGGTTTCTAAAAGTTAATGTAGTTTTCAAAGTTAATGTAGTTTTTCTAAGGACAACTACCTGCATATTTTCTAAGAAAGATACCTAGGAATCCAAACCATGATGATAATATACAAAATTCATCTTAAAATGGCCCAAAAAGCTGTCCGTGCCGTTTTGAGATAAGACACCTGAGACCGTGTGGCAACAGTGACGCGCATTCTTTAATTGGTTCGTATGTTTTTCAAGGGAAGAGGGAAAAAGGAAGCCCAACTTTTCGGAATGGGGAAGTAATTCCAGATTATAAGATTAGTAACTTTAAGTTCATTCATTTCATATGGTGATTCAACGGGCGTGAGTCCCTTTTACAAGGAGGTACCGGCACCACTTCAATCCCACCCCCCAATTTTTATTCGGGCTCAGGACCGGCATAGCTGACAATTCAGACCAATGGCTGGAGGGATTGTCTTAAGTATTCGTGTGTGTTCACTGGGCCAGTTTGCGGGATGAAAAACCCCAGATAAACTGGGGAAAACACCCTGCTGTCCACTCCCGAGATCGGCTAACTCGGCTATGGCTGAGGAAGGTCCTTAAACTCCTCACGTCGTCGACGAGAATCGAACCTAGGACACTCCTTCCCCAGGCATATGGTTGCGAAGCGCATAACCACTAGGCTAACCGCGCGGACACCTTTAGTAGAAATGTTATTATAGCTAGCCTTTTTATTTTTTTCACATACTAGACGTATTCGAATATCATTTTGTTTTCATCCAAATGGAGGGGGGGGGGTACATGTTATTCTTCCTAAGGCACTCATCCAGGAGTTCAAAGAATACAAAAGGTACCGTGCACGGGCACTGTACGGCAGAAATTTCGTGGATGTTCTGCAAGTCCAAGCCGATCGTAATCTAATGTGCCTCAGTTAAGGTAATGAAGATGCCCTTTTGTCTGAAAGAACTGAGTGTGGTCAAATCGTCGAATGCAAGTAGAAGGTAATTATCCAGTCTCGTATGGGGGAAGAGGGAGGGTTTCACCTTGCAAAACATACGAAGTGGCCAGAAATACATCAGAGCAAAATAAATATTGTGGTTTAATAAGATGGTACCGTACCTGCCAACATGAGCCTTTACTCATACGCTACTTAATTAATGAATAAACATTTAATGATCAGCGCCGATGACAACTGCGCTGTGCGCCCGGAAGCCATGATCGGGATCTTGGAAAATTGTATGTCCGTCCTCATACCTAGTTTGAAGTCTAGAACGGTCGTGTTTATTTCTATAACCCTTTCAGTTCGAATGATAAATATTTACTTCGAAGAATAATATAAAGGATGGAACTTTTTTTTTATTCTACTAACGTATATTAATGTTTTCTTTAAAATGTACGAATAAAACTTGAAAATGCAAGTATCAAATCTCATGTGGATACAAATCTTTCTACCTTATGACTCCTCATTAGCATCGCTCCTCTACCTAGCTCCAACGCAGCCGCTTATGCGTAAAACAATTACAGTGAGTATTTGCATACCCTATCTTAATCAGGGTGAATTTTGACATTAATCGTCTGAACCTAAAAAATCCAAAGTAAATTATCTGAATTGACTTCATCCGACCTAATCTAAGTAGGTTGGTTAAACTTTACAAGAACAATGGCAAGCAGTAACTACAGTATTACAACTGAATATAACTAATTAATCTACTTAAGCCAGAGAAATAAAAAATATTAAATATAAGAAATATCATGAATATTAAAATACATAATTCGTTTCTTTAATAACATGATTGTTTACCCTATTGTTATTCGATCCATTGATTAGCCTTAGTTACTATACAGGGATTCTGCAGTAACAATAACACTGTGCCTCCTTCCGATCACTTACTTGTATACCTTCTGATCTCGGGTTCCCTTTTAAGGTCAGAGTTCTCTATGTTTCTCCCCTAGTTCGGGTTTCTAATATTGTTGGTCTTAATTCAGGTGAGTCCCACGCTGACAACTTCCTAGCGCAGACTCCTTATATCTTGACTCCTACATAACGTCTTGCATTCAAGTTAGCTGCTGAGGGTCCGATACACACTTCAGTGTTCTAGCTTATTACCCATTGCGTAACATCACAGTGCTTAGATGCATGTTTGTTTGCGAAATGAAAAAGCCGAGTTATCTGGAAATATTTCTTTGTCAAATCCGTCTGAGACAGGTTGACTGCCTTGGGTTGAAAGCCAGAAACAATCTTTTATTCCCACGAAATATTCCTCTTGTCAGTGACAAGAAAGAAAGTCGGGCTGTTTACAACCAAACAGTGTCTTTTATAGCCATCCGACTGCGCTACTAAGGCACTATATATGCGATGCTCGTGATCTTTAATTGTGGGTTCTTCGTTCAATACCGCGGTAGCCTACTGAAGCAGTGGGGATTATTAACTACTTAAACTAAAACCAATTAAGACGAAAGTTGTGACAATTCAGTGAAAAGCATGTAAAGTTATAATAGTAACAAACGTTTGATTCTTGTTAGATTTAAACAGCATGATCTGGGGATTCTTTGATTCTCGTCTTTCCTCAAACATTAATATGTAGCATGCTCATTAGCACAGAAGCTCTCATTATTACTCAGGTAGTGCTTGTTAGGATTTAATAAACATGAAGACAGATTATTAAAGGTGAATTGAAAAACAAACTATTTTAAAATCACGAGTTTTGATTTTATTTGCCAAAAATACGCGCATTATTTTTTCCCTGTCATATGGAAATTTTATTTCGCGATGCGAGCATGAACAGAGGCGTGCTTAGAGAAATACTTCGCTCAAACAGAAATAAAACCTCTCTCCTGAATATGGTATTTCGTTTTCGTATATAAAAAAAAGTAAATAAGTAAACTTTTAAAGTTCTTTTTTATGCCACTTAACATCTAATGGTATATGAAAAAATGGAAAAAAAATGCAGAAAAACCAATTTAGCTTTTAAAGAAACATCACTAGCGTCATCTTTTCCAGCACACGCCTACATGCACCTCTGACCTTTCTCAATGAAAAAAACAAAATTAAAGAACACAAAGAAGAAAGAAATCCGCTGATTCTTCTGTAAGATAAAACTGGTTAATTTATAGGTATTCTATTATGCCGTGTGATCTGAGACTCCTCATCTTTGATTTTAGATTGAAAGAATTCCTATTCACAAGAAAGCTGAAGTGAAAAATTAAACTACTGCATTGTTCATTTTGGATTCAGAAACTACGTTAAGTCTATAGAAGTTTTATGAATCTTGTAGCTGGAATGTGAATGGTTTATTATTTTAATGAAAGAATGGTCAGTGCGTGTGTTTCAATATTTTGATAGAGACGATGAGAAAGCAACAAAGATATGAGAACCCAAAACGATTGGCTAAAGTATCCCGAACAAAGTTTACTATGCAAAGGTTCTTGTTTTAAAAGGAAATCCTCTTGAAACTACTACTCCGTGACAGCTCAAAATGGCTAACCTTTTCCGTCAAAATAGAGTTCAGTGTAATTGATTTTGGAGTTTATTACATTATTAGATTTAGTGTAGCCTTACTTTCTGGTCTCGCACACTCAAAAAAAAAATAATAAATAATAAATAATAACGTAAAATATTATTAATATAAAATATGATTTTGCGCATCATGCGTTAAATAATACATGTACCTTCCATTCCATTTACTGAACTATGGATTTAATTCCCCCGAACATTATAAATAGACTGTGTGCAGGAAACACTAAATGCCTATTCCATGATAATATTCGTTTCATCTCAATGTGAATTCGCATTCTTATTAAAATAAAAATTATATTTTTCAGCATTCTCTTATTTTCACGTTATCTCTTTGTCACAAAACTTCTTCAGTATTTTTTTTCATCCTATAGTTTTATTTTCTAAGAAACCCGGATAATTATTTAAAAGAAGCATTATACCAATGAAAAATGATTTAGGTATAACCAATCGTTTGATGCTTGCAAATAGTACACGTTTTTAATGATGCGTTGATATAAAATGTAGATGATTATATAAAACGTTATTAGTTACGGTCGTTGATATATTTGATATAAAGTTATCTTTACCTGAGTTAATAAATCATGAGCATAAGCAAGAAGTGATAAACACACGCTGCTCAAATAAAATGTACATTCTTGATTTCAATCTGTTCTCATCCCATTTCATCTTCCTTTACCTAACAGATGTTCTAGCTATAAGGAGGAATAATGTTTGGAAAAAGAGGGCGGGGTTAACTCTCTCTCTCTCCCCGTGGTCCAACTGTGTGAGTTGACATCCGACCAATTCACACAAAACCCCAGTTTCCAGAGGTCGAAATCCTTATGTAAATTCTACTAGCTCCGTACGAGACTATTTAACTCGTCTTCAGTTGAAGCCTTATAAAAGTTTCTCGCGTCTTTGGATTCGAACTGTGGACTTGTGAACTGTGTTTCCACCGAAAAGCCATCGGTATTACAGAAAGCATCAGGAAGATGGTTATTAAAAAGCGGTTGTAAACCATTCCGGCTTTTTATGAAAATCTGAAAAACAGCCAAAATTTTATTAATCTGCATTATACTGCGGAAATAACACGTTTTCTTGTTTCTGCTTCCTACTCTTCGTGCGTCTTGCAATTCAGCGCGGATACAATCTGTTTATTCCTGGTGTGACAAGAAACTTTATATTCACATTGTATCGATTTATACCTCTGCTATAGCAAAAACATCATCAGGACGCTAGGGACGTCTCCTGCAGTGATGATTCCAAATCGTTCGAAACGATGCGAAGCATTAACACATTTCGAAGTGCGACTCGCTGAAACACTTCAGATACTTTACTGAAACAAATAAATAAAAGATGACTAGTTTGAGAATACCGAATGAATAGCTGACGTTCACGCAGCGTTGACACTCACAGAATTAAGAATAACCATCGGATTAGAGTCAATCTGCAATTAGACTATATTCCAACTAATGCGGATGTGTGTGTGGACATGTATGCGGTAGAAAGAGAGGATAGACTGCCATTCGATTCTTCCTCCTATCAACATTAGGCAGCCTATTTCTGGCGATATTCTGTATAAAAAGTGCTGACATAAATTACACAAGGTACATATATAGGTATAATATAGATATAGATATTAGACTGGCAAGAAATTTAAATTATATTCTTTTAACATATCTTCCGCAATAAACTGAAGATGGTACGCATTGCTCTCACTATATCGCTATTTTCTATTGATGATTCAATGCGCCGTCACTATCGGAAGTTAGACTACAACTCAAGTGCCACTGCTGCGAAGGAAGAGCTAGCTTGTTTACAAGTATCGGATTCATTATGCAAACGAATGAGCATCTTCTTTTGAATATTACCATTCTTCCTAGGACCCACTTTGTTCTTTGTGTAATAAGTGAATCCTCTGTGAACTTGTTGATTGGTTCTTTATATTACTATAATTCAATTGTGCTTATTATTTAGATGATCAAGTACATTATGTCTGTAAAGGGTATGTACCTTTCGGCCGATTTGAGTGTTTTATAGGATGAAAATATCTCAAAAACATGTACAAAACTGAGAGAATCATCTTTAATTAAATGGACTTAGGAATGTTTCTCTCCAACTGCGAAGAAATAAACACATCTCTTTCTACTCGTTGTCGCTAAGAAGTACGTACCGCTCTGGCATTCGCTTTGGAGAAATCAGTCGTCAAGTATCTTTTCTGGGTCACTTGATTCAGTAAGCGCATACGTTTCATGGAGCAAATGTCATATATATTTACACACAGATGTCAGCATGCGTGTGATTTTGTGACATCCTGAATATATTTACACTATCTTTCAAACATTGATTTCTCCTGTTCACATCTTCGTTTGATAAGCAGACGTTTGTTTTCATATGATCTAGGAAGCTTGCTAGTATGATTTCAAAATAATTCTGTAAGTAACCGTCAGTGTGTTTCACCGGGCTAAGAAAAGACAACAAACTCGAAGAAAATCAAAAACCAAAATGTCTAACGAAGCCCAAATGTCATCCTTAGAAGAAAGAATAATACTCCAGTAGGCAGTCACTGGAATCAAATTCAATTTATAAGACGTGCTTTTATTTTTATAATGTCGAAAAGCAGAATAAAATGAGGCACAGTTGTGATAAAGATAAGCATATCTGCACTAAATACAGCAGTCGAAAATTTACATACTGCATTTCGGTAAAATAAATAATATTTATTTGAGAAATGATGAGCGTGTAAAAATTAACAGCTTTTTTTTAAAAGACTAATAAATTAAAATTCGGTGAGAAATTAAGGGATGTATCCGAAGCTTCGTTGGATGCGAGAAAAACTGTAATTAGTCCGGTGCATGAATGACGGGTTATTTTTAAAAACAGTGCGAAGTAGACTGAATTTTGTTTGGAATGATGCGACCTCATACTGTTTGACTTTCATAATTTAATTGGTATGATGGGACTATTTTTAGACGAAATAGTGAGCTTATGTTTTTCGACAGACGATCATTACGCACACTTATTTGACAGTGGGTGGAAAAGGAATCGAAGCACTTCTCTGGCGGAGAAGTATTTCTGAAACGTTTGTGTATCTGATGGAGAAAAGTGCTAATATAAAAATTTGAAGTTGATAAACAACTCAGAAAGCAAAGAAATCACTGGGAGGGTTTTTAGCATGTTTCGACGCATAAATAAATTCAGCGTGAATAGAGATAATTAGGGTACACTCTTTTCATAGCGAGTAACAGAAGGATCTAAGCGAGATTTTGTTTTCACAGTTAATATTTCTGGGTTTGCTTGTGAACTGTTTATCAAACAGTGAAATCTAATGGCATCAGGTTCAGGATATAACCCTGAATAAGATGCGAGTTAAAAAAAAATGCTTTGCTTTTTCGGAAGCAGCAAAAATACTGCGCGACGCATTGCAAATTAGTCTGTTCAGTCATTCGACCTGATTGATATCAGGTGCATTTGTAAGGGATTAAGACGCAGGAGGTTTTCTGATGTGCAGTTCCGTTTGATAATTAAATTACGATATCCCTTACGAGAAAGCGAATTTTTAAAAAGAAAACTCTTGAGCATATATCAGCTTCCCTGAGGTTTTCAGGAGCCGCCAGCGTGTGAATTCTCCTGCACTTTAAAATGATGGATGCGACAAAAATGTAGTGTTTTTAGGCTAACTTCGTGTTTATGCGCGAGCACGAACGAACGCACGCGACTTTGTTCTTCCTTACTGTAAAGTAACCCATACCACGGTGTATAAATTGAGTACTGGAAAAACCTTTTTTTTTTTTTTTTTTTTTTTTTTTTTAGGATGAAAAACCGAAATCTTTCCCTATCAAGTGAACAAATAAAAAAATATATAATCACCTCCTCAGACCGATTACCAACTTCGGATGAAAACCTTCTAAAAATGCCTACAGTTAGCGGTGAATTTGAAACTTTTTTTTTTTTTTTTAATTCGAACACACGGTGTTAAGGATATTCGGTTATATTTATTAACATCTTTTTGTCTCTCATATCTCATTTATAGCAACTGAATGTTCACTTAATCTAATAGAGGACGTGGGCCACTTTTTTGCAACGCGTAATGCAATCTCGATAATATTTTTACCATTTGAAACGAACAGTAAACGCAAAAAATTCACTGATTTTTTTCAAAAAGTACATAAATCATATAAAGCTTTAATTATAATTAATTAGAAGATGGTATAAAACCTAGTACATAAAAATGGTGACCGACCGGTGCGTGCTATTCTCTAACAACATATAACAAATGCATATATTCTATGTAAATTTGTGGGATATATTTTTTTTTTTTTTTACAAGATTACTCTTTTTTTTACTGAAACATTAACTGTTTATTAGGGACAGAATTATGAATGCACTTAATGTACAAAGAAAAAGTGTGCAATAAATAAGTTTAATCAAAAAATGTTGTATTTAAAACACTTTTTAAATTTGGAAAATTAAATTTCTGCCCTTTTCTCTAATCCATTGCAATCGCCTGCCTGACTGTGAATTTCAATGAAACAGAACTGTCGCCTTCGTGCACAGAATTCAGCCATCATTGTCATACAAAATAATTACAAATAAATACGATGTCCTTTTACGAAATATTTCTAAACTAAAGTTTAGAAATATTTTGAATTTTTATGAGTAATGAATTATTTCAGTTACATATAATGATTTATTCGAGTCAAGGGCGAAGCATTACTGATAGACTCACTTTTCAATACGCAAAACGACACTTTAATTAACATCACCTGTTTTTCTATCAATAAACCCCATAAATTAATAAACCCAACGATAGAATAGAATTCTATAGATTTTTTGCATAAAACTTCAAATTTTTGGTGAAGTTGATGATCTAAGTGAATCACCAGTAACGCCAACACTGAAGTTTTTGTGCTGCTTTAGTTAACTTTCTAATTTGTTATTTTTTTATGTCGAACCCATAAACGAGAGGCTGGTTGATCAACCCATATTATATTAGTACAACCACAGAATTCATCACTGCATGTTTTTTATTACGTCTCATCAGTGTTTTAAAATATGTGTGCCCATTAAGTAGAGACAAACATAACCTTAAAAGTGCAACTAATGATTTGGCTTTATTTTACTATCAAATGCCTTACATTAGTTTTTATTTCCCGAGGGAAATTTTACTCCCATAATATTTTACTGTTTGTTTAAAACTATAATGATGCTTCGTGGTCTTATGCGCTCGGTAACAGTAATTTAATTATGAAATTTAAATCCCATTTCTATTCCACCGCTACGGAGTTTCCAGTTAATACGCCATCTACTTGCTTATTTCACTACGCTGTTTGACGATCTGTAATTTCTTCTTTTGCCTGAAGAAAATACAAGTTGTACCTTCTAAAGACCTCTGTGTTCATCAATCTTTTTCACCCAAGTTGTTTTCATTACTCGATCATTAGTTTTTCCAGCAAATATCAATCATTCCTTTAAACGTGCTGCTATATCGTTGCGTTGCTGCAATTTTCCTTCTGCGAAGGATTGAATTTGCCGCAGTACGAATCTAATTCTTTTTCTGATCGCAGTAAGAGTTAAGCAATATAAGAATGAAAGTTTAAAATACTAAGTTATGTGCTAAATGCTAAACTTAAAAATAAAATTATTATAATTTTGGATATCTTAAGCCTGGATAAACTGGACTATTCTGCACCATTTTGTGGTAACTGTAATCCAAAGTATCGCACCTGCCTGATAGTAAGTTGATTATGAAACACCAACGGTGGAATTTTTTTTTAGTTTCTCTGCCTCATTAATAAAACTGGCGCATAAGAAGATGCTTGATCATGTGCAGTGATTTCGTAAATAACCATAAGTGATTTGTGATAAGAAAATCAAAGACTTAAAATAGCTGTTCATAAATTATTCTCACACATCAAGTAATAATATGCTACAATTAATCGTATCTCTTGATGTGTGAGAATAATTTATGGACAGCTATTTTAAGTCTTTGATTTTCTTATCACAAATCACTTATGGTTATTTACGAAATCACTGCACATGATCAAGCATCTTCTTATGCGCCAGTTTTATTAATGAGGCAGAGAAACTAAAAAATAATTTATCGTTGATTATCAATATTTTAAATTGCCACACATGTCTTAATAGTAACTTTAAACATACTTATATAAACCAGGGTTTCCCAAATTGTCAGGTGCACCTCCCTTGTGGGGGGGGGACAGACAGGTTCTAGGGAAGATGTGAAGAAACTTTTAGATTTTGTTACCATAAAATACCTCTTTCAGCCTTAATCCCATTTGCTACAACCTATCTATGCGAATCTGGATTCTCAGCATTAGTCAGTGTGAAGACAAAGTTTAGAAATCGATTGGATGCCAGACATGATGTTCGCTTAGCACTGTCAAAGATTGTTTGGATTTTCTATCCTAACTAGTCGAAAGCGACAACATCGATCTCATTGTGAAGAATTCTATAGGTATTTTATAATTGTTTAGAATAAATAATTATTTGTTTCATTTTAACATTTTTATTTTATATATCTTTATTAAAAACAAATTTCATTTTATTGTTTTCATTGTTCATTTTGGATATTTAGGGAAAATGTGAAGGCAAAACGTTTGGGACCCCTTGATATAAACCAAATATTCCATTTAAAGATGTTATCGATAATTACTATTTCCTGTGCTTATCTTACATTTATCATAGGGATGCTTAAGGCGTAAAATGCCTTAAGCATTCCTATTAGCTTTGTTCATCCGTCCATACATAGGCCATCCAGACGGATTTCGCTGAAATTTGGAATTTATACTTTCAAAAATTCAACTATCTGAATTATCATGTCGATGTATTATTTGCAGGAGTAAAATACGTAGAAATTATAAGTTCTGGCTGACTTATTGCAGTCTTGCAATACCTGCCCAGTTACTGGATGAAATTAAATAAAATTTGGGATTTAGGATAGACATGTGAAGTTAACCATAATGTTCAATTTTGGTTTCAGACGGATCATGTTTGGTAAATATAATTCCAATTAATATGGAATAATTCTCCCCTGGCATGATATAATTTAATGAAATTTAACATTCAGGAGATATCAATTTTGGTTGCAGTAAAACTCATTTAAGTATCAAAATAGTCAAAACAAAATCATATAGAACTGAATCAAAAAGGGATCAATCTGTAATAACATGCGCTCTAATCTGGCATATTCACGCTTTTTGCAAAAACATCACTACTTTGTAGAGTGCTTTGAGGAACGTAAATCTGCCACAGCACTAACACGTGTTCGCGAAAACAAGGAAACAGACAAATAAAAGAATTCAACCCTGAACAATTTCTAACTGCGCTGTATGCGATGAGTCTCCGCAAGTTTAACGACTTTTGTTGGGAAACATCTGGATTCGAATTCTCTTCTCCCCCCCCCCCCCCCCGTTTAGGTCGCGGACAATCTTTTAGAGTTCTTTGAAGTGCTCTTAGAATTTTAGAGTTTTCTCAAGTGAAAGTGGGTTAGCCGCTAATAGAAGGGTGGAAGAGCTTTCCCTCCAGAAACTCATTTTTTTTTAATCCCGCAAGATAAGAAAATTGGCCAGAGAATATACCCACGTGAACCTCTGATAAACTGTCCTGATCAAACCCACGTTCAATAAATTTCTCGATTTTAGAACCCGACTCGAGCACATCTTCTTTCACTACGCGTTATTCTCGCTTCCTATGCAGGGTCCGCGTGTTACTTAGATGCGACGTTTTGTTAGTACCAGTCCCAACCGACCTGTCTCCTAGCCTGCCGCTGGGGGGATATATTTTTTTGACTGTAGAAGCATATGTTCACGAGGCCGTTTGCCTGCTTGCGGGATGAAAATCCCCAGACAAAAAAACCCTACTGTTCACGCCCAAGACAGGCTAACTTGGCTATGACTGAGGAAGATCCTCAAGTTCCTCACGTCTTCAACGGGAATCGAACCTGAGACACTCCTTCCCCAGGTATATGGTTGCGAAGCGCAGCACATAATTAGTGCTTAATGTTTCAGAAACTGAACGACTAACCTACATCTTAAATAACTCGCTATAGAATATTTGTTTGCTCGTATACTTCAAGCGATATTTTAAAGAACGATTTTTATTTTTTCCTACTACTTATTTCATAGAGTTGGTCAGTATGTCTTCTGGGAGGCACAATAAACATATAGAAAATAAGGCCTAACCATCTCAATTCCCGTCGTTTTCAAAAAAGACGCTTCATTCCATGTTCTACAGAAATGAAATGGGACCTTAATCTTAGAGAGTTCAGAATGTAAATTAAAGCTTTCTGAAGTCAGAGTTCAATTTTGACGAGTCAATCTTATTTGTTTACTTTTTATTCTCATTTATTATTTCAAAACTAGCACATTTAAGAATTTTAAGATTGTAGTTAATGAAGGCGCATTTTTTTTTTCGCAAACTTCTACAGATATTTTTTTTTACCGCAGAAACTGATGTTTGAATTTGAGTTACGGGATTTGAGAATTAGTTATGAATGTTAATTAGAATTTGCTGCTTTCAGCCTGGGGGGTATTTTAATCTGAATTTCGAAGTGGATTTTTCGAAATATGTAATGTAATGCAATGTTATCTAAGTCATAGCAGGTACACTAGGTTGGCTTTGAGGCCAGGCACGCGTTATCATACATCTCGTCCCTAACAGTACACCAGCTGTGATGATTGGACCCGCCGCAGTTGGTCTTTTTTCATTTCTGTAAAGGAATGAAATTAAACGCATCAGTTTTATAACGTCTTAATAATTAAAACATAATTCAATAACTGCTGGTGCTCTAACCATGGATTCCGTTCCGGCAAACATGGGCATAACGCTAAGCTTACAAACGTGAGATTTAAGACTACTCAGAAAATCCTCTTTTAGTCTCATCTTTAAATTATTCGTTCTCATCAAATGAAATTCATTTCTTTGCGGTTAGTATTTTAGATCGCTTACTCTACTTCTCCGAAAATAGCTCAGAACTGAAAACAACGATCAGAGATCTAAGTAATAAAAATAAAGCCTTGTTGTGTCCCATTTTACGATTATTATTCTATCTAGTGAAATTCTTCTTATCTATGTTCTACTTTTATCTATGTACGAGATATCACCAAAAAATACAAATATTTAAGTTATTTCTCCCCTTAGTTTCCCTAATATTTATATTATACTGCGCCTTTTGGGACATTTAGTTTGAGATATTAAATACAAAAACAAGGAGCGATTACTAAAATATGTCTGAACAGAATGTGAAACAACATTGCAGTGGTGACGCTTTATCTCGCTTTTTAACACGTTAATTTCCCGCGTGATTAGGTTCGTACGTTTTTCAAGTGGTGCACTGGGCAGCAATTTCAGACAACTGTTTTATCAATGAACAAAGGTTTATTAAACTCATTAGTAGGGTACAATTCAATTTCTAATATAATTCATTTCAATACTAAGAAAATATTTACAAATTTAACATTAGCTTATCACAAGTAATTTGGCTACGATCCTATATGGGTATTGCGATCATGTCGCCATAACAAATTCTACTCATACAATCATATGTATAATCCCAGATCTAATTGACACATTAGCTAACCCCATATTAGTCTTAATACGCTATATGCTGTAGCACCTGGACATGTGATCAACTCAATCTATTTTACTATCTAAAACTATGTAGATTAAATTATCCTTTCACTGTACTAACACACAACGTTGACATTTAAAACTTTCCTATACGTTACAATAGACATGCATAATTCTCAGGGCACATGAATACCTCTATAATTAATATTAAACAAGCATACTCTCGGTATAATCAGTCTTGTACTAAAGTCCCAGTATAAATTTCCTTAGGCTCTTCAACAGTTCAGTAATAGAATAATGAGTACAATTACAGACGATTTTCAGTTAACACGAGATTTTTACATTACCTTTTTCTCTTGAGTTTTCTCTATTGGCCTCTACCTTTTTCCGATTGAACTATCCTGGTATGATCTCTCCTATAATCTGTTACTCCTAAGTTCCTTTTGCACTGAACTGTGCTTACGCAACCTTAACTTTTCGTAATTAAGGACACACTTTGAATCATCTATATAATGGCTGTGAAACTCACCACGTGGACACCGACTTCTTTACAGATTTCCTTTTCTTCGTTGTTGTCACTTGACGATGAAACACATAGAATACACCTTCTTTCCCTTTGACTATATGGCATTCCTCGTTTCTTACCATAGGAAATACGGAATCCCGCTCACTTTTGTTTCCTTGTTGTGATGGCGGAGATAACTCCAACCCCGCTACTCAGGAAAACCACATGAAACCTATATAAAGGAGCTCGTGAAGAAACTATCCGGGAAAAAAACCAAAAGCCTCGTGGGGGGGGGGGTTTCTAACCCTTTTATACCTCGACTCCTAACGGCACCTTCTTTAATTTCTTTTCTCTTACTTGATTCGACTTCACAGACCAATTATGGTGGAGTTTTTCTACCAAACATCCTTTGGTCGGCGAGCCGTAACGATGTCTAAATCCGGGAATTGACCCTGAGCGATAGTCTGTTGTTTTTCTTTTGCTAGCCTCTAATTTAATCCCCCTTCAAAACTTTTCTATGAATTTACTTAATATTTTAATCTCTAGCCTCTCACATACAATTTCTTATGACTAATCCTTTTCTGTCTTACTTAGCTATTTTTTTTGTTATATCAACCCTAATATATTCTTTCTTTTATTAGTTAGTTCAACAAACCCTTTTTTGTTATATATTTTACTTGGATGCAAGAATATTTTTCTTTCTTTTAAATAATTCATCTATTAGCTTTTATACAGGGGTTTTTATTTTATTTTCTCTTCATGTTACACCATGATAACTGAGAATTCTACATTCCTAAGGTATCATGGTGTAACAGCATGCAAATTAAACATAAACTACAGCAAATCTAAACTAACCACACAAAAACCACAATGACTGTTCAAAACAGAATAATACGTTACGAAGATTGTAAATATTTGGGCCAGATAATATCATTTAAAACGGAATGGAAAAGATGTCAGAATCGCCAATACTTGGAGGAGCTATTGGAGTTTAAAAGAGCGGATGAAGGGAGGCCTACTAATCAGCCTAAAATGCAATCTTTATAATATAATCATTCTAACCAATGGGTCACTAACAACTAAACAAGCGACCAAGCTAAGAGCATACCAAAGAGCAGTGGAAAGAAGCATGTTAAACATCCAAAGGATAGAAAAATTAAGAACCCTAGAAATAAGACAGAAAACAAAAGTCACTGACGTCAGAAGAACTGTAAAATCCCTAAAATAGAAATGGGCAGGACACTTGATGGTAAAACAAGATCACGCATGGGATAAACTCACCCCTTACTGGATACCTAGAGAGGGTTAGGTTAGCAGTAGTAGAGGGGGACAGAAGACCAGATGGAGAGATGAACTTACTCTAACAGCAGGACCACCCTGATCAAGAACAGCCCAAAATAGAGTCGAATGGAATAACATGGAGGAGGCCTTTGCCCAACAGTGGGATTCTACAGACTGACAACAACAACTCTGCTTCCAGAAAAACATACCTGTTACTGTAACTTATTTGAAGTGTTCTTAATCTCTGTAACTACAGAATTCGTCTAATAAACAGTTATATAAGAGATGCTACTGTTGAAATCCTCCTTTTCCCATTCGTCCACATGAAGACTTCGACACCAGTTTCCGCATTAAATCCCAAAACGCGTATCCTCTACTAAATCTACCACGCCCGCTTTTATCTCCTACACCGGCGAGAAATTCTCTTCACAGAATACCCATATTTACGTGATTTTCGATGAACTAATGCGATACCTACCTAGGCACACATCGTTCAATCGTCTCTTCTCGGAAATGAAATGAGTGTAAAGCCCTGTACTATAACCAAACTTAATTTATTAAAATCTGCGATGAATTAAGTTTAACTGCAATAACAGTTAATAACAGCTATTTCTAAACATGTTTTGCTTCAACTCTTTCTAAATAGTAACTAATATTCTACTAACTAATATCAACTAATATTCCGCGTGCTCGGCTGAGAGAAGAAACGCCATTAAATGTTCGATTCTAGTTACCACCTACAAGGGCTTTTTTTTAACCTTTCTTCCATCATTTCCCGAAATAGCTGATTTCTGGAATGGGGTGATTAGGGTGTTTTCTCCCGTAAATTCGTGTTTTAACTAATCTCAAAAACTGACCAGAGACCTCAAACTCAGGATATATGTATCAGGATATATGTTCTATGGTTTAGAGTCAGTCACGAGACGGTGGCAGTCATCTACAACTCTCTCCTGAAAAACTTTCATTCGTTGAAAACACTATCACAAAAGATTTTGAGAATAGAGATTGGCTTCCCCCCCCCTCTTCAAAAAGTTAGTTACAGCTAGAGGAGCTTCTCCTTCTCTCTCTTTGATGAATAAGAGGCATTAGAGAATTAAAGAATACACTTCATGCGACATGCATAATCTCGTATATACTTATCACTAGGAGTTCGTCTGCTTTTTATATACTGTATATTTCATATCTGCTCTTTTCCTTATTCCCATGAAAAACCTTCCACACCATCGTCATCATGTTCTTGTGGATCTCCTAACTATGTTGCAGATCCATTTCACTCCCACCCTATTTGTTCTTTGACTTTACAGGCACATTCTGAAGCTGCATCATTTAAGCATTTGTTTTACTTTCTTTCTTCCCGGCACTGCTGATCTCCCTCCCATTCCGTGATACCATGGAACCAAACATAGTATTTTCTTGAGTTTATCATCTTTCCGGCACTGTAATGCAGTATATATTCCTTACTAATCAGAACATCGATCATCACCAACTGGTGGTAAAACAGTGAGTCCTGTACTGAATCCTTCTGTATGATCGAATTTAACACTCGTTAACTTCCGAAGTTCTTCTTTCGCATGCTGATTGAGAAAGTCGTCTCGCAACAGCTCAATGAATTCTCCTTTATTCTTATCATAAATTTATCTGTTAATCAATATTTGGATAATTTAAATCGCTATTATATTTGGATTACTTGTTCGGTACCCATTAGGGTAATTTAGCAATTCATTCAATCACAGTTGATTCGCTTGGTCTTTAACATTTCATCCTCTTTGCTTCCACTTAACACCAGATAGCCTCAAACTCACTGCCACATGGAACATTGTTACTATTATTCCTTACGCGAATTTCTACCTAACTGGACTTTAATCGTAATCGCCTGATATCATTATTAGGATCTCCATTACTCCTCGTTTATCCTTCCTAAAAATATTTTACCCTTTATTTGATTTCATTTAATAGCTCCGACTCGAAGAGCCAGGTTTCACTAAAGCCAATAATCTTAGGCCAAATCGTATTCACCAAGGCACAACGAACTCAGTCCTTTGTTCCTGCCATCAGGAAGAAGAGGGGGGTAAAGCCAGGATGTAATTTATGTCTATACACAAATAGACAAACGTTACCTCCAGGCCGCCTTTGTATACTTACACCTTGCATGGCTCACTGTTGGGCGACTTTTTCTTTTCCATCCCCATATACACTCAAAAATTGCGAACCCAAAGTGTACAGGTCAACCTCCCTTCGCCAGATTTATAATCATGCTCGTTGGCATTCATATCGCCTCACATTTACATACCTTAGATGCACTTACACGCATATTCTCAGCATTCCTCCTATGATAATCTAGTTTCCCTGCATTAATTTTAAACTGCAAAAAATAATTTCTCCGTGCATCTAATGCTAAGTTATTCTACCAAGAAGTTCTTATTTCTTTTTATCCATTTAACTCAATCTACACATAAAAATAAATAATTTCTTCGAAACAGCTTGCTCGTCAAGTTATTTGCTGTCATAGCCATCCTAAATGCAGCCGACGTTGCCCTTTGTTTGGAAAGACCTGGGTTCGGATCCAGTCTAGGACGCGTAGAAAGTTTATCAAGACTTTTCAAGTGAAGGTGATTTCGCCGGTCTCATATGAAAGCATCAAAGTTTTTCTTCCCAAAAACTTGGGTTTTCATCCCACAAAATTGGCAAAATGGCTAGAAGAACACTCACAATTTACAGACATAACACACACCCATCCTTATTACACATAGCCTTGATTGCTTTGGCCGTCAGTCGAACAGACTTAATGCAATGATGTCTCGGTAACAATTTTCACTTTCCGACTTTTCTTTCTAGCATCTTCCGTCATATCCTTTTTTTCACACTGAATTTATCGTTACGTAAACCATTTCTTCCTGCGAGCCCTGTGATCTCTTTTCTTTTCATCCTATGCAGCAAAGCACATGGTGGTATGATGCCAACAGCAAAAATGTTGTTGAAAAAACAACATTTTTCTAAAAGATTTTACATTTTTCTATCTCTCGCATAGATTGTCTAATAATTTGTTTATGCCAATAACAAAAATGATGGACTCTAATCCTAACATAAATACGAAAATAATCATGAATACGATATATGACTAATAGCAATCTAAACGTATTAACTGATCCTTCTTTTTCGAGCCATTTTAGCCACGGGGGGCGATTTGTATATTAGGAAGTCAAAAATGATGGAGCACAGAGAACTTTGCTTTCACTTTTTTTTTTTTTTTATTTAGGGACGACGTAATCCATCCTTCGAAAGCTACGCTTTCAGAAGGGGGATTATTAAAAACAATTAAAATCGATAGTTGCAAAGCATTCACAAGTTACTACTTCAGTTAAATCAAATAGGATTTGTTAGATACGTCTGTCGTCAACTAAGCGCAATCGACTTTTTAAAAATTAAGACTCACGCATACATTTCCATAGTCAGGAATCGATGGGAGCGTATATTTGTTGTGCAAAATACTGCAATTTACTATGCAGAAATTATGGGGGAATATAGTGCACAAGCAAATAACCTGTAATTAGTAAAAGTAGTTCCATCTTTATTTCGAAAAAAAGACTGTGAAATAAAACAGATAATTCAATAAATGGTGAATCTCAGAAAACGAGGAGGCGCGTGGGTGCCTTCGTTTTGCTCTATTATTAATGGCACCAAGCAAAAGGGGTCGATTCTTGCACGGCTGTTGAAGTTGATCGAAATTTCTGCGCAGCTTGCATTTGTTGTGCAGTTTACTCACAACTGGTAAACCGTAAAGCTATTTTGCCGGCCTGGTTGGCCGAGTGGTTATAACGTATCCGCTCTCCAGCCAAACGTCTGCGGGTTCGAATCCCACCATGGGCATGAATGATCGTGATTGTCGGTGAAAATACTGGTGGTGGACGGTAGATGGCGTTTCATGTAGATGATGATGGTAGTTGCTGTTAGTAGTCGTCTGTGGATTGAGTGATGGAGACAGTTGTAGAGTAGGTACCCTCCCTTGATGAGTCTTTGGACTCCCTGGAGGTGTCATGTAATAATAATATTCTCATATACTTTTTATGAAACAGCTTATGAAATATCTCTATTGACTTAAAGGTCAATGCTTGAAGGCTTCAAAAATTTGGAGGAACATATTTTTTTACTTGGTTTAATGACATCAAAGTTTAATACTGATTTACATTTTCTTTTTCTTTTTTTTCATTTCGTTCTTACTACCGAGTCGTAGGGAGGTCTAAGGCACTTGGTTAACTAACGATGGCTATGAGCATAGTTACATGGTAGTCTGACAAATTACAATCAACTCTACTAGTAGAGAGCAGAAAATTTTGCATGTGAATTGACGTCACGCGCGGAAAAGGTACGCGATTCTCTCTCTGCATACAAGTATTTAAACCATGCAGTTACATGTGGAAAAATGTGGAACTTTTTCAAATAAATAAAATGCAAATACGCACTGTTATCACAGAAAGTTGCTGCACCGTAACAAACGCTTTTACTCCCAATTCACTTTCAAACAATCAAAAACGCTCCGTTTTTCGTTCAGCAGCCATTTTTTTACTAAGACATTTACAGAATAATAGCTTTCCTTTTCGGTTCGATGTGAAGATGTTCATTCCTTGGTCAAAGATGGGTAATTTCTAAAAATTCATTTGTTCTTGAATGATCTAAATAAATTCAAAACTCATTGAAAGTTGGTCATTCTTAATAATAGCAGTGTTATATTATAGTGTTTAATATTCTAACTTGCTTCAAAAAGTGTACCAGGCTCTTTGAAATCAAGCGAAACTGACAATGTCATATTAATTATCAAAATATGCAGTTTAGCATGACTTCCGGAAGTGTTTAACTGCTCGGGAGGAAAGCACTGCATTATTAGAAAACTGGAGCGTTGTACCTAGTCTTTCATACTCTTATGTCATTTATAAAAGCATAAATATTGTAGGAATCTAATCATTTGTACATGAAAATTGTTTTAGAGAGCCAGTGGCCAAAATATTAAACGCATCCCGGTCCTAAATGAAGTTCATCGGTAACGTATATAGTTGCCAAGCACTGCTATAAATTAACAGCAGAATGACTGCTCATATAAGTAACTTCAAACGGTGAATGATAATGGGAGTCCGGGAGGCTGGTATTAGTATCTTAGAAAGTGTTCATCAGTGAGATGATCACGTGCACAGCGTCTTGGATGTGATAAACATCAGCGTATGTGAGTAATAGCGAGGATCGTAAATGCAACAGACGTGTTACGATTATTATGTCCAGTAGTAGTTATAAATAACTACTGCGAGACGAAGTATATCTAAATGCAACATGGCTGGATACAGTTCTGATGACCATTGAAAAAATTAAACTGAGTGATGAATACCAATCTCTGTTAATGGTCTGGGCATATTTTTCAGCAACAGAACAAAGGCTGAATGGTGTAACTTGATCATCGTTGCCGATCAAGTAGCCCCTATTAACTCTTCATATAATGAACAGTGTGTGGCCGTAGGATACAGCGTCATGCAACTGAGCGTGTCCATAACCGGTCCAAGGAACATAATGACTAACTTGAATGAATCGGTTCCATAAATTACAGGATCTCAAATCTGACTGAGGATCTGCGGTTGAACGATATGTTTGTGATGACAGGGATCACCGTTCAGCAAATTTAAGAAAACAGCAGGAATTAATTCGGTTTGTCTAGGTAGTGACATTGGTGAAGTGTTTATGGAACCTCGTGGAGTGCGATGCTCTAGTCATGGTGACGGTGGTCCAACATGCTACTAGATGGGAATATGTAGTAAACTAGCTAATAAACAATGAAAGATGTACTCAGCGTATTTCTGAAGGATAATACCAGCTTTTAAGTCCTGAAATTACGGTTTTATTTTTTGTTGGTTATTTTTCTTGACGCTGCGATACAATGCTGAACATCTCCAGTAACACCATTGTAATGTTTCATCACAAGTGAATTCCTATGTTGTAATATTTAGTTTGATGTAATTTCAGTATAAACTGACTGCAATTATGACTTTCATAAAAAATAATAATGCTAACAACACCAACCCAAAAAAAGTCGCATATTGATAATAAATGATTTCACTTTGCTAGAATGCTGTCAGCAGGGGAAGGTTTATTTTGTACTTTTAACAGAGTTTTGTATGATTTCGATTTCTTTGCTTAATACTGGCTCTAAGAATGGCTGAACCGAAACCAAAATCAAGGACGTTCGATAAAGTAAAGATCCGAAATGCTATCAATGAATAAAATCCGTCTAGCCAGAATGCCCCCCCCCCCCTGAAGGCGGCAGACTTTAATGCTACAGTATATTAAAAACACAATGGAGGATGTCTGCTTTAACATAAGAATAAAATAACCAGAAAGATGAACAGAAATTATAAAAAAAACTCGCTAATAAGTGTTAGGATCCGAAAAATAACTAAAATACAAAATACCGAGGATCATGCTCCGATGAGATGGGTGAAATTTCCAAACTTTCTTCTGCCAATTGCGTAGTCTGGAAATATCAAGCTGATTATGGATATGGAGCATACAGTGGTGGGGTGTGTTCTATCATGCATAAAGTATTCTGAAAGAATATCCGCTAGCGTATTGTGGAGCCGAACTTTTGAAACCATCTCACCTTTTGCATTTTCAAAAAACCATCTCCACGTATATGGTACGCAACTGGAATCCACACAAAGCACTCTCTTTTTATTCTCCCTATTCTGAGACTAGAAAGCTAAAACGAATTTTCTTCGTATTAATACCCGGACTATTCACCAGTAGCATAACAGTTTTTGATTGACTTTGCATGTATGAAATTGTTCATTCCCAACACGGCGTATGAACCAATCACGCAATTCCAGACGACGGTTTTACTTATCCTCTGAAATATGATTCATCATTTTCGCTTTTTATCGTCGAGCTGTGAAGGTTTCTTTTATACGAGATCATGAAGAGAACTTTAAGGAAGGAACTTTATGTCTGCTATTCACTTTACCGATCGCATTTTTTTCAATAAGCTGTAAAATACGTAAACGACGTTATCTCGATTTATTTACGACGGTGCCCGTTTCTTGAACTACTTCAACAGTCTCGTAAATCTGAATAACAAGAAGACTTTTCAAATAATTTTATTCGAATAACTGCACTCTCTCTTTCAAGATCCTAATTAGAGTCAGCAGAATCTCTGAGGGGTTGAAAGCCAAAAGGAAAGAAATGCAAGATTTTTATATTCCCCAAAAAATATAATCTCTCTCAAATATATACGAGGGAAAGAGATCACTATGCTCAAACCTGTTAGGGACGTGCCTGTGCACATGTAGAACATCTCCTTGGAGTTTTATTAAGATAAATTAGTTATCTATAATAAACTTAATCAAATGTAACTGGGCTTAATTATGGAAGAAAACATTATACAAAATTCAGCTTAATTAATTTGTTTACTGGCAGAGAGTTTGTTTGCTCAACTAGTTGAATTCCTTTCTCTGGATTTCGTTCTGCAGCTGAATAAATGCATTCAAAACGTGCAAAGTTTGCGACAGAAAAAAAAAAGATTCCAATTCTCTTTAGAGAAACATTTACTGAGTTGGAATTTAACACGAAAATAAATACTTCAGCGTCTGGTTCGAACGATTCAAGAATGTTTTAGATATTTCCCAGCACGTAATGTTTAGATGGAGAGACGCGTTGTTTAGGATAATGAATAGTTGGAATACTTTGATCACAGATCTGTAAATTGAATGGAAATGCTAATACCAAACATATTTTATTCAAGTATAAATTAAAGGGTCAAGT
The DNA here is from genome assembly GCF_054136105.1 of Typopeltis vanoorti. Lineage (NCBI taxonomy): Eukaryota > Metazoa > Arthropoda > Arachnida > Uropygi > Thelyphonidae > Typopeltis > Typopeltis vanoorti. The sequence continues at coordinate 11,503,003 of NC_143554.1, forward strand.
TCATGGCTTATTTTAAGACTATGCACGTTTCTTTCACGAATGTAACATATTACATTCGAAATACATAATAGTGAAGAATTGATGATTTTCTTGAAAACGAGATTTTTCGGTTATAGTTTCGTGGTCATCAACTAGCGTATGAGCCACTTCGTCAAAAGATGAAACACGCATACAAACGCTCGATTAATATATCTAATTGATTTAACAATGGAGGATGATATTGCCACACGACAGCTGTGAAAACGTATCCTAAATGCATTTAGAGTCCAATAAAGAGTAGGTAAACCACAATAATAATAGCAATAATGTAGTAAATCTTATATCAATAATTGTGTTCGAAGTTCAACAAAATCATTTCCCAGCTGTAATAACTGAAGATGCTATTTAGGCTCTAGATGTAATAAAGCTTGACCAGTTTTACAGTCTTCAGATCAAGAAACAGCTCCCATGGAATAAATTAGAATTTCGCTTATTGAACTTTACTTATAGAAGAGATGGCCTGTTGAACAAGAGAATTTTCAAGCTACTGGTAGCATTTAACAGGATACAGTAGTTACACGATTCGTCCGCTCGGTTGGCCTAGTGGCTTTGAGCTTCGCAACCATATGCCTGGGGAAGGAGTGTCCCAGGTTCGATTCCCGTCGAAGACGTGAGGAACTTCCTCAGGCATAGCCAAGTTAGGCGGTCAGTAGGTTTTTTTCCGCCAGTTTATCTGACGTTTTTCATCAAAGGCGCCATCTGCCCTTACAATTAAAAACAAATAAAAATTGTCGGTGGTCGGCGCTCGGAGTGTTGTAATGTTTCGTAGTGTGTGAAAAATGCTTTGTAACAGAAAATTGGTCAATAACAAAATCGGAATTTCGCTATTAAATGAAATTAAACGGACATTTATTTTGCATCGTTACACACGTCACGTTATCACTTCGCATCTGATTCTCAGAGATGTCATTAACTTTGTCAATTATATTCTGTTTTAAAAGAATTAAAAATACAAGACAAAATTTTAAACAATTTTAAGTAGCAAATACAAGAAAAAACGTTCGAATGAGTGTTCAAACTGTCTTTAACTTTACGAACTAAAAAAACAAACAAACAGGTAGATAATTTTTACAACTGAGCGAGCAGAGCAACTAGAATTTGAAAAACAAACATGCATTCGATCAAGTAATGGTACTGGCCGTAGATATCATAGGTACATTCGATCTCTATACGCTGATGGAAAGACCATAACATTTTGATTATGAAATATATATTCCTCATAGATTTTCAGGCATTAATAATTATCAGTCAAATAAAAATAAACTGTCCTTATTGCAGAATTTCGATTCGTTACTAAATTATACAAGGACGTGTACCGCACTTACGTAAACTGAAAATTGAAATATCGGTGTGTTTGGGAAAGTATAATGCACTTTGAAATGTATTATATGACTAACTCCGAGAGAAATTCAAGCTCGATTGTTAAAAAAAAAATTACACCAGAATGAAACTTTAACCCGCATTTGAATATTTCATAATATTTGAATTAAATTACGTAATCTGAAGCGAACAAAAGAAGAAGGAAAATTAATGACAAACGCTAACTGGATCCTTTACCACAGGACAGCACATGCTGCCATAACAGTGAAGCGCTATTTCTCTTGCAGTGCTTAATAAGTTTGTCTGTATATCTCTTCTTTATAACGATTTTTGAACCAGCGAAGTGGTTTTTACGAAATGTTACATTAATATTGTGTTGCTGCCCGTGGTCATCTTTACCCTGTATTTCATAAATTTCTAGAAACAATATTTTACGACAATTCTAATAATCGGAAGAAGGAATTGAGATATGAAATTCAAAATATACACAGTAAGTCAGTGCTTAGAAAATATCCAATATAGATGCCGCTGCTACACATATGCCTATTCTTTTTAAACACTTGCAGAAGGAAGCTCACAGGTAAAAGAACAGTGAGGCAGCGAACTGTAAGATTAAAAGTTGCAAACGTGACACAGAAATGCTGTATCCATCAGAAACGCTGATGGATACAGCACTGAAAGGTTCATATTGGTATTAAATATGGCCTTGACATATAAATTATACTCTATGTAAAGTAGTTCCACTATACACTCTGAAACAAACTGCGAAATTTGAGAATTACGTTTCATTAGATAACCACTATAACTATACATCAAAATCTATCAAGCCGTTTGTGAAGAAAGGTGCTGTTCATCTAGACGGGCAGGGGTAATATTGCATTCGGTGAAGCTATTTCTCAACCGAAGAACGCACATTCATAGATATCCGGAACAACTTATGTCCAAGTTCAGCATAAGCTAATATTTTTCTGTGATCTGCTTATAATATGACGACTATATTGTACGTTCGTTCAGTCGCTAACCGCGATTATCTGTGATGGAAAGATCCGGGATTGAATCTCATGTTTGTTTTCGCCTCCCCATCCTCGTACAAACTCGCGTTTTTCATCCCGCAAAAGACGCAACAACAGTTAATAGACATAACAGCCTTAATTGCTTCGTCCGTACAAATAACATTAACGAAAACTCTGTGTTTTTGTCCAGAAAATTATAGCAGGAAGTAGTTTAAAACTGAAGTTTTTAGCACGTATAATAACAGGGGGAAGAATACCATACTGGACTAATAATAGTAGCACAGGTTCAACGCCCTCTCGTTGTTGAGCCTCGAGTACATAAGACCAGTGGATGGGAAGAAGAAAAAGAAACTTGTTATATTTAGATTTGAAACCTGCAGAATGTATTCTGTAAGAAATACAAGACAGATTACTCTTTTCATTATGTAACCAAAGGACAGTAGTAGAAGGAATGAATGAAGAGGAAGAAATATTTCTTCAGTTAGTCCGAAGGAATGCTGCTGCTTAAGTGAAGCATCCGAAGAGATTAAGGATTTAGTTTAGTTTGCTTCATTTGAATTTACGGCCGAAAAAAAACTCGGGCTATGAGGTCAGTGTTGTTATGTCTGATAATTGCGTGTGCACCAATGGCCGGTTTTCCTGCTTTGAAGGATGCGAGTTTACGGGAGGAAAGAGATTAAGAAAATTACTGGTGTTAGTTCTGATGAATAGACCATAAAATATTTGTTGAAAATGCCATCAGCAGAAACTAAATGCGTGTGAAAGAGAATGGAGTGAAGAGTCGTTAATGAATGTGACACCACCCAAACGTAAGAAGAGTATATTCACTGGTTGGACAAAATTTGCCATTTTTAAAAGTTATTCAGGGGTAAAATAACGCACTGAGCGAAAACGCAAACTACTACTTTTTGGATGCAGAGGAGGGGATATTTGCAATACATTTATATCAAGAAAGATTGGAGGAGGTTATTTTATCACAGGAATAGAAATCTCATTTTGTCAACATTTCTGTATTTTGTAGTCAAGTGGAGAAGTTCGATGATATAGAAGGAAGGAAGATATATATATATATATATATATATATATATATATATATATATATATATATATATATACACGATGAGAGAATGGAGCCTTGCGGAACAACGGAGTTCATTACAGTTTTGAGGCCAAAGATTCATTCACTGACACACGTAATATACCGAAGAAAGAAAGTTAGCAACCCACATACAAAAGCAGAAGACAAATCGTATTATGAAAACTTACTTCGCCAGCCCGGTTGGCCGAGAAGTTGGCGTACTATCTCTCCAACCAACAGGCTGCGGGTTCGAGTTCCGCCATGAGCATGGATGTTTGTGATTGTCTTTAGCTGGAAGATGAATTTCATTGCCCGGTGTGAAACACCACCCCGCTTATTAGAGGCCTGAAGAGTGCTTGAAAATTTTCTGTTTGTCTCTAGAGCAGGATTTCCGCACTGTGTAATAAAAATATAAAATTGATGGGAAAAAAAAAACTTGGAAATACAACCTCCTTAAATGAAACAGTTATTTGCTATAGAGAAAAATGGAAAGAACACATAGTGAGAATGAATAGAAGCAGAATATCTAAACAAATTCTAAATCACCACCCAAAAGGTACTCGATGCAGAGGAAGACCCATGAAAAGATGGAATTGAGTCCGGAACAGGCCACTTGGCCTATAAGCCTGGAAAGGAAGGAGAAGATATAAAATTGATGAAAATAGAAAAAACAAATCAGCCCACCCACGGTACAAAACGAAGCGTTAACAAAACTGGTATACTATTTGGAATAATCGTTTTAACTCTGCCCTAAAAAAAAGGAGAAAACGTTGGGTCTCTGCTTAATGCCAAACACAAATCTAAACATTGCAAGAGCTTTACTGTGGAGTCCAAACATGATTTCTGACAACTTCAAACACTTAAAGTAAGGAGAGAGACTCCATAGCTTAGAAAGGCTTTTCAAATAAATATGAGAGCTGATCTCATAAGAGAGGGAAGGGTTTTCCCTTTCTGACACTAGGTGTATTTTCATCCTTGCAAAAGAAGCTAACTGGCGATAAAGAAGACATACAATTAAAAGATAATATTCTTGCCTCATAGACCGAGTTGCTTTGGTTAACTGGTACTACACTGAGTAATGAAACTCATCTATCACCTGATCTACTATCGAGAACCAGGGTTTCTCAACCGGGAGTTCGCTAGAGACCGAGATTGAAAAAGAAAAATATAATAATAATAATAAAACAAGACTACAGTCAAATGTGCACATAAATTTATGCAATACGTTTTTGGCAAAAGTTACAAATTTTTGAAGGACGTAGTTAAGGAGTTAATGTACAATGCTTCCAGAAAACTATGTAGAGAGAGACATTTCAGTATGGAATATGTGTACCCCGAACACCGATGCAGCTCTCATAACATTGTACCATACTCAGCACCAAGTGATACAGGAGTTCTTGAGGAAAACTGGCCCACTCCTCCTTCAGAATAAGGATAATGCCTTTTGTTTTCTGGAGGGGAATTTCGAGCAGCAATGCATTTCCCTATTGCATCTCAAAGTGTTCTATGAGGTTTATATTGGAGCGTGCTGGCTACTTGACTCAATATCCTCGGTCTCCAGGAGGATCTCCACTGCTCGTGTGCAATGTGGCGTGGCATTGTCTTCCTTAAAAATGAATTCTTCGCCTACAGAACCAAGGAACAATCGAATGGACTAGAATTGGTGAACTTCGTTCACCAATTCTAGTCCATTTTTCTAGTATTTGTAGCTCGATGCGTCCTTAAAGCTTAATGGCTCCGGAGGAAAGACTAAAACGATTCTCTTCTGTAGAATATTAGCCCATTGGTCTTGTTCTATTTTCATGGACACAATACCGCTGAAAACGTGCTCTACGAGGAGCTGTGGATAAAGGAACGCTAACTACAGGCCTACTTGTTGCAGATATTTTGCCACAGTTTGACGAGATATCTGCGTACCTGTGCTTGAATGGAGCTGACTTGTAAGCTGACCTCCCGTGGTGTGTTCAGTTATTTCGGTTATAACCAAACATCTGAAACACATTCCATTGGTTTGAAAAGGCTGTCCGGAGCCTGGATACAAACGCTATGAGAGATTCAAATCTCTCTGGCAATAGTAATTCTATGTCCTTCAAGCTTTCCAATAATTTTTCCCCGCGTGAAATCATCTAGATGATCTCTTTGAGACATTACAAGACATCCAAGTTTGCAACTTTATTCCTTCACAAAAAGAGCTTCCTTCAAACACGCTTCATTTAGCTCAGCTTTTTTGTCTTTTATCCTGTTGAGTGCTGTTTCGTGACGCCTTTGCACGCGATTCGAAAATCTGAATAACGTACTTCCAACTGGAAATCGTCAGCTATACAAGCTGCCACCAACTAATTCGCCTGAATTTGCGGTTGTAATCTTCAGAAATAGTGTAGTGTTCGTACTTAGGTTTTGGACGAGAGAGAGAGAGAGAGAGAGAGAGAGTGTGCGCGCGCGTGTAAAAAGAAACGTAAATATGCTTTATTCAGGTGTTCACCGAGATCTGAAAATTATTCGAGTTTCTCCAGGGTAAAATGGTTGAGAAAGGCTGAAAAAGACTATGCATGTATGCACATCAGTCCCTACTATACCACGGGTTAATTTATTTCAAGATACGTCGTTTCCTCGAGTCCGATAGTTTTATGCCGCACAACACGGTAGCCAAAATATGAAACACATTTCCGTGATAAATGAAATTCACCCAGTGCACGATAACAATACATAGCCGGCACTGACTTATAAATTGGCGATATACATTCTATTGCATATCTGTAATCTGTTAATTAATAAATTCGGACAACTAGAAGTAAACAAAAGCGCTACGACATCACACAAGACGTGCCAAATTGGGAAAATATGACTGCGATTTCTGATTAGGATATATGTGAAATATTATCGGAATAGTTTAATTTAACACATCGACAGAATCACTATTCGAGAGTTTGACAATAGGGTTCTCTTTGAATTTAAACTCACACCGGCCAGGATACTACATACAGTGCAGAGGAACCTTTATTTGGTCTCTTTCGACGAAAGGTGAGTTGGCCGGTCTCATACTGAGGTAGGGGGTTTTTTCACCCGGAAACTCAGGTTTTTCCTCCCCCAGAACAGGCAAATCGGCCCCGTGAACACACGCATCTACAGACATAGGACACACCGGGAGGCATAAGGCTAACCACCTTATCCTCGATACGGTTGCAAGAATAAAAAACCTCGACACCACAAAAGACAGAAGAGGAGGATTACTAACTATCAAAGTTACAACCATGCAAGGACTCTATCGCTCTATTGAAGGAGCAACTTACATGAATCACCTTCTTCCGAACTGGTAAGATAGACAAACGTATGAAATGCAATATCAAGCATTCGGAATGCTAAACGATTTAGTGACTTCGAGTGAAGCAAGTGAAGCTGGTTGGTATCAGGGTCCTAAGAAACTGAGGCTATTGGCCATCGTATTGTTTTTAAGTGCGTGTGCTCTCTTATCTGTTTGTCCGTTTTGGAGAAGAAAATTATGGGTTGGAAAACATCCTGCTACATCCATATGACACCAGCCAACTCACCCTCACCTGAAAAAAAACTTTATAAACATTTCTCTCATCAGAAAACGAAGGAAATTTGGTCGAATGCCAAGGCAATACCAATCGTTTCCTGTCACAATCGGCTCTGGTATATCAGGGATTTTTTCTCAACGTCAAACCACGAATTATACTGTGTACGGAATCATTCTCTGACTCTGTGATATGCATAGCAGAAAGAGCCTCGCAAATGCTGTTGAACCAGAAAAATTCAAATATACCATTCAGTCCCGACTGTTAAGTTTAGCCGCATAACATCCTAGTTATAGTTCGCCCACCGATTAGAGATCCTTCGACACTTCTGCTGCGCATCTCAGAAAAAGGAGAATCCATTCCAATAATAGGGTAATCAGTCCGTATTGTGGGATGAATTGTTTATTATTACCGGTCTGAAAATTAACTTATCTTTTATGATTATTGTAGTTAACTATGTTGCTTGTATAACAGTTGGAAAAGTTTACCTATAAAGCACGTGATTTCGCGTGTTGGCGACCAATTCGGACGTCCTTGATTTCTTTCTCCCCATCAGCATGAATCGACTATTCTTGGAAAGACGCGAAGCAGGAACCTACAAACGGTGGGAGAACATTACCCATCTTGCTCTCCGTATTCGGTACTCTGCGACTTTTGTCCTCTTTCCAGCTGAAAAATCCTGTACAAACAACGGAATACGTCATAGCTACAGGCCAACCAGAAATGCATTTAATAATAGAAGAACTGCGGCATGCAGTCAGGAAGATCGTATGCGCTTCGGTTTTTCTACTAATAATTCTGTTTCAGATATTTTGGAGACAAAACAATAAAGAGAATTTTGCCTCTAGTTGAGTCATCTGTTTAACCTGACTTTAAGAAATATCTTACAGGAGGTAAGGAATTCTAAAGAACTTCAGAAAGTTTCATGACATGACAACGTAATAGTCTTAAAGTTCTTTCACAAAGGAGCAGACTTTATAATTATTTGACTGTTTTGTAAAAGCAAGAAAGATCAAGTATAACTTAAAATTTATCTGTATTTCGATAGTCATAAACAAAACTCTGTTCGCTTAGATTACACAGCTAGAAATAAGTAGTGGTCCAATTAAATGCACAAGATGATTTCTGCGATTCTAAATGAGCGAGGATGAAACCTCAGTTTACCTTAATGAAAGTTTATGCATTTATATTAATAGCACGTTATTGCTAATAGACGACTGTGTGATAGAAAAAGGTAAAGTGTACATTGGAGCATTCATTCACGAAAAGCAATTTCCCAAAAAAACTCCAGTAGCCATGAAGCACACTATAAAAGTGCCGGAAAAGCATCTACGATTAAAGTAATGGTTTTGTAAACACATGCCAGATGTGGCTACTAATATCGACTGCCATAAAAAATACGAAGGATAGATTATAAATAAGGCTTCAGCCATGGAATCTAATTAAATAATTTACGCTTCTTTCTTGGGTCTTGTTGCTTGTAATAAAAAGCTTCGATCTCAAGAGAATGTATTAATATTTTAAAAATGTACTTCAAGAAATTAGACTTCTTATAATAATAGCGTTCAAAGCTGTCTTATTTTCTAAAATAAACTATAAATGGACACACCTATCCTCTGCACGTCAGTAAATGTTTGCCAGTAATGGGGAAACATGATGACGTAAGCCAATTTGACCGTGGGGAGATAGTTGGGGCTCGGAGTGTAGGTGCCATATTTCGAAAACGTCGCACTTGTTGGTTGCTACTGTAATACTGTATCAGGGGTTTACCAGCACTGGCTTAACAAGGAAAAGACATCCAGCAAAAGGGCTCACATTGGTCAGCGACGTGTGGTTGATCCTACAGCTGAGCGTCGGGTGTGACAATTGGTATCTCAGCAACAACGTACAATAATCACACGGCTCACCCACAAGTACAACAGCGGGACAGTTCCATCCATTTCCACGTACCTTGCTTTGCCTAGGGATTTCACAGCCGGAGACCATGAGGTACCCATGATGACGACCAGGCATCGCAAACAATGCCTTGCACGGGCCAAGGAACGTCGGCAGTGGACCCTCGATTAATGAAAGAAGGTCGTCTGGGGCGATAAGTCCCGTTCATGCTGCGCTATGCTCATGGCCAGGTTCTCATTTAACATAAAGCGCTACTCCCTGGATACACAATTGGGGGTCAACCAGCCAGTGGAGGTGGTTTTATGGTCTGGGGAGCTTTTCCCTGCCAGGCCCTAGATCCGTTGGTTATCATCCACAAATGCTGAATGCTCCAGAAACCTGTTATCCGACCATCTCCATCCATATCTGCAGAAAGTCTATCCCGGCCACAGTGCCATCTTTCAAGAGGAAAACGCACTTTGTCATCGGGCTCGCACAATTACTGAGTTGTTGGAGGAGCACAACAACGAATTCGCCACATTGCTTGCCTAAACTCTTCTGACTGTAACCCAGTTGAACAGGTGTGGAATATGCTAGAAAGGGGTCTGAGAACTGCTGATCCTCCTCCACGGAATGAGCGTGAACTGACGGAATTGCTGCAGCCGACATGAGTCGAGTTACGCATGGAGGATGTTCAACACCTTGTGGGATCTGTTCCTAGGCATCTGCGAGCCGTGCTGCACAGAGACGTGGATCAATGAGTTATTAGGTGGGTGTTGCTAATGCAAATCTAACTCGGTGTATAACTGTCGAAATTGTTATGTTAAGATTTTTAAAAATAGCCCAAGCGACACAAACGTGTGACATTCTCCACTGGAGAGAAAAATATTTTCAGTCTGTAGAATAGAATATGAAAATATGAAACAATAAAATAATACTGACACATTTTTATTCGCTAAATAACATCGGAACTATGCTTTGAACTGAATTTAAGCTTACAGATTTATACACTAAATTGTCTTACATCGAGAGTTAAACTGAATCATTCTAAAAATAAAATGTCATTAACGCAGTAACGTGGCCCATGAGATGAAAACAATAATCCTGACCTAATTACAGTACTTTCTGCACTAAACAAGAAAAATCAACAATAGATTTAGTTATTTCTAAATACTTTTAATCATGAAGGGCACAGAAGCTGTGTAGATGCATTAGACATCTCTATATATAATAATCAGCCGGGGAAAAAAAAAGAGTTGCAATTATTATCATCAAATGCAGTGCCAATTCCTGTTATAAAAAGTACTAATGCATTTTAATACTATGTGATGTTCATAGTTAAAAACCAGAAATTTCGTAAGGTGTGAATAGCTTATCTGCTGAAGGGGGGGGGGATGTTTTCACTAATGATTTCGAAACTTAAAGTCAGCTTAGGGGCGATTTTTCGAGAGTTGAAATTTATATAAAGAAACTGCCGTATCTTAATGATAAACATTCGGACATATTAGTTAGAATGTCGGGAGACATTTCCTCCAGTATTACGCATATCATAAATAGTTAAAATATATTTAGACAGATGCAGCATCCTCCCAAAATTCCAGCGTTGGATTTACGTGAAGTAAATTAAATTATAATAAATTTAATAATACCTACGGATTTAAAAGATTAAAATCCCACTAAATTCCCTTAGTGGGATTTTAATTATATATTAACCGGTGGCGGCAGGTGGAAATTTTAAGTAGGGGTGCTGCATATACAAAAAAAAAATAATAAATAATAATAATAATAAAATAAAATTTCTAATCAGTAACGAATTTATTAATAAATAAATTTACATATTAAAAACTGCTTTATTAAAAATATTTCATCCTCACCACGAACAAACACCAATAATAAAAGTTTCGTATCAATAGCAATGACAAGTGCCAAACGAATATCGGCGTTAGATCGCAGTGCATTGTTTCGTAATCTAAAGCGTTATTCGAACAATTCCAATTATTCCTCGTAACTATTCAATCACTATCGAAACATAAGCTGTAACCTTTAACATATTGTACTGCATTTATATAATGTTGTAAGCATTGTTATTATTTATAAACACAAACAAAATTTAAATTTTTCATTTTTTTCTTGGGAATGCTGCAGTGCCTATGTACCGGCCACTGACAACATAAACAATAAAATTCACTTCATATCAGAGTAATCAGGTTACTTGGGATCACTCTACGATATTGTTTTACTCCATTTTTGATGTATCAAAATTCATATCAAGCCCATTTCTAGAGATAAGTTTTGATTCTCATATGTTTCTCGTTTCTACTTTTTTTTTTATTAAAAACAAAACATAACATTACACAAAAAAGTAAAGCAGTCTAGAAAATTGCTGAAAAAAAAAAAAAAAAAAAGATATCGCGCATATGCTAACCATGAAAACAGCGTGATTAGCATATGCAATATCTTTATAGAAGACTAACTTCTGTCGAATGAATATACCCCTGTAGAAACAGCTAAAGTGAAACGTGCGATCTGTTAAAGGGAAGCCAATATTCAGGCTTCAAAACAACATATAAACTTAGGTTGTCTAATCGAGGCCGATAAATACAAATCGTTTTAAAAGTATTTACATTTAAAATACTGATCCTTATGCAACTAGAAATAGTTATTTAGACAAACATTTTTATGCGCATGCACACTCTCATTCCAATCAACAGATATTAAAATAGATAGGTGAGTGGGTAGAAAAAAAGGAAAATTTTCACGAGCACCTCACAGCCTTAGATTATTTCAATGGAAGAAAAAAATGCGTTCATCAAAAGTGACCTCTATAAGTGGGTCAAAAGTCGATATCATAGGGTACCGTTACTTCAAAAGGATAGAACGCATTAGAAAGACGTAAATTACGGATTGTGTATATGTTTAAACGGGAGACCACGCTAAAATTGTTCACTCCTAAATAAATTAAAAAAACTTTATATTACAAGCTAATTTTTAAACCATGTTACTAATGTAACTTAATCTAAAATAATACTAAGTATTTGCATCAAAATGAATGGCGTTATTTTGTGGAAACCCAGTATATGAATTCAATAAGAATAAGACACCTGACACCTTCCTGTCTCCCGAAGGTATTTTGAAAAGCGTTATGATTAGTCTCCGTCACATTCCTCACTGGAGCAGTTGAGTATATTTCTGTTGTGAAGGTAAGAGAATACGACCGACTGTCACATGAGATCCCTGCAGTAGTCTGCCGTATTCTTGTTACCTCGCATTAAAGTTAAGTACAGATAAATTTAGGAGACAGCAGACTTAAACGAATCTCATGTTCCTAACAGAAACGAGCATTTTTTGTATAATTTGCATTTGCGTCTATTCTACAGTTGATTTCTAATTTCCAAGGACAAAACCAGACTCTTTTACTGAAGAAACCCTGAATGTACCTGGCCAAAGAATGACTAATTTGAGAAATAGCATCAGTGGGAAATATTTCATTGCTGATAGCATGTGTAGAGAAGGCCAGGTTGTTTCTTCTCTTCACCTAAGTGTGCGCGTGTGTGTCGTGACTCAGAGCCTAATGACTGCGTTTTTCTATTTATTTTGAATCAGTCATGAAGTCTGAACAGACACACCAACCTAACCAGGAGATGATATTTCTTGCAATAAAAAGCAGTGCCACACACGCACTCTTTATTTTGAAATATGTCTTCTAGGAACATACTATATCGATTACAACTGAATATTGTTGGATTAAATATTATCTAGAAGTTGTCAACAACAAACTCGCATATGCTAATCAAATGTATGAATATTTAAGATGAAGATATTGCCTGATTCATGTGTTTAATATCTATTTTATTTTAAAATGTAAATGGTTGTATTTACCATTACATTATTGGCGAAGGGTTATACGTATAATATGGACACTTTCGTCTAGATACTAAAGACGAAACCTTTCAAGGCACTTCAGGCGTCCAATAAACAAGGTAGTGACGTCAGAGTGGACACCGAAATAAACATCCGTGTCCACAATGGAATTCCAAGCACCACAATATCATTCAAATACTTTCTTTCTGTTCTCATTACTGCTTATAATGAATGTTCTTACAAAAACAGTTCGGATTTTATAAGAAATTTGTAATTAATTATTTGATTTGCATATTTTTAAATACCTCATTATCTAAGGATTATTAAATGAGAGAGAAAAAAATGCATGACTTAAATTAATCTATACTTGAATAGAAGAAATGTATGCATTCGGATAGATCCTTTCAGAGACAACAACTAAAAGCAAACTCAGAAAGCTTCCTGCGGCTCGCATTTCTGTCTAATTAACAAGCAGAGTTTATCATCGCTCTAAATATTCCTGGTAGCATTCTGGGAAAGCGATTGTTTAATGCATCCTTAGGCAATATTCAGTCTTTGTTGATAGCTGCCATTCAAGCTTGAAGACAAAAGACGGCTGCACGAACATTCTCGGGAATTCAGAGAATCCCTCGGATCTCAGACGACCTTCTTTTCGTCATCCACAATTATCATTCAAATAGTGTTGTTTTACTATTTAATGTAAAATCTTGGAGTTTTCATACGCTCTTCACAGTTCCTTGGGCCATTTTTTATTCTTCTTTGCGTATTTTTTCATCGCAGAGATAGGTTATCATAAACTCAAAAGAGCCCATGGAATGATAATTAAGCTGAGCGAGATAAAAAAACTTCAAGCATCAGCAAAGATAATAGTCTTCATTATCTCGTCGGAATGATTAATATGCAAGTCATGAGTTTTATAATCATGCCTTATATTATCAAGTTTCAATAAAACGTGATGAGCATCTTTGAATTTTTCGAAAAGTTTAAAAATATAGTCATAAAAATAAATAATTCAGTGACGCGTTAATGTGGCATGTTCTTTATATGTAATAAAGTTAATTACGGTCAAAGCACACGTGGAAAACAAAATATTAGTTACTTTATTTAGTATTCAAAGGATGTATTTAGCCTTATTTATCTAACGCACCTCTAGAGCATAAAAATGGACGTACGCTATAATTGTATTATAAGATGGGTAGAAATCTCATAAAAAAAATCAGGAACATAATTTTCGTTGTTAGAAAATCGTTAAACTGTTGATAACTCTTATCCTATATGCAGATTATTCTTCAACATAAATAACCAAAAATAAAAATACTGAAAAGCTAAAAATACTAAAAAAATAAAATCTTTAAAAATGTCTTAGCCCAACCGCGGTACAAATGTACTATAGAATTAAAACCTTTCAGAGGTGAGTCACATAAATAACAGTGATCAATGAGAAGATGCATCCACTGTTATTTCTGCATCGTATGGGGGGGGGGGGGTATTAATGAGAATAGTGAGATACTTCGTTTTATAACTGAATATAAGGAAAGAAAATAAATAGAGCATTTGGTGAAACGCGTCTAAAAACTTTAAAAACTTTCAGCAAATTTCTGCGCTAACAGTTGCATTGATAACGTTAATTAACAAGAACTTTACATGAAATAGAAATTTAATTTTAAGAATATACCGGTTTATTTTTTTTTCAAACAAATTAATAATATCAGTTATAAATACGCATTATTCCCGATACCTGATAGGTAAATATCTGTAACGAATTCAAGTATTAAATAGAATTATTTGGAGATATTGGCGGGATTGTATGTTCAGAGAAGTGAACATGGATAGACAGTTACATCGCATACATTTTACGATAATGTACAATTTTTTTAAATCCGCCTTTTGAAATATAATGTCATTTTTGTAGTATTATATAATTATATACCGGGTGGTGCCTTGCAGATATATACAGAAATAAAGTCGGTTTTCTTTAATGGCTTTTTTTATTTTTATCTAACGTGTTATATAATTTTGACTGTAGCAGCGTATGTTCACGAGCCGGTTTGCCTGCTTGCGGGATGAAAAACGCCATCCCGCGATAAACTGGCGGAAAAAACCCTACTGCCCGTGCCCAAGACCTGCTAACTTGTCTATGCCTGAGGAAAATCCTCAAGTACCTTACTTCTTCGACGGGAATCGTCGAAGACGTGAGGAACCTGGGACACTCCTTCCCCAGGCATATGGTTGCGAAGCTCAAAGCCACTAGGCTAACCACGCGGACTATTTGTCTAACGTGTAATAACAATCGTAATTAATGTAATTACTATTATTGTTGTTGATGATGGTACTAAGACTTAGTTCATATTTTATACATATATAAATCTTTTATTATTGTATAAAATTGAATGCCAGAGAAGATATTTCGGCTTACTAAAATTTTACACTAATAGTTCTCCAAAACACTGCTAGCTATACTTGCTTTTCACATCGAAAACTTACATTTTTTTCTAACTTGTATTAGATGCATATCAAATTGAAGTTTCCTTTTTTAAGTTTTAAAAATACGTGGCGTTATAAACTCAAGAATTTATACAAGATTGTCAGGAACAGGCATTTACAAACCTCCATGCCTTTACGCCAGATTCGAACACACAAGCTTTTCGATAAACAAGCAGCGAATTTCAGAAATAACATTTTTCGACAAACAGTAAGGAGAGTGGAATTTTTCATCGCCATTTTTAAATGCTTGCGCAACGATATTAACAAGACTAATTTCGTAATAATTAAAAATAAGAAATTTACTTTAATACAGAAAGCCAACACTTATCATTATAACCGATTATTTTAGATAAAATTACACAAGGTAGAAGATATAACTTGTCTTAAGATTTATGCGTGTTCGATACAAACTACTTATGCGTTTTGATTTGTTCTCGTTATGAAAAGTTTGTGCTAGAGTTTGGCACTGATTTTACGAATTCGTGAAAGAAAGTTATCAATTAACTTGCTGGAGAGATTTCTAATGCATCTACAACCAAGAAAGGTCGTAAACCTATACTGAAGTGCAGAAACTTTACGTTTATCATTTTTATTAACTTCTTTTGTATTTTTATCTTGTCCGGAAACTCTTCTTTACAAAAGCAGCAGACAGAACTTTATCAAGCCGTCCTCAGGCCTCCAAGTAAGTGGGGCTGTGTTCTCTTACCGAACAATAAAATTCATCTCTCACCTAAAGACAAACAGCAATGCCTACAGAGAGATTCAAATCCGCACATTATAGGTTACAGTGAGTAGATTAACCCATCGGCCAACCAGACGGCAAGTTGGCTAAGCTGTGGGTGTGTATCTTACTGTGGCTGCATATGAATGTTTTGAGGTGGTAGATGAGACCAACACTACCCTGCTTACTGGAAACCCTTATGGGTTTCAAAAAAAGTTCCATGTTTGGTCTTAGAGTAGGGCTTACAGATTATATAACCCTTTGCCTATCAACGGTAGTAAATGTGCAGTAGGTTTTCAGCGCTTCGTGTGTGGGATTCACATTAAAATATAATAATAAGAAACTAAAGACCGTCAATAACAGAAGCCGCTTTACCCGATAATTTCAAGACCGCATCAGTCCAAAACAGGAACAGGATTATAGATTTTATAACATTCCAACATGAAGTTGAATCTCTGAATTTGGAATCCGCTTCTGTGTTGAATGTAATGTAATTAGAAGTACGACTGCTATTTTAGAACAAAAATATATGATAAAGCCAACAATTTAATATCAGAGTTCGCTATTTTGGACAAAGGAGAAGAAATGCAGCTAGTAATCTGTATAGCATATAAAAAGTTTCTTCTTTTTTCACCGGCCTTATAGTCGCCTCAAACACTACACTGTATCACAAGATTTCGACATGATTCGCCTTGAATCAATAATTAATTTCAAATAATATTCATTGCACTTTTTTGATGTTTCGAATTACAAACTGCTTGAAACCCCCAACACCACTATAAAAAAAGACACTTGAGAAATCGAGAAGTTAAAATGTTAATATAAACGGCTTATTTTAATATTATATTAAAATGTTAATATAATATCTACATACAGCCATGTAGAAACAGAAATTAGTCTACATTTTCAGTAGAAAAATAGTCATTGGCGCTCCTCGAACTTTTAATGAAATCTACCACACTGAAATTCAGCTGACCTCTTGCAGTAAATGAGTGTATCTTCTCAGCCAAGACAAAAAAAAAAAAGAAAACCAGTGGATCATTATTTTTATGATTTCTCTGCCACTTGTTTGTTTCCAAGAATAATCGAGGTTAACTTATGCATGTGCAGATATTCGTGCAATTTTTTCGTTTTGATTCATTAAAGGCGCTTCTCTAGTGTAATGAAAAAGAAAGATTGTGAATCACTTCACAGTTGCAGTTTGATCAGGCTACCTATCCGTGCGACATCAACCTTTCACATGTTTGTTCTCGGAGGACAGAATGGTCTTGTTTAATCCTCCCATGTATAAGCTTGCGATCATTCCTGAGTTGGATCTACTTAAAAACACATCGTCGTATTAAGAAAGGAACTACGAACGTCTATCAAGATTTTTTTTTTTTTTTGGTGAAGCGCCAGTCTTCTAATCGATATTCCAAATTAATGAGTATAAGATCTGAATCATGACACTATTAGATCAACTTGTTAGCTCGCTTGAAAGCATAAGGTGCACTTCGTTAAAGGTATTGTGAAATCTCTGGCTTTGCATATCTGACTTTCTGCTGAAAATCTGTCCCACGATTCGACTATTCTCATAAATTTCATTTGGGTTAAAATACAGGTCGTAACTCAAGTATCGAAATGAACTAATGAATAAATCTCACTTTTATATTATCCATGTACTTATTTTTTGCAGATATATAAGTAATGTCTGGAACTGAATACATTCATAACAAATATATCCCTAGTATTTAGTGTAGACTTGCATTTTTTTAATGAACAAAGATAATCTGCTTTTGAAGAAGTAATTCTTCAGAGATTAACTCTTTAAACTAGTGCCTTCTATTGTAAGCAGATACATGTCTAGAATCTTTCCCTAAAAGATATCATTAATCTCTTTTTTCATAGTATTCTGTCGCTTCTTTTTCTTTCCAGACCGTTTATCTGTGCCGAATGACTGTAGATCATGTACAGACAGCTAATGTGTCTTTTATTTGTGGTTTCCAAGTACCGACACGTCATGGGTCTGAAAATTAATATCATTACCTCAATAAATCACTTAATGCTCGATAACTGGAAAGAGAACAACTGGAGTCTGCTATGAGATATTTTTCATTTATGAGTTTACCAGATGGCAATGACAAAGGTTTTGTGCTTGTTTGAAAAAAAAAAAAAAAATATATATATATATATATATATAATATGGATGAATGTTTCTATGCCACTTAATGCTTTAGCAGAACAATGTTGAAGCGAAGCATTTCTAGACATAAAAAGTCACGGTCTCAGAATGTTGTTATCGTGAAAAAACTGACTATTCGCAGCAAATTTAAGAATCGAACATGTCTCAGCATTGGCGAGCCACCTGCAAAAGCAGCTCCCAAAACTTCGGTATTTATTAGAGATCCCATTTATGAAGAAAGTTTGTCATTCGTCCATTCAGAAACTGTTAATCTGGGATAGCGAACTAAGAAATATCGATAGCTTTCAAATATTAAGAATTCTCAAGATTGTTTGTTTCTTGGATGAATGGACAGCGTTACATCATTCAGTAATCTCAAGTGTTTTCAAAAGTAGAACACACGGCATTTAATTAAAATGACAATTGCAATAATCGTATATTGCAGATCTTTAGAAATGATATTTCGAACGTGGTGAATGAGTTCAAAACAAAATGGTCTTTGGTGAAATGTTAGTGGACCACCCACGAGGAGTCTACAGACTACGGGGTACCCATATACAATAATAACTTGCATGACAACTTGAAACATATTTTATTGGAAATTTCACGTAATTAATAATCGAATTTGAATATTAGATGAATGCTAACATGTTTGTTCAATTAATTCAATTACAAAACTTTTCTGCAGCAAAAAGGTGTAAGTAATTTCATTCTTTAATAAGAACTTTTTTTAAAAAAAATTCTTAATAAAGATCTTTAATATGTGTTATTATGCCATTTTCAGCAAGCAAAGAAAAGACCATTAATTAAAGGGCAGACCTGCGCGTAAAAAATTTAATCAATAAATGTTGACAATCTGAGTACTGCCACCTATTTTTTTATTAAGTCAATCTCGTAAGTGTATTCCCTACAGATAACTTATCAATTACTCGCAATAATTTTCAAGAGATGACTGTCAAAGTCAATAAACAGTTTTTCTATTGAATTTTGTTTAGGTTTCTAAGCAAATTTTATTGAAAAATAAATCGCGCAACGGTTGTTACGGTACAACTCAGCTGATTTAAATATTAACGCAGATTTTCTCTTGCCTCACAGACAGTTACATTCTTTGCTGATTCCAATAAAATTACATTCGATTTATAACAGTAAGTATTTTTGTTTTGATAATTATTTTCAGTTATAGAATAAAATTTGTGTAGAAAAAAAATCAGTACAAATTCCACAATTATAATAGTGATTGCCGACATGACATTCTTTAAAAATATAATACCTTCTATCTGTTAAGTTATTCCATATAATACGATATACTGTCTGTATTGTCTTCATGATGTGTATGCTCACAGTGGTTTCTATAAAAATATTAAATCTTACTTTGGGCACTGGCATAAATCTCGACCAAGGCATTCTTGTAAATATTGTTATTATATTTACAAGAGATACTATAGAAGAGTAGAAATAACTTCTCTTTTAACTTCTCTTTGGCATGGACAATGCATGATTTCTGTACTCATCATTGGTCAACAAATAGTTACAAAAGTAGATAATTCCGAATGAGTGCAGTCGAAGATACTCTTGACAAGCTTCATGAATAGGAAAATGAATATACTACTAATACGATTAAGGGTTAAATACTCATACTCCATAACCTTACTCTATAGAATAAATAATGGGCCGTTTTCTGGTTATAGCACTGCCCTTCCAGGCTGGCTTAGCAGATTCACACTCGTCTTTCCTAATTATGTCACTCTAGTCAGAACTTATATATGGCTCGACAAATGATGCAAAATCCTATCCCCATGGAAAAAAAAAAAATGTACTCGCCCAGTACTCCCATTTTTAATATCTCTCAATTTGTCGATAGGAATTCCATCAAGTGTTTAGTGGTGCTGTATCGTTGATTGATAAAAATGGTCCTTTATATTACGCATCATGTGTAAGAACCAATCCAAGAAGAAGTCAAATGCTAAGAAAGGAAGAACAGTTAAAAGAACATTGCTTTTTGGGGGGAAATATATTTTGTCACATTTTGTTTCTAGAATAGTCCTTTATATTACGCATCATCCTCTACGTTTTCTTAAAGTTAAAAAGATTTAGAAAGTTTTTATTAAATAAAAAAATATTCTAAGTCTGCAGTTCTTCGTCAGCTGATAAAATCACCTCGCCAAGGGCAAGTGTGTGTATATACATATATACATACATACATACACACACACACACACACGAGTTGACTCGTTGTGAGATACTTCACTCGCAAACTTAATTTGCTTACGCTTCATGGAGGATTAAAACAAAAATATAATTTATTGTGCGGTAGAAATTAATGTTATGTGATGTTATAACAGAAAAAAATGTGTGTGCTAGTTCATCACCATCCAAAAGATAAAATCTGTATTTAAAAAATAGCAATAAAAAAACTAGCTTGTTTTCCACATTCTTGTCCTCCAGGATATACCAGTTTGTGCATTAAATTTTCATTATATCCGGACCTAAATCAGTCACAGTTTTCTGAAGTTTAGTCTTCGTATCAGGCTTGAGATGCAAAACCTGTATTATACACATAACTGCGCCTCCGACGCTTCTGAGCTTACATTTTTAGTCTGATTTTTTTTTTCACTAAAGGGACCAAAAACAAAATATTAGCTTGTGCACTATCCTTCCTTATTGCAACAATGAGTCGTTTTAGATATTGGTACTCGAGTTTAATTTGATTTTGTTATTAAAATGGTCCAATTAAAATTACAAATTTTATTTGTGATCGTAAACATCAAACGTCATTAGGAATTATTATTATTTTGAATCGTTTTATCAATAAATCGGTCCGATAATGGTATAGAAAAGAATTGCTAATATCATTTCAAGTTGTACCAATAAAAACGGAACTATAACGAAAAATTGAATGCTTTCCTTATATATATATATATATATTGGACCGGAAAATAGTTTCTAGTAATAACAATTACTGCAATGAAATGGTAACGTTCCAAACATGATGAACAAATACAAATGTTAAATAAAACTTAAGTTTACAAATAATATCTTCGAAAATTCGGAGTTACATTTTCCAGCATCGATATTCCCGTTTTTTTCCACTTATTTCAATTTTGAAAATGTGAATTTAACCACAATAAATGGTTCTAATGAAAATAATACTGGAACCACCCGACAAAATTTCGTAGACACCCTACGTTTTATGAAATTCATCCAGCTACACGGGAATGTCGTAAGGAAGTATTATTTATGCATTGCGATGTGTATTTATTTCAATACGACACGCTTTGTCTCCTTGTGGCACTGAAATGATGGGATTGAAACAAAAAATTGGAAGGAATCAACACGTTTGCAATATTCCTTATATCAATTTCAATACAAAATCAGTGGCGGAATAACCTGCTTAGAGAAAATTGACACAACGAATCTAATGACATCTTCTTAGATGTGAAACACACTTTTAAGTGTGTTTCACAGACATTCGCTTTCCTAAAATCAAACCCGAAAAATAAACTTATGCATATCACGCCAAGAAGGAAAAGGAGTTTATAATCCTTATTTTCATGATAAACTTGATAGCTTTTCTTCTTTGTAGGATGCAGTGCTACGCATGTTAGTTTATTTTATTTACGGTATCACTATTAAATATTCTATTAGATAGATCATAATTAACGAATATTAACAAAATATATTGAATCAAAGAGTATTATTGATTACTATAACAACATTATTATAATTTATTTTATTTGGCGATTTAAATTATTAGAAACACTATTCCTATAATCTTACTGTACATTATCATATATTACTATTTATGAGCAATAATGATATTTTATATATTTTACATTATGAAAAATACCTAAGAATAGCGATCTGAACTTCCCCCACCTTTGCAACGAGTTGCCCGGTATTGTACTACGTACTAGGATCACTTGCATTGGCTAACGCTAGTGTCGCCGATACTTTATAGTTTACTATATTCGGCAAGAAACTCTCTGATTCCGATCTTTGAGTTTCTTATTCGGTTTTAAAACTATGTGGGATTTAATATCCCCTTAATTTAAATAATGATATAATTAAATAAAATTATGTTGGATCTTATATAGCAAAACCGTAGCATTATTTGGAAATTTTCATAGAATTATAAAACTTATTGAGAGCGAAGTACTGGTTGCTATTTGTAATTCATGGACATTCACAGTGCGACACATTGAAGAATTCATGTGGGCGTGTGTGTGTGTGTATAAACACTGTTTCAGCGAGCAGTAAAACCCTAGTTTAATGGTGTATTACCGACCTCCAATGTTGCCAAAATCATATTTGTGAAGACGATTTCCCGATCATCTTCAGATTCTTCTATTTATGGATAAAATAAGCGAAACACCTTAAATTCCTCGTATTTGTACGTTCTATGGATGAAATTTCCGCCGTCCGTGTCCTTATTTGTGAATGCATCGCGTCTGTTTACGTAACTGAAAGGCTTATTCGAGGATCGACAAAGGGGATTTTTTGTGCATTCAAGGCATGGATGGGTTTGTGCACAGTTGAAATTTAAGAAAAAAACATTTTCTTTCGATAAACTACTCGCAGATCAAGAGTTTCCATCAGAACATCGTTTTTATTCGACTTTCTAACCTAGAAAAAGTAAGTCCTATTCGCTTGATGTCTTCTTATATTACCGGGAGAGGAATTAAATATTTATAACTCTAAATCAAATAAGGATCCGCATTCACTACTTCCTTTTTAGTAACGCGTAGCCGATTACACGATAAGAGTAATTCTGACTAGATTCGCTTTTGATCAACGCAATAAGCCAGCCATGATGTATCATGCATTACAGCTAAATTAATTGTTCAAACACAAAACTCTAAGAATAAATAGCAGTATAAAATCCTTCGAGTGTATGTAATCAGTTGTATGACTTTCCGGATTTCGTATGTTTATATGGCATATGTTCATGGTGTGCAGTACTTTAAAATGCAACGAACAAGATACATCTGGGCAAAAAATGCCCTTTTGGTCACTATTACAGACACGGAAAATTCATAGGATAATATTTCTGCCGTCCATTTTATGATGCTCAAAGAACGCAAAAACTTGATATGGTAGCAAGAAACAAAGTAAAAACATACATCAAAATTAATAATAATAAAGTATTGAAGACAGTTCATCGATAGATAATTCACCAAAGGCTAATTAAAAAAAATTAATCGTAAAAACTACTGAAGCAGCAATTAGCAAAGAAAATATTTATAGAAAGACAATTCGCCTTTGGCGAATTGTTTTTTCGGTGCCAATTAAATCGCTGGAGTGGAGACAGGTGAGCAAAACATGAAATGAAGGCAAAAGCATTGAATGACTATGACCTAAAATGTGAAATTATCGTACCAAAAAAGTATTTATATAAAAATAACAAACAGTTCTTCCTAAAAATATTTCTTTTTTCTAAAGCCTTATTTTTTTTTTTGGGGGGGGGGCGCCATACCAGAGAGAAATACAGCAGTGATCCCTTTTTTAAATAATTCGCATACGAAGATTTTAACTAAGAATCTTGGGATTAAAACGTGTTTTTTTTTCAGCACTGTTCAACTTACCCATTGTACTAACAGCACTACAGCTACTTATATTTTGAATTAATATGTTTTTAATTCATAAATAAACATTTATGAATTAAAGAATAAATATTTACTGCTCTACTCGTTGCGTTTATGTTTATAAAGACGCTCATTAAAAACACACTATGTGCGTTAATTTTGTGCATGCGGTAAAAAAAGAAACTAGTATTTCTAAAAACTCGAACGTCTAACGCTTTGTAACACTTATCATTAAAACTTAAGGGAGAAACTACTGTTTAGAAAAAATTATTACTCATATTACAAATGTACCAGTATGTGTGTATGTACCGCAATAACAAAACAGTACACAGTAATAATAAATTTCTGTTTAAGATAGCAGTTTGTTCCATAAGATATAAGAACGGTAATTAACCATTTGTAACTAGCGATTAATATATTTAAAGATAAAACTCGGTGACAATGATACCCGTTGTCACGAGAACCCGTGGGCACGAAGAATAGCATTTATAAGGACTTTTCAGAGTCATATGAAGGTGCCAATATGTTTTTTTAATCCCACCATACCAACAAGCATCCAAGAGATATAATGCACAGTCCCCCATATAGGATCAGCTAATTCGCGTAATTTAGAATAACCCAAGATCCTCCCACAGATATGAAGTTGAACATTTAACAAATCATTACTCGTACGGACTATTTGTTAAATAATTCGGAAAGTAGGCTTCAGATCAGACACGGTATTTTTTCAAGTCACGTCAGATCTGTAAGCAAACTGGAAGTGTTTAATATCAAATTTACTTATTACCAATACAGTCTATTTGTATTTCACATATTAACAGAATAATATATTCGATAGTCATATATTAAGGCTATTAATGGAGACACCACAGAAAAGTTTAAAACTTAATTTCCTAGTAGCCCACGCTGCTACCAAATATCCACAAGAAAGGCATCCCTCTTTGTTCTCTTGTCAACTGCATATTCTCCTACATATCGCACAGTTAAGTTTTTAGCACGTTTATTAAAAGGCATGCAAGTCAAGTTATTCGATGGTCATTCATTCATTAAGGTTATTTTCTTTGTCAGAATAGAATCTACAGACAAGTTGAAGGGACCGCTTTGTGGAGCCCACTCTCTCCCGCTATACTAACTTTTATCTGGAACATATAGGGGAAAAAAGTTTTCTCGTCCATACACCCTTTCGGGCGTTACACAGATGACGTCTTTGCAATCCCACAACTAAAATACATGAGCTGCCTTTATAGCAAATAAAGTCTGCATCCACGAATTAATTTCACAATGCAAACCAGAAAAAGAAAGCAAACTAGCTTTCCTGGACATCCTACTAAGCTTCTCGTCAGGTGAACTAATTACTTCCATTTATCGAAAACCTATCTTTGCTGTACGCTATATTCAACAACAATCTTCACCACCGTTATCAGAATATTGGAATTATTAGAACTGTGGTCACACTATATACTCTAAACTCAACTACAACAAGAACCTCTGACATCAAACGGTATATCAATGGCATCTCAGAGCGGACCACACAACATATTTTTGATTGCTATAATCTGAGTTCAAACAATGAAACACTATGAAGATTTCTTGTCCAATATATTTCTGGCATCTCAGAACCAATCTCTAGAATGCTTAAAAAAGTAAAATCTAGTGGTTGCATTCATTCCTTTCAACAAACTATCATCATGGTTCCCATCTTCTAAAGATTAACGATCCCCTCTCGCTCTTCCTGGCATCTACTAAGTTCCGTATGACTCACATTTCTTACTCCGAATAAACTGGACATTCGGTGGAGTAAAGAATGCAAGAACACCGATCTCACATTGTTAATAGAAGCCTATCAATTCCATGCACATGGAAGTGATACCAACCACGATATTCTATGGTTTGAAACGCGCTTACTCCATCGTTGCCGCCATAAGTTCGAACGTTTATTTAAATAAAGCGCCGCAGCCTTACTCCGCCGAATAAACCTAAATCGGAATGACTGCCTCTCACCATCGAAGATATGGGAGAGTCTTATTCTAATCACACATAATTATTTTTTAAATAATACTATGTTTCCTCGGTTATTCTTTGCGTTGTTCTGTTTAACATAGAACAACGCAAACATGGAATACTGTTTTAAACTATTGTTCGTGTTCTACTGTGTATTCAACTGCCTGATGCCACTAATGATGACCTGTAATTTTCAGATTGAAACGTATGGCCACTAAATTTATTATTCACTGTTTTCCTGGTGTTACCGTGTTAAGTCGTGAAACCTTATGGCACAAGTATCGCTGAAAGAGCAGTATTTTTATAATAATGCAAATAAACCATATCGATAAATGCCACGACAACACCTCAAATTACAATTAAATTATTTAAGGATGGATAAAATTATTACATCCTATAAACTTTTCACAAACGAATTTTTGCGCTATTAATTTTCTAAACGTTACATAAAGCTTCAAACATTTATATAAAATAGCCACAGATGTAACCTTCCGTGATTTGAACCTGCAAATCGAATAATAACATCGTGAGCATAGATGCAAGGTTTGTTGAACCAGTTAAGGTTCTATGCATTAAATACTCCTGTGAAATGATATCCCTGTTGAGAAGTTAGGACCACAGTAAAATATTCCGAAGAAAGAAAATCAAAAAGTTCTAGGTAGTTTGTGGAGTTAAGGAGCTTTAAGGCCATAGAAGATCAAAACTAGAAAGAAGGTTCACTAATAAACAAAACAATATTTTAAACGATATTGCAGGACATATTTGAAAAGTGAGAAGAATGGTTCATGAGGAAGTTTAGAGTGGGTTTTGATCGGGAACAACAAGTTTGAATTAGAGAACTAAAAGCGAACGTAAGCTTCGTTAGGATTTGAATTTAGTTCTCTTGAGAATTTTATTTATTTTATTGAAGCAAGATATGAAGGAGCACCAAACAGTTCAAATAAAAAATATGCCAGAAAAATGGTCTAACCATTACTCAAGTATTGGTTAATTTATCAAAGTCTAGAAAAATATTTCTGAACCACTAATGACAATAAAATGAAAATAAGATGACGATTGTGATTAATATTTTTTCCTGTTGAACAGTAAGAGCTATCCTCGTTATTTTAAGCACAGCACACGTTTTCAATTCCCGAGATATTTCTCAACTTCTAGATTAATGTGCTGTAATGATATTGTAACCCCAAACTGAAATGAAAGAAAACAAAAACTAAATCAATTGTCGTAACATAAATATCAAATGGTGGGAGGATTGCAGAATATTTTCTTAGAAGGCTTCACTTATAAGTCGTTATCAGTTTATAAATCTTATCAGAAAATAGTTCGAATGACACGGACTTAGACTTTCTGCACCCTTCAATGTCTCTCTAATGCTTGCACAACATAGTGTTCAAGGAAATTTGAAGTTTATGACCACCACTTTGTCAGAATGGATGAGCTATCGATTGTTCTAAGAAACAAAAGTTCACAAGGAGTATTTCTTCCGTGATTGATTACTTTGTTAGCTGGCAGAAACACAGCACCTCAAAATACTTACCGCTGAGTTTGCCTCAAAGGGTAATCGCCAAAAATCTTATCCCATACGTAATGTCTGCTAACAGTTCATAAATGTATCTAACGTTGTAAGAGAGAGAGAGAGAGTGACTGCTGTATGAAGATTTCAAAACCATTGAGATTGTTAAGAAAAAAAATTAACATCGGATATATACTAATCTAATCTCGAGATCATGCTCGGAGCAATAGGAGAGACGAGCACCAATTGCCCAGGTTTATTTGCGGGAGAAGAACCAAGTAAGAACGCTAGACAAGTCAAGAATAACGTAAGAAATTTAATATTCATGAATATGGGCGTTCGCCTCATTTTCCTGAAAGATAACAAGAGCACACCACACGGTTGCGCAACATTCAGCATGCACGTCATCTGTGGCACAGAGTAACATTGTGAATAGATCGTTATTTATATTTTATCGCTGTTTCGAATATTAAAGACAAAACATGGATATAAAAATACGAAACACAGTAATTCAAGTACCAGAAAATACACTGCTAGCCAAAGGGAAATTTTACTCCTGTTTCTGCATTGAATTCAATATTGGTGTTACATTTCGGCGCGAGATATTTGTATTATTAAACAGAACCAAAATATTCTATGGAATCTGTATGTTTTAAATTAACAATAATCACACTTGTAAGTTTAACTAGCGTCTATAAAGGAAGTTTGAACATCGATAAAATATTTCGAGGAAATTTATTATCAATTGGAAGGTTTTATTCTCAAAATGCAGAAATATTTTACACAATTTAAAGTGTAGCAATTAAAAACATTCACAGAAGATGATAAAAATAAGTCTGTGTTTTTTTAAAAAAAGCATTCCACTCTCGTAAACGAAAATCCCTGCGTCTCTGTATGGGCACCAGCTAATTTACCTTCACTCGGAAGGTTCCCCAATTTGTCCAACCAATGGAGAAATCTTGTGTTATCCTAGCGACTGCACTGTTAAATTGCCTGTTATCTTTTCGGTTTACAAGAGCAATACAAATTTTCGTTTTCACTCTATCCCCCACAAGCATTATTCGTGAAGGCTCACTGTGAGGATTCAAAGATAATCATTGAATTAATCGCCAGCTCACCAGAGTAGAGAAACAATGACCTCGAGGGACTCCTGGTTCTAATAAGAATAGCAGATTCTGCGATACTTCTTGAAAATTGTGTAACATCGTATATTTCTCGAAGCTTACTGCCTTACTTATCGTATATACTGCAAACACTTGGATTGGTAGACCTTTGAATTTCGAAATTGTTATTAACTAATACATCGGGAAGATTAACAGAGTCCATATGACAATTTTGAACTAAATTTAGATATTTTCATTGGTATAATATGGTTATCCGCTTCACAATTCGGATTTAATGAGTTTGTCTCTATTCAGAGTTTAAGACGAAAACTAAATTCGTGTTCAATAATAATGAAATAGTTACCGTATTTACAAGAAGTCTGCTACCATTATTACTTTTCTTGAACAGAAAACGTATTTTTCATGGAATTTGCATATTCGTATCGATATTATGAATGAAATAAAAAATATGGACTGAAATTCCCTTAGAAACCTGTATAAAACAAGTAAGAACAATGTACAATGAAAGAGGTAGAAACAGAATTAATTTCACAAAATTGTACGGAGAAGCCGTCTTTATGTGAGGGGAAAATTTTTCCCGACGTATAGCAATCCGATACGCTTTCTAGAATGATAACCGCACTTATACACAGCACTAGCGCATGACCACGATAACCCCCAGATCTTAATTTTTAGCGTACTTATATGCAGGAGCACCGTGTTAGTTAAAGAAAGCCGTTCACCCACTACTTTGTGCATTTGCCCGTGCGTTTTTTTTTTCTAGAAGTAAGTATTAGTCATCACTTCAGAGAAACTTTTAAAATGATGCACCGACTGTATACATTAATAATTCTGAAAGTGAACGTGTCTGGCTTTACACTTTACTGTTTTGTTTTAAATGTGCAAGAAAAGCGAGGAGAGCTGCATTATTACTAAGGTAGAATTAGCACTTGTAACTATCGTATTATATTCCTCTGCGTGAATAGTACAGGGGTAGCGAAAAGGCAGCAAAACTTCACATATTTAAATCGGATGCATAACATTCTTAAATAAAAGCAAACCTGATTAGATTACGGATTAAGGAAAATCTTGCATAACCTCATCGAAAATTAACCCTGCTAGACGGGTCTTATCATATACGTTCAAAATAATACAAGGAAACGAAACAGTTAATAACTATACAATAACATATAAAACCATAGAATTTAGTTAAATATGAGTTCTGTTTCAGAATTATGTATGGAAATTAAACCATGAAATAAGTAATTTGCTGTATTATAATGGAATGCAGAGCATTCCATTATAATTTATCCGAAATTCAGATTGTAGTCTGAATTGGCATTAAGTCAATGACAATGAACTTCGTGTTCGCTTCATCCTTCATCTGGAAAAATAGGGCACAGACATGACGCAAGTAATCGTTACTCTGACTTCAATTTATTCATTTTAAGTCTCCAAATATCTACGCTCTTTAAAAATATCAATTTTAGAGCGCTGGTCTGAACTTATTAGTTCTTCCCTTTCCATAAACCAACTCAGACAAACTTTCTTCCATGACGTTTTCCCACAACACCACTACAATTTCTCCAACTTCTTCGCAGAATGATGATTCCGTGAACTGGTGTTTTATCATCTTCATAGAATGGACCAAGGAAATATTACCATGACATCATCTTGTCATGGGATGTGACAATCCTGATATTCCAGTGCTGAAGCTCTGTTCAAGTTCGAGAAAGCTGAAGCCAAGCCTCCCTAATTATGAAATATTTAATCCATTCTTTCGTCGATCTATTCAAATAGAGAGCTCTTCTACAGTGGTCTGAAATTCACTGACGAACCACACAAAGAAAGCGTCATCCAAATTTAGTCGCGGACATGTCAAGTGTCATGAACACATGCAACGATCAAACTCGGGAGCACGAAATATTGGCTGTGAGCTGGCACTCGGCGAACGTTGGGTGTTTCAAGTTCAGAGAAGCAGTTTAGGGTAACCAACGATTTCTTAATACACTTAGATAAAAAGATGCAAAGTCAAACCAACTGTGCATTTAAGCAAAGAAAAAGAATTATAAGAATAAACATATATGACAAGGATTTTTAAAAAGATAAGTCATCAAAACCAAGCATTCAGCACATTAAGCTTTCAAAACTTTAAAGATTAAGCAGTTCATAATACTACGTGTGCTAAGCATTTTCACATTTTGGGAAACACTTAAAACTTATTACAGACAATACAGCAACAAATGCACCAAGTGTCAAACTCAAAGGCTAACACGGGCCAAATAAACGAGGTGTAAGTTTATGTGGGCCGCAATAAACAAAAACTTCAATTTTCATAAAAACGTAGGTTTATTTTGAAAAGTACAGTATAAAAAAAGAACAAGAACAAACGATAAAATGAATGTTTCTCCCTGACACTTGCCATCTCTTCTCTGCTACTATCTTTCCTACTTCGGGGGAAATCTTGTTCGCAGTGATTACTTTCAAAACTGATCCAAGGTGAATGTCAGTAATTCTGGATCTGACAGGAGACTTATTTCCCTTCGTAATTGTAAATAACTGCTCACACCGATAAGTACTTCCAAACATGGATATAATTTCATGTGCGACTTTTAGAGTATTTTTAAACCTGGCAGGTAAATATTTGTCAAATCCAGGCACACCAACTTCACTAAATTTTGCCTTCAAATCTGAATCGCACAGGATCTCAATTACCTCCATTTGCATTTGATTAGGTGCTGATTCAATATTTATTGAAAAAATCGAAGAAAACAAAGAAAACTTGTCTTCCAAAAATTTAAAATCTGCAAACCTTGTTTCAAATTCAGATCTGAGGCTTACAATTTTTTCTGCGTATTTTTGATACGATGCAGTTTCACTTAAACTTGATTGGTTCATGTTGCATGTCGGAAAGTGCATTAATTCTTCATTTTTCAACTGCTTTTCCCAAAGAAGTAGTTTACATTCGAATGCCTTAACTTGGTCACACATGTTCGTAATGATCTGATCTTTTTCTTGCGGTTTTAAATTTAAATCATATAAGTGTTTTGTTATATCAACCATGAAGGATAAATCTTGCAATCATAAATCTCTGTGTCAAAAAACAGGCTTGTGTCTTGATTTTTAGTTATGAAGAACTGACATATTTCTTCTTTGAAGTCCCAGAATTGTTTAAAAATCTTGGAGCAGGATAGCCATCGTACCTCGGTAAATTAGGACAAACCGGAATATTCAGTGTCCAATTCACTTAAGAGAACTGTCGCTGATTTAAGCCTCGAGATTTTATGAAATTAATGATTTTTTTTAATGATATTTCCTGTTACGCACACCAAACAAGTCAGTTCAAACAAGACCGACGACTAGACGTGGGCGTGGCACTGGCACGTGATAGTAGCTATATAATCGGCTGGTAGAAATAGTGGGGGAATGGCTTACCTGCGTGTAAAGGAATGCATGCAACACGCCTATGTGTAGTAATCACTTTCATTGGCAAACTTTTGGCTGGGCCGCAAAAATCTTCGTCGCGGGCCGCGAGTTTGACACCTATGAAATGCACTGAGAGATTGGATGGTCTATGAAAAGATCGTAGGCGGGTGGCATTTAAGCAAGCTAGGTTCGAAGAGCATTGTGAGTGATATAAAATGGATTCGGGATCAGGGGTGGCTCCTGGAAAGGCACTGCGGAACTGCAGCACCCCCAATTTTCTCGATATATAAATACTGTATATTAATTTATTTATATTTGCTTGTAATATTTAATTTTATCATCAACAATCCTATACAATTCTCTTACTTTGTATAAAAAATAATAAAAATCCATCTTGTAGCATTTAGGAGGGCGCTAGCAGCACTGTGTTTACCACAGTGTCATACTGCTACGTGCGCAAGCATAAGCACGTCATAGTGAGATGAGAGCTATTAGCGTAATGCGGCACTGTCCGTCGCGTAGTTCCACTGTTGTTTATATGCAGTCTGCACCAGTAGTAGAGTGTTCGTAGTGCTTATCGTGTTTACTCCGACTCTTTAAATATTTGGACATTACAATTAAAGACATAACATTTGTTATAGTTTTTATTTTAGAACATTATTGGGGTTATGATAATGGTTTTTATTTCGAAGTAATTTTTAATTATACTAAACTGTATAATTTTATCGATAATAAACAATATTTTTTCATGTTTAATATTTTTTCAATTTCTACCATAATTTTGATATTTTATCCAAACACGTATACACCATACCTACAGTGTGTATGTCTATTTCGAAAATTGCAGCACCCTTACGATTTCAAGCCACGAGCCGCCACTGTTCGGGATTGTATTACACTGATAAGTTGCCTACTTCTGAAGTTGAAACACTTATAAAGAGGGCGTTCCATATCATATTAGGTGACTGGAATCTTTATATGTCAGATAATATTATGATGAACCAAATAAACGTAAAAAAATACTCGATTTCGAACAAATCAAGTATTTTTTCGAACTAATCTAACTTTCAAGCCTTAAGTGTTTCATTATCAGTATTTAATTGTAGAATCACGATTAACGGACCTAAACAAGGCAACGAACAGATTGCTAGAAATTTAGATTAGTACGGAAAATGGGGGGAAATAACGCAAGGAAGTTAGTGACAAATCCAAATCACTTTAAATTTAAAAAAAAAAAAAGTTAAAATGAAAATGTTTATTATCTAAAGAAGCGAGCAATTTGAATTTTTATTCCATCTTTGTTTCTTTTTTGAGTGGCAAGTGAACTCCAGTCTTTTAGAAGTTGGCATCAGTGAAAATCGCCTCAGCAACACATAACAATGACAAGAAACGGGGCACGTGAAATGTATGAATTGGATCTAACCTGATTTCTGAGTTATTGGTGAAAAATAAATACTGCAAGTAGTTCTTTAAAACTTCTCACATCGCGACTTTACCGTATAACTTTGCAAGGCCGGATTAAGTTTGTGAGAGTTCTATTAAACCAGGGAAAAACCGTTTCAGAAAACGTCTGATTGATTCCGTTAATGTTGATGACTAAGAAATTAATAATTTTGATCCACCGTACATCATTATAATGAATTAAGAATTTAAAAGTAGATTATCATTTTTATAAGTAAATAACCAAATTTTAAATAACATTTATGTGCTAAAAGCAAAATGAAATCACTCAACTTGCTACGTTCCTTCATGAAATTTAAAATTCAAAGATCCTTGATGACAATATTACATGTATCTAACACTCTGTTTAATCTCTCTGAATTCGTTGCTTCACTTTCGCAATCCTAGCAGTAAGTTTTCGACCTTTAAGGCTGTAATTATTAGAGTGCAACGCAATAATTATCACCCTGAATAGTCTCATCCTAAACCACATCATGTACGGTCAGCAGTTACCTCTCAAAGCTTCTATTCTTAATGAAGGCTCCTTCCACAGCTGAAGTGCCATTGCCTAGCTACTAACGAAGATCACTGGTAATTGAATAAGGAGGCACTGTTAAATACTGACGGCGTGCGTTCTCATACACATAAATCATGAATTAGGAAATTAATAAAATCCAATTACAAATGGTATGCTACAATTACACGCAATGCATTCCGCTTACATAATTCATTTAATACTTGTAGTGAAGACGAATAAGGTACTGAAATTGAATAAAAATACGCATACCCTTACAAGTTAACTTATACATGTTTGATGTTCCCTTCGCCCAGATCAAGTTATGTACTAATCTCACATACAACACGCAAGTTTTATCAAATAAATGCAATTTATATGACTCTCGGATGTATACGTTAATATTTAACATATACATCCGATTTCAGATTCAACAGGCAGGCAGTGATTCCGTAAAGGACCGAAGCAAATGGTTCGGAAAATATTACTTCTTTATTAATTAATGTTCAATAATACATGAAACTGTCGATCCTTTCAATGTCGGTGCCTTTCTTAATTAAATTAAGATTAAAATTATAGTTTGTTTTTGTATTCTCTACTTATTCATTTCAAAATGCCCACAAGCTAATTTGAATCCCAAAACAGTGATTAAAATCGTCAATAGAAGAAATTCTGAGTTTCAAAGTAATATGTTTAACGCTGCATCACAATTAGATTTGTTTATAATATCCAAATATTGTTCCTGAAGATGCATTTAGATAATACAGGAAAAATTATTAAAGATAAACTAGAAACACTAATGCAGTCAACAAACTCAGGAGGAAAAGAATGTATGAATAACCTAACTCGAGAAGTAACATTTCATTGAGATTCCACAAGTAAATAATAATCTGATATTTACAAGCTATTTAATTTATGGAGCTTCTCATCTTTCTAAACCGGTGAGAGCAAGTGCGTGGGATTAGTGGAGCAAAAAATGTCTCTTCCCATACTCTCCATTTCTTCGTCAAATTTTTTAAAATAACTTGTGTTGATTGGTTGGTTGTAATTAAGATCGAAACACTGAAAGCTATGAAGCCTGTCTATTATGTCTCTTTAATGCGTGCATTTCTCCAGCGGGGTGGGTCTGTTTGGTTGGAAGAAACTCGAGTTTCTGGGAGGAAAATCTCTATTATCTCCGACCAACTAAACGTACCTGTATCATTAAATACACTTCGCACAAGGAAGCATTTTAACTGTTCATCGTGTAAATATCAACAAAAGTTACCGTCATGGTACATCGACCCGTTTCTGGCTTATTGTACTCTAGACATCATTTTCTTTATATTTGCTACAACAAATGGCATGATTGTAATAAGAATTGAAACGATTTAATAAATGTTAACGCACATCCTATATACCAAATTTAATTAAGTTTCCATTTAGAAAGAATGTGTAAATATTAATATTACTTGCAATCGTTTTGCCAATAAAATCTGAATGAAACCAAAGCTGAAGCCTTGTTTCTTGTGTGTGTCGTTAAAGCCCAAATGATATTAAATTTCAAACAGTCAGAGTTGAGTTATTGAATAGGTACCTTCCCTATTTTGTCCTTTTGAATTCCCAAACGGTACGAGCGAAACAAAAATGAGGATGGATCGATAACATTTTTGTAGAAAAATCCAAGTCCTAGATTTCAATGAAATTCCCGGGTAGGTTCCCAGAAGGCGTACGGACGTAAGAATACAAACATATAATAAGCACTTAAGCATATTTAGCGAAAAGCAACTAAAAACTGGATTAATTCTGGTGATATGAAGATTTGTTTGTAACATATCAACCATTTTGGCTGAAGCTTTAAAAGAAAAGCGAGATTTTCAGGAAGTTTCTATTTCCCTCCAAAATATCTATCCGACGATCAAAAAGTATAGGGAATGGCCGCGAGGCAGGAATTTCGTTGGCGATCTGCAAGTTGAAAGAAGTAGAGAAATTTTCAAATTCTTCAAGGGTTTGCAAAAATTGAAGCACAGTATGTGAAATAGAAGCACATGTTTTTTATAGCAACACGTAAAATGATGTTTTCTTAAGTTAAAGAATATCAACCGACAAATTTAAGGGACAACAGTTTTGAAAACACTACGAGATTTGTAATTATACTCCAAACCTCGCATATCCTGGATGCATCCTACTATGATGACATGTGCGATAATTACTTAGCACTCCATTTTCGTGATTTGAGATCACATCATTAAAACTCTCTCAGAGCTTCCTTTAGTTGGCTATGATTCACAAAAAATGTGAGGCATACGAAGAAGAAAAACAACACATTTACTTTCTTTTTGTGCCGATTTTATTTATTTATGTGAATGTCCAATATTTGTTTTCAGTGCAAGATATGGTAAGTATCTTTATATGAAAAATTATAGCAAAACAGAAGCATCAACTGATTAACCAGTTGCGCACGTGAAAAAATTAGATGTCCGAGAGGTAGTGATTGCAGTTACTGAGGATAATCACTCGGCCGTTTTTCTGGTACAACAGGATCATAATAAGATGCTTGAATGCATTTCATGTTACCATCGTATACAAGATAAAGTGGTTTTAAACAAATCTTTTGAATATTATAAGAAACTATGTTTTCTTGGGAATTAACATTTATTTCCAGTGGGTAGTGACCAAGCATATCAAACGAAATCACTCGTACCGAATAGTACAGAAATCGGAGCTTTATGCGTTAATATACGCGCAGACTCATAATCATCATTGAGAATAAACTTGACTTGACCAAAATTTAACACGATCAAACAAATCTCTAGTCATTTGGAGAAAGGTCGAGATGTTGTCTAAGAGTTTCCCATCTGAACTTTTTTTTGTCCCAAGAAGTGTGGGATATGTTATTTAATACGGATCAGTTGCTTCCAAGGTAAATGTCGTTGCATACTTTGTAGAGAGAGATCAGAAACGTTTATCCCATAAGCGACGGAGTCATTTGTTGTGCAGCAATATTGCGACTTTCTTTTTAGTGTGGAAAGCCTGCTGTTTCCATTATATCTTCTTCACTTCCTGTATTGCGAGAAAGGAGGGAATTGGAAGATCAATATTTCGGATCAATAAGAAAGATCTATAAAGCATTTCCCTTTTCACCGTATTACAACCAGAAGTTATTCAAATGAAATGTAAATTTATGCTTAGATATATACAAACTTCATAATACCATCGAAATGAACTTTACATTGTCGATATGTTTTAACACGTCGAAGCAAATAACTATGGTCATCCAGCACATAGCAATAAGGATGGAAATGATCATAGACAACCGCAAAGACATTATATTAATACTATTACATCTCCTTGTATGATATCTTTCATGATCACAGCAATAACTCACACCTGTTTTGCCTTATGTACTGTAGACAGTGCACGCTGTCATTTATGACAAATAATTCTGCACCACTGTTTCAAATTGTTTTTGACTAATTTTGCTATTACAATATTAAAGTTCTGATACAATATTAAAAACGAAATTAAGGTGAACTGTTCGGAAATCGGAGCAACTCTAAGGATTCTTTGGACAGTCCATACAGCTCGACAAACTGTTGATGAACGTTCCAACGAAATTAAGTTCCATACATAAGCCAAATCGCTTAATACACTTCTTGAGAAAATACAATTCTTTTTAAATACAGACAAACAAAACAATTGATAGTACGTTAGTAGGCTTCTAATTTTGTCATCACACTATTATATCATGAAATTATTATTAAATTCAGTGCTAGGACAGACAAACAGTTTTGTATTCCCACATTCATTCATTCCAATTACCACTCATGATCGGGTCGGGGGGGGGGGAGATTCAATAACAATAATTCTAATATATACTGAAGAATTATTACACTAATGGCAGAATATTATTTTTTTTTTTTTTGAAATTAATCGTTTCGTCGGCATCGGAAAATCTGGAGTTGCTTTACAAAAACCTTTATTATCCCGAATGTGCTTAATTGTGTTCATTTTTCAACTGTTTTTCTTTCTGTTATGCTTCCAGTTATTATATATGAACGTATTGAAAACCAAATTTTAAGTGGAAATGTCCTCACTCAAACGACAAATTCAAAGCTGTCTAGAAAGGACACTTCATTAGGCAACTTTGCGAAGAACCAAATATGGAAACTGTTATTTCCCGGATCATTCTTCAATGATAGTGTTGCTCAAAATATCTCACAACCGCTTGTTTGTATTCATTTTTTCATGAAAACAAAGTATGCCGTTCAATGTGTGTTACGACTACAAAAGTGCATTTGTGGAATGGGTGAGGAGAGAAGCAGAAGAAATGAGAAAGGAAAAATGGACGTAGTTTATACATAAAATGTGGCAGCTTATCAAATATTTTCCGAAAACGTCTAAAATGTTGAAGTAAAAAGAAAGAAACGGAATTGCAAGTGGAAATTCTCTTCTCTTGCTTATTGAACATCTGTTTGTCAAGATAAAGACACGTCTGCCAGAGATGTTTCGAAACTGGCCTTACATATATTTTATATGACATATTTCCACGTGAAATACAATATCTCAAACGTGCGTTATATAATGCCAATTTCTATTGTCTGTACTTGTATGATATGCATTTCTCCTGTGGTGTTGTCTTTTTCCCCTCATAAGCTCGTGTTTCTAGATATTTCTTCTTTCTTTCCTTCCCTTTCTAATTTACGTGTATCCAATTACGTCTTCAAACTTTCTTACAACGCACTGAAAAGAACCCATTACATACTAAGA
Organism: Typopeltis vanoorti; assembly: GCF_054136105.1. NCBI lineage: Eukaryota > Metazoa > Arthropoda > Arachnida > Uropygi > Thelyphonidae > Typopeltis > Typopeltis vanoorti. The sequence goes on from NC_143554.1 coordinate 11,541,419, forward strand.
ACTTTTCTTTTTACTCTGAATTAATATTAATTCAAATAAAAAAACTTCACCCAAGAGTTTCCAGCTAAAGGAGGACGCGAATAACTTTCTTTAAGCCAGTGTCTTCTATAAATATAAAATGAAGGAGCGCTCTCTCTTTACAAATAAGGAAAGAAAACAGTATCAAGATGTAAGACGGAAGTTCTCACTCAGGGTAGAATACGAGAATTCCCATACTGAACGTCTCATTAAAATAGAAAACTTCCTACCGGGTATCTCAAACAAAATGGAAGAATTAATATTTCATTTATCTTTTCGAAAGGTGTAGAGCTTGCTCTCTCCGAATTACGAGCAACTTATATCACTGAAAGATTTCTTCCATTTTGTTTTTGATGTCCTTGGAGTGATAGGACATTTATGCATCTGAGCACACAAAATTGCCTGACTTAAATATTTCGTAAGTGATTAGCAGCAAATATTTCACAACCATAGAAACCATTCATAATGCAATTCGCTTTCCATAATTCTAAGCCCATACTTGACACTATTAGAGGTCTTCTTGTCCAAAATTCACAATCACACTAGATTTTATTATATTGTAGAGTACTTGTTGAGATTTGGATTTATGGATAATGTTAATTATAACGAAGCAAAGAACACTATCATGCTGATAATAATTGGGAGTAAAACTGATTAATCATTCGGCTATCTGATTTCCACACTAAAGATACTTGCTCGTGGTATAACACGGTTTTCCTTGCTTTTAGGTTGTTCTTATCCCACGCACTATGCGTCGTTCAGGATATCAATACCATGAGAATTTCTGGTGTCTCACATAAAAATATAGGACTATATCAATGTCTCCATTTAAAATATGTTCAAATATTTTTCTACTTTCATTTCGCTAATGGCTCAGTACAGTCTTGACACCAGTTTATGATTCTTTTGCATCTCGCTACACAACCTTGTTATTTATTACTCAGGTGGTATTTGGAAAGCCACTGTTTTAACTAATTTAATAAGTTATTTTGTGTTGTGATACTTTATAAATAGCCTCTCCTTCCCGTCCAACAGTCTCTCATTCATTTCTTTGAAAACCTACGATTTTTCACTCTTTCATAATGATTATTACTTTTAGTATGCTGCGTGTAATGCAGAATAACAAGCGTGGGTGGAAGGATATGAAGGCACGTAGGAGATAGAGAGGCTAAGTAGCAGGAGCTCTTCAACGAAAGCAAGCATTTTTATTTAATATAATCAGACAGATGCAAGAAAAATTTGTTTTTCTCCTAGATCATAACACAGGCCTACGATTCGAAACTTGTCAAATGGAGTTGGTTCTAGAGCAAATTACTGTGCCAAAGTCTGCTTTTTGAATCACGTGAAGATTTTTCACAAACATTTAATCAAATTTTGGAATGCCCTCTCTTTCAGTACCAAGTTACAACATACATGATAAAATATTGTGTAGCATAATTATACAACCTCTTCAATGTCATAATACATATGGTAAAAGTGAATATAAAAAAAAAACGGCGTTCTCAGCAGAAAACTACCTGCGTAGGGCTGGGTAATGCTAACACTACCTATACACCCACGCTACCTATTTCGTTTTGACTTCTCATTAATTCTACATAACACAAAGATATATTCTTAGAATGCAGAATAAGACTAAACTGGTATGCGATTTTATTCGGATATATATGCTGTATATAGAATAGTGTAAGCGAACAGTAAATAAAAGCTTTTTCAGATCCATAAACACAGATCTATGTAAAAGCTCTTGAATGTCACCAACGGGTGATAATTATTCTTACAAGGTTGCTCCAATTTTCGAAATTCACATTACCGTATAATACGTATTGTGAATTCTAAAGCTGTATGGTGGAATAACTTTGGCTTGGTTCCTGTACGATTTATCGCAAACGTATATAATTCGTGTATTAAAGTATACTGGAAAAAAAAAAAGCGAACTGCACGTTCGCTTTTTTTTTGTCACGTATTTCATGTATTTTTAATGGTGATCCCTTACGCCATTTTGCCCCTCGAAGAGTCGGGAGACTAACGTATAAACAAAGTCCCTCAACTAAAATCAATTTTTTTTTTTTTTTTGAGTTCTTTGCGAGTTCGAAGTTTGGCCTGTTCTGAGTTTAGCGCATGCGTTAATATGCAAGTCTGTTTATTCTGTTCGATGCAATTTTTAAAATTAATTAAAAATTATTAAAATTAATACGGACAAGTTTTTGAATAAACGGAAAAAAGGGAATGATGCGTCAGTGACAGCAAACAACAATCACAAAAAAAAATAATAATTTGCATGATTAAGTTCAATACAGAGCGTGTGGTCTCTTGGTATGGTCTGCAAGTACCAAGATCGTTATTTAAACTTTGGAATTACGTAGAGAGGATCTGAAAACCATTATACTCCCGAGTGTAAGACCTGTGGAGAATCATTTCCGAAATGCAAGTAAGATGAATTCGAATTTCTGGAGGTCCTAAACACGAGATGAGTTTAAATAAATGAAGGATTAATTAATAAGTAAAATATTAAGCAAAATTATTTATAAATTTTCTATCTGCAATGTTTATACTGGGCTCGCACCCTGGTTGTAGGGTTGCATGCTCTGCGACCACCGTACTCGAGGTTGTTCAGCTTTTAGTATGATGGTTCTATATATTATTACCAAGGATAGGCCGAAAGTGAGGAAAAAAAATAGAAGATTGCACTGATTAGGAACTGCATAATCAGAAGAATAAAATATTCTGTGAGTCTGAAGTCTTAATTTATTGAAATCGTGTTTGAAACCCAGTTCGCATTAAAAGTTAGTTCCATATTCACACCACAAACAGTAATTTAAGGGGAAATAAAACGGCCAAAGGGTGACGTGTAAGGTGAAGTATGGCGGCTGTGAAAGCAAGTCGAGAAATGTCACATGGTTATTGATGAAAGTGGCTGGTAGCCATCGATTCTTTATTTAGAGCAGTTAATGCATGTCAGGAATTTTCTCAATGGACCGTTCTCCTCCTCTGAAACAGATGAATCACTCCTAAACGCAGTCATAGATCACAGCACAATCACCAAATGTTTTCATTGCTTCATGAAATGTCGGTTGTTATTGTATTGAAATGTAACGCAAGCTGTGTTCAAGCGTTATTCCTGATCTCGAACACATCACGAAATGCGATCCGTACCAATAACGTAGTGACCAAAACAAAACCAATATTTTCGATCAGAACTCTGAATACAATATAAATGCAATACTGAATGACGAATAAGACTTTCACATTCGCCTCTCACGGATGCCAAAGAAAAGAATCGACTGATTGTGCTCCCTATAGTGCAGTAAAACGAAGAAAGCGTACATTTTTTTTTGGTTGACCATCTAATGCCAAGTTATCCTGTCTTAGATGAAAATAGCAAAATTTCTCCCACTTCAAACATAGATTTCCCTCCTCGCTTTAAATAAGCAGATAAAACGTCAGATAAACATAATTACATCTTCCAACCATAAATACACGTTATTTATAGCTTTCAGTTATGTAATCTGGAACTTTTTAAGCATTCTACCTGTATAGTTTCAGTCAAAACATAAAAATACCCCAAAAGTTCTTTAGCAATTGAAGCTTTTGCTAGAAGATTTTCTTATGTCGAAATCCGATGTGCTTTGCATAAGTATTAAAAAAAAACTGTTAGACAAAACAAGTCTCACTGATATTTCCAAATATGCCTTGCGTGAATAAAAGAGACTTATTTGGTTTCTATACCAATTTCCAAACAAGACAGATGAATTAATTTATAATACTGGTAGTATTTTAAACAAAGAATTAATGGAAGTAAAGGAAATTTGAATTTTTGTAGAATATAAATTTCGTGGTAATCAATTGACAATGCCAGAAAGAGCGGAAGGAAAAGGAGAAAAAAAAAACAGTAATTTCATGAGTTCAATAGTGGGATGATGCTGATTGACTGCTGCAGGAGTTCAGTTTAAACGGCAAAGCTATGATTTGAATTTATCATCAATGAACAATTGTACAGAAGAATCATAGACAAAATGTGTGCGCTTTTTCTCGCCATTACAAAAAATTAGAAAAATAGATACTTAACAAAACCGTACAATTGCAAACTGCAGGATGGAGAAGTGCTTAAAAAGTCTCTATCAGGCCTAATTGATATACTTCGGAAATGTTAAAAACAGTAATTTGAGTTTCTCACAACCCTTCCAGAGCACTTATCCAATGTATAGACAGTGCAGCTCCCATATGGGTGGCTGTGGTAGAATCCATACAGGCGGTCGATAATTAAGTGTGAAGTTTTCGGGTAATTGGTACTTAATGTATTTATCCATTATTTTGATAGATCTGAAGAGAGGGAGAGAGCGGTGGAACGATAATTAAGTAGCACAGTGCTGTAGCCTTTCTGCAATAATGAGAAGTAGGCTAATTTCCAAGATGAAGTGACTACCTTAAAACACTTCTGCCGTGGATTATTCTAATTCATACAAATACGTATAAGTTGTAACAAAGAAAATAAGTCGTTCTTAGTATATATACTCAAATCAAATTTACCTTCTGTATACTTTAAATAAACTTTAAACCCTTTTTATTTCCTTAAGGGAATAAAAAAGACGTTAAAACACTCGACGCTTCCGTGGCGAATGGCTAGATAACACATTCAGTATGCTTTATATGACAATAAACTTAATACCAGGCAAAATCTTTTTTATTCTTAACTAGCTATCGGAAATCCATTGGACATCCGGTCTCTATGAGCTTATCCATCACCGAAAGATGAGATCATGGTAACCAATGATTTTAAAGGCATCGGGACGAGGATATGGCAGATAAACCTTCAGCTTATGATCCTAAACCCTAACTCGTATTACTTTCGAAAATACTGTGAATTTAAAGACGTTTGTTCTGCTTTTGGTTTTCACGATACTTTGGTTTTTAATCCAAGTCCCCGCGAGAACAAAAATCCTACTTTTGCCTGTCCTTCTTGCCTACACCAAGATTGACAAATCTGAGTAGTAGTTGGAAAATTTCATCTGGTTAACGATTAGAATCGAACGTACAGCGGCCTTTGTGTCCTCTCTACGCTGGCGTCAGCTACTCTTGCTAAAACTTTTGCGGGACTTCCAAGGACAGTAGTTTTAGAAACATTTATTTGCATCTTACACTCAATACTACTGTGACGAATGGCCAGATAACATACTCAGCATACATTATCTGGTGAATAAACTTAAATATGAGATATATTCACACTTGGTTTTCAACGGTGAATGAACTGAAATACCAAGTATATTCAACACGTGCTTTTCAACAAAAAAGAAACATTTATGTTATTTGGTTATTTAGAATTAGTGTCGAGACCAGAATGCGAGTTTATTAAGTTTTTCAATTCGTGTTTACTCTCTGTGCTTGTTTTTGTATTTGAAGGGACATAATCCGAGCTTGTTTTCGGGGACAAAAAAATTCCTACCACCTTGGTCAGAGAGAGAGAGAGAGAGAGAGAGAGAGAGCAGCTAACCCACCTTCAATTGAACAGGCTTATGAAATGTTAAACGGAATTCAAACCGTATTTCTAACTCGAGGATGTAAACGTGTTCTTTCTTCCGAATGGTATAAAAACATTCTTGAAGAAAGATAACGCTCCTTTAAGTAGTCTACGCAGTTCAAGAAATAGTAAATTAGTACTTCTAGAGCAGAAGAAATCTACAGTACGTCATTTCTCCTATTACGACCGACAGTAATCTGTAGCGCGATGAAAAAGGGAAAGAAAGGCAAGTTACAATTACATTTTTTTTAAAAAATATCAAACAGCGCAATAATGTATTTAACAATTTGTATATGTACAAAAAGACGCTCCCTCTCTTAGACATGCCTTCTCTGCCTAGTAGTATATCCGGCAAAGGTTGACTAAATTAAACTTTAATTTAGTGAACCTCATAATGCTTACACCAGCCTAGAAAATGCTGACCGCGAATTTTTGAGAAGAGCAGCCTCATCTTGCAATCTAACAACTAATCTGCACGATCTCATTTTGGGTGGAAGGGAGATGACAGTGGCCTGCTCCCTCCCGCCTTTGCGACTCAAAGGAGTCGTGTATATTAAGGCCGATCTTACGCTACTCTAGATCATTTTTCCTGTGAAAAATTAAATTTTCTTTATAAAGAATCCAATATTGCGTCTTCTTTCAGACATTCAAGCTTTGTGATTTACGTTTTCCCCACATTCTTAATTAACACCTCATTTGGTGCCCAACTAAGGACTGACTTGATGTGTTATTCAGCAAACCCAACTAGGGGAGGAACTGCAGTGTGGAACTGAATTAAACGGAATAGAAATTTCATCAGAAATGCTTTTTAGCAAATCATTTACCACATTAAATATTTAAATACAGGCAACCCTCGTATAATGCAGTACTTATACAACGCAGTTTAAAATTGCAGTAACCCTTGTTGAACGGTACTTATACAACACGCTTCCGAAAAAACACTGTCTACAAATTGTAGTAACCCTTTATCTTTTCGTATGCCTTTCACCGCGCGACTTAAAAATCAAATTTTATCTTCGTTAAATTTGTGTCTGCCTGTATCCTGCATGTAATTATAAGTAGCGAATCTATATTAGGGGAAATACCCTTTATCACGCATGTACCTCAAATTTTTTACCGTATAAAACGTTTATTGTTGAAAATTGTCCTCGTTTCTGCCAGGAAAGTGCATTAAAAATCATAAGTGTGTTCATCTCAAGCTGAGCACTTTATTTTCTGGTGTGTACGTAATTAATACGCAACGCTATTTTTATGTAAAAAATTTATTATTCTAGTAATGGCCACTAAAACTGCAACGAAAGGGGGAAAAAAACAACATCGAAAAGAAACTCCATTTCTCTCGAAGCGAAAATTAAAATTTTCCTATGAAATGGCTCAACAAGTCCACCCTACCTGTTTATTGGCGGATCAGCAAAAAGGCATGGGTTACAGCTGGCATATTTGAAAATTGGGAATCAAGTGTTTTGTACCCGATGTAGAAAGTTACACACAAAAAAAGAATACTGACTTCAGAATTCTAGTAATCTTAGATAACGCACCAGGCCACCCAACAAATTTAAGACATCCGAATATTAAAATAACAGACCATGCACTCAACACCTTACACCAAATCAACTGGAAAAGCACCTGCTCCTTACACCGTACAAAAACATGGTACGAAAGAAAATTTAAAGAATCCTGCGAAATCCTGACAAACCACCCAAATATCAACAATAAAGATGGTATGAAAATTCCAAGGATCTGGATGGCACACATTCAGCCAACCTAATTTGAAAGATTCAACACAAGTCAGGACTCTAGCCAATCTGCTATTATTAGAAACCATTCCACTCCAACTGGCTGGAATGATGTTAATATAATGTTAATATATGTATATAGTAGACAACACAAATAATAGGACTTCAGCGTTGATGTATAAATTTTTTTTTTTTCCACCAGAGGTCAGGCCAACAATTGTGGTAGCGGTTAGTCAGTGTCTTTAACGAACCAGTATGATTGTAGTATAGCTTGTTTCCTGTGTATATTTGTACGCTCCAGAAGATGACCTTGACATAAAGGTCGAAACGTCGAATTGTAAAAATTTTAGTAATAGTAAACTAAAGTTTTTATTCAAACACGGTAGTTGTCTCCATAATTTCCAAAAATGCATTCGGATCACCGTGCAAGCCTAAAAGAAAGGATTAAAATAACTTTCTTTGTCGCCTAATACTATTATCTTCGGCGAACATTCCGATTAATTTTGGAAAAAATGGAATTTAATCCAAACACGATACTGCCTCAAGCGTGGAAAGAGTTTTCAATACTGAATTGTGTGAAAATTATTTCTCTGTCCATTAAGGAATTACAACCCCTACACTGAATGCTTGCTGGAAAAAAATATGGTCTGCCGCTGTTCTTGAACAAAATGTTGTACCTCCAATGGATGCCGAGCTAAGTCGTATAATAAACCTCGCACACGTTTTTGGTGGAGAGGGCTTTTGCGATATGGTTGAAAACGAAATTAGTGAACTAACTGATGAGGAGGAACTGGTCCAATTAATAGATGACGTCGAATCAAATGGCGGATAAAGTTCTGCCGAAGGTTCTGATTGTGATGAATGAATCCGTTAAAGAATTCAGTTTAAAGAAATTAGCAGACGGATTGGACTTGGCAAGAAAGTTATTTTATGGATAATGATCTCTCAATAGAGCGCTCCAAAAAATTCATGAGACAATTGGATATTTGTTTAGCTCCGTATCATGAACTTAATAAAAAATTGCAGCATAGTGGTAAGCAAGGTCTTATTACTGACTTCTTGAAAACTAAACCAGCCGATGTATGCAATGACAATTATAGAAATGATGTCCAAGAGATTTCAAGTGATGAAGACGTCCTGCCACTCGTAAATGAAGAACATCTACGAAATGTTAATTTTTAGAAGACAGTGATGACGACTAAAATTTTATTTTGTCTAAAACATTTATGCATTATGTGTAATGAAGTTTATGTACAATTTGTAATTTTTTATAATTTTATTCTATGTATTTGTTTCATAGTTTGCTTTCTTAACTTACATGAATTACCTGAATTAAATAAAAATATGTTTTTGTTAGATATATCACTGTTGTTTATATAATTAAAAAGAAAACCGACTTCGGAAGCAAAGCCTGTTTTTTCCAGGTGATCTGAGTCTCGCATAACGCGATTTATATAACGATGCATTTCTGTGGAAACCTAACATCCGCGTTATACGAGGGATACCTGTATCTATGCAATGCGTATTCATTTTGATATACGGAAACTGCAGTAAATACAATTAAATCTATTATCCACTTTCTAAATCGTACGTATCTCTTTACAAAAAGAAATGAGGAAAAAATCAGCAGAATATAATGATTTGCTCTAAATAATCCGATGCTTGCCATGAATACTACAATTTGAAGGTTGACTATCTGGAGGAAAGCCTGTAGTTTGTATTTTTCGTTTTCATTAAGCTTTTGTACCCAAAAGTCGGTTGTTTTCAAAAACATTAGAAGTCTATAAATTTAACATTATCAGCTGAAGAGTTGAGGCAACAATAACTCCAGCATCATACCATACCATACTTTATTTACATTACTGGTAATGTGTACTAATGAATGTCCAAGTCTTGCGGAGAGGTAATTCAGACCGTGACGGAGGGAAATCATCTAGAATGATGTGTATGAAAATAATTTCCTTGTGACGTGACAAGTTGGAATTTGGCAGATTACAAACTTAGCAATTAGATCAAAAACACAGCAGCCGTTACCCCCTTTCCAAATTCTGATGACTGTACTTCACGTTTTGATTATCTATGAAAGCTAATCACATAGTTTAATCACCAAAATAGTAAGATCATCTCCCCTGGAGATGTCAACGTCTACAATTCTTACTTGCTCACCTTCTCTAACTTCACAGAGAATGCTAGAGAAGAATTTGAGTTCTTTGCAGCTAATGCAAATTGTAAACCTACCCACCTACCAGAATTACATATAATCCCCATCACTCTTCGAAAAACCCTGCGCTGTTTTAACCAACTCTCCCTCCAAATACACCGCTGATGTTAGAACTCCTCTTGGCAAGTCTAACCATAACCCTGTCTATGTGCTATTTTCCACAAATCGTCCTCCTCAGCCTCTTATCCTGCGGCATATTAAACTGTGCCAATCGGAATTACCATTGGGGGAGATCTATGCCTCTTTTCCATGGTATTATCGTTTCTGTACTCTCCTGATCCAAGTACATCTCATGTTTCTTTTACACTCTTTTACCTTGCGGTGTCGAGGGTTTATTACTCATCGGACCTCAAACCGTTCACAACATAAGGTGGTCAGCCCTACGCCCCGGTGTATCCGATGTTCGTAGTGTTGAGTTCTCAAGGCTTTGTGGGATGAAAAACCCCAGGATAAACTGGGGAAAAACCCTGCTGTCCACGCCCAAGACCGGCTAACTTGGCTATGGCTGAGGAAAATCCCTCAGCTCCTCACGTCAGCGACGGGAATCGAACCCAGGACATTCATTCCCCAGGCATATGGTTGCGAAGCGCAAAGCCACTAGGCTAACCGCGTGGACAAGTACATCTAATAAGTGAAATTATTCTCTTTCTGAGGCGAGTGCCTCTAATCTTCTTGTTTATTAATATAAAAAAAATTAACGATTCTATATAAAAATCAGAAATCATTAAAATCATTTTAAAACGATGAACATACAAAATCCAGTTATTAAGTAGTGATTTCAAAATATAGTAAACTATAATTAGTGAAGTTATAGAAATGAAATGATCTAAAACAAATATGAAGTCAAAATTTTATGTATTTCCCAAAAGTCCCAACGTAAAGCCAGTCCCTAAAAACTAAATATTTTGTTTATATTGTTAAAATTTCGAGCGTGCATTTCTTATCCATATCAATGATTAGAAATCACTTTAATATTTTACTGTTTTACGTGGCATTTTGAAGATATCATTTTGTGTGTGCGTTTTCTTTCAGCAGCTGGTTTCATGCTGAACGTCTTCAAGTCTGCTAACCCTGCTAAGTGCTCTATTCAACTTTTGCTGTTTTCTTCCGCTAGCGGAATTTACATCAGCCTTCTACAGATCAAAAGAGATCAACAGAAAGAGCACAAATTTGCTCCGAATTAACACAGAGAGATCTAGGGGTTTCAGGGAAAGTATATCTACTTACCCTGCAGACATGTTTCATTTTTTTAACTTTTATTAAGAGCGCATGATTACCGATCATTCTGCATGACTTAAGGAATAAAATTCTTCTACCTGGCCTTAAATCTACTATCATCCTCAGCTGAGAAGATCTATAAAATGATTTTGCTTTCTCGACGGTACTCGATCTCAGATATTTCCAGAAGAGATACATTCATCCTTTTCTCAACTAACTCGCTTAATATTTAAAGTCAGGTGAAGTAAAAACATTATCGGCCTAACAAACAAAAGAGTACAAAAAAAAAACGATGGACTTTTTTTCGCATCATTTCCTGCTTTGATTGCAAAAAACTAGTATTGTCAAGTAATGTCTTTCACTGAAAAAATTACTTGGCTTGGATTCAACAGTCACCCAAGCCAAGAATTACTTGGCTTGGGTGACTCCCCCGGAGAAAATATTCAACATTCCACACAAAGATATTGGGGAAAAAAGAATGCTTATTTTTAAAATTTTAAGGAAAATTGTACGTTTTATTGATTTCTAATAACAGACATTTTCCGATATATCTGTGGTTTAATCAATAACGACCTACTTCAGACGTTTTGGAAAATGTCTTAGGTCAGGATTAACAAACCGTGACGCTTTCAATACACAGAAGTGATTTGAGTTTTTTTAATTAATTTTACCTAAAATAAACAAAAACGGCTACAGAAATAGCCACTGGAATAATAACTTGAAAAGTAGTGATAAAAAAAAATGATAAATTGATAATTACATCCCTCTGAATTGCGCTGTCAGCAAAAGACAAAATTATGGAAAGAATTTTAATGAAAAAATATGTCTGGAGAATATCAATGTAACACGCGATACGAATTTTATAAACCTACAAGAACCATTATCCTGTTGGATGATTTCTATAACACGATTAACACAGTTCTAGATTTAAAAAAAAATACTTCATCTTTGCAGTAGATCGACTTTTTTAAAAAAGATTTTGACACTGCAAAACATCACAATTGTCTTATAATAACAATCCTGTCTTCTTAGGAGCAAAATACAGCTGGTTCATAGATGTGTATTTTGTTAAAATTTTAGAATTTATATTTAGAAAAGAATATGGAACATATAACGCCAAAACTGAGACTGAACATAGAGTTCCACAAGAGGCAATTTCATCACAACACATAGTCAAAGTTCTAGTGAACAATCTAATCAGCCTGTAGTTATATATTTGATTGCATCAGCATACGGTTGATAGACTTCTCATATCTATTTATCGATCTATCCATCCATGAAGAACTATCAACAGTCTTACATTTACAGACGGACTTCAACGATGTTCATGTGATTTGTGAATAATTCGATGGAGCCTCAGACACTAATTTTGGTTAGCAAGATCTGGGTATAAATCCCTCTAGGATGGTAAGCCTACATTTAAAGACAATTACAGATTAGCCGGTCTCATAAGGAGGAGGAAGGGAGGGGACTGCTTTACCTCCAGGAAACTCCGGTTTTCATGCGGCCCAATCACCAAATTGGCTAGAAGAATCCTCGCAATTAACAGACATAATACACTGACCTCACAGGCTTGGTTATCTTCAATCCGTTATCTAAGCAACAACTGTGGATTCGAATTCCAAAATGGATATGGATGTTTCTGAATGTCTTTTGGCGGGAGACAACTTTCACAACATTGAAAGACCACCACTCTGCTTAATTGAGGTCTCAAATGGCTTGAAGTTTGGTTGGTCCTATAGTAAGGTTTCTGGATTCATTTCCTTCTTTGATTGCAAAAAACTAGTATTGTAAGGTAGTTTATTTCAATGAAAACATTACTTGGCTTGGTGCACGGGCTAGTTACCCATGACTACTTTGCAAGCTTTCGTGGATGGACATAAAACATATGCTCTTGCCTGAAACTCCACGAAGCAGCAAACTTGAAATATTTGTTGCCTTGTATTCTAATTACGACATGTGATAGCACGTATGACTCTCTAAAATGCATTACTTACATTTCTTGCTATGGTTCTGCACCACAATATTTAACTGTAAAAACTAAAGTTAGAAACAACTATGAGGCTCCAAAATAGCACTCCAGCTTTCCTGCAATCTATACATGCCAGCAAATCGACTTCTGATAATAGCAAATAAGGAACTTTTCATTAAAAAACTGCCAGTTATTCCCCCAATCCATACCAAATCAGTTAAAATATAGCAGACCTAAGAAGTAATAATCATGATTTAAACAGTAAAGCAACCCGAGAATTCTACAGTATAATCCTAAATAAAAATCCTCATTATAAATAAAATATGAACACGAGCATCTTATGCTGAATTAAATCCCCACATGTCAGAAATATATTAAAACCGCATTAATCAAACATGCAACAACTTCTGCAAACTATTTTTTTATTATTATTAAGCATTACATATCTTTAAACATCCTTGTCAACTAAACATTGGCTTCGAAAGATGTATATATAATCAAAATTTCTACTTTATTGCTAATATTATTATGCATAATTGTATGGGAATGATGCGCTCAGAATTTTAACACAAAACGTGATAATCCTGCTAGCATTGTAGTACGCTTCATAATAATGAAGCGTACTACAATGGTAGAGGAGTTTGGGATAAATTCTTGGGATAAGTTGCAAATAAAATAGCATTCCGTTGTAATATTTTAAAACACGCATAAATGTCTATGACTATAAGACTATAATCAGTTTTTTTATAATTATAACGGACGCAAGATATTTCAAGAATGAAATTTGCTTTTAAAATCTTCCAGTAACTTTTAAAAATTCAGTTTGTAATTGTTATTTTTTTTTCTTTAAAAAGGAGGGAAAAAATTCATTTTATGAACTAATCATCAAGACAAGCGAAAATCTGCGCTAATAAACTGAAGCTAAAACAATAACTTACAAATGATAAGTTATTGTTTCAAGCAGATAAGTTATAGTTATCGATTATTGCTGGGAGTGATGACCTTATTGATGGCATAGCCTTGCACCACGCTCCTCATGGACTACTTCAGTACTGCACCTACTTGACACTTTCAATTATTCACAGCGACGTTTGATGATCACTTTAAAAAAATGAATCTGCCATAACTAACTATTTTTAACTTTACGCCCTGAAAATCTCGAACACGAAGCTTTTTCGCAAAATGTTTCTTCTCTATTAATAAATTTTATGCTCTTTATTATCCTTTATTTTATATAAATAAAATGCATACAACCCCAAGCGATGTGACGCCAAAATTGATATTGCTTAGAAGGTAGAAATGTTTTAAGCTGAAACCACTCCCACATTCTGGCTCATCTACAATAAGAAACTGGCCAACAAACGCAGATATACATTACAGTAAAATATACTCATGATACCGCAAAGTATCCAGTTACAACTGCCGATATTATTTATCGGCAGTTGTAACTGGATCAGTGTTGGTTGGTTTCGTTATCTGGATTATATTTTACATCTATTCTCGAACTGTTTTACAAGTGATGTGGGAGAAACATCCAAGATTCCAGCTTGATAAATCATACCACCATCGTTTGAGACTGATCGACTCACATTCAACTGAAATGCTGTTATAAATGTTCGTGTACCTCTGTCACCGAAATGGATTCTCGGGCCTTTTAGGGCGGAGGCCGTTACCGAATGCATTACGAAGTTATTCCTCCATCAACAGCTGCTCTTTCCTGAGTTAATCAATTTCAAAAGGATTGACAGTATATGTTCATCCCGAAACTCGACTCCTTCTCAAAACAAAAACTATCCTTAAGATATGGTGGAAGATAAATGTCATCGCCTGGTGTGAGACCACCGCCCTGCTTATTGGAGGCTTGAAAAAGTTACGTTTGGTTTCTTGAGAAAGGTTTCCAGACTATGTAAAAAAAAAAAGAAAGAAAGAAAGAAAAAAGGAAAGAAAAGAAAAGAAAAATACAAAAAAAGAGTAAAAATTAGTATAAATAGAAAAAAAAATCCTTAGCCCACCCATGGTACAAAATGTACTATAGGTTTACAAAAATAACCTTTCGTAGGTGGGAACAACATAAAAAAAAGTAATTAGTTAAGACAGCAATGTTTTCTGTTCGAAACAGAATCACTCTGTTAGATGCATTAGGCATAACATTCATATATTATTGCATTTATGCACTCGGTTTTATTTCGGTTATTATTTTAAGTGGTTTGTTTTACTTCAATAAACTGTATTTTATAGACTATTTATTACCAATATCACTGGACTATTTTTCATGCATTACTATTTTAAAAACATACTTTCTCTTAAATTCATTCGCACTAGTGCATTCACTGCTTCAAAAGTCAAACTGTTCTTCACTCACTCACTCCCCTGAGAGAGAAAAAGGAAAATCTAACTCTCACCCATTTCTGAACCACGTGTAAACTTAACTTCCACGGATGCCCCGTCTCCCCACCTTTCATGTAAGATATGATATGAGAGAAGTTTATAGACTTCTCTCATACCATCCCTCTTTCTGCTATTTATCAGTGCCTGCAGTCTACATAATATATTCCGAAATCCTGATACTATCTTTGTTTTTGCGCTCGTTGTACATTTATTTGTCGCCCTGCTTACCTACGAGATAATATCATAGAGAAAATAGCTGTACTCTCCATTCATAACCAATCTAGATATTTGCTTGATGTTAATTTTTGGAACAACGTTTCATCTATTATGATGTACATCAGTCCGCAAAACTCAAATCTAAAATGATCTTCTCATGCATGATAAGGTATAATTTCTTAAGTAGTTTGACCATAAGCCGATAAGACTGGTTATTCTTAACTGTCCAAAATTCAAAACATTTTAACTCGTGATCGGAATGAAATTTCCTTATTTCTGCTCATAAATTTAAAAACAATTACTGGAAAATATGAAAGCATCGCTAGGGGGGGGGGGAAGTAAATCAAAATTTTCATTTATACTAAACTTTATTAAAACAAAGTTACACTGCATAGTTATTCTTTATCATTAAGTATGCGTCTGTAGGGTTTGCATTAGAGAATATCGCATTCAGTTTTTGAAAAGGTATACCAAGATCAGAAAATATTTAATCTTATGAATGAGTGTCTAGACATTCGATTAATGGCTAACATTAAGCGTAGCGTCTAGACAAGAGTTGTTCGAATAAATATAAAGAAAACGTGACGAGACGAGTCATACATATACGTATTATATATATATATATATATATATATATATATATATCGAAACCAATTCACCAATGAGCAATTCTTCGAAAGAGAATTTTTTTAAAACTCCAATGGAATTCGTTCGAAAGAGGATTCAATGAGAAATGAAAACGTCGTATAACTGAAAAATAGCTACGTTCGGATGTCCTTATAATAATATAGGGAACATTTAAGAAAAACTGAAAAGGGGTTTAGCTGGCCTTATGTGATGGTAGTAGCGTGTGAAACTAGTATCTCCTGCAAATTAAAAACGATCTGAAAGAACACGCAAATAACAGACAAAAACACATTTAATAGGCAAATTGTGAAGTGGCTTCCTGCGATAGTCGTGGGAGTTGGTAGACTTTCACAAATATCCATGCATCTATGGTGAAATTCGAATCCACAGTCTACTGGTTGGAGAGCGGGTGCGGTACCCATCCGCTCATGAGACATTAAGCAATAATAATAATAGCGAACCGAAACTATTATTTCGTGAAATATTACTGTAACGATAAGTAAGCAGCCATCTCTTCTGTTATCATAAAAATACGACAAATAAATATCGTAATATTTAACACGAGATTTGTTGGTCGGTTGGAATTACCGCAGAAGCAATTGAGACTATGAAATCAATGTGTTATGTCCGTAAACTGCGTGTGTTCTTTTGACAGTTTGCTGTTTTCAGAGACGAAAACCTAGAATTTATGAAGGAAAAGCCTGTGACCTTTGCACGAGTCCGTCTAATTTACCTTCAAGTGATAAAATTTATAAACGTTCATCGCGTTCTATCATTCACATGAGATGATGAATATGTGACCTGTTCAAGCTGAAAACAATTCACAGAATTCTTCAGTACGCGATACTGTCTAATTATGATACACATAATTAAACACACCTTTCTGTTGTTTTGTATATTGCTGCTTTCAGACACGTTATCTCTCTCTCTCTCTATGCTACCATACTAGGGAAGCGACTATTAGAAAAGTGCTTTCCCGTTGCCTTCCTTGCCGTGCTATGTCCTATGGCTATATCCTGTGTGTTCACGGGTCCGGTTTGCCTGTTTGCGGGATGAAAAACCCCAAAATAAACTGAGTGAAAACCCTACCGTCCACGCCGAAGTCCGGCTAACTTGGCTATGGCTGAGGAAACTCCTTAAGCTCCTCACGTCTCCGACGAGAATCGAACCTAGGACACTCCTTCCCCAGGCATATGGTTGCGAAGCGCACCACTAGGTTAACCCCGCGGACTATTTCCACGTACAAACTTTGAGGGGAGGTAGAGAACATCAAAATCAACCAACCATATTCACATAGGAAAGCTATGATCGGAAACGCCACCCGAAAGTGATAGGTGGCGCTGTTCGGCAGCGCTCCAGGCGAGCAATTGGGGCTTCCTCATTCAAGCTTCCGACGTCGTACGAAGAACATGCGTCGTTTTACGAACGCTGAGATGGCAGACATGCACCTCGTTTACCAAATTATGTATCGAACTATTCAGTTACGCCTAATAAAGTTTTTTACACTACCTACTGCTGCCTTGTGTTATTTCTGTATCTTTGTGTCCCTGTTAGTACCTTCCGGTGGCGTTTCCGGTCATGCTTTCCTAAGTGAATATGGTTGATTTTGATGTCCTCTACCTCCCTTCAAAGTTTGTACGTGGAATTTTGAACCACCCTGTATGTATGTATGTATGTATGTATGGTGTGTGTATCCTAGGGGGGTATTCCTCCCTCCCCCCACCCGAGTTCCGGGCTGGTATGACGGTTCTTTATGAACCGCTTTAATTAATCAAAATCACGAAATGAAAATAAAATATTTGCTATATAATCAGTCATGACATGCGCGTTATGCTAATTTCAGTAACGAACACTAACAAGTACTGTTCTAATGGTCGAGAATGAGTTTGATTGTTGTAATCCTGAAACGATAAAATTGTTGTCTCATGAAGGCAAACACATTGTTGGACGTTTCAAAACAATGAAGACGTGACATAAAAACGTTTCAAATTTTGGCTTATCTTTATATATATTTTTTTTTATTTTCCCAAAACATACGATATATATATATATATATATATATATATATACATACTGCATGTTTTGGGAAAATTTGGAGAAAATAGCAAAGCTAATAATAATGGCAAATACCTGTTGGTTTTCTGCTCAAGACATGGACTGGTTATTACTAACACCATGTTCCAACATAAAAATGTGCACAAATTCCTAGTGAGAGGAGAGGTAAGAAATACGAAAAGTCTCATTATCTACGTTATTGCTGATAGCCATGTTTCCCACTGGTTCAGGGACACAAGAGTAAATTGGATGTGATCACCATTTAGTTTTGAGCAGGATAGAATTGAATTTCATATTGAAAAGAAAAGTGTGCAAGAAAGGTTTAAAACGAATGAAAGTTGAGCAGCTTTCAGAGGTGAACTGCAGGCTAAAATACACAAACATTATTCAAGAAAAAGTGAACGAATTTGAAAACAAAAACCTAACCTAGAATATTCAGTGTCAAATCCTGAAGAAAACTGAGCGATTCAGCCAGAGAGGCATGTGATGAGGTTGTGCGCAAGAATAGAAAAATCAGGACCCCATGGTGAATTCGGGAAGTTCAAGAAGCAGTCAAGAAAAAGAAGAAAGCCCATCAAATGCTTCTGGAAAGTAAATCATCATATGCTCTTAGAGAAAACGGAAAATTGTAAGAAAGCAAAGCACTGTATAAAATTAGCTAAACAAAAGTATGGGTTGGTAAGAACACAGAAAATACATATCAGGGAGGTGGTAAAATCTACTGGAGGCTATTGAAAAACGCTCCGAAAAGGAGGCAAAAAGTACTCTAGAAAGACTCCTAGATGATACTAAACTTAAGATAGATATTCTAGATGTCTCAAGTAATTACTTTGAAAGGTTGCTAAATGAATACTAGCAGTGTCAACACGGTGTCAAAAATACACTGAAGAGACATGAAATCAGGAATACATATCCATACTTGAAGCCGAATAAGCCATCAAAAACCTGAAATGTGGAAAACAGCTGAGTATATGAAATTCGACCAGAAAGGCTCAAATATGGAGGTATAAACGTTTTCAGTGGCTACTACTAGAAATTCCGGATGAATGGAATAGAGCTCTCATATTATCCATCTATAAAAAGGGAAATAAAACTTAATGTGAGAATTACAGACATATCCCCCTATTTAGTGTTCCTTGTAAGATTTATGTAAGTATACTTAAGAAAAAATGGCTAAAAGAATTTGTGGAAGGGAAGCTGGGTAAAAAATACGCTGGGTTCAGGCCAAATAGAGGTTGTCAGGATCAGATTTCACTTTAAGACAAATAGTTGAAAACTCTTAGGAATATAGCAAGGAAATGTATACATTTCGTTGATCTGGAAAAGGCATATGACAGGATGCCAAGAGAGAAGTTGTTCAAAACGCTAACTGAGCTGTAAGTCAGCAGTTAGAGTTGAAGGAGGTGCAGGAATATGGTTTAATGTTAAATCAGGTATGAGATAAGACTGTACATCATCCCCACTGTTATTCATTATCTATGTGGATCACATTATGAAAGAAAGTGGTATTAAACCTGATATCAAAATTGGTTGGTGTTAATCTCAGCTTTTTATTCAGATATTATACTTTAAATAAATCCAGTACAAGTCTACGATATTCCTTGACTAAATTGAATAACTGTCGTAATAAATTTGGTATATGAAAATAAGCAATAAATAGACAATGAAAATAGGCAGAAAGATTGAAATCATCAACTGTATTCTGAATGTTAAAATAATTATGGAAATAGGCGATAGACGCAGCAGCAAAGCTCGTATGGTAGGAGTCATCTGAATAAATTTATATGGAATAAGAGTAATTTGCACTAAATTATCTGTATACCAGACAGTATACTCGGACCAATTTCTACTTATGGATGCAAGAGGTGAGTTAGAATTATGACAGTTGGTCAAGGATTAAAAGTCACGGATATGAGAGTGCTGAGAAAGATTAGGGGAGTTGAACAGATGACATCAATGGTGGAATCGTATTAAAAAAGAAGATATTAGGAAAGATCTTGCCGTTGTTAGCATTCAGAAGTGGAATGTGTTGGCATTGTTAATCTCAGGTGGTGTGATCCCTTAAACAGAATGGGGAGGAAAGATTAGCAAATCAAATATTCTCTGCCAGGTTGGCACGAAAAAGAACCTAGAGGAAGACCAAGATGTAGGCAGATTGATAGAGTACAAAGTGCCTTAGAAGACAGAAATATAAGATCTGATAATGCTGTAGTCTTTAACAGGTAACAGATTAATTTGGAGGGGAAACTGTCGATCGGAGGTTGATAATGATGTAACACTATCATAATTATCCTGTACATCCCCCATGAGAATACATATACGGATTTTGAAGATGATAAAAATATGTATGTTTTAAAAAATGAAATTTGAAATAAAGATTAAAATGAAACTATTTAAAATATAAATTCTTAAAAGAACTTTATTCCTAATTCATTTCTCACTCGTTCCTTAATTTAATTCATCACGCAAGTGCTAAATAATGCTACAAAGTGATAATATTCAAAGTTCCTATTTCCTTTCTTGGACTGCTATCTTCTGATTCAAACATTTGAACTGACTGCTACATGAAAGAATACTTTTATTCTCCGATTTAAGTAATGTTTTCTTTTTTATCTAAGCCACGATTCTCCAAGAAATGTGTCATGTCTGTACAAAATTAGAATTCGCATATCGCAGGTGGTTTTCATCTAAATCCTAAACAGGATTCTAATCTATGTCTTTAAGAATAAAGGGCAATGTTGATACAGACTGAGCTACTGAGGGCTGCTAATGGTAGCATTTATCACTCGGTAAGTGAGAATATTTTCTAGTGTTGGCATTTTAAGATAAAAGCAAGACCAGCTGCTATACTTCAACGGATGTATATCAATTATTCTTCTAGTGGCAAAATAGTATAGCACTAGGAGTACGTGATCCTACTGGATTTTTTTCATTATTTGCACAGTTCATCAGAACTCATTAAGTTTACTATTCACAAACTTACTGAAAACATTTTTCCTCCTCCTTACTATTTTCTGTGGAATACAGACTAATAGACAAACGATGACTGGAATAGGACTGAAGTTCGCTGGGAATCAGATACTCAAGCCTGGAGCTTTGAGGAGGAGGATGATTATCTGAATCTTTTTATCAGCATTTTTCCCTGTTATCATGTATGAGTGACAAGTTCTTGTTGAGTCTTGGGATACGTAATACCTATTGAAGTGGGAATTAGCAGAGTGGGGGATGATGACCTCTCTTATGAATATTAATTTTGATTATCACTAGTCAAAATAGAGCTACAATCAATATGGCATCCGAGAAATTCTACGGGACTGTCTTAATTCTATGTGGCGTGCTTCAACTTCTTATGTAGTTAATTCAGAAATAAGTCAAGTGCAATATTATGTCTGTTAATTGCATATTTCTGAGGTTTTCCCATTCAAATTTAATCGCTTTTGTTGTTTTTCGATTTTCTTCGAGATATGACTTTCAATGACGTAATATCTCTGGCCTCTTCTTCATTCCATAAGTGGGTAGAGCTTATACATTTGTCACTGTTTCTCGTTTTTGTATATCAGTCCAGAAAGAATAACATTTCTCGAAATATCATTTTTTCCATTTAGGGCATTCATTATTATAAAATTGCCACAATTATAAAATTATTACCATGAAATTATCAACTTACTACGTTAACCTTTATTTAACAGTAGAATGTTTAGGTTATCAGATTCTGCAGAATTTAAGAGAAGCGTTTGCAGAAGCATTCTGCCAATACACACATCCAAAACGGATTCTCGGAGAGTCTAAAAGAAGAAATCTGCACTATGTCAAATGACCATTGCTTTCTGGTCTATTGCCAAAAGGACTGCCCACAATTTTAGTCCAATCATACTTCCACCGCTTTTGAACGTGAATAGTTTTATTGTCATTATCCAAGGAAAAGGACAATATTCGGTCCAATTACAGCATTAATAATATTAGTAAATATCCTCCTACATTTTCTAATTAAAAAGCATTTAATACACGAACAGTCGATGCCTCCTCTTCGGATTTTCTCCAGAAGGGGAATCAGAAGAGTTTCTGGTATGCACCAAAAAATCTTCGGATGATGATTACCTTTCTCAAGTTGGGATTCGTCAGATTCTTCAGATGACGATTGCCTTTCTCTACTCTCCCACTAGCAACTAAACCGTCTAATTGTCAAATAAAAATTCTTCTGCAGTAAAAACATAACTTTCAGAGATACTCTTTTCCTTTTAATTTTGAAAATATGTCACGTAAAAACGCATATTAAAGTCGAGTATTGTACTTAAACCAACGAGGGAATATATACAGGCTTATCTAAGTTGTTCTTTTAATGTACTATAACAGAAAAACCATAAAAAAAAAACGTTTGTGAACCACAGGAATGTCGCAGAGAGTTACCAATGTCTTTAGTGGTTAAATTAAAAAGCTGGATAGATAATCACAGAGAGATCAAACGAATGGTAAAAATAGCGCACAACGCACGCTGGTGGTCACACACCGGAGGGCGAAAATAGTGTACCTACGACTTCCATGGACACAATTTTTTAAGTATGTCATACTGGAATAAGAATCTGTAAATAGAAAAAGGTAGATGCTGCGCTGTTCAGTCGGATAACCAAGATAGAAAATAAAAAATCACGTCTGAGTTGTGGCGGCTTTGAAGAGAGCTAATAATTATCTTCTATTTCAATCTAGTCTAGCTGCAAAAGAGTAAAATTATATTTTATGAAGTGACTGTGCGAGCAGATTTGTAAAAACGAGGTTTAAAACGCGTGGAACAAACTATAAATGTATGCACCTTATATTGTCAACTAATAAATAAGTAATCATATGTTTTCGTCTGGCCATCCTTTGATTTATTTTTTAAATTGTTTTATTTAGTTTATGCTTTCCGATATTTTACTTTTTTGGTAGCTACTTCCGTATTTTTAACGAGGCAAATAGTGATGCGGAAATACTGTGATTTCGTTTTGTTTTTTAAAGTGGCATCACTGTGTGACCACCCATTATGTTATTCGTTCACAATAACAAGCAGTCACGCATTTTTGCCTTTTATAACATTCCAACCGTAATGCACTCAGACTTTATAATGGCTAACATTTCTCAACAACTGCTGCGAGTACCTACTTTATGTCATTCATTTCTTTAAAATTGGCAGCACATTCCTCTTCGATAGGTATGCTGATTTTGTAAGAGCTACAATGCCCATTATTTTAAAGAAAAAAAAACTGAAAAAATATTTTGACAATCACTTTCTCTTCTGCAATTTCGTTACCCAGTCCTTTCTGATAAGGAAAATGCTCACGCATTATCTAACCTCCACGAGCGAAGAGCAAAGCAATCAAAGTATTTTGTAGGTCTCGCCAGCCATGTGGTGGTTCTCAAGATCAGCGATGTACAAGGATTTCGGAGGCATCATCATTACTTCTTGTAGTAAAGGAGCCACAGGCTGCTCTACACCTTAATCTCTGGATCGCAGTATGGTTTTTCGTCTTCCCTCTAAATCACTGAAGTGGTTAAGACGGCTTCGAATTTCTATCGTTATGAATAGAAAATTAATCATTTATAAAATAAATGATTTTGCACAAATAGTTGCAGTTACTAGGAGAATCTCAGTAAATGTTTGTGCAATTAAATCAAAGGTTTTATGAATTTATCATTCGAAGCATGGATGCTTGGGACTGCTTTTAAATGGATGACTCTGGCGTGTGAGACTACACTACCACATCAATCAACCAAAATAGCTTGAAAAAAAATATTCCAATTTTGATTTCTACAGAAGGATTTCCAGGAGCAAAAATTAAGTAAAATATATATAATTTAAAAAATCCCTAGTCCTGCGACGGTACAACAGGTTTACAATCTTGCGTGAGTGGGAGTTACATTAAAAAAAAATTACATGACATCCTGAAATTAATTAAATAATAGCATTCAACTGAATCATGGAATTTCTGTTTATACCGTCTTTCTTTTCCGAACGAAATAACAGAGGAAAACGAAAATAAACTTCAATAAGTTCTTACATTACGGAATCATTATAAAGACTGAATGTGCACTTTTCAGTTCTAAAAGTATCGAATTTTATCGAAAAATTCACAGTTAGAACCAAAGTACGTGTTGATAAGAGATCAGAGTGAAGAGCACTCCAAGTAGTATTAGTACGAGGAGTGTCGGCATTAACGAAAGAGTCGATTCAAGTGCCCTCTGAATAGTATCATGTACTAAAGTATGGAGTTCAAAGAATAAACCTAACGATTTAAAGTGTTAAGTAGAGAAATTAATCCGCGTATTTTGAGGATTTCTTGGCTTAACAATGATATCGAAGTGTATAATAGTGATTAGAACACTATCAGAAGAGCTCGATTAGAGAAAAGAGGCGGCTGCGTGTTATTGCTTATCAAGGAAGATTGAGACAAAGAGATGGATAACGCACTGATCGATGTAGAAACAGTTCGAAAGAGTGTTGCAGGGGTTACTGGAGATACCGCACGTAAAATTATTAAATGATATTATCAAGTATCAATATTACGAGTCTTTTACTTTGGCAACAAGGGAAAGCAAAGTATTATAAATATGGGATTTTCTTGAGGAAAATGCTCACTAGGGGCATAAAACAGATGGCCGCACATTAGGCAGTACATCTGGAGTACTCATCTGCAGCAATATACACATGAATCTGCGACCTTAGATTTCAAAAAGGATTTCATCAGGGAATACATCGTATTAATGACGTAGAATCCCCTTGGGAGGAAAATTAAGACTAAGGAGCGATAACTCTATCCTTTATTCTCCTTTTCCTCAGTGTTAATTTCGTGCGTTCTCAGACCATTCTCCTGTTTTAGCACAAAAAAACAAGTTTCATGGAATAACTTGTTTTTAACTCCTGGTATAATAAGATAATAGCCAGTCTCATGCGGAGGTAGGGTTTTTTTTTTTTTCACCCGGAAATTCGGGTTTTTCGTCCCCGTTTTGCCAGTTTAGACTATGAATTATTCTTAGAATTCTGCGAGACTCTCATTATAATATCGTCTATTAATCAAACTAAGTGGATATTGAATCTAACATTATTTCAAAGCCGAATAGAAAAAAAGCTACAAGAGTTTCGTGCCGAATATAGAAACTATAAATGTTTCGGCGGATCCAAGCGTAAGCAAACCTTTCATGACAGGGGCATCTCGTAATAAAGGTGGATTAAGCTCTAATCACTATCCTTAGTATTTCCTATATATATAAAACACATCTCCTAGTGGTCATGTATGATGTTATACATTATGGGGGGTCACTACCCAGACCGGTTTGGACCTTTGTTGAGGTCTCGTCACTGGGGGCCAGACCCGTAAATACTCAGGTTGAAGTGACACATCCGCTAGGAGAAGTGTTTTACATTATGGGAAATACTAAGATAGTGATCGGATCTTACTCCACCTTTACTACGAGTTGTCCCTGTCATGAAGGGTTTGCTTACGCTTGGATCCGCCGAAACTTTTATAGTTTCTCTATTCGGCTTTGAAATAATGTTGGATTCAATATCCACTTAATTTGAATAATTTCCCATCGCCGAAGTGAAGCCTTTTGGCTCTCTTTTTCAGTCTTCTATTAATACTTAATTATCTTATCATCATCGGTGGTCCTATCAGGCACTTAAGGGTCCACGACCATCCAACTATTTTTGGATAGACAAACCTGTCCAAGAATAGTTGGAAGGTCGCACGCATCTACAGGCATAGGACACACCGGGAGCCATAGGGCTAACCGCCTCATCCTCGAGTTACGGTTGCGAAGTCAAGAATAGTTGGAGGGTCGTGGGCGCTTAAGTGCCTGTTAGGACACTGATGATGATGATAAGATAATGAAGTATTAATAGAAGACATTATTTAATGGGAGTCTCGCAGAATTCTAAGAATAATTCATAATCTAAAATAATTTAGAAAAGCAAATTTCATAATCAATCTCGAATCGGCTGGATGACTAATTAAATTCTGAAAGATACACATTGCATGATCGATATAAGCGAAAACTTATAGTAATCTAAATTATTAATTAAACAGCGCAAAGCGAAATCTGAATTACATCTGGCTAGGAATGCAAACATTAATAAGAAAAGCGTTTACAAGTGCATAAAAAGGGTGCGGATAATCGAAACAGACATATGCAAGTCCTTCGGGGATAATTTCACGATGCCTTTTGAGGAATAGAACCATTTTGCGACTGTTTATGTGGAAACTGATTAGCTAGAAAGGAAACACGAGAGGCATGATTGCCTAATTGCATAATACATATGAAGAAATTGCTGACATCGTGAATTCCTTGGAAATAATTCGCATTCAACAAAAGAACTTGGTGAATAAAGTTCACTAAACAGATACTGATGAATACATTAACTAGTGACAGGTAGAAAACCAACTGACAGGGAAAAGGCGACAAGACGTAGTGCTTAGACCAATGGTCGCCAAAGTGATCGATATCGACCCCCCAGGGGTCGATATAACATTGTTAGGGGTCGATTCGGGCTCAGGGGTCGATATAAAAATATAAGTCATCATAGTATGGTAATATTTAATTCGGTTAACTTGGATTACCTCCATCCTGAATGACAACGCAATTAAGAGTGAATCGTGGGAACAGTGACATGAATAGGACCTGTAAGATGGAGCAAGATCATGAAAATAGTTACGGAGGCCAATCATGTAGGCCAAAATGACGTATTTACCAATAAACGGATGTCAGTGGTTCCCACCCGGCCGGCGCGGCGGGGGCGAGATTGACTACGTGTAAATAAGAACCGCGCACGTGTTGATCCCAGTCTCATTTTTTGCGCATCGACATACAAGTGGGCGTTAATGTTCTAAAATTCATCAACATACATATTATAATTCAATCGTTATCCATTCACGAACTAAACTTCTCTATGTTTAAGAGTTCAGCAGGGCTGGTAGTAATACCAGTAGTTTATTAATATTACTAGTGATAGTAATAGTAGTAAAAGTAATATAATAATATATACTATATTATACATACAATAGACACTGTAACTATAAAATAAACAATCTAAAAATTCGCATAAGCGTCTTTTTTTTTTTATTGTCCTATTATAATTACGTAATAGTAAAATATAGGGGGTCGATAAAAAGTCAAAAAACTCTTGAAGGGGTTGATGGTCAAAGAAGTTTGGCGACCTCTGGCTTAGACGAATGTTTTATAAAAATGGGTGGTTCTGTAGTTGTGTTTTAAGTCCTATTTAATATAATGATTTCGTTCGAATATTAAGAGTTACATAATGTAACTCTTAATAAATAAATAAATCTGTAGATTTATTTATTAATAAATTGGTTACTGATTAGGAAAAAAATAATTTTTTAAAAATTATTCTGTATAGGCAGCACCCCCATTTAAAACTTCACGGGCCGCCCACTGGAGGGAAAGGTAACTTACATTTCCCTCTCTGCTGATTAGGTGAAGTTGGTAGTGTACTTAGTTGCTCGGATAATTAATTCAGTTCATTGTATCGTATGATCTTAAATTCATTTTAAAAATTTATGGAATTTACAACCGTGTTAGAAAACTTTATTATCCCGACGTTTCGATCTTCACATTAAGATCATCATCTGGAGTATACATCAATATACAAGACAAGCTGAGTTACATTATTAACTTCCATTATAAATGTCATTATCACCCCCCCCCCATTTCTAACTTTTACGTGGAACATTTTGAACAACTTGCTTTAGGTTCCTCCCCTCTAAAACCCAAAGTCTGGCTTAGATACGTTGACGATGTTTTCGCGATCTGGTCACATGGCCGCCAGACATCAGACACATTCCTTAGCCACCTAAACAAACAACAAATACAATCAATTCGCAATTGAAATTTAAAAACACAACATACTTCCGTTTCTGGATACACTTGTCACACGTCTTCCCTCTGTCAATATTTTCTTCATTGTTTACCAGAAACCGACACATACGGGACAATATATACACAAACTCCTACCACCACCCAACACAAAAACTAGGTGTCATCAACACGCTAAAAAAGCGGGGCTCAGACGATCTGTTCCAACGAACAGGCACTGAAAGACGAATTTAAAATTATCAGTAATACTTTGCAAAAAAAACGGATACAGCCAAAACACTATTAACAAAATTCTCTACAAGACCTCAATAAAAAACAAAGACAAACCAGACTACAGTAAAACCATAACCATTCCCTACATTAAAGGAACATCAGACAAAATAAAAGAGTACTACAAAAATACAACCTCAAAGCCACCTTTAAACCTCCTGCAAAACTATAAAGCTTGCTCAACTCATCCAAAGACCCACTCCATCCACTAGCCCACCCTGAAGTATACCGGATTATTGTACTTGCAACACACCATATATA
Source organism: Typopeltis vanoorti (assembly GCF_054136105.1). Taxonomy (NCBI): domain Eukaryota; kingdom Metazoa; phylum Arthropoda; class Arachnida; order Uropygi; family Thelyphonidae; genus Typopeltis; species Typopeltis vanoorti. The sequence goes on from NC_143554.1 coordinate 11,569,777, forward strand.
GGAGAAACAGGACGCACAATTCATATCAGACAAAAAAGAACATAAACGACACTTTAAATATAATAATTATGGTGAAGCTGGCCTTTCTGATCATGCCCTGAATATCTTACACAGAATTGACTGGAAAAGCACTAGCTGTCTATATCGCACTAAAACATGGTATGAACGGAAATTTAAGGAAGCATGTGAGATTATTATCAACCACCCCAATCTGAACAATAATTATGGTCTAAAAATTCCAAACATATGCATATGGAAAATATATATTCGACCCATGGAACGTTCCTCACTAAGAACAACTATAAACAGGACTGTAGAAAATCCAGTATCTTAAAAGCAAAAATAAGAATTGTAATACTAAAAATAGGACATCATTGTTTCTGAAAGAAACCCATCTGAAAGAATGTTTATTCCTGTCATTGTAAATAGAATTTAGCTTGATGTAATTTTTTTTCACTAGAGGTTATGCCAGTAGAATAACATGTGATCAAACATTGTTTCTTTAGCTTACAGTTAATAATGTAACTCAGCTTGTCTTGTATATTAATGTATGCTCCAGATGATGATCTTGATGTGAAGATCGAAACGTCGGGATAATAAAAAAAGTTTTCTAACACTGTTGTAAATTCCATAAATTTTTAAAATGAATGCTGATCACCGTGTAACTCTAAAAGAAAGAATATGATCTTAAAAGTTTGAACAGTGAGAGGGAAGTGGAGATTAAAAATTAGCGCTGTCATTTGTTCAAATGAAATTTGAACAAATGAAATTACACTCGATATGGTATGTGGGTGGTATTTAAGGAAACAATGTTGAAGAGAAAAACTTTGGAGTGAATAATTACAAAAATTTGGATATTTTCGTTGATAGGAATTTAAATTCAGGAAACGTGCCGGTAAGACAAACAAATAGTAATGTTCAGAGAACTGTAGGTTTAATTAAAACAAGCCTGTTCGTTGTTTCTTTTAATTAAACTTACAGGTGCACTAATTCAAAAACAAATAAAAAAGAATGAATGACCTTTGATATAAAATCCTCCGTTAGGTGAATCCTGGATTACGGCGCACAGCTTTACTGAGCAAGGTCATTAAGGGATGTGAAGATAATTAACTATATGCAGAGGAGATTCACCAATGTGTGAATGGATTGCATCACGAGAATCGGTTGATTTGATTAGTTCTAATTTGTTGAATTTATGTAACAAGAGGCGAGACGAAATTTAATTGGTTTACGATATACAGGGTAGCCCATAAGTCACGAAGCGATTTGAACATTTAATAACCATTTTTATTATAATGAAATACAGAACCTGGAGAATTTTTATTAGGTATGAAAAACTACATCACGTAAATACCTTCCATTTTCGGATTCACAAAGACGGACCCTTTCTACGGCATGTTCCATGACAGCTGTTAATGTTTCTGGCAGCAGCGCCCTAATTTCTGCATGAACGTTATTCTATTGGTGGGGGAGAGCAGACAATCCAACGGTTGATGGAAAACATTCGAAAATGCCTCTCATTTTCGGCTTCACAAAGAAAGGCCCCGTCTTTGTGAACCCCAAAATGAAAGGCATTTACGTGATGTGGTTTTTCATAAGAATAAAAAATCTACAGGTTCTGTAAATTTTTTATTCTTATGAAAAAAATAGAGTAAAAATAATTATTAAATAAAAAAGCTATCCCTTAGTTACTTATCGGCCGCCCTGTATAAGACAGTTTGTCGCACTTGAATGAACCAGTCTCTATTACAAAGTGTGTGAAACGGACATCAGCAAAGAGTCATTTAAAGGAATGTGTGGAAATTTCAGATAGTGGGTCGTGTGTGTGTGTGTGTTCGTTTGGAGTTATGGCTGAAGCTACTAAGATGGCCAGTGTATTATAAATGTAAATGTGCGTCTATTCTTCAGGCACGTCAGTGTTTCGTGGGATGAAAAACCTGAATTTCTGGGAGAAAAAGACTGCCGCCTCCGATAACACGGGATAACTTACCTTCAGTTGAAAACAAAAACCCTTATGAAGGTTCTTTATCCTAAATTATATTGAGATCTAGGTCACTCCGCCGTAAGGGCATAGTCCGTGCCAATCAAGCTACGGATAATCTTCAGAGAGAGAGTTAACAGCTATTAGCTGGAGGATAGATTAATTAAAATGCATGCACAATGAGTTTCCAATTTTAACATGTCAATTATCATTATCTGTTGTCCGTATAAATATGAAAGTATAAAAATTTTAATAATGCATCCTCTAAACAATTTGTGACATCGTTTCACTCCCTTAAACTGTACAACAGTTTAGCCCCCAATTCTTGGAAAATTGGTAGGCATCCGGTCTCCATCTATCTGGCTGATTTTACTGCAATAAATAAACAAATGCTGTTTGTAAAGAAAGGAGAGGGAGAATATAAACTATAAGTGCAAATATCACAAGTTCAACCGATACGAGGGAGAGGCAGTAAATCTTACTACGTGTCGGTTTGGCCACAGCGGTGTTCAATTAGTACGTAGTTTACACGTTACTATTTTCCAGCACCAAGTTCAGATTGTATCTACGAGGATGGATTTTTCTCCGGTTACCCCGGTTTTCAACAAGCACCACAATTCAACTATTTAGGATGGAGTATTACGTGTAATAATGAAAATGATAAAAAAAATGAATGGATTTCATGTATAATAATTAGAAGAATTTAGAAAAGAAACAAAATTCTAGAAGGTAATGGTCACATCTGGATCAGAAACAGACTTCAAACATATAAGAAAATATAAACTAGAGAAATGAAATTTCTGAGGTCAGCAAAACGATATATAAAATTAGACCATATCAGAAATGAAGATAAGTAAATCAGAATCTGTACAGTATAATAAATAGAATAGTCAAAAAGAGGAAAATGGAAATATATTGAAAGAATGGAAGAAGATTACCATCCTTCTTCAGGAAAAAGTGACTGTGGAACTAGCATATTGGTATTCGTGAAAGAAAAAAAAAATATTCACTGGATGAATATTTCACCTTTTGAAGTAAAACATTGGACCAATAAAATGAAATCTCAAATAGTGATGAAGATTAAATCAGTAAAATTTGAAAAAATAATAAAATATTTTGTAATTCGGAGCCTCCATAGTCAATTGGACATTAATAACGTGCCTTGATTCTAAAGATGTGGACTTAAACACCGTATACGACGCAAAGAACCTATATAAGTTTTTCAACTAAACGTGAGAGCGTTTTTCATCCCTCACGACAGGCAAACCGGACAAAAATTTACGCAGCTGACAGGCTATATATTTTGTGGAGCACATTCCATGGTCACTCCAGATAAAAATACTTACGCGTTGTTTACAGGTTCTCGACCTGCTAAGCATCACTTGCTTTGGAACAATAATTTTAGGTATATAAATAGCGTGTATACCCTTGGCAGGTTTGCTTTCTTGTGGACGAAAAACCCTGCGATCTGTGTGTGGGATTTTAGGATTAGTTTTTAAAAAAACCTAAGGTTTTGCTCTATTTGCGTATTTATTTCAGAAGTGTCGCCTTATTCCGAATTGGTTGGAGAGCATATCCGTTCTCGAACCAAACGACTGTGGGTACGAATTCCGCCATAAACATATGTGATAGTAAATGTCAATTAGTTGACAAATGAATTCATCTCCCAGTGTAATGCTACAACTCTGAAAGTTGAAAAATTCTACATTTGGTCCGGAAAAAATTTTCCGCATTATATAACCTCATCCCTCTCACGGTACTAATGTACGGTAAGTTTGAAGTCTTTCGTGGGCGAGATTCAGATAAACATTAACATCAGTATACGAGGGTGGTCTGAAAAGTTCTCGACCTAACAATGAAAATATTAATTTATAATTTCAAAATTATTTTTATTTTTCAACATAATCTCTCTAAAGACTAATACATTTATTCCAGCGATGCTCCAGCATCATTATTCCGTCCCTGTAGTGGTTCTCAGTAAGATCTGCAAAATACCCCTCTACAGTTGAAATCACCTCTTGATTCGAAGAAAAACGCTGACCAGCGAGGAAGGGCTTTAGTTTTGGGAAGAGATAGAAGTCAGAGGGAGCCAAATCTGAGGAATAGGGTGGATATTTCAACAATTCTTAGTGCAGATCCCTTAATTTTCCCATTGCCAAAACACCTTTGTGGGGAGGTGCATTGTCCTGATGAAAGATGATTTTTTCTTCGGCAAATCGGGTCTTTTAACCAGATTACTTGGGTATCTGATTAAAAGATCGGAATAATATTCCCCGGTTATTGTTTTACCATTTTCATGATAATTAATAAACAAAATGCCTTTAGCATCCCAAAACACCGATGTCATGACCTTTCCTGCTGATAGAACTGATTTTGTCTTCTTTGGCGGTGAACAACCGGCTTCTGTCCACTGTTTTGACTGCTGTTTAGATTCCGGTGTGTAATGGTGAATCCAAGTCTCATCCATAGTAATAAATTGATGTACAAATATAGTTTTATTCTTGTTAAAACGCTCCAAGCACTGTTCAGAGATTTAATGTGAGTGCGTTTTTGATCTGCTGTGAGCAAGCGCAGCACCCATCTCGCGCAAATATATGCAAAATATATCTTACATGTTCTTTTGAAATGCCTGTAGTCAGCAATTTCATGTACTTTGACTCTCCGGTCATCCAATACCATATCGTGCACTTGATCAATGATTTCTGGTGTTGTTACACTTTTTGGACGTCATTCATATAGATGATCTTCAAGGGTGGTACGGCCACGTTTAAACTTGGCTGCCCATTTCTTAATTGTCGAAAATGAAGGAGAAGAGTGCCCACTAAGGTTTATGAACTTCGGATGAATTTCGTTTGGCGTTAAACCTTCTTTTACAAAGACGATTATTCATTTCAAGATACAGACAACAGTTTGGTTTACGATAGTTGTATAAAAAAAAAACTACTTCGTAGAATGACTTGCAATTTCACATGGATGCTTATGACAGATGCACCAACACAGAAAAAAAAAACATCTTGCTGATAGTGTTGCCATTTATGCGAGGCCGAGAACGTTTCAGACCACCCACGTACAATGATAACTAAAAATATTTGATGCGCAATATATGTTTCATTTCACTGAAGACATTAAGTGATGAATTAAAAATTGAAACGGATAATTTCAATTTGCGTTTTACACCACATCCTCTGTAATATTTGCGTGTATTGAATGTAGTGCGGAAAGGAAGGAGGCGTCTTCCGCATATTAGAGTAAAACAATACCAGACAGGAAGAAAAAACTTCATTAATTTTTTTTATAGTCCGAGAATAAATTCGCAGTAATATAACAATAGATTACAGAGAAGAAATGGAGTCGATGGTTTTTCTGGGTAATTAATTTTAATTGCATATGATATTTCTTCCTTGAATTATCTCTGATTACCCTCAACTTTGTTCTTTCCATCCAGTTTTTATTAAGCAATGAACTCAATTATCGACAGTGTTATGAACTTGCCCTCGTGTTCGGTTATTTCTTTTTAGAAGAACCGGAATAACAATTCATTTGTCCTGCGCATGCATTTATTAATCGCAAGTTTGACTGCTGGACGTTTCCTTATTGATTATTTTGACTATTTCTCTGCAAAATGATAGACAAAATAAAAGAGGACCTGAAAACCAAATCGCAACAAGCGACACCTAACTGGACAGAATTGTTCGAACCCCCCAGAGACAGACAGAAAAGGAAAGAGTTCATTCGGCCTCATAGATGATGAAAGAGAGAAGAAGAAAATTTCTCTGCAACGTATTGGTACGCCGAATATCACTGCTGAGTGAAACGGTATCATATCTGAATTCATATATAACAGATTTTATTGTTTCGAGAGTGACTGTCAAAAGTAAGGTTTCGTGAATCCTTTAGCAATTTTTGGCAATTCTCATTTCAGAGTGACTGCGGGAATTATATTATTACGTATAACTTTGTCTCAGACCAGTTTCAATTAAAAAATGTCGTATATCAAACTACTCTCCTCCATTAACGCCGTGAACAATCCCAATTAACGGCTGCTTTGCCAAAATACATTTACTAAGGGATTTTAAATAAGGGAGTAATTCCCACCACCAGGCATTATGTAGAACTCACTAATGTTTACTAATTCCTTAATTCCACTAAAGGAGAGTGCATTGGAAATCCACCCCTTACTTTGAATGATGAACAGGTGCTGATTCGCGTGACAACACGAAAGAAAAGTGCCAACGAAACTTCCAAAGTCTACCACGTTACCTCTAAGTCCTCTTGACGTTGAAGTAAAGAAGAGAAAATAAGTGACATTAAGACTTAACACTATTTCGCGAGACGTGAAACAACAGCTCAGTGAACACGATAATGGGAAACTGTGTTGTACCTTCAACAAATATTCTTTTCATGGGAGTCTGTGTAACCTAAGACGTGCTGTTCTCAGAAAGTCAATGCTTTCGTCGAGTGATCTCACTTTTGTCGATTCCCTGGTTTCCTTCTTTCTCTTGGGAAAAGTTTTACTTTGAAGAATGCATTTCGTTCATAATTTTGTTTCAAATACTGCTTTCCCCGCTTTCTTAAAATATAGCCATAACAAACTATAATTACTTGGCGAAAAACTAAATGTATTGCAGAAGCAATAGTAAAAAATGCCTGTATTTTCTTCATTTATACAGTTTTATTATATGACGGCAAGTAAGTGATTCTAAATTAAACTATGGGCATGATGAATCAATAACCAATACAGCTGCAAACCGCATATATATATATCCCTTCACGAGTCAACAAATTTACATATTTTTCACATATAAGTATGTGTATTTTTTTTTCAAAAAAATTGAATCTTAAAATTGTATTAGTTTTATTTTCTAACCCAAAGGTTTAGAGGCAAAACTATTCGAAATTATTGCAATCATTTTCTGATATGCTTCGTTCTCTTCCCCCCCTCTTTACGTTTTCTCTCTCTCACAGAGAAAACACACGCCTTTTATAAAGTAGTGAAATTAATGCTGAGCAACCACCAAAAAATTTTAAAATTCCATTTACTTTATTGGATAATCACAACAGATTAGTGGATTATTCGGAGTGTTACGTGTGACACTTTCGAGCTTCCATCAGATTAACGTTGGGAGGAGATAAAGCCAAGTTTACTGGAGGAATAGGAACAGCATGCCAATCTTGGAGACAGCTACGTTTTACTTGCGAAAGGTAGAAATTTTCCTCACATCCTTAAAGATGTAGGAAACATTTGATTAGCATCCTCTTCAACCAAATTGATAACCAACATCTTCGCAACAAATGGCAAATGCCATTTTTCCAGTCATAAAGCCACTTTCGAATATTAATAAATGAATTACTATGTTGATATGAAAAAGTTTCTAATGAGTAGTGAAAATGAAAACCATCTCTAAAATCATTCCAAGCAATTATACAAGTTTTCATCCGCCTTTCAAAAAAAGACTGCAATAAAGGAATGGAGATATTCTTCTTAGGTATTCTTTCCTGGCTGTCAGGTTTTCATATGCAACTATCCGCCCCTGGTAAGAACGCCGACTACAACTATCTTCGAACGTGACGTTCCAAGTGATTCTACTGGCCAAAGTATACAGAAATTATCACTACTAAGAAAGTTCGTTTTATGTTTATTTTCGTGTATTTTTCTGTGAATCCTATCAGGAAAAAATTCTGTAAACCTATAACTGTTAACCACGGATAAGTATTAGATAAATCAGGAAGTCCAACTTGGAAGACCAAACGTGGAACATTTTCAAGCCCCATCAGGCTTCCAGTGAGCAAGGAAATGGCGGAACCCACAGTATCAGGGTGGTGAAGCAGAAACGACATTCCATCTGACAATCAGGCTAGCAAAGTTTGGCGATTAACTGCTATGCCGATTTTGTCAAGGAATTTCATGTGTAAATAATGATATACATGTTTCCTGTGTAAAATAAGGAACTGAAAGTTCAAATATTTTAAAAGAAATGCAGCGAGGCACTTTTCTTTTCTTGTATCTCAGCTCATGTTGTGTACCATTTATTTATAAAAGAGATTAAAATTTGGAGAAGTTTGAAGTCTGGTGTTCTTTGTACACCTAGTAAAAATACAAATTGAAACTGTAGAATGCAGATTTGTACAGTACTTTGCCCTAAAACGGAAATTATGTTTTTGTTACATCAGTACTTCCGTCCATAGTACCTTTCTTCGAGTGATTTTTCGATAATGGATGATGCTTGACTAATGCCGCTGTTTTTCGTGATCAAACTTTAGTCTCGTCCATTTACACATTTGACAACTTCTCTCCTTCAGTTTAGCATGGACCTAAAGTTTCAAATTCTTGGAAAATTTTTACAATGAAATTTTTTTATTACATTCGTTTTTTTTTTCCAATTTCTGTAACTGCTGACATTTTCTTCAAAGGCCAGGAAATTTTCCTGTCAATCATCTCCAACGGATGACTGGCAGGAAAGAGCTACTTGTAATAAATCGTTTGGCTTATACTGCTTTTGATATAATATCAGATTCCAACGAAATATGAAGGCATGAAGAAAATTCTAAAAAACTGAAGCTAAAGCACGCACACACACACACACCGACTTTTTCACAGTACTGATAACACCTTTGTAATTAGTTTGAAATTTAAGTTTTTTGTGGTAACAAAATTGCTTCGAGTGTTACATTTTTAGTCAAGACAGTACTCGAATATGCACAGTTTAAAAAATATACTGATTTGCTGGGGGAAAAAATCACTGCGCAGCTTTTTGTTTACAGTTGTGTTTTACAAATAATGTACTGCTAAAATAAATATAAAAGGTTTTATTATTTAAGATTTTCAATTCATAAATACGGTAAAATGTCAATTCATACATTTACAGGAATTATGATTTTATATGCATCCCACACACACACAAAAATTTTTAGGTTTTCAAATCTATAGTAAATTATCCCCATATGGATAGGGTAAGATAATCCAGCAATCCTGCGCCAGAGAATATATGCAATTGCTTGTAGTCAATTTTTCAAAACCACTTCAGCCCTCCGACAAGCAGGCTCGTCTCACATCAGGCGATGAAATTCATCTATGATGGTCAGCATGGGTTTGTGAAAGGAAGGTTTAGTTAAGTTGTATTTACTCAAGTAATACAAGAGATTAGTAAATGCATTGGACAAGTGAAATGCATATTTAGATTTTTAAAAGATCTTTCATAAACAATTTGGGATTTAAAGATGAAACATGTCAAAGCTGGTATTAAGTCAGATGGATTAGTTAATAGATTAGCGAGTTCGACAGGAGATTGCCAGCCTGGTTGACCGATGATTAGCTTATCCGCTCTCTAACCAACAGGCTGCAGAATTCGAATCCCGCCGTTGGTATAGATATTTGTCTTTAGGTGGGAGATGAAATTCATCGTCCTGTGTGAGACCTGAAAATACTAGAAAAAGTTCCATGGTCCTCTAGAGCAGGTTTTCCGTATATATAAATAAAATAAAATGTAACAAATAAAAATAAAAGAAAAAAAAGGGGATAGATATATATATAATTAACACAAAAGAGAAGAAATCCATGCCCAACCCACGGTATGAATGCACTACAGATTTACTAACAACCTTTCTTCTGTGGGTGCCATTTAAAAATAACATGTGCATGGGAGGGATGATATTCCAGAGATCACTAGTCGTGTGACACGGGTTGTGTTTTAGAGCAGTTATTACTTGACTTGCATGTTAATTATACTGATAGCTTTAAAATATACGCAGTTGTTTGTAGATGGCGCTAAGCTCAGAAGCGCTGTGACTATCGAAGGGTAGTCACAACGTTGTGAACAACCGAATGACTCAGAAGAGGAACAAGATGATTCTCTCCAATCAGTAATTGAAAATTAGGAGCTAAGAATAGGTAAAGAAAAAGAGGGCGACATAAATGGGAAAGAGAAATTGAAAAATAACATTAAAAAGTTATCAGAAATCGTTCACTTCCACTGCAAAACAAAATATGGGTAAAAAATATAAGAGCTATTGCAGAAAAAAAAGGATAAAAAATAATGAGCGAAGAATTTTATAAATTAGAAAGAGACATAACATACATAGCTTTCGAAAAATGAAGACTAAATTATTTGCAAAACTTTTGGGCTGAAAATATTAAAGTCAAAACATCTCAAAATGAATGCTTAAATTAAAATATTAGACACATATCAAATATCATAAAATAAATAAATAAAATGGAAAAACAACATAGAAAGATGATACACTTAATTCAGGGAAAAATTCATTATCAATACCCGCTTCCAAAAAAAAAAAGGAAATAAAAATGTTTGCAATAAATACGATGGGCCAAATCTATTCAATACAAGACATCAGATAAGTGCAGAGCATATTAAATAATATGGAGGATAAAACTGAAATAAAATGAATTTTGAAAAGGGCTATCTTGTACAGCTTCTGCTTTTATTTAAAATTAATTATTAAAATTCAAAGAGAAGAGTATTGCAAAGAGAATACAACACGTGTTGCTTTTACACATTATGAAAAAAACTTTCATATTATTAAGGAACAAATAATTATTTAAAACTAGCATTTAAAGTAAATGTCAGAATGGAAAGAAGTGTTGAATACAATAAGGGTCCACTTATCACCTATACGTTTTAACATAAATTTACGTAAATAATGAAAAGTTTGAATGCAACTAAACTCATTTGGAATACAATGAAAATAGGGGGGGGGGGAGAAAGAAAAACTAAAAAACAAAATAGATGCATTACATTGTATAGCGCTTTATCAGGAATTATATATTTTAATTTGTAAAACTTAAAAACACTTCTGCTATAATATGAAAATATTCAAAGAATTTATTAAGTCATTTTATTAAGATGACACATTGAAGTTTGTGAAATCATAAAATACCTAACTGTATCATATGAGCATGAAGAAGACATTACGATTTCAAATTTTCTTAAAATAAATTATATCTTTAAACCATATTGAGTAAAACATAATCAGATTATATAAGTTCTGTGCAATCTGATACGCTACGAATGTGAAACATGGACCATAAAAACCGAAGATGAAAAGAGAAAAATGCCAAAGCCAAAAATGAAATTCTTCAGAAAAACATTTGGATATACTACTACTCTGTGGCACCACAAAACAAATGATAATAAAACAAAGCAGCATTTATTACCCTGTAATAAAAAGAACTATATAAATACAGTCAACGGATGATCGACCTGAATTTATCTGAACTGATAACAAGCAATTTACACACTTAGTAAATAAAATAAAGACAAGTAGCTTCTGTAGTTGTTATGGTTCATGTTAAATAGATCCAGTATGAACACATAATAAAACAGTTTTTATTTATTATTATTCAATCAAGTTACTGCGCTCTCCGTCCATTAGGTGGAGTAAGCAAAGTTACTTTACGATAAGGTCCTGGTTTCTATTAAATTATGGCGGTCGTCGTGCATTTCCAACACTTTTTTTCAACGTAGTTTCAAATAGGGATTTCCCCTCCCTATTTTCCGTAGTAATTTTATCAGTATAAAATAAATAGAAAAGGAAAGTGGAAAAACCAAAAAGAAATGAAGTATAAAACAGGCGATTTTATATATATTTCCTCAGAAACACTAACTGAACCATACGAAGAATATAAAGTTTATACGTAAAACTTATAACAAAATTTTCTTTCCGTTTACTTGTACCTTGATAATTGCAACTATAATAAGGGTTCGATAACTGACTGCAATGAGTTCGAGTGTTGGTTTCCTTAAAGTTTTCCAAAGCTGCAAGAAACTAATTTGTCTTTTTTTAGGTACCCCAAATTATACTGTAATTTACAACTAATACCGTAAGTGGCTTCTCTCTCTTGTTACGAGAGGAGTGCTGCTGTTAAGCACCACAATACTTCTATAAATAACACCTATTTTTTCTGATTCGCTAAGGTCATTGTCGATATTGATCACTCCGTGCTCATCCTTGTTAAGCCTGTCTTATCAGCAATATCTGTTTCGCCAGCTGGAAGAATAAGCCAAAAACAGTTCTATCACAACAAGCAATCCAAACTGCAAGGAACGCCTTTGGAAATAAGTTATGACAACATAAAAAAGGTTGTCCAGATACATGGATTTATTGTGATATCACACTGCAGTGCTATTAGATAATCACGGTATATTTATAAATGGCTTTTCCGTATTACAGGTTTCGTGGGCAAAAGTCAATATCATAAGGGATGTAAATTAGTCATGAAACAAACAAAACTATTAAATACGTTTTTCGGTACCCATCACAGAAGTAGTACGGTGCACAGCAGGTGAGCCGTAATAATGTAGAAGTTCAGGTAATCTAGAAACAACTCTGCTCTGCATATAACCAACCACTTCAAGTCTCCAGTGGTCTGATATCGGATATACTAAAATCGTCTACCACCTCAAATCTTTCACACACACTAGTGACTACAGTTGAATTCGAACTATAGCATGCTGACTAGAGTCGGAAACGTTAAACGTTCAGCCACCTGAGCCGATTGTCTTGCATTGCCAACACTAAATGCTTTACAAGCTGACAATTTGTGAAATAATTAAAAAGTCATTTATGTCATTTTATGTAATGAAAATGAATTTATAAGCTGCAGCCGAAGTAAGTAAATTATTGTAATTAATAATGATAAAGATCAGGAAAAGCAGCAGTAAGATGTGAAGTATTATATTCATTTGAAGGAAGTGAGAAGCCCGTAATCAAATAAAATTGAAGGCCTGGAGAGAGAGAGAGAGAGAGAGAGAGAGAGAGATCGTCCAGTAATTGACTGCAGCAAGCCTGTTATCGAAACCATGCATATAAAATGAAAAGACTGCCTGCGCATCTGAATATATAGCGAAACAGAATTTGAAGAGGTCAGTATTTGAGTATCTGTTCTCAGGTAATTCTCTTCATCCTCCTCTGTTCTTTTTTTTTTTTTTTACTAGCACTGTTCTTTAAAACAGACCTCCCCATACCAAATCATGGACTATAATCTCAAGCAGTTCAAGAGAAACGTTAACGGATTCCTTCTTTCTACTTAATCACTTGCCGAAAATGGCCCAAAATCTCTAACGCGTGCTGCGTTAGAAGCTTTGAGTTCCTTCTCGTGTAGGGTTGATATGAAAAAATAATAAAATAACACGAATATGTTAAGATGTAATGTTATCGTCGAAGATAATTTAGTGTTGCACAATTCTCTAAAGGAGAATAAAATGTGTTAGAATTAGGTGGCACTCCACTAGCACTCACTAACCTTTTGAAGACAGGTGATCAGTTTTTTGTGTAGAGAGAGCAAGCGACGAACAACTAATTATATTGTGATGTGATCCTGAACCCTAATCCGCGTGTTGTCTGTAATAGCGCGAGTTCTACAGTTGAATTTTGTGATAAGAGGTTAAAACTCAGCCTATCGGGAGTAAAAAATTGTGCTTACCAAAGATAGACTATCTCGGGTGCTGATGAAGACAGGTTTAGAAAAAGTTCCTTTAGTCAGCGGCTAGAATCGAACTTAACGATGAGTTTTCGGCCAACCTTTCGTTATGGATGCAAACGTCATTCTTTAACTGAAATCTTTAAGTTATAAAAATAACTTTGTTAATAAAATAAAATAATAAATAACTCCCCTAGATGGCACAGTATCAATAAGTAGCTTTTAAATAGTCTCCCGATTTAAACATTTTTAAGATGCTTAATTGTAAATTAGTAGGTAAATTTTAGTGGTATCATGTACCTCATCAACTACCCTACAAGATGACATAACTAATAATTGTGTGCCTCTAATAGCGTCCTAACAGTGTATGAAAAATATATCGAAACCTGAGGACTGCCAACAGCCGCCATAACCTTCTGACCTACGTACGAGGTAAGTAGAACAAAGAACTCAAGGATTAACATACTGCTTATCTTGGGAAATGGCGATACGCTGCAGAGTATGCGAAGGAATAGCTGTTGATAATAAGACTATTATAAAGTGCGTAAACTCTAACTGTAACAGCAACTATCATTTTTACTGCGCAGGACTGAGTGAAAGTCAGTACAAAAAATTATCAAAATGACAGAAAGCAGAACTGAAATGCATGCTATGCAAATTTAGGGAGAAACCAAGCTCACAGCGGTCAAGTCCTTTGTCCCAAAGCGATATTCATTCCAGTGCTCGCAGGCAAATGAGTCACTCAGCCCTGACACCAGTGCATCAATATCCATTACCAATTTAACGAGTGTGATCTGCGACTTAAAGAAGGAGGTAAGTGAACTGAAAACCTCTCCTGGATATACATCTGCCAAAATAGACCAGTTTCTATACAGGATAGTTGAGCTAACAGAAGAAATAAAGAAACTTAAAACTAAAAATAGAACTGGAAAATTCCAATTTACAGTTACGGCGCGAACTTAAATTAATTAATCAAACTGTTGATGACCTCAGTCAACAAGCTATAAATAGAAAATTGGAAATGGTAGGTGGATCTCAAGAGCCAGACGAAAGCGTGTATGAAATAAAAAAAGATTTCACAAAAAATTCAAATGGATTTTAATGAGAAGGACATCGAAGCAGCCTAGAGACTCCATAATGCACAAAAAACAAGCCCACACACATCATTATAAAATCCAGGTCTAAGGAGACGAAAGATAGATGGCTAGAAGGACACAAGAACATAAAGTACAAAATAAGTACTAGAGATGTAAGTAGTCATTTTAAAGACGGCAAAATATACTTAAATTAACATTTGACTGCGAATATGAAGCCTCTACTGCATGCAGCAAAAAACATAAACAGGATAAAGACTATAAGTATCTCTGGATCAAGGACGATAAACTCTTCATGAGAAAAGATGACATCGCATATATGGAGGATAAAGTGCGAAGATAACTTCCAAAAACTTTAAAAATAACGAAAGAATCCCTGATTACTTTACGGTGGATAATAAGAACATGGATATTAGTATAATATAATTGCTTCTGAAAAGTGTATAATTTGCAATGACACAACAGAATTAGAAAGATTTTTTATATTTCAATAATGAGCCTATTCTAAAAATATTGCATTTAAACGTTAGAAGTATAAGAGATAAAATGGAACATCTAGAACTATTTTTATTACATGACCTAGATTATAATATAGATATTTTAATACTAACAGAAATATGGATAAAGGAGCATGAAGCTAGCCTGTACTATTTAGAAGGGTTTAAAAAATACTATCACTGGGATTATAACAGATCTGTTATAATCCCAGTGATTAATGCTCTTTGCTCGAAGCCATTTAACTATTAAACACATTAGCGGTACAAAAATGGAAACGGCCGAGAATGTTAACATTCTCGGCTGCAGATGGCTATTTATAGATCTCACTCTTATTCGACTTACGACTTTACACAAGAACTGGACACCGCACTACATGACATCGATTATGATAATGTCATCATAATTGGTGACATAAATATTGATCTGCTTAGCGACAGCCGTTATTCTCTGGGTTTCATAGATTTATTAGCCATGTATGGCTTTTGAGCAACATATAAATATCCCGACGAGGGATTTCAACGGCTGTGCTTCGTGTTTGTATCATGTTTGTAAGAACATGATACAAACACGAAGCTTCTGGTATCCTCTAAGTAACTTCCAAGCTGCTGGTATCTCTCCAGCAGCTTGGAAGTTATATTACTGTCAAAATTTCCAGCGGCTCGGTAATTGGATTACTGTCCAATTTCCGTCACACTTCGATACCTTCAAAGGTAATGGAGAAAACCATTAACATTCACCTACGCTCCTAGCTAGAACCCTCTCAGCTAATAAACAATGACTAGTATAGAATCCACTACTCTCGGTCAATAAAGGATCTTCTGACTTATATCACTTATACTTGGACAAATGACAGAAAAACTTTGGATATCAAAGTTTTTCTGTCAAAGTTGTCCGTAATATCAAAGGCACAAAGTCTATTAAGTTAGCTGCAGTCATATGGTCTGCCTCCTATAATCTGCACTTGGATTACCGGTTTTCTTTATTGACGCACATTACGGGAAATGGTGGACGAATATTTTTTTTTTAGCCTCAAACTTTGCAACTGATGTGGAGTTCTCTAGGACGTTGTTGTTCCGTCCATTCTTCCTTTATGATAACGGTGGCTTTTTTCTGTAGATTATATATTCGTTAAACAATTTTGCCAATAAGAGTACAATGCACTTCTCTTTCTCGTTTGGCAATACTTGCGCTGTACGTAGTGGAAAAACTTTCGGAATATTAACTGTTTTATGTATATTTAGCCCATACACGCGGGATGTACAATAACCCAGGGCACACATTGATGCTGTATGTGAGGGAGACTTCCACAGTTCTTTTCTCATCGGAGTTCTGATAACCTTATTAATTTTAATGCTAGTCAAGCTTATTTCTGTCTTATCATTGCAAAACACACTTTTTTCCCTACTGACAGTAACTCAGCGTCCAAAAAATAAAGTAACATCTTGGACGAAAGCCCAAGACGTTGCTTTACTAACGAACGGGTGTTAACTCTGTATAAATTACGAATCCGTCTGACCGTTGACCGCGGTTCTCACATTTGTAGTGCTGTCCTTGAACGCTCCTTAAAAGACTTCCATCGGAACAAGAGAGATTGATAAATTAGGTTGATTACGTGATATTTCTCGCTGACTCAACTCGACTATTTTCTCACACAAGCATTCAAATTCTTCTGCATTTTCTACAAATACTTCCATTGTCACCTTTCATCAAATTTCACACCACTAATTATCTCAACCCCCCCTCCTCTTCGAAATCTATTAAAACAGGTCAAATTGTATGCAACACTCTTCTTTCACATCCACAGGACATCTTTTTCTTTCTTTTATTCCCTCTATCGACATCATTTGGAACAGTCTTCGGCCTTATTTACTAGAATACAATCTGGGGGTGTCTTCAAATTCGATATTAAAGTTTCTTCTTTATCGGGAAAGAAGATGAACAGAAAGTTTATCTGTAGCGCTGATGTCTTAAAAGTTGAATCACTTCTTGCATGGAATGGCCATTAAAAAAAAACAAAAACAACCGACGTTTACTTATTCCAGCCAGATGACACAGTAACAATGGCACAGTTAATATGATACTGTTTTCGACATCAATGTTTTGCAGAAAATCTCTGAACTAACGGTATTTTATAAACCGCTAGTTACTGAATTTCCATGTAGAATTTTGACATTTTAATAGAATGAAAAATAGCATTTTAAGTAAAAAATCGAATACTGTGTTAATACTATCTATGATTACAGAAAAATGCAACTGTTACGCTACAAACGTAATTACGCTGTACATGTGAGGGCATTATTTGCATAACAATCATGCTCGCCTTCCGAAAGCAGTTCGAAACTAGCTTATTTTAAGAGAATGATCGTGCTCCTTTGTTATTACGTAACAGCATTGTTTTGTCCTAAGGTTTATCTTAACTTTATATCCCTTAACTACTGTTCTACGTATTGGTCGTAATTGAGATGTCCATGTATATGAAACCGGCACTCCCAGTGGTGATGGATTTCAAGATGGATTGTAAATAAATTACAAATTCAAATTTCAAACTTGAAGTTTAAAAGTATGATTTCTTTAAGTTGGTTTTATATCAACGAGCGATTATCATACTAATCATCATCATCACGAATCATGGGCTCACTGCCCGTTGATGTCTGATGCCTGTTTCACTATCTTCTTCCATCTTTCTTTGTCCAGTGCACAGTGTCGCAGTTTTTGTACACCCATTCCACACCAGTCTTTTATATTGTCTATCCATTCTCTGTATGGTCTACCTCTTCTGTTTAAACCATCCAAAATACCAAACATAAATGTCTTTATCTTCGGGTCCTCACTCATTCTACAGATGTGTCCAAATAATTGCAGCTTCCGTTTTATAATCTTCTGCATTAGATTCTGTTTTGGTTGTATCTTCTGATAGAGCTCTTCATTGGTAATTTTCTGTACCCATCCTATTCTTAGAATCTTCCTGTTGCAAGTTCTTTCAAATGACAAAATTATTTTTTATTGATTCCTTATTTATTACCCACGTTTCAAATCCGTACAGTACACCGGTAAATATGCATGTTTCCAGTACCCTTAGTTTCGTTTGCAGGATGATCGCTTTACTTTTCCAGATGTTATCCTGGCCTTCAGATGTGTTCTTCCCTTTGCAATCCTGATCTTTATTTCTTTTTTACAGTCCAAGTCATATGTCAGTTTACTTCCCAAATATGTGAATTGTTCTACATTTTCTATATCAGTTCCATCCACTTGTATCTTTTGTTTCATGTTCTTCTCACCAAATACCATTGTGTTTGTTTTTTCAAAGTTCATAACTAGTCCAAATCTCTTCCCTTCCTCATTTAACAGTTTCAGTGTTTTTTGTAGTTCTCTTTCGTCTTCTTCAATAATGACAATGTCATCTGCAGATCTCAGATTGTTAATTCTCATTCCGTGTAAAGATATTCCTTTGGCACCTTCTTTCATTTTATCCATTGCTCTTTCTAAATGTGCGATAAAAATGCTTGGTGATATTGGGTCTCCCTGTCTAGTACCTCTGCTTGTTTTAAACCATTTCCCCAAATCATCACCTATTCTAACTGCTGCAACTGCATTCTATCATACTAATCAGAAGCAGTAAACGTACACTTAGCAGTAAATATGATCTATCGCATTATTTGTCTCAGATCTAGCACAGTTGAAATTTTATTTAATTAAAAAGTAAGGACACGGTCGCAGATAATCATAAAAAGGCGCATTTCATATTGGCATTTTTGTACGTACAGTAATATCATTTTATTATCACAAGAATTGAACCTACAGCCATTTCGGCACGTGAATTTGTTTCGACTAATGGATTCATTAAAAATAGTCCAACTGAAACTATCTGACATGTGTTCAGAGTGATCCTAAATACTAAATTTTATTGAAATCCATCGCAGCAAGAAAGAATTATCACTTCAAGTTGTTTTTGTTCCAATAAAATGGTTCAGTTTTGCTATGGCTCAAAGAGACTAAGCGGTTAAATGTTATTATTACCATTTAAAATTGTTTTGTCAATAAAAACAAAATTATAATACAAAAAATTATAACCGATAAGTTATGTACAGGTTATTATACCTCTACGTACGTGACAAAATAAATTATTAAGATATATACTAAATACAGAATCTATAAAAAATATATGTTGAAAGAAAAACAAAAGACAAAATGCAAAAAATGTACGTATATAAATACGAAATCATTCCATTATTATTATTGAACTGTATGTTCATTGCTGGAATTACTGTATTCTAGAGTGAATTGTTTGAACATTTGTGCGAATCCATATGTAAATACAATGGATAAATATTTAAGTAGTTTCAAAATGTGTATATATATATATATATATATATATATATATATATATGGTATTGTATGACTTACCGGTCATCCAATACCATATCGTGCACTTGATCAATGATTTCTGGTGTTGTTGTTGTTACATTTTTGGACATCCTTCACGTGGATTATGTTCAAGGCTGGTGAGGCCACGTTTAAACTCAGTAGCAAATTTTTTAATTGTCGGAAACGAACGTACTGTGCAGAAATTGTCTCACTGTGTGTGTGTGTGTAAATACTCTATGATAATAAACCATGTCATTGTTAAAAAAAATCATTATGTAGTATTATGCATGTAATCTATGCTCATTTATGTACTTGTATACACATATATGCATTGTAAATAATATGTACACATGAACAATAAAAAATTATTATTATTAAAAAAACTTCCAAGGAGTCAGGAACTCATCGAGAGAGGCCACATACTAAACGCACCAGCTATCGCACTTATTAAATTCATTCACACTGCTTGCACACATAACATCCAATGAAAATCAGTTCCAATCACGCACCATCCTATGAAAGAAAAACCTAGCCCTCGCCCCTTCTTAGGGGCATTCATTCTCAGCTTCCAAGGATGCCCTCTTGTCCTTTTCCCACCCTCCGTGAATTGAAAAGTTCCATCAACTGAAATCCTGTATGACCCTTTCAGAAGTTTGTAAGTCTCAATCATATCACCCCTTCTTTCTCCTGTTTGCCTGGTGTCTGCAATCTACAAATTCTCAATCTGTCTTCATAATCAGTATTCCACAATCCTCGGTACTCTATCCGTTGTATCAGAATCACAACGGCGACCAGACCTGCACAAAATAGTCCCAGTGAGGTCTTATCAAGGCCTTATAAAGAGGAAAAATGGCATCTTTATCTTTATATTGCAAATATTATCTGTAATATTTGCAATCGTTGCTACGTGGCTCCTGAATTCAACTTCCTATCTGCTAACACTCCAAGATCCCTAGTCTCATCAGTTTTTTTCTAGCATAATAATCTCACCAATATAATATGACATTGGATAGGTAATCACGCCAAAGGGGATGACTTTACATTTACTCACATTGAACTGACCCATTTTGCCATGCCCACAATTCCAGCCTATTCAAATCATTCTGCAAGTACTGCACATCAGCTGCATTCCTCATTACTATCTTTGCATCATCAGCAATAGCTGTATGTCACTTTTCAAATCCTTTCCAATATCATTAATGTACAGATTGGATAACAGTGGACCAAGCACTGGTTCTCGTGGTACATCACTGGTTACCTTAAATCTTGCAGACTCACATCTTACGTATACCACTTTTTAATATTTGTCAGTCAGCCATCCACATTAATAATCTATAATCCAAATCCATATTCTCAAATTTACGAGGGTAGTATGAAACGTTCTCGGCATAGATGGCAACACTATTGGCAAGTTTTTTTTCTAAATTGGTACATCTGTCATAAGCATCCATGTTACATTACGAGTAGTTTGTCTTATACAGCTGTCTGAACCAAAAGTGTTCTCTCTATCTCTTGGAATACAGAGAACTGTATTGGAAATTGAATATCGTGCGGTTATAAAATTCTTTGTAAAAGAAGTTTTAACGTCAAAAGAAATTCATTCGATGTTCATAAAAGTTCATAAAAGGACGGGTTAATGGCACTCTTCACTCTTCTCCTTCCTTTTCGACAATTAAAAAATGGGCTGCCGAGTTTAAACGTGGTCGTACCAGCCTTGAAGATGATCCACGTGAAGGACGTCCAAAAAGTGTAACAACATCAGAAATCATTGATCAACTGCACGATATCGTATTGGATGACCGGCGAGTTAAAGTGTTTGAAATCGATGAGACTATAGGCAGTTCTAAAGAACGTGTTGGATTTTTTTTGCATGAAGAATTGCAAATGAAAAAGCTTTGCGGAAGATAGGTGCCGCGCTTGCTCACAGCAGATCAAAAACGCACTCGCATGAAAATCTCTGAATAGTGCTTGGAGCGTTTTAACAAGAATAAAACTTATTTTGTCCGTCGATTTATTACTATGGATGAGACTTGGATTCACCATTACACACAAGAATCCAAACAGCAATCAAAGCAGTGGACAGAAGCCGGTTGTTCAGCGCATAAAAGACAAAGTCGGTTCCATTAGCATAGTATCGGTGTTTTGGGGGATGCTAAAGGAATTTTGTTTATTAAATATCTTGAGAAGGGTAAAATAGTAACCGGGGAATATTATTTCGATCTTTTAATCAGACTAGACGAAAAAATTCGTGAGAAAAGTCCCGGTTGGCAGAAGAAAAAATCATCTTTCATCAGGATAATGCACCTGCCCACAAAGGTGTTTTGGCAATGGGAAAATTAAGGGATCTGCACTATGAATTATTGGAACATCCACCCTATTTCCCAGATTTGGCTTCCTCTGACTTCTATCTCTTTCCAAAACTAAAACTCTCCCTCGCTTGTCAGCGTTTTACTGAGAACCAATACGGGACGGGTTAATGGCGCTGGAGCATCACTGGAATAAATGTATTAGTCTTAAGGGAGATTATGTTGAAAAATAAAAATAATTCTGAAGCTATAAATTCGTGTTTTCACTGTTAGGCCGAGAAGTTTTCAGACCACCCTGTTTGCAGCAGTCTACCATGCTGTATTCTGTCAAAAGCCTTAGCGAAACCTCAAAAGTATCATGGTAATAGATCAATGGTAACATTGTTATAGAATGGGAGCAAATATAAATATAATAACCAGTTTGAACGGAAGAAGGATTCGACAACGAACATGGCGGTATCACAGTCAGATATCCATTGAGGACTTAATAGAAAATCGCAAACTTTACATATTGGAACACTTCGAAACTGCTTTTTTTTTTTTTTTTTGCGAAAACGATCTCGATGTGTGTGACAAACTTATGTTATTGAAATGGATGATATTGTGGTACTTAAAAAAAAAAAAAATTCTGACAAGCGTACACACTTATCCTGAAATCTATAGGGCGTTTTTATGATGCTTCAAACTACATACAATGGACAAATAATTTAGTTTGTCCTAATTTTTCCGATACAAATGAAACCAACAGACAAATTTTAATAGTGATCCACTGCTCAAATTTTAATTGCTACAATCAATTCATAATTATTCATATCAGATGGAAACAGTTTGTCGTAAAATTAATTATATAATTGTACTAAATCCCATTCGGAATACTGCAGTACATAAGTTTTACATGTTATTTTGGTAGCATTTTCCCCGTGAAGGATAAGAATTTGCTGTCTTAAGGATACTTGTGACATAAGACTGAATGATATATGCACGTAAACACAAGAAAGATATTTAATTAACCAAATATTTCGGTCTGGAAAGAGCAGACCATCCTCAGTGGTATTACAAGAACAGTTATAAAAAAATACAAGCTAGAATACTAACAATAGATCGTTAAAAATAGAACACGTCGCGTGATGTTATATCACTGAGCATGAAAAGGAATATTTTGAAGTAGAGACATGGTTGGAAAAAAATAAATAAATAAATAAAAATAAAAAATAATGAGTAATCTTGATTAGACTTTCCCAGATTTTTGATATATATATATATATATATATATATATATATACAGTCATTAAGATTCAGGTTGGGACGATGGAGCAAGGCCACCACGCTTTCCTTGAACAAACATTCGAACCTATAACGGGATCTATGCAAGAGGCGAGTCCTGGACCAAAAGATGCTGTGGTCAGTTTCAATCCCGTGTTGAGCCAATCCAGACTTTTCAGGTTTGTTGTGAAGAATGGAGGATTGATGTTCTTGGATTCTTTTTTCAAGAGAACGTCCAGTCTGTCCAAAATAGGAAAGATCACAGTTGCAAGGAATTTGATAAACTCCAGGAAGAGATAAAGTTGAGCGTTTGTCTTTAGGAGAAGGAAAATGAGAAGACAATTTGTTAATAAGTGAATACGTAGCTGTTAAATCTAATACGTAGCTGTTAAGTGGTATTACATACTTGTAATACCACTGAAGATGGTCTGCTATTTCCAGACCGAAATATTTGGTTCATTAAATATCTTTCTTGTGTTTACGTGCATATATCAATAAGTTCTACACGTTTCATATTTTTGTACGGATTTCAAGTATCAAATACGTCCAGCCAATAAAAATCATGATCAAATTACCTTGAGATAATTTGCTCACGGACGAATCTAACACACTTTAACTCTCATGCCATAAGAGAATTCGAACCGACCTGCTATTTGCAACTCTCAGACCTGTTATTAAACAAAATCATTCAAGCGAAAGAATTTTTATTTTTTTGTTACAACACAAACTATTTGCAAAGACATAATTCGCACACTTCATCTTCCCTGCAGATTTTTCCTCGTTCTGTTCCATCAGGGTGACAGATCTGAAGAGCAATTAAAAGGGTACCGCAATTAGAACTGCATTCCTACAGCGCTAACATTGTAGGAATACAATTTGTCGCAAGGAATAAAAGCAGGCAAGTGTGTGTCACTTTTTATGCTAAGTTAAATATCATAGGAATTTTAATCCAGTGAAATTCCAATGATAATTATAGAATATTAGTACTATGGAACTCTCTGGTGGATTTTCAAGACACACTTCTCGCCTCCAATAAGCACACAAATACTGACATTTCAAGATATCCGAGATAATTATATTTAGAGTTTCTTAAATAAACACTTCTGTTGATTTTATTATTATATCAATGAAAGTGTATTCTGCATTCAGTGTGATTATTTTATAAATCAAATCATTCTCCAATAACTATCTAAATTTGAGGTCAAGAACACAATCATTCAGCACAGTAGACCATTTCAATAAAAGAATGCCTTTCTCTATGCACACGCAACAGTCAATACAGGGGAAGCTAAAGCCGCTATCAACCGAACGCAAGTGATCGAGCTACAGTGCTCCCAAATTTCTGCCCTAAAGGATCCTACCTGGGGCCAAGCCTAAAAATAATATTTAATATTGAAGGTTTCTCCAGTGTCAAGCAAGATCTCATTGCAAATACAGGGTGGCTCAAAAAAATGTATACACACTTTGAATGATCATGAAGTTGGTATTTATCATAATACAGTTAACTTTCACATTGTAAAGTACACTACATAAATGTACTTTTCATCCTCAACGACTGTATTCAAACTGTGACTGTCTTGGTTCAGGCACAGCTGATAACGTGCAGCAATGGAATTGCAAACACAGAGAATCATTTCGTCTTGTAGCTGGGGGCATTCTCTCTCGATTGCTGCTTTCAAGTAGTCAACTGTTGCCAGTTTTAAAGTGCAAACTTTATCCTCGATAGCCGTAAGAAGAAGTCCATTGGCGTCAGGTCTGGTGAACGCGGGGGTATTCTACGGAACCTCTTCTTCCAATCCATCTGTTGAGTAGAGTCTCATCAAGATAGGCCCTCACATCTCGACGTTAGTGTGAGGGTGCCCCATCTTGTTGAAAATAAAAATCCTCATCCTCAAAGTCCTCTTGAATACGTGGCATGACAGCTTCGTGCAGCAAGTTTAAGTAATTGGCACCAGTTACAGTACCGTCGAAAAAAAAAATGTTGCAATTAATCCGTGTGCTGATAAGCCGCACCACACCGTCACTCCTGGTAAATTTACATAATGTTCCTCCGTAACATGTAGATTCTCAGGTGCCCAGTAAGTGTAATTCTGCCGGTTAATTGACCCATTTAATTTAAATGTGGCCTCATCACTCCACACAAATCATCTTGGAAATTGTGCGTCCTCTTCACATTTTTCCAAGTACCACTCACAAAACTGCATTCTCTTATCCAGATTATCTTCGTTGAGAGCGCTTACTCTTCTTGGAATGTAACTTTTCCAATGACTGCGCTTCAACATGCGATGGACACTTGATTTTGATGCTCCTATCTCACGAGACGCTAGTCGCAAAGATTTTCTTAAACTTTGACGATACGTTTCAATCAATCTTTCTTCTGTTGCGGGCCTCGTAGCTGTTCTTGGTCTTCCTGAACGTTGTTTGTGGACATTTTGATTAGTTCCATCTTCTTCAAATTTATCTCTAATTCGAGTGATAGCAAGTCTCGTAGGTGGATCTCGTTGAAATTCTCTTCTAAACTGTCTTTGAACTTCCACTACGTTTTCATACTTCCAGTAGCATTTTAGGATACCTATTCTTTCCTCAAAGCTTAGTCTGGTTTCAGCCATTATTTCAAATCCGTAAACCTGCAAAATAACGAAAATTAAGTGAGTTATCAGCTGTTGAAGTGTGTATACATTTTTTGAGACACCCTGTATTTGCAGAGATAATGACTGCGATGTGCTCTGCCTGTAAGAAACTCACAGAGAAGAAGGTGCTGCAAGACCTTACGTCCATGGCATGAAACTCATCAAAGAAATACCCCACGATAAATATGGCAGTGCAATATTTACGAAAGAGAATAACTTGATCTCATCATCCACTGACTCAACGAACAACAGAAACATTGAGATTATTACGATCACATTTAAAAATATCTCAATCACCTCAGTCTATAAACCACCAGAAGAAGCTTTCTCCTTCCCCGACATCCTCCTCAATAATAATGCATACATGACAAATGTTGTATTAGGTGATTTTAACAACCATAGTGTTAACTGGGGTTACACAAAGTCCAACGAAAATGGAGAACCTGTTGAAAAATGGGCTGAAAACCTTTCTCTAAACCTGATACATAATCCAAAACTCCCTGCAACTTTCAACAGTGGCAGATGGAAGCGAGGCTATAACCCCGACCTCATATTTGTTAGCTCAAACATATTCAACATGTGTGTTAAAAAGGTTTTTAATCCGATTCCACATACTCAACATATACCTATAATGCCCAGCAATTATGCCTAATTATTCAGCCCAGCAATTATGCCTAACACCGTCCCTTACAGACGACAATTTAATTTCCAAAAAGGTAATTGGAAGGGTTTCATGGAAGATCTTGACAGCTCCATAGAAGTCCCTCCAAGCCCTCAAGAGTACCCAGAATTCATACAAATACTGAGGAAAATCTCCACTAAACACATCCTCCGAGGATGCCGCACAAACTACATTCCAGGCCTTTCCAATGACATACAAGCCCAGTATGCTGATTAATTTCAACTTTACAACAGAAACCCCTTCTCAGAAGATACTATCCGGGAGAAAAATTATGCTCCAAGATGGCAGAGGAAAGGCGTTCCTCGTGGAAAAAAGAAATAGAAGTCCTTGATATGACCCATAGTAGTAGTAGTAGAAAGGCATGGAACTTTAACAGAATTAGGAAGGATTTCACTAAGCCATATGAGCATCCGCGGGTAACAGCTAATCAAATTGCTCACCAGCTGCTGCTGAATGGAAAATTCACTAAAAACACACAAAAAATACGATACTTAGAATCCCAAGTGAGGAACAAAATATGATTAACTCAGATTTCACCATCACTGAACTCAATGCTGCCATAAACCTATTAAAACCTAGAAAATCTGCAGGCCTTGATGATGTCTGTAACGAACAGATTAAACGTTTTGGAAACATGACTAAAGAGTGGTTATTAAACCTATTCAACACTTGCCTCCTCTGAACCCTAAGGATACCAACTATCTGGAGGCATATCAAAGTGGTGGCCTTTCTGAAACCAGGGAAAACTCCAACCGAAGCAAAAAAATTACAGACCTTTATCACTACTCAGCAACCTCTTTAAACTCCATGAACGATTAATTTTGAATAGGCTACAACCCCTAATCGAACTCCATCTTATTGCTGAGCAGGCTGGCTTTAGACCAGGCAAATCCTGCACATCACAAATTCTCAACCTCACTCAATATATAGAAAATGGTTATCTGCAAAAACTAGCCACAGGAGTAGTCTTTGTAGCCCTAACTGCAGCATGTGATACCATAAACCATCTCACACTCAGAAATGAAATATACAGAATAACTAGAGGCTATCGCCTTGTCCTCCTGATCCAATCACTCTTGGAAAACAGACGCTTTTACGTGGACCTTGGGGATAGGAAGAGCCGCTGGTACCAACAAAAAAATGACCTCCCCCAGGGAAGTGTGTTATCACCATTACTTTTCAACATCTACGTCAATGATCTCCCCATATTTTCAGGAACTAGAAATTTAATCTATGCTGATGACCTTGCCATAGCTACTCAGTCAAAAAATTTCAAGTCCATTGAAACTACTCTATCACTTGCCTTAAATAGTCTAACCACATACTATACCAGCAATCAACTAAAACCAAACCCCTTGAAAACCCAGACTGGCCTTTTCCACCTTAACAATAAGGAAGTCAACAGGAAGCTACAGATTTATTGGGAAGGCTCTAATATAGAACATTCCTGGAAATCAATCTACCTCGGTGTGACTCTCGATCGCACCCTCTCATATAAAACCCACATAGAAAAAACAAAGGCAAAACTGAATGCAAGAAACAACATACTAAGAAAGCTTACCTCCTCCAAATGGGGTGCAGACTCTAGCACACTGAGATCTTCTGCCTTGGCCCTTTGCTATTCTTCTGCTGAATATGCCTGCCAAATATGGTCCAGATTCTGCCATGCTGAAAAACTTGATCCAGCATTGAATGAAAGCTGCCGCTTAATTACAGGATGCCTGAAACCAACACCACTAAAAGACCTGTATACTTGGGCTGGTATTGCAACCCCTTCAATTCGAAGATCTGCATTCTCAGCTGATGAACGAAGCAGACAAATGAATGATGAACGCCACCCACTGTTCGGCCAGACCGCAGTGCCCCAAAGACTAAGATCCCGACATCTTCCGAACAACTGTTGAATCACCTAAAAACCTCCCAGAGACAAGACTTCAGCAATGACTTGCATTATATCCTGAAAATAATACTGGTATTCTAACAGCTGAACAACTTCCACGTGGTGCCCACTTGGACTGGAATACATGGAAAAGCCTCAACAGATTCCGGACGACAGGACGCTGCAAACAAAACCTCATCAAATGGGGTTACCTCATTGGCCCAGACAATTGTGAGTGTGGGACAATGGAACGCCTTCTTCCTTGTCCCTTTCTTCCATCGCCTTGTGCAAAAGAGGACCTTATATCCTGCATAGAAAGAGCAGTTGATTGTGCAAGATACTGGAGGAACATCTTCACACCATATTCATTGTATATAAAGTTATGTTTAGTTTCCTTTCTTTCATAGTTAATTATTATTCCCCGTATAATTCACCTACCAAATCTAAGCTGATCTCATTGTAATGTATCCTAATTTGTTGTAAATCATGTTATTTACTTACTACTGTACTACTTGTTTGGATACGAAATAAATAATTCAAAGGAAACTGAAAAGTATCCGGAAAGGAATAAGACCCTCATTAGGCTAATTTATAAAGTTAATATAAAATGCAATCAGGCATCTATAAAACGAATTTTGAATTCTCGAAAACAATCCGTAAAATGTTATGCTGTCTGGAATAAATGATATTGTCTCAAAGACGAGTTCTCTACAAAATGCAATTCTTCTCGCCTAATATATTAACCCACTTAAAGATATAAAAATAAAACAGCAGAGCTGGAGCATAAATACAATTCGCATATCAGAAAGCGTGTTGATCTTCTGTACTGAGACTCTAATTTCTGGATCGTTATTATCTGGCGATGAAAGTCGAAAGCACAACCCTAAGTTGACTGTCCCAGTATGTTTTCGCAAAAAGGCGAGCAACACTAAAAAGCTATGAACGAAAAACAAGAATCCATCACCGCATTCTTGCACTTTTCGCAGCAACTTAAGTAGTTGGCACGATGTTCTCTTTAATCAGCCAATTCCTTTTGATACGCTAATTTAAGAAACTCTATGCAGAAAATAGCACTCGTAATCCCAACAGCGCTATCCGAATAAATGGTTCCAAATTCAAATAATAGTGCCAAACAGACAAATATTTCCAACACTTGTCCATAATCGAGGGCACTAACAGGAAAATTAGACAGTTTGATACTCAGTATAAAAAAAAAATGCGTTACTTTTGGTAAAACTTTTATTGATTACCTGGCTTACTTATAAGATTTTCGAAATTAAAATTTTTTCCGTAAATTCGATTCCGCGATACTGCGAAGAAGTGCTAGGAAGATACATACTGCGGAGGAAAGGAAGAAAAAATATCATTAAATATGCAACGAATGAGAATCGAAATGCTAATCATACAGATGAAAACAAAACCTCAAACTGCAGGAAACAAGAATAAGGAATTGTTTGCTTTTGAAACTTTTAAAGTTTCAAAATCAAGCAAATCTTGTTTATTTCGTAGAAAAAAATAGTGAACAAATATTTATTACCTTGTCTTGGTAAAAGTGAAAGAATACATATAATACAAGACGAAAATTAAAAATAAATATATCTATGAATGCATCTTGGTTACATTACCTTCATTTCTAGCAAAAAAAAAAAGAAATAAGCGGGAAAAAAGTGAAGGAAAGCAGTTTAAAATTGCTGTTTGGCATGCAACTGCGAAGCGCAAATAAGCAGCGTGCAGTAAGAATTAAATGAGAAACGCAATGAAATAAAATTTGAGTTGTGTTTTTTGAATATTAAGCAGAGTTAGGTTACTAAGGCCATCAAAGAGGTGCAGTATATTTGTCAACTCTCCGGGAGGAAAAAAATATTTTACTTCTTATGGATATTATTTCTGGGGAAACTCCCATGTTATAATTTTATTTTTTTATTTGTATTTTTTTATTTATTTTTATAAAGTTTAGAAATGCTACTCTGGAGAACAAACATGGCACTTGTTCAATCCACTTCAGGCTTCCAAAGTCGATACCGACTGGAAGAAACATTTTGAATGAATGACCACCAACAGATTACACAGACTGATTCTGATTAGACTGATTCCAAGAAAGCAAAATAGGGGGGGGGGGGGTCCAGAAATATTTTTCAATAAACTCATTGCCGCTGTTGCCTAAACAAAATTTAAAAAAAAAAAAAAAACGCTCTCTCACACATCATACGAGGAGGGCCATATTTTTGAACAGCAATCTCAGCCTGAATTTTTCTAGGTCCTGATTTCATTATAAAGAGCACAGAAGAGAAGCAGTATTTACAATTTACAAGAAAAGCACAAACCCCTTGAAAAGAGGGTCAACTGCGCAGTGTCGAAAATATATTTATGACGTTCTTCACTGTAACCAGTATATATTGATGTAAAACGGAAGCCAACAATCTTTTTACTGCGACATTATGCAGCATCTACATATACGAGCTGATCTAAATATCATGAACCAATGCAAGAGTCCATAAAAGGATACAAGCCTCGACAGTCATTTCCCATTTCATAGGTACTTAGTGATTATGATTGTCAGAAAATGTTATTATTCAGGAAAGCGAAGATAACTAGTTAGGTAAATCGTTATAGCACTTAATAAATTTTAATGAAGAGGACGATGACAAAAAAATATGCATTTGTGATAGTTAATCTAGATATACTGCAGTGTTTCCCAACCTTTTTTGGGTCATGTCCCACCGCAACACCTTAAAGATTTTGATGCCCCCCCCTCCTTTAGCATAATAGTCAAACAAGTTCTGAAAAAGTATAATATAAATAGGTACTTCAAATAATAAAGGAACACAGGTAAAACTGCTTCTAACTTGACTTTCTTCAATGAATATAAATTTTATATTCACTTCGTATATTATAAAACATAAATCGAACTGAACCCGGGAAAATAAAATCCAAGTTAATGCAATCCTTGAGCTTGATGTCTGCTGCAAAGAGGTTTTATTTGGGGTACTAATTTAGTCAGTTTCAATCTCAAATCCACATGGTTTGTGATATCGAGATGATTTCTTTTTTTCAATAACAAGTCATTTACAGCTTTGTTTTTCTTGGAAAGTCAGAATTGCAACATCGATAATTTATAACCAACAATAGTGATTTTTTTGAGTATATCGGTGATGAGGTGACAAATGCAACATCATTTTCTAATTTCTAATTGCCCCACGTTGGGAAACACTGATATATTGTTATGCATTCTTATTAGCAAAAAAGGTTATATTTGCAGAGGCATCCACAACTTAATGTGAAGTTGTTTAGATTAGATTGTGAATAAACCGACTGTCATTTTGATTCATATTTCGCTGATCTCTGATAAAATGAGTGTCGATATTTCATATTAATTCCGTGCTCAAGACATACGAGAACCCATTTACATCTTTGGTTTGGATTTTCATTTAATGTTTTATCAAATCAGAAAAACAAATAATTACAATATTTTATTTAATTCAGTACTTTATTACTTTTTGCATCTATGTGACTCTGCAAGGATGAAGTCTCAGACTCCACTGATACTCGATTCCCCTATATTAATTTTATTTTAGTGGAAATTGCCCTGAACAGGATATTGAAATAGTTATGTTCCGGAAAATAAGCTCTAATGCAAACCAAATAATCTCACCGGGAAATATTCCAGCATAATATCCAGTTCGAAGTAACAAGTTCGAACATAATTTCGAAACGAACTATGTGGTTTGAATTAAAATGGAACGAACTCGAATACTCCATCAAATAACTATTCATGGTGTTTCCATATACTTGATAGTCGTAAAAGGTGATAACTTTTCTGACAACAATTGTCAGTGTCCTCACTAAATGAGGGTATCGTCGTCGAGGCTGACTGCAATACGGAGACGCTAATAGTATTAAAGGACTGAAGACGTGAATGCGGTACCCCACATTCGCGTCATTACATTTTCTGAAATTTTGTCGAAGTTTATTACTTATTTGCCAACAATATTCGTCTACACCCCCCCTTTCGGTTGGAAAGAACCTTAATCAGACTTTTCGGTTGAAGGTGAATAGAGGGTTTAATACGGAGGAGAAAAAGGGGTTCTTCCAGCAAACTTAAAAGTTTTCGTCCAGCGAAAGAGGCAAGAAGAACACGCGCAATTAGTAGACACAATACAGAGAAAACATCATAGCCTATCAGTATTGGTAATTCCAAATGACCCACCCAACCTAACTAGCAATAATCTATCCTAGGTAGAAACTCGCATTTCGTAACAATTGCTGCATGTTTTAAATAGGATTGTTTTGGACAGGCCATGATATTTCCGTAATTTTATTTCACATCCGTGTATATCAATAACACCATGGACTTAACTAAAACTTTTGTGCTTCACCTTTATGGAGATGTTAATGCGAGAATCATTAATAATCCGGTATAGCATACGTGGATTTGATATATTAATAAATATGGTAATCAATTAATATATTATCTCAGGTCTGCTGTGTCAGAAAAGGGTATCCATATTTATGAAAAAAAAAAAACTTTTATTATAAACAGGCCTGCCTTATAAAAAATAAAACAAAAACATCTCAATTTTTCTCTTAAGTTGGATTTAAACGAAAAAAAAGCGAAAATTTATTGGGTAACGTTCTTAAGTATTGTTCATACTGTATTTAAATGCTTGTTTTGTTGTTTAGGGTTATCGACACCGATAAGGTTATCAGCCGAATACTGTACAGTATTCGGCTAACTGTACTATATTATATTATATCTGCAGATTTAAATACATCTAGGGCCAAACTGCCTGCTTTGTTTGCAGCAGAAAACAAAAAATGCAGCCATATCTATATTTTAATGTAACTTTCATCCACAAAGAGTTGCAAACCTACAGTAAATTAATACCATGGATGGGCTAAGGATTTTTTTTCTATTTCGTATTCATTTAAATTTTTTTGTATTTTTATTCTCTTTTAAAGAAACTCATCTATAGAGAACAAACATCCATCTTTTTCAAACTACTTCGCCCTCCAATAAGATCTCGCACTAGGCGATGAAATTCATCTCCTCCTATCTAAACACAATCGCAAACATCTATGTCTAAGACGGGATTCGAACCTGCAGTCTGATGGTCGAAGAGCGAATACGATAATCACTCGGCCAACCAGGCAGGCAAATCTAACACCAGACAGGCAAATCTAACACCTTGGGTTACAAAAGTCCTTGCCGTCAGAGGTGGAATTCAAACCACACGTAAAATAAACGAATTATTCAATTCTAGAGGCAGAAGAAACTGTACACAGTCGGCTTACACAGCTGTTAGGTCAGGCCTAACCAAATGACTTTCAAGAACTGCCTGAATTTCGCAAGATTTCATCGTAGAACTTTCAACGTCAAAGATATATCATTTTAGGATCAGTCTTCATAGATCATTCCAATGCTTGATTGTAATGATTTATGACGCAATCAACAGTATTTCTAGGTTCTAAGAGAGAGCCGTTTCTTGGAATATTTGGAGTGAACTAGATAACAGCAATAAGGCGATAACCGGATTTCAAAATCTCTCTTTCTAGGAGATCCGAGTGTATCTGAAAAAGTTATGATGCATGAAAACTTCCAGTAGAATCCAATATTCAAATACAATTCAAAAAGGAGTTACTCCCGGAAACGAGTTTTCTCATTCCTCAGAACTGTGGATTGCAAATTTGTCAACTTTTTCAATTAATAGTAATTCAGTAAAAAAAATTCATAAATGTGGGTTTATTGGTAATTTGTTACAATTTGAAAAAAAATATCACATTGAAATTCTGAAAAACAAATGAAAATAGGAGTTCTCCCCACGGTAAGAAGACTTATTGAGATTGTTCAACATTTCTTCTGATCTCCTAGTAAGCCAACGAGAACTGGAATAAACATAATTTACTAGCCGTGTTATTAGATATTGTTCAAAGAGATGGGAAGGGCGTAATCACAAACAGGACTGTTTTTGGAATCGAGGCAAGTTTTATTTGATTTATTTATTGGTTTCAAATTCCATTTTTGATTCACTAATGCTTTTTTATTTTCAAGAAACGCTAGCTCCCTTACATTTAGGAAAATATACATAAAGGCTTTCTAAAATTGAACAGTTTTATTAAAATTTATGCCATGTGACAGTGTGACAGTGTGAAGTAGAAAACAGACATTATGAAGTAAAAATAAAATAAATAATCTCAAGCTGAGTTACAAACATCAAAGATCAGAGTGGATACATACAGATATACTACCGTTAAAACAGATAATTGTTACCCATCAATGCTTAGTTGAAGAAATCACTACATACATTAATGAATTTAAATTAAGAATACATTGTATTTAGAATATTATATCAGAAATGTACTTGAATGTTTTCGGAAGACGGACTCTGTAAGTACTGAATTTAGAATTTTATGTAATGGTTGATTATTTCAACCAAAAAATTTGTTTTTCGTTATTTCCTTGGTTCCCGGCTTATGATAGCATTTCAGACATGCAAGTTAGGAAGCAAGTTATTGTACAGAGACAATATGCAATAACCCTCTCAGGTTACTGCCAAGCAAGAATAATCCTAGAAACTGAAGTAGTAGTTTTTATTGCATTATTCTAACAACAATATCCTTTCAGCTACTATCCTCACTTATTCGCAGAAAAAGGATTTAGGAAATACTCTTTCCTTTGACGTTTTTGCATTTCAAAACTACAATCACCTTTTACTTTTAACCGTTTTCTTTTCTTGGCTGTGCTTTGGTAGCCTATTCCTTTTTTAACATTCGTGTTATGGTTTCTGTGCAGAAAATGTATACGATATCAGTTCAATTCTAATCTAAATGGCTGTTTCACGTTATGAAGTTCGTACAGTTTCAATAGAACGAACCTGCACTCCCTCCACAGTCTGGTTTCCTGTTCTCTTCATATCCTCGAGGTAAGTTTCCATTGATAACATAACGATGTCGTTTTATTCATTTTGTCCGGATAATGGTTGGAGGGTCTCATCATTCGGGCGAATAAAGGAGGACAGAATATTAAAGTACACGCCACGACAACTATAATTTTCTTGCGATATCAGAGTGCAGTGTAACAGATAATTCAATTCAGCAGATAAGAAAGTCGAAACGCTATAATAGATATGCATCTTATATGTGTGCTTCAAAATAGCAGAATATTAATTACGTAATTTTTAAAAATAACAAGGTCTAGGCAAAAGAGATTGTGCCTTGAAATTTCTATATTGAACCTCTAACCAATAATAATTTTTATTATTTTACCTGTGAGAAAAATCGAAATATCTATAGTAATGAACAAACATTGTTTGCTTATCTTAAACGCATGGCACGGCTACTATTTTTACATTTCGGATATTTAATAACTTAAGGCGAGACCTTTTTTAAAAGTATTTATGAAACCGAATTAAGATCATTCGTTTTTTTATTTAATAATGCACGGACTGTGTACGGAGTTTCATACTTTATTTTTTATATGTCGAGATTGAAAGTATGGCAATTCATCAAATGCTATGCTGAGAACGCAGCAATTTGGTATATGGTGTGCTAATTTTTTTAAACCAGCAATATTCAAAAAGAGTCATCCAAAGTTATTAGAAATGATAATTGAAGGATCAAAAAACGGATTCTTTACTAATTATGAAAGTGAAACTTATTGAGTTGTAAGAGGTCCATGCTCAGAAATGTGAATTTGGAAAGGACTCGATTATTATCCGGGATGAATGCCTAGAAAATGTAATGAAAGTGTAATTCAGAACCGACCATTTTTCCACTTCAAGATGACGAATAACTGGTACAGAATATTCTTTATCATTGTCCATGTTCCAAACGAGGACATGCCTACGAGATTTCAAACATGAATTTTATCAAGTCGAAAAGATCTCTATTGACAAATTACCATCATATCATTTTCAATTTATAACGGGAGAGTGAAGTGCTGAGCGACAGTTTCAGATTATCGTACCATTGAAAAATTGAATCTACAGAAGAGAATTAATTCGATGACATGAAATTAATAATATCTGCAACTTCCATAAATACCGTGATTAAGAGTACAACTTTTCCTCATAACACGCGGACTTGGATTTAACTAGATAGCAAAGTAGCCAATCACATTTTACATAATAGCGTTTAATTGAAACAAATCACCCACTTCAGACATGGAACATATAGAATAATGATTCATATTACTGTTTTGTTAATGCATTATAGAGTAAGAGCTTATTACATAATAAAAAGCGGATAACTAACATCCTAAAATGAGCAAAACCAAAAGATAAAAAAATTGGAACGCTGAGTAAAATTGATAAACACTTCAAACTCAAAATCGGGAATGAGAGACCGTTTGGTCAAGCGTGAAGAATGCAATCAAAAAGACAAAGACATCCAGAACTTTATCAAGAATCCCAACTTAAGAAATGGGTAAGTATAAATGTGAACAAAAGATAAGAAAAGATGGAACGTGGGAATAAACTGGTAGAAAGCCCTATAGAAAATATGAAATCTGCAGAAAGTGTTCTAGAGAATTAAGGCAAAGTTCGGACGAGATCAGCATAGATAAGAAAACATACACTAGATTTAAAATAAAAAAAGACTACCATAAAATTTTATAAAAGACTTTCTTCATGGAAGAAAGCATCTATAACCTATCAGCATTTTCTTCTTCAACATCGTTTTAAAGCCGAATACAGGAACATAAAAGTTTCACGAAAACTTTTATAGTTTCCGTATTCGGCTTTGAAATGAGGTTAGATTTAATACCCACTTAATTTATATAATTTTGCATCGCCGAAATGAAGCCTTTGGCTTTTTATTTTAGTAAATATTCTTCTTCTTCATGCAGATTCCTCAGTGAGAGGGTGCAGCACCATGTCTTTCCAGTTCTCTCTGTTGGTGGCTTTCCATTTTGTTTCGCCATAGCCATTATGAACCTGTCCATGACCTTATATCTTCAAGCCATGTCCTACGTTTTTTGCCTCTTGATCCTTTTCCCATAATTTTTCCTTCTAAAACTGTTGGTATTCTCTGTCCTGCTGAACCTCTCAATCCATGTCCTGGCAATCTCATCTTTCTCTGGATCATTTCCTGTAATAAAGATCTCCGTGTTCTCATGCTCTGTCCATGAGATTTTCAGAGCCTCCTATTGCACCACATTTCAAAGGTCATTATCTGTTGTCTTACTCTCTTCTTGAATATCCAGGTCTCACTTCCACATGTGAAAACTGGCCGCACTAATGTTCTTATCATTCTTTTCTTTGTCTCGATACCCACAGAACTTCTGAGCAGATCTTTATTTTTCCAGAAGGCATCTTTAGCTATGGTTGTTCTTATTTTTATTTCTTTATCTTGCTTTCTATCTGCAGTGAAGTAGTTGCCTAAATATTTGTATTCTGTTGTATGTTCAATTTTTATATTGTTTATGAATATTTCTGGCTCGGATCTGTAAGCATATTAATGATGGATAAAAAACGATGGTCTAATTACACCAGAACAGACGACACTTTAAAAGTTAAGATATTATTGGAAGTTTTTTCACTTGGTTAGACTATAAATTATACATTTAGTTTAATCCTTTATCCAAGTGTAAGCAAACAAAGTTTACGCCTGAAGTATCTTTAGGACTGGGGAAACTCGTGGCAAAAGTGGTATGATTTCACATCACTTGTCTTAGTATCCCATAATGAGTTGCCTCAGTCCTGAAGATACTTCAGGCGCAAAATTTGTTTGCTTACACTTGGATAAAGGATTACACTAAATATACAATTTATAGTTAAGAAATTAACAGAAACAAAAAAGAAATTAACAAAACACGAAGTATTTTAAAAATGCAGAACCATCACTGGCAGAAATTAAAGGATACATGTCTCAATACGAGATATATATCACAACTGTAAGGAAAGAATAATCTGTCCACTTCACTAAAGGAAAAGTGACAGACGGTAACATGTACCGAAAATTTCAGTATTATCAAATGCAATCGACTAAAGATTTTAAATGCTGTATCATGAGAAAAAGGGCGTTTTCTATTAGGAAATTAATTGAATTTAGCCTTTACCTTCACTAAATCATATGATGACGATTCTATCTGCCTACTACATTCCACAGCGGAAAAAAGCCTCTCAAATTTCTATTCTCTCACAGGCCATCCTCATCGAGTTGTTTCCTGCTATTCCTATGATCTCTCTCCCCACTAAGTTAGCTATAATCCAGTTCTGTTTTAATTATTTTACTTCTTGGATAGACATTAACAATTTTTGTAACCTGCCAAAGGTCTGGATTTTTTTTACTCCCTTGTACCAGATTGGTACAATCTATTATACTAAATCATATGGCAGGATATAAAGAGAAGTATGGATTACCGTGTCAGATTCTGAACGCTAAACTATTTTTCCTAATAAAAGAAAGAAAGAGAACCCTATTGAAACTTGAAACCAGAACTTTTGTGTTGTTAACAAGAAAAAATATTCTACCTCGGACATGAATAATTAGTGAAATGAGACAAAATATCTGAAGATGAAAGAAGCATCTACCCACATATGAGAATTGTTAAAAATTTAAGACAGAAAAGAATCCGAGTGACACTCGTTCAAGTGGTGCTTACTGTAATACAGCGCTTGTGATAAACACAGATTACGTTTTTTATTTTTCTTGCATGAATTCATTGGTATATTCTTTGAAATAGGTTTCTGAATCCTTAATCTCTTGGGAGCATTTTCTTTCGTAATTCAATTTCTTCTCGTACCAGACACAGATCCGTGTATCTTACTATATTATTAACTTACACTGCGCTCACTGTCAAAACAAGTGCATCTGCAGTAACGTATTTAATTGGTTCTTCGTTTGAGCTTTAGGAGAGGCGAAGAAATCACACAAACACAGGAACTATACGGGAACCTGATGGCAATCATAACTGCAAACTCATTTACATGTGAAACGAGCAAACTATTTCCCTAAATAATTCGAAGTTGACATTTTAATGATACCGCCAGAATTTAATATCAAAGTATTATGCTCGTAGAAAAATTAAAACGGAAAAATCTTTCAAGCCTAAGGCATCTTCGTCCGGTATCACAGACATGTAGGATTTGAAAAGAATTCGTGATAACATACGTCCTCACGTAATGTCAATTCTTCTTTTCTCAGGGTTCTTTATGTGAGCTAACATATGCCTTGTTTTCCGCTAGTATGACTACGATTAAAATAATCAAAAGGTACGATCTTATTCCACTGTAGTTTCGAAAATTACCATTCATGAACTTTTCATACAAGACAATAACTGGACTTTTAATGTTTCATAGATATATTACTATCGAAAATGTTAAAGTATTTCATGTCTATTGTGTGTTTAACGATTATACAAGTTATTATAAAAATTTTAATTAAATTTTTATAATAACTCCATAAATGAAACGACACAAGATCTAGAACACAACATGGCGATGTACGGGAAAGTAAGTAGGGCAAAAATAATATGTTACTATGTTGCTTAAAAATTAGAGACTGTACTCATTCGGAAAAACAATATGGCGGAAATTGTTCTTAGGAACAATTTCCGCCATATTGTTTTTCCCAATGAGTACAGTCTCCAGTTATTAAAAATGCTGGTTGTTGATTATCTTCTCGGTGTGAGAGCAATAGGATGGTAGCTGCATGGCTGACTTTTATCGCCCCTTTTTAGATATAGGCTTGCTTCCATGCTGTCGGGTAGAGATAGACGCCAGATGAATAAGACAGCTTGTATAGGCAATACAGGATGGATATTAATAATTCCGGAGCGCAAGATTTGAGCATAACTGGAGGATACTCTCTGGACCAGGAGACTTGTTAGTCTCACGATTAATGAGGGGTTTTCCGATGTCCTTCTGG
The DNA here is from genome assembly GCF_054136105.1 of Typopeltis vanoorti. Lineage (NCBI taxonomy): Eukaryota > Metazoa > Arthropoda > Arachnida > Uropygi > Thelyphonidae > Typopeltis > Typopeltis vanoorti. Next base: position 11,609,774 of record NC_143554.1, read on the forward strand.
CGAAGGTGATTTATCAGCAGCCCATCCGTGATATTTTTATTATTATTATTGTTGATATTATTAACATCAGCAGACCTCCGTGACATTACTAGGATGTGAGAGAGGTGGAAATAAGGAAAGTAAGAAGTTACACCCAACAGCCATAGCGAGGGACAAGAAGACAACTGCCAGTTGAGAAGGAGAACAGCTTATTGCACTTCAGTCTTATGAAGTCTGCTTTGAATTAGATGATAACTTATTACACTCTTTCGAGATGAAGTCTAAAGTGAATGAGAAGCTGGAGTTTTTGATTTAAGCCCGTAAACACGTGCTGCATTTTTGTCATGGACTGAGGCGACACATTTTTTTTAGAGTCAGAGGTCGAATAAGGGTCCAGATTTGCACTGTAAACCCCAACCCTTATCCAACTTCTGACTCTTAAGTGGGGAATGAAAGCTCTCATTTCAGTAAAGATTATTTTGGTATTAGTTCAAGGCAGATGTTTGGATCAGGAGAGGAAAGACAGCATGTATAGAAAATAGGTGTAAAATTTCCGGAAGTCATTCCAAGTGGTACCACTATACCAATTACGATATACAAGGATGAAATATACCGGGAGGAGAACGATCTGTAAGAAAGGGGACTTGAATAAAAATTATCGTCACAACTACCAAGAGGAGAGTAGCCATCCACAGTGTATTTGGAAGGAGTTAAGAAAGAGTTTGGTGTTGGAAAAAAGATGAGGATTGTCTGGTATTCTGGTTGGTGTGTTAACTGTTTGTGATAGATCATGACTAATGGTCAAGGATTCGGTTTTCCTTCCGGCTAGATCTGTGAAGTTAGAGAATGGAAGCCAACTTATATTATGGATGTTCAAGTCTCCCAGGAAGATGATCTCTCAATTGAGATAACTGTATTATTTGACATCAACTTTTAGCGATAAGCTGGAAAAGGGATAGCATGAGTGTCGGAGTTAGGGTACGGTAAAGACATCATATGAAGGCCATAAAGTAAGGTAAGGAAATCTTGAGCCAGAGAAGATCGAAAAGCGAGAAATCCAGGTTGGATAGCCTTTAGCAAGGGATATCTGATTTGTCAAAAACACGTTGTTCCTTTCCTCCATTTATTTCGAAAGCGTCATGCAAGATGTAATTGGGACAGTGGAGGCTGTAATCATGGTAAAAGCCAATTGAGGTTCGGTTAGAAATAGAAGATCGGGTTGTGATGTCTGTAATAGTGGTGTTTAATGTTTGTACTGATGCCTCGGACATTGATACAATCGATGTGGAAGTGAAAAAAAAATCAAAATTGCTTTAAATGAAAAGGGTTGCTTTCGAAGCAACTGAAGTTCACAGTTTGTACAAGTTTTATTTGCATGCTGTCTCGAGATAATTTTGTCTCTCGTTAATTAATTTTAAAAAATTCAATTGGCTATATAAAATTTATTTTATATCCCGTTTTAAGGTTCCCTGGTTTACTGCAATGCCACATGGGACGGCTTATCCTGTTGGCCTACTACTCCCGCTGGGTCTTTAAGTGTGGTTCCATGCTTCGCTGAATTAAATGGTGTGCCGTATGACAGTAACCGTAAGTATCAATCTCAAAATATCAGAAATTTTGATTAAAGGTTTCCTAACTGTTTTTGTTTTCTCATTAGCTGTCAAGCTGATGATAATATTTTCGTTTTTGTCTGTTGTTAACTATATTTTTCCATATTTCTTTCAGCCTTAAGTGCAATTTAACCAAGGTGTGCTTTCAATAATTCAAAATGCAGTTTCATAATCTATGCAGACGTTATTGAAAATTCGGAAAAGTTCATTAGACAAATGTTTGACAATTTTGAAAATTATTTTCGAAGGAAAGTCAGATCCTAATTCTACACTCAAATTCTAGAGCACATTGTTAACTATGTGATGTCAAAGGCCATCTGTTCGTGACGAACAATTCAGTCTTTACTTCCCATTTAAACGTGACCTTTTGTATTTTGAAGGGATTTAACATCTCTCTCTCTCTCTCTCTAGCTGAGTATTTTCGTCATGTGTCACTTTGCCATAATTCAGACAATTCTCCAGATGTTCTCCGCTCAAAAACTTAAAACCAGCTTGGAATAATTAAGAGTTAATGATAATACTGCACTTGATATGGTTAGACTCCTGATAGATGACTTGAATAATAATAAAGCGTGTCCCTGTCAGCAGATATATTTTTAAATTAAGCATATTATAGTACGCATAACATCTGATTCTCATATTGAAAGCAATAAAACGCATTCTGTGCTCAATAACTTGGAAACTAATTTCACAAGGAACGAGTTAGAAAGCTCGAAATTCAAAGAACATGGCGAGCCTTTATAAGATCTTTTCAGCAGCGAACTAGCCAGATTCGTGATGGATTGTCAGTGCCACTAAACAAAAAAACTGGCCAGGTAATGTACAAGATAAGAATGAGGCATCAAATAGGTAGCATGTTGGAATCATACTAAGAGGTCATCTGGAGTCTTAGCTGGGATCCTCTCCATAATAATTATAACCATAACTCAGCATGAATACTTATTAAATGTCAGAAATATTAAATATAGTTTAATATTTAAGTTAAGGGATATTACATCCCATATTGTTTCTTAGCCGAATAAGAAACTCAAAGAGTTTCGTGCCGAATATATAAACTATATAAAGTTCGGCGATTCCAAGCGTAAGCAAACACCTGGATAGTGGCACCTGATCCATTTGGTAGTGCAAACTGAGGCAACTCATAGTAAGGGTGTGGAGCAAGCTCCGATCACTATTCTTGGTATTTACCCATAATGTGATTAGCTACTAGGGGCTGTATTACTGTTCTACATTATGAGAGAAGGTCACTACCCAGACCGGTTTCGACCTTATGTATAGGTGAAGCGGGCTCTAAAAATAAGACGATCCCGAAAGTTCGCCCAACTCAGCGTTGTTCCACTCGATGACAGGCTCGCCCCGTCACCGAGAAGAACTTCTCAGCATTGGCTCTACCCAGTGGCAGGCTCACCCCCACCACCAAGCAGAGCCATAATCTCAGCGGTGGCCCCACTCAGAGACAGCCAAAAACCTACCTCCAAGTGGAGCCTCTCAAAGCCAGATCCGCCCCTCACCGGTTTCAACTCTCATTAGGGTCTCATCAGTGAGTAGGCAGACCTAGTTAATACCAAGTTTGTAGCGAACAGAACTTACATCCCTTCTATGAGAATTGCCAAGAAGGTGTCCTAATAAATTACTAATTATACGAAGAGCCAAAGGCTTCAATTCGGTGACATGAACTTATTTACGTTAAGGGATATTACATCCCATATTGTTTCTTAGCCGAATAAGAAACTGAAAGAGTTTCATGCCGAATATAGAAACTATATATAGTTCGGCGATTCCAAGCGTAGGCAGATACCTGGATAGTGCCACACCTGACCTATTTGGTAGTGCAAACTGAGGCAACTCATAAAGGTTGAAACCGGTCTGGGTAGTGACCTTTTCTCATAATGTAGAACAATAATACAGCCCCTAGTAGCTAAGTTCACATTATGGGTAAATACCAAGAATAGTGATCGGAGCTTGCTCCACCCTTACTATGAGTTGCCTCAGTTTGCACTACCAAATGGGTCAGGTGTGGCACTATCCAGGTATTTGCTTACGCTTGGAATCGCCTAACTTTATATAGTTTCTATATTCGGCATGAAACTCTTTGAGTTTCTCATTCGGCTAAGAAACAATATGGGATGCAATATCCCTTAACTTAAATAAGTTCATGACGCCGAATTGAAGCCTTTGGCTCTTCATATAATTAATAGTTTAATATGTTTAATTAATAACATTCTGTATTCTAATATTCTATATTCTGAAAAAGCATTTGACAAAGTTAAAAGAAACATATTATTTAACATATTAAAAGAAAGACAAATACCAAATAATATCCTAAAAGCTGTCACAAGTATATATGAAAATAATCAAATACAAATAAGATTAAATCACGAGCTATCATATACAAGAGAGGGTCCGACAGGGATGTCCCCTCTCAGCAACTCTTTTTAATATCTACTTAAATGAAATAATAATAAAATGGAGTAAACATTTACATCAAGGAATTAAACTTTCACCTACAGTTAACTTTGCAGACGACCAAATAATAATTACAAATTCTGAAGATAACTTACAGAAAGCTATTTTAAATCTAAATGAGATATCCAAAGATTATGGTATGATAATATCAACGGAAAAATCAAAAACTATGGCCTTTAAAGGACAAGATCCAGCAAGAACTAAAATAGTATTAGATAACAAGATCTTAGAACAGGTGAATTCATTTAACTACCTAGGATGTATGATCACTTATGAAAATGAAAAAGATATAAACATAAAAACTGCAAAATATTTAAAAATAACAGGAGTAATTAACTCTATATTTAAACCAAACCTAGTTCAAAAACAAACCAGGCTAAAAGTATACAATACATTAGCCCTACCAGTCCTAATGTATGGAAGCGAAATCTGGACAATAAAACAAAAAGACAAACAAAGATTAACAACAGCAGAAATGAAGTTTATGAGAAAAACTGCAAAGTATACCCTATTTGATCACAAAAGAAACGAAGACATTATGAAAGAATTAAACCAAGAACCAGTAATTGAAAAAATTAAAAAATATAAACATAGATGGATGGAACACATTCAAAGAATGAAAACAGAAAGATTACCAAAACAAGCCTTAAAGTACAATCCATTAGGAAAAAGAAAACCAGGACGTCCTCTTAAACGATGACTTCTAAGGCCGGAACAGGCCATACTAGGCCTAAATCCTTGATACGTATGATGATGATTAATAATATTCTTGATATTAATAACTTAACTAGCCAGATTAAAGTCTATTACAATCTATATTCTAACATTCAAAGTTTTTCTTAATGTCACTATGGTTTAACTGCAGTTTATGAATAATTTATTTCACATAATATTATATGATGGTTTCATCGCTTATTTCACAGTTCTGTTCACAGAAGAATTAATTTATTAAAAACTGAATCATTAATGCTTCGTTTGAAAGCAGTGTTTTTTCTTCTTCGTTATTAATGTTATAAATATCGTACTGGTCCACGAAATAAGATTATTATTTCATTTTTAAGTGGCAAACTTTCAAACAAGTACATAAGAAGTGAAACATTTAGTCCGTTTTAAGTGTTCGGATTCAAATTAACTTCATAAAAATTTTGGGATTTACGGGTTACTCACGTAATGTTTTATTTACGCTAAGTCAACATCTAGAAATATCCAGAAGAAAAGTACAGCAGACATGGACTGAAACTGAAAGAATTCTTAACATTCTAAACCAAATACTTTGATAGAGCAAATCTAGAAATGAAAAAAATGAAAACATGTCCCTTTTCCCGAAATACAATTATGAAGATAACAGTTCCATATGACGCACGCACACTCTTTCTGTCTCTGTGTATTTACAGAAAACTAATATATACAGGTTTACTAATGATAGAATAGTTTCGTCAGGAAAGTTAAATAACTCACTGTAAAGCGTAACTTTTAAGTACGCTCAGATTGTGTAGATAGGATTAGCTGCCTTTCATTGCACTTAATATTATATTTTCTTAAAACATAATTTAGCAAAGAAAGAAATCATTCTAGTCCAAAACGTTTCTCTCTTTCCCTAAGAGGAATCTATTCACGGGTTACGAACTGAAACCATAAACTGTATAATTCAACTCAAGTACTGCATTGCTGCAGGGATAAACTAGTCGTTCTACGATTAATGATGCATTTTCCAAAAAAGGAAAGAAAAAAAAACAACTAATCTTTGTAAAAGCTAGAATACATTATTGAGAGAACGCATCGGTGCGACTTTTTTTCACCATCTCCCTGTGAAACGAAATATTTCAAAATTTAAGGATATTAAGTTTATTCGTTTCGTTAGTGGTGAGGGGGGGGGGGGGGAATAAGAGCTGGCGGCGAATTCTGTTCTTCTGGAAAACAAGCCGATTTTAATGTCACTGCAGATTCCAATTAAGCAAGATGGTATCATCACATTGGATGACAAAAATCTAACATCCAGAAAGTCGCTCTCCTTCTGCGAGAAATCACTAGGTCATTATAAAAAATAATTGGATTACGGTTAAGAGTTATCTTTGAAGAAACTATCGCCATGATGCGATAATTGTGAGTAAATGAGGTGCGCACAGTTCACGTGAGTGTCCGCTTTGCGAAATTAAAAACAAAACACTGTCATCTCGAACTCAATTTTCTTTGAAGAAAGGCCTAGAAAATTCCTATGGTCACTGGCAGTAGTCACGTTTAGGATATTCCATTAAGGTATACATCCTAAACATATCCTATACACAGTTTTGCAAATTACAGCAAATTAAATTTCATATTCAGACAAAGTCTAAAAAGTTTATTTTGATGAGCACTGAAGAAATCAAGCATTGCGATTAACATTTAGTTTAAAAAATTTCATAAAGGTGGCAGCTTCTAAGGGATACGTTGGAACAGCACATTGCTTAATGGGTCGATAAGTAACGTTTCTTTCGTTTAAAACATTGGTTGTAGGTCTAATCAATGTAAGGATTTTTGTTCTCTACAATGGACTTTACCGAATGAATTTGGATTCTTCATTTGATCTTACTAATCATGCATTTATTCCTATATTTTCACCTCATTCTGCTTCATGTCAAGGTCAAGTAAATTGGATTTTTTTTTTAACTTGACTGCATGCTTATGATAAGGGGTATATTTTCTGGTCGGTTTTTCTGTTTTACATTGAAAAAAAAAACAAAAAAAAACGAGTTTCCTGAAAGTAAAACCGATAAAACTCATCCACCACAGTATTAGCCGGTTCTTCACTTGAAATACTCTGAGAAAGATTCTCGTGTCCTCGCCTGAATTCGAACCCAGATCTTCCAACCCAAAGGGCATTGTCAATAATGACTGGCCACGGAAGCTCTGTATGTTTTCATATATAATGTGCACAAGGCAGAATATGTCTCCAAAGTTCTAATAAAATTATAGCTTTACTAGGCCTCCACCCCCCCTGACGCCCCCCCCCCCCGAGTTCCGGACTGGTAGGCCGGTTCTCCTTGAATTCTGATGACTCGAATTTTGAAAACTCGAAGGGGTTCCTCCCCCTGGGACCCAACTCTCCCCCCCCCCCCCGAGTTCCGGACTGGTAGGCCGATTCTCCTTAAATTCTGATGATTCGAATTTTGAAAACTCGAAAGGGTTCCCCCCCCCCCCCCGAGTTGCGGACTGGTAGGCCAGTTCTCCTTGAATTCAGATGACTCGAATTTTGAAGACTCGACACTCAGGGCAGCCCCTGAGTTTCAAACAGTTTCAAATGACTTGACAAAAAACGTGACACAAAAACATTAGAAAAAAAAAGGCTTATCATTTTATATTATAGAATAGATAAAAGGTTTCTTTTAAAAACCTATAAAAATACATCCTTTTATATTTAATAATTTTATTAATTTCATTTCACGGATTGATTAACAGTGTTAAAAATTAATGAAAATGAAGAGCAGCATTATATATTTCAACTCTACTTCTAAAGGAGTTCTCTTTTGATGTTCAATAATTTAATACAATCTGCGTATTATAATATTGTATAAAATGTATTAAATGTTAAGCTGTCTACTTTTTAAAATTAACTGATTATTAGATTGAATATTTGACCTTTTACAGACCCGGTAAGGAGCGTAACTAAAACTCTCATAAATACAAAGGAAGAATCCACGTCCTGCTGTATACGCTCTTAGCACCACTGAAGACGACGCTGCATGTTGGTTCGGGTAATGTGGGTTTGCAAATTGCTGTCCTACCATGGAAACATAAGTTGTGGGCCCTGGTTCTGAATGTTTTTGTGCAGGAACTCCGCATTCAACGTGTCGGCCGAATATGGGCGATTTTTGTATATTATCCTTCATAGTACCTTACGGTCACGTTCTGTGAGTGTAGTGGATTCAACTGCGGGTAGCACTTGCGGTTGACTCCCTGCGCTTCCATCTCAATATGGTATCACTGATGGTTGACCTGAGATGGCGCCCAATTTGTTGCAGACAACAGTTTGCTGTCTGCAACATGGCATCCTATCATAACACCTCTTTCAAACTCCGTCAGTTCCCTTCTTGCAACCATTTCAACCGGACACAGCTGAACTGACCTAGGAGCATCATATTTCTCCAATTTATTCCGGCTACAAACACGTGATTCGGTTACATGGCACTATGTACCTTGCCCATGGGGCGTCCATTGACTTCTTCACAATGCAGAATGAGGATCGCGTATATAACGCTAACTGAAATCATTCGGCCAAGCAAATTTAGAAATGTAAATTATGCGTATGTGTTTACAACAACATAAGAGATTCAGAATTAATTTTTTAAGTTCTGTTTCTCAGCAAGTTTATACTAATTTGTCTTGCCTCATACTTGCGCGTCTTAATACTCACATATAAAGTGCAGGACAGCTGCACAAACTACATACTTATCTCTTCCGTACGTTTGACTATTTTGGATGTATATGGCCTGCTGCATCTCTAAAATGACTTCTCGAACTAGCTTTCCTTGTGTCTCAAACAGAAACCAAACTACAGTTTGTCTATCAATAGTAACAATCGTTTGTCGTTGAAATGTACGCTTGGAGTGGCACCTGTGATAGGAGTAACAGACACGTTGCGAAAGGGACCAGGAAACTGAATAGTTTGTCAACTGAAAGCACAGATAGCTCGGCCGAATGGTTACGAAGTTATGACAGTGGCTGCGAAATAGTTTATAACTGCTATTGAAGCATAATGCTACTTTGTTAAAGTAACAAAATATTTTATTACTGCTAACGAAATCCATGATGAGGCAGTTATTAAAATCTGGCGATTTTTCTAATGGGATTGATTACAGTTTAACTCTGCGGAGGTCGCGTATATCTGAGAGATAGATTCATTACTAGTATGTGCTAAAATGCGATTAAACTTAAAGATAAAACACTGCAAATATAATACATGATGGTTTATTTATTTTCAATTACAATCTAGAAATTATTGAACAAAGAAACAAAAAAGTAAACTAAACCAATACTATACTGACATCGAAGGTCGCGGTATCTCTCAGATACAATTTACTACCAAATATCACAGGTCTTTACATATCACGTGTTAAACCAAAACTGACTGCATAAACAGTGTGGAATATCACTCCTAATATATGAATGCACAGCTACTCATGACCTCCAAGCTATACACTGGATATGTGTAAGAATATTTATATAAACAATTTGTGTATCTGTCAGATCGGATGCGACCTCCGCATGGTTCAAGTCTCCATGTATATGCATCTATCTTTTAGAAAATAATTTACTTAAAGCAGACTATACATTTTCGTAAGTATCTGTTTATATTTTAGTTTTTGTGAAGAAAATTTAGTCTTTCTATACAGATATTAACATCATATCTCTTGATACTTTTAAAATCGTGTTTAACTCATGTAAGGGAAATTATAATTTATTAACTCCTATATATTTCGCTCATTGTAACACGAGCATAATTCAATTCAGCTAGAGATCAAAAGAATTAGTTACAACATCGAAAATATTAACGACGCAAGAATGAGTCAAACATATTTGCGTTTGTCTCGTTCGCAGCCGAGTGACTAGGAGAAAAAGCGTTCTAAGGAACCAGATCAGGTATGGGTGTGTAATTCAAAATGGAAAAAATATACATCAATAATAAAAAAATAAATAAATTTATGAACAATTTATGGCGAAAATTCCCAAAACTTGGAGATAGACATGTAGCCTGTTCGATTAATATTAGGTCATTGATGCAGGATTTCGCAAGTTTCAAGGAACAGATGGTCAAATTTAAATTTACTGTAGTGTAAAATCTTGGTTTGATTCCAGTGAACTATATCTATCGTGTCTGTGGTATAATAAGCAAGGCTGGAATCCTTCGATTCTAAAGATCTCACACAGTGTTGGACTTGGATTCTGATCTTAGCAGAACGACCACTCTGTCTAAAGTAGCAAAGTTGGAAGGCACAGAGCACTTCATAAACACCAGGTAAGGATAGAGGTGGGAATTTATCTTTAGCAGATGGTAGGAAAGAAGAAAACTTTCGTGCTGCTTTGAAAGTAGTGTACAGATTGTATTTGTAGAGAATCCTTCCTAAGTGTCGAAGAATCCTTTTAAGGTAGAGTATGGAAATTCTCTTCACTTCAGAAGGATGATAATCATCATTTTATGGATGGTGGTTTCTTCATATCCATTAGACCAACCACAACGTGATTCGTATTTTATTTAATTCTGAAAAAAGGGAGTCCGTAGAACAAATTGTATGTGCTCTGTATACAAGACTTTTGATAATATCTGTCTTCTGTAAAGGATGATGACGTGAAGCTGGATAGATAGTGGATATACTGCCAGTATAACTTCCCTTACATATGTTAAACCGCTTTTAAAAGTATCATTATACCTACTACACATGCTTCTAAAAATGTTTAATATATCTTTTGTTCAGGAAATACCAGTAGATATTGTCTCGACAATGGATTGTGGGCAAATCGATCCGACTATTCGAGATGTAGACCTCTGATGCCCGATGAAGATATGCTACAGGTAAATTGGTGTGAAATTTCAAACTCTCTCTCTGAATAACTGGTTGGTAAATTTCACAACGAAAAATAATGAAATATAAATGAGACGCAGCGTTTTGCAGTTAATAAATTCCATCAACTAAGTTAGCGTCTGGTTTAGTCAATTTTTCCACATAGTTGTAATAATTTGGTTGTTAGAGTCTTACTATAGTCTTACCGAATGCTTACTATATTAATTCGTTAAAAATAAGATCAGAATTGGAGTTGGGTTCGCAACCAGTTCTATGTAAGCAAAACAAAAAAAGGTAAGAAATGGTTTACTTTTGTAGATTTTTTCATCCTAAATCATTTTCTTGGATGATAAAGATAATGTTAAGAACTTAAAATCGCATGCTGAAAAGAGTCGCATTTCTATTATGGACTATAACACTATAAGTAAGTGCTGCATGCAAAACGAAAGTGAAAATGAAAGGGGAGTGAGAAGGCTTATTTTTAATCGGTTAACATAATGATAAGAAACCGGCGATAACTATAAAAATGATATTTTCATTGGATCATAGTTGGATTGCAATTAATGTATCTTCATCAGTTCTTTCTCTGTTTTAAGCAAATTAATATTTAATAATACTTAAACATCACATTTCAATCGGGATATAATATTTTTAGGCTTGAAGACTTGGAAGTTATAGCCTTACGGGGGGGGGGGAATGTTTCACGAGGAAGATTTCCAGGGAACAGAGAATGATGGAAATGATAAGAAATAGGCGAAATGCGTAAAATGTTGGGAGGCTGCTGCTGATCGTGTTATGGGAGGTTTAGCAAAAATGGGGAGAATGATGGATGTCAGTTCGGCTAAACAGTTCCTTTGGAAGCATCTGTAGAAAAGACGCAATGCGGCCACCGATTGTCTATGAGAAAAAGGTCGTTAATCATCCCAAATGCCCTCTTTCGGACATGAAGAATTTTTAACGAAGGTTTTGTTTAACATCCTAAATGTGAGGGCAGTATCCCAAGTTGGATGGATTTGGGAGTTGCCACAGAGTTGGAGACTATGACAAATCTCAACCAGGGTGACAATCCTTTTGGAATTAGAAAATGCTGTAGACGTGATCTGTTTTTGCATAAGGATAAGTATCAGTCGAAGAAGAGAGAGTAGATCTTGACTGTTGAGCTGGCCGTTATCAGAGGCAAGTGGATAAGAACTAAGATTTTGTTCACAAAAAAAAATCTGGGTTAGCATGAGAGAGAGTGAAAAGAAAAGAAATTGCGCTCAATGGTCTTTGGAAGGATCGAAGGCATAACTGCTATTTGTGAAGAAGCCGAGTTTACTACATTTAGCTCTCCCAATTCAGCTTTATTAATGACTGCATTGCAATTATTGCAGCCTTCGGTGTACGCTGCAAATGAAACTAGATTTTATTTGGTCTGAAGCTACTTACGTTTTGCTGTTTAATTTCCCTTGGATTGTCACGTTTTCTGGAACCTATTTCGTGGTTTGGACCGAGAAAATCCGAAACAAACACTATGGAGCTGGGGCGTTATGTCTGCGCGTACTTATTGTCGGTTTGTCAGTTTTTTGCGAGACAAAAACTACCACCTTCATGAAACCGGCTAATTCAGCTTCAAATCAAAGAAATTCCTTATGCGATTATTCTCATCCTCGCAAGCGGCTACGGAGGTGCCTCCACTTCGATCGAAAGTTAATTTGTTTCTGGTAAGTTCGGAATATCACTACCTCGGGAAGGGGGGAGTCGTTTCTTTACATCGTATGTATGCATTTGTGGAGAGAAAAATCACATGCGAGTGTGTAATTTATATAATATCCATTTAGAGTCCTGTTGGTTGATGAACATATGTGTTGAGTACCGAAACCAAAGTAAAATCTACTGCTGGTAGTTCACTTGCTACCAGAATAGTTGAGTTTAACTTTCCTCAGCCACGAGTTAGCTGTCATTAATGATGAGCTGTCTCAGGATTTCAAAAATTGTTATTATTAACACCTATTAAGTTCAACATAAAAATTATGAAAGATCCTACGAAAGCAAAGCATTTGGAAATAAGTTTTTTTATTCTGTCACGAACAAATATGCGAAGAATATTAATTCTTCCCACAACCACTTGAAATTTATTTTTCCGTTGCATAGCAACAGATAAGAATAATGGCAAAGAATTCTGGTGCTTGTTCACAGTTAGCTTTGTTACAAGTTTTAATTTTTGCCAAGTTTACACGGTATTCCGCTAATGCTTATTCTGCTATGATGGTTAATGAATAATAAATATCGGGCACTTGTACACAATAATTATCTCTTTGCTGATTTAAAAAGCTATGCTAATTGCCGTAAGCTCGCCTTCATGTCAAATTCTTTGTACTAAAATTGTTAGGTTTCAATTCTCTGAATGCATTGATTAAATGTGTGCTTTTGGTACCGATACCAATAACTATTCTGTTCATCTGGATATATGTGCGGAGATTCTTTTTCTTCCACAATCCTTCTCCTCTCATTTTTCTTCTTCGTCCGTAAGGACAGTCAAATCATTATTATACCACAGATTTCACAAGACGCACTGAGGTTCAGCGCCATTTCGCATCTTCTAAGCACGCCGGATAAAATATCTGTGCATATTTGAGTATCGATTTCCAATTTTCTCGGATGTAAGTAATGAAAATGCTGAGATTAAGATTAATTTCTCGCTTTTTCTAATGAAATTTTTGCTAATGATTTCTGTTTTTGCTTTAAAAGATATTAAGTTGGAACTCTTTTTCCGACTACTTATTTACGTTAGAAATTAAAGAATATGCATTATTTTCTTGGAATACAATTTTCTTTACTCCAATGGTAGTTGGTCTTTCTTTCTTTCTTCCTTCCTAGTGCCAAGATGAAATATATTACTTTTTTTCTGGACCACTGCCAAAACTGTCCAGAATATTACAGCCGTGCATATGAAATACGCACTGAATGTCAAACTTAACGCTCAAGTCAAAATGAAATACCAACTCATTATTTATGCTACTTTATTCTACATCAGAAGCCTCAGACTTTTTACGTCCTTATTCTGGAATCACTAACTAGAATTAGGGAAGCTAATTATGGCAAGCTTTAAAGTGTACAAAGGAGAGGGGTGATTAACTAAAAGTAAAAGGATATTTGTAGCATACTATAGCTCAAACTATTGACATACAAAACTCAAACTGATTTCTTGTACCTTTCTATGAAATATCCTTCAAAACATGTAATTTTTTAGATGACGTTTTACATAATTTATTTTAAATGCAGAATTATATTACTTTGAGATACGGTATTCAACCAACAGGGATAATTTCTCACTATGGTTAAGCAGTGGTTTATAACTACATCCTTTAGGTTGCAACGTTGTCGAGAAGGGAAAAAAAATGTTAAAATGCGAGTAAACGTAGGATTGGCTGTTTTTGAATTACGGCTGAAGCAGCAACATCCTGGGTCAGTTTATTATGTCTGTTAATTACATGTTGTTATACTCTGTTTGCCTCTTGCAGAATTAAAACCACGAGTATCTGGAGTAAACCTCTCTCTCGCTTTTCACGGCACGAGACCTGCTAACTCACCCTCAGCTGAAACCTTATAAAAGTTCAAGTAATACATGGGACTCAAATTCATATTTTTCCAACCAAAGTATATCGTCGTTCAAGTTGGTGTTTTTACACATTCTGAAAGAATAACATTTTTGCTTCATCGCAGTTAAATTCGATTGCAGGTTACAACGTTTATTATTATTGGAGTCATGGCGTGGCTTAAAGAGTTCCATGTTTGATCCTACTTCATGGTCTTTCCTGAGTGAGGCTCATATAATAAAGCTCTGTGGGGAAGATCGTAATCATCAATAAGTCAAGATGATCGTGGTTTCTTTGAATTAAAAACGGTTTATTCAGATATTACTGTCATCCATAAATAACCCTGGCGGGCAGAATTTAACAGTTTTAAATTTTAAGTTTTAAATACGATTTAACCACCACCTTATCTTCGATACGGTGGTGGTTAAATGTAAAAAAAAAAAAAATCCTCTATACCGCAAGGTAAAAGAGGAGGGAAGGAATAATAACATGATGAAATAATACGTGTCATCCACCTTTTCACCATAAACTTAAATTAACATTCTAAAGCATATGTATGTATTACACTGTCATGCGAATGTTTTATAATGAAATGTTTTTAGCCAAGGCGATCGCATACTTTGGCTGCAATTTTTGAGATTTCGATAACATGTGCTGCTTAAGAAACATTATCTTGTATTTAAATCGAAATCCATTTTGTTTCAGGAAACAAAAGCTGTTATGCGTTGCTGCTGCATGAAATGACCGAAATTGAAGATAATTGAAGCCATGTTCAGATTTTATTTTGCTAAATTCCAATAATGCCTTCCATGATCATTCTTTTTACATGAACAGTTCTTGCGTATATGTCAAGTATTAGGATTTGAAAAAAAAACCTGGGGAGGCAATCTTTTCTGGATGGAGGTGTAGATTTTTTCTTAATAGTTTGAATACCCGTATGCCTTTAGCAAAAAAAAAAAAATACTTTGGAGATCATCACTTGGAATACTTTGTCATAAGCCATAAAGCATTTATAGATTCGAATGTTAGCGTATAAAATCTAAATCGCTTATTAAAAAAAAAATCACCGAATATCCTACTTAAATTCTGACGTTCAATGTTGATTTAATGGAATAAATACGTATTTTTTTTCGCTTATTGGCCTTTCATCAAATTTCCGTTAGTTAAAATTATAGAATATTTTCAACAATTTGTTCGCCGAAGTGTACTGATAACAGCCAATGATAATCAGTATAAGTATTTTGTTGTACGACTTCATAATAATATAAATGTTACAAACACGTACGTATTCCCTGTCTTGAAAGTGCTGGTGTTGTGAGCTTCTCCTGTAATTTTAAGTTAACCTGTAGAATTATCAGAAAACCCAGCTTGGAATGTTACGTTCATAAATTCTCTGAATAACACAGTAGTAATTAAAGTTAACTGAATTTACAAATCCCAACAATGTAAAGCGCGAGATTTTAATTACAGAAAAACGATTTCCCGCTTTACAGTATCACATAATTTTGCTTCAGGCATACTAAGTGCTAACAGTGTCTCACCATATGTAGTTCAAGCGTGAACTATTTGGGGTATGTTCCTATATCATAATAACAATAATTATGAGAGATAATTTCATTTATTATGTTTATGTTTTAGGGGAAAAGAAATCGATGCAATATATTTTTGCCCATAATTTATGCTGCAATGCATAAGTTATAATTCCAAATACAACAGACACAATCTTCGACTGGTAACCGCTAACCTAAACCATCCTCTGATTTTAAATGACACAGTCATTTAAAAGACGCTATAAAGATAGCTGTTTTCAGCTATCACAACTGCGTTTGTGATAGCTGAAAACAGCTGTCACAAACATGGTGCAAAAATAACCGTTTACTGAATAATACATCCGGTAAAGCATCGTTTATGGGTAATAAAGGTGGTAGCTGCCATTGGTGTTATGGACTTGAGCACGATGACACAAGTAGTGTTGTGCGTGCTCCTCGTGGGAAAAGTATATGCACTACGAGATATTAGCAAAAAAAGGGATTGTTATCCAACAGTAAGCACGTCTTTCCCAGGGGAAAAGTAAGGCTTGGTCATCTGAAGAGAAATCTAGAAATTCTCCTACAAAATCATAGTTTCGTAAAATAAACCGAAAGATTAGTACAATGTTGGTGCAGGAGTCACGGAAAATACTACGTCTGCCATATTTCGGTTAGTTAACACAGACTGAAAGCCTGTGGACCAATTTCATTTGGGCGAAAACATGTCACGTACACATAAAATGAAATAAATAAATGAACATGCTAAGTGGAATACATCAATGAAACTAATTTGTTTCGATGAGCGACGTTCTACCGATTCAGGTGAAATTCATTAAGTCAGAACACAGCACCCGGTTAAGCTTTTCATCAAAACTGTTTGAGAGCTTAGATCTTTAATCCTATTAAGCAATGCATGCTGGCGTTTGATGACATGAGCAAACTTAAATGAAAAATTTAAGAAATGATAAATATGAATGAGGAATAATATATTACTTAACTTGATAAAATATACATTAGAAGATAGGTAACAGAAGGACTATTTACATATTATAAGTATATAAGCATATATTACAGACAAAGGAAGATTTTCCTTTCAGATATACAATAGAAAATGTAATAAATGAATGAACATTACAGTTCACTTTCACTCTTAGTTATCTTTCAGATGAAGTGCGCTGTCGTCGGTAATCCAGAACAGGGTACCAGTTGGATTCCACTCCTGTATGAATTTCGTGACAGTTCTTGTTTCTTTGTAGTAATCAAGTTCCATTGAAAGCCTGTTTTCCGACGTAGGCTACACATGAGGGTTTGTGCCGATTCGGTGATGGATGGGTGCTGGTTATTTCTTGTGTACTTTAGGTAGAAGCTGTAGATAACGGCCTTAGCGCAGATGAACATATTCTGTGTCTGTTTTCTTCTGTATGGACTAAATTCCAGTAGTCTTCTTGGCTGCGTGCGTAGTCACAGGTGCTTAGAGGTAGTTCAGGACATAGGTGATCATCGCTTTGTTTGCGGGACAGGTTAGATGTGTGTGTTCCAAGGTACCTGAAATTTCGCAGAATTGACACAGATCCGTTTCTATGAGCTGAAATTTGTGGAGCTTAGGAAGAGTTGACAAGATGTTATTCCACTGTATGTCGGAATCTGGTTTGGCACATTTCGATTTATATGGAAGATCCCACTGAAAACTGAGTGGCATGTGCAGCCTTGTAGATGAGAGGGTTGAGGATGAATATGCGAAGTTGGAGGCACTGACATGCGGAAGTAGTATATTTTCTTGTAGTTGAAGAGAAGAATTGGAAGTGAGGCTTCAGATGATACAAGATAAAATATTGGCTCCGAGCAGTTTCTAGAAGAAATACGGATTGAAATATTGGCTCCGAGCAGTTTCTAGAAGAAATACGGATTCCCTATGGCGTAGCGATATCTGGGAAGACTTTTATAATACCCGCTTGAATCTGTTAATATTGCTTTTCAGTTTTTGGGTTCTTCATTGGTAGGCTTGTGAATGTTTTCCACTTTAGGGTCTGGGTCGGGAGGTTTCCTATGATTCTTATTCCTGTCCAGTTCTATGTAGGGAAAATAAATGGCTGGCCAGTTGTGAGACTTGTTATGTTTCTGTTCGAAAATAGTCGTTCTATAAGTACAGCTGACTCTGAGCCATTCGGATGATTGTGGAAAGGGTAAGTCTTCTAGTGGATAATTTCGTAATGTAATCGAAGGTGGTTACATAAGTATGATTGCACTGAAATGCTTTAGGAGGAAGATTATCCTGAAGGATCTAATCTTGTTTTCAAGGGAAATCAGGCCTTGACCTCCCTTACTGAGTGGCTTGCAGATTTCAGGGTATGAACTCTGCAAGTTCATACCAGTTAGTATTGTTCCAGAGGAAACGTAGATGAGAAGGAGACGAAGAGGATGACCCTGATTGCAATGGAAAGACAACATCAAAGACTGGACGGGCAAGAGGAATGGAAGAGGAGTGCTCATTAGCTGCAACCTTCTCAAAGGAGGAGGCAACAGGATTGTGTGTGTGTGTGTGTGTGTGTGTGTGTGTGTGTGTGTGTGTGTGTGTGTGTGTGTGTGTGTGTGTGTGTATAACGTTTGCATATTCATTATTCATGAGTCAGAAAGTTAAAATATAAGTTGTGCATAGATTATTTTCAAGTGAATATGACAAAGTGTCCTTCATCAATTACAGGAGTGTTCAAGATGCTATAACCTGATTTAATGGGGGGGCGGTGGAATTTAGCGGTCCTTAAGTTAATTTTTTCTACCTAGCCAGCATGTTATATATTAATAATAATGCGGTACAATATAGAAATTCTTTAAAGTGATGATAATCTGAATATTACTTTAAATGAGACAAGCAGAGTTTGTCTTAGTAGACTGATAATGAAGAGATCGAAATCTTTCTGATTAATCTGTTAATTCTATGAATGACAAATCCTGATGAATGACTAAGCAAAGAATTAAAACTATTGACTGTCTCACACTGATTTAAGAGAGTTCTGAACAATACATCATTCATTGGTAATAGCAATGCTAAATTAAGCTAACTCAAAGTTGAAAATTCTCCTTCTGGATCGGTAAAAAACCTGCAAATTTTTTGAAATTTATTTTGTTTTTTTAATATAATCTGAACTTGATCTTTTTTTAAGATATGAATGCCAAAAATAAAACTGTTTCAATATACTGATTGTTGAAATTGATGAATGTATATTACAGTGAACAGATGTTATTAAGTGGTATATATGATTTTCTCAATAGGTATTATGGGACGTTAAAGAAGCGGCCACTATATATTACGTCGGCTACGGCTTATCCCTTATTGCACTTGTATTTGCTCTTTGGATATTTTTTTATTTCAAGTAAGTTTTATGCAACATCGTCATTTTTAAATTAACTCTCAGCTTTTTCACCATTTCAGATACCTGAAAATATTGTCAAGAGAATATATCTGAGATAACTGTTTCAGAAAACTACTATTATATACCGCTGATGCAGAATTTTGTTATTAAAATATTATAAAGTTCTGAATGTCCAAAGTTATTACGGAACACCCGAGAAAAACGCACGATCAATGATGGCATCATGCTTTACGTACATGTATTGTGCAATTCTCTGTGGGTTACTTTATGGTTTAAAAGGGTGAAAACTCCCATTTATGGTGAACATTCTCTGTTCCGAGTTTAAAAAATGAGCAAAAAATTTGATAAATGTAAGATAACAAATCCGACACATTTTTCTCGATTAACATTTTTTCTGTACTACTTACTAAAATGTACGCTGGGTCAAGATCTATAAATTAAAAGAATGTGACGCAACTAATTATAAGATATATTTCGGGCCATTTATCATGATCACAGTCACGAAAGCTTGTGAACATTAATACTTTGAGTGCGCTAAGAGTTAAGTGATCAAGAATCCCCTGTTCTAGAGAACAACCATAGTATTTTCCGAAGCCACTTTAAGCCGCGAATAAATAACCTACGAATGCATGGAATATCAGAACAATTTAAATTAATTTTTCCGTTCGAAAAAACGGTGCTGCATTTTTATTTCATTCTCGAACCATATTTAACAGTCATGATGCAAATCTTCTGGACGCGGTTAATCCATATACAGGTTGTAACCTACAATCGCACAGTTTCAAAAACCACTGCACGCGAATAATTTCCGATTTATATGTTCGTAAAGATGATTTTCAATCAGTCTGTAGTTTGTGATCGCCAATTTAATTTGCACTATTGAAATAATGTACAACATGGAAAACCAAGAAATAAATAATATTACAAGTTTCAGTGTTATTAGTATGCTAAAAGAATTCTTCTCAGCATTAAGGCATTCTTGAGGTCTCATTTTCTATGATTGCCATATTTGGTAATAATCGAACTCATTCTTGCTTGTTTGTTTTTTTTACTCTTGTGCCTTATCCCAATAGAAACTAGTACAGTGATAAGGAAAAATCCCATCGCGTTTTGTTTACGTAGAGATTTCTTGAATTTTTTTAAATTTAAATACGCATTTGAAATTAATACCACAATGTTTTCATGTTTCTTATTTGACAATATATACTATACCCTTATTTTCAATTATCAAAACAAGGAGAAAGCACTTTTCTACAACGCATGTTATTTTCTAAACTTCTTTAGTCACCAGATGCATCGTCAGAGGCCCGAGTTTCTACAGACCACAGTCCACATTATAACTTGATTTGAATCTATTAAGCGTTAGTGCACTCACGCATTATATTCTTTCATCACTCTTGATGCCAAAAATATCTTTTGCTCTCTTTCTTATTCATATGACCCTTACATGGCTTCTAGGGATGACCCTAATTCTCCCATTACCCTAAGCTTCTAAAGCTCCTTAGGGCTACAAAGGACTGTCGATGCGCAATATATAGCCTCTCTCAGTCAAGTCATATCCACCTTCCAGCGATATAGCCGGTTTCCACAAACGGGGCTCTGGCGAACCTGGCACCGCAAAGGCATATCTTCCCTAGATGGAGGAAATGCCAACTTAACCTCTAGGTGGTTGATGCCTTTCATCACCCAGTGAAATACCACCCACATTGTTTATTAGAGACCTGAAGTGGTTGCAGCCATGCTTGGTCGCTAGAACAAGGGTTCCGGTTTCTGTCCATCGCCCAGTCTTCTGGCATGCGGTGAGAGTGATACCCTCAAAGACATACCAATCTCACTCTAGGGAGCTCGGACACACCCCAATTCGAGGTTAAAGCAGTAAAACTGTTCCGCGGGCCGGCCTCTGGTTATTACAGGGGACCGAACCGAGTATTAACGAACCTGGAGACTTCCCGATCAGCTAGCGAAAAAAAATGCAACCACGTATTTTGCCAGTTCGTTACTGGAGGGAGACCAAATACTGTGGCTGCATGGGTAACTGTAGAGGTCACGTATGGACAGGAAACCAACTTCTCTCTGTGTGGGCGGTGTGTCTACGAGTCTGCCACCTTTCAACTGCATGCCTTTCTTCCTTTTTATCTCTTCCTCATCAAACTCAATGAACCACAACCGAAAGCAATGCGTTTTTACTCGGTATCAAAAAATTTCGCACACAAAATAGTTCAAACGAATCTATAAAAAGCATCGAAAATCCTACAAAAAAATCATAAAAAGACAAGAGAAATCTAACCAAACAACCCACCAACACTAATTTTTATCAAAAGATTGTTTCCACATCCGCTTCAACATTCGTGGCCTAAACAGCAATTATAAACGATGTGCACCATTTACAGTCGTTTAAACCTGAACTACTATTCCTTTCAGAAACCCAACTGGTATCCTCAATTATACACCTCAACTGCGCAAACTACACATTACGCAGCTCTTTCCGCCACAGTTTCGCCACTTGCGAATTCGTGAGAGCTAACATACCATGCCAGAGACTGCAACTCCTTGAATCCCCCACTGTTTGATTTTCTGTTTGGCTCAAATTTTCTCTAACAGCCCAAATCAACCTGCTCTTTTTATATGTTATCTCTATCGCTATCCAAACTCTGTCAACCACTTTGACCTCTTCAACTTTCTCTCCCTAAAGTTCGACTTTTTTTCACACTCTAAGTACCCCAAATAGTGAGGTCATCCTTCTTGAGGATTTCAATGTCCACAATGCATATTGTCTCTCCTTCTCCAGTTTTACCGATCAATCAGACAGGTATGATGAGGTGTCCGCCATCAGCAATGATCTCTCAAATCATCTACTTCCCACCAGAATACCTCACAACGCCTCCTCCAATTTGTCAACACACTTGACCTCTTCCTAACAGGCTCCCCCTTCCAGGTGTACTGCGTTTGTCGGTTCGTCTCTTGTAAACTCGGACCACAACCACATACAACTCTTTTTTGCTGCACAACAACATATACCTACCAGTTTTGTGTCCTCTGGCACTACAAGTGTGCCAACTGAAAGAACCTCAGTGACTTCTATTCCTCCTTCCCATGGTCCGACTACTGCTTCACTTGTCCTGATCCAAACACCTGCTCAGAGCTCAGATCGAATAACAGAAATCCTCCTCACAGGAATGAGGTATATCATCCCCCTATTCCATTCCAGTTTCTTAGTCACCATTCAAGCCTTGGTTCTCCAAAAAAAGTGTGTCAATGCTGTAAAATAAAAAACCTCTGCTTACCACAATTGGCTCAAGACCAAAACTCCAGCTGCCCTCTCTGCCTACTGCAGCCCGCAGCAGTCGCAAACAAATCATCACCAAGTCCAAGTCAGACTTTGAAAGGGCCAAATGCTGCAAACTCGCCTCCTGGCAAAATGGCAGCCGCTCCTTCTGGTCCCTCGACAAGACCATTGGGCACAACGTCTGCCCACCCAGGTTTCCATCACTCTCTCACATCCAGATGGTACTGTAGTTACCTCACCAAAAGACAACGTAAACTTAGTTGCATCACTCTTTTCTTCCAATTCTTGCATTAATGACCTTAGCAAAGTTTCCTCCACTCCACAAAGAACGGCTCCCTCCATGTCTCCCAGAAAGAAATCAGAAGAATCCTTAATGATCTGGACACAAACAAGTCATCTGGTCCCTATGACATACCACCTATTGTGTTCAAAAATTGTGCCCCAGAACTAACATCTATCCTGTATTGCCTCTTCAATCTATCATATTCAACTGACATCTACCGAACAACATGGAAACAGGTCCGCATGCTGTTTCCATGTTATCCCAAAGAAAGGTGATAAAAATCAACCCTCGAACTACCGTCTAGGTCCTCTCACTTCTGTTCTCTCAAAAATTATGAAGGTCATCAACAACCAACTCTTGAACCACCTAGAGACACCAACTAATCAGTGAGTGACCAGCAGTATGGATTCCGCCACTCGCGATCCACAGCTGATCCTGCTTTCACCACCCACCTATGGACTCAGGCGATGGAGAAACTCATGTGGTTTGGCACAGCGGCCTATTCCCCAGATTCCATGCTATGGTTTGCCTTCCTCACTCTGCAACTGGATCACTAACTTTCTCACTGGTCGCTCACTACGTGTCATGGAGGGCTTACTCTCCTCACCAATGCAGTACCCCAGGGTCCTGTTCTTTCACACATTCTTTTCCTCTTGTATATAAACGACCTGCTCGCACAGACTTCCAATCTTATCCACAGTTTTGCCAGCGACAGTACACTCCATTAGATCTACCACGACCAGGGACCTGAACTCAGATCTCCTAAGTATATTCCCGTGAGGCAAGGACAACCTTGTAAACTTCAATGCCGCCAAAACCCAGTTCCGTCTGATCTCTCGCAAGAAAGAGCTCGCATCCCCCCCCCTTCAGTAATACTGAGATATCCAAACACGATCAGATTTCTCTTCTTGGACTGACTTGCACCTCCGATCTTTCCTGGCACAACCATATTTCAACTATAGCTTCTACACCTGCCAGAAAACTTGGTATACTTTTTCGCACGACACCACTTCACACCACAGCTGCTAACAAAGGCCAAATCCACCCAACTTCGTCCTTGCCCCACGGGGATATAGCTAGGAGATCTGAGTTCAGGTCCCTGGTCGTGTTAGATCTAATGGAGTGTAATGTCGTCGGCAAAGCTCTCATATTTGGGATTTGGTGCACCGAAATTCTCTCTAAGATGGCTCGGGGTATTGGAAAGTATCCCCCGCGGATAAGGGGAGGACTACTATAATATTATTTCCTTCTTTTTATGACTGGACAAGATATGTGTTCATTTACATCCTACAGGAAAAGCACCATTAGGTAACGTAGTACAAATATGCTGCAGATGTAACTAGTTAATCAAGAAATGTCCGCATTGATTTCTGCTGTATGTCTTTTGATATACAGCAGAAGTCACCAGAGAATAGGTATACTTGTATAAGACATTTCCTTGTTGCACTACATTCCCCATAGTTACATCTGCTTGGCTTACAACGTAACTGTTTTTTCCTGTAATTAAATGCAAACGAGTGTCGAAAATGATAACGTGACTGCGGAATATAAATTATGAGAACAGACTGAGAATTTGTGAAAGCTGCAGATAGTAGCACACAGCAGAAACAGGGTATGTAACAGATATGTGATCTCCCAAGATGAGTGACTCCCTTGAGATTTCTTATAATATAATAAGAAACGTGTGGGGAGGTTCTGAGGTTCCTCTGCCAGACTGCAAATGTAGGGTCATATTAGGCTTTAGTATAGTGTATTTTCGTTATGTTTATTAAATAATTTTCTTCAGAGAGCTACATATGAGAAAAGATTTTGATAAATTTAAATGATTTATCAAATACGGATTTAATATTTTATCTTCAGTTAGCAGTTATAGCGACCCACCATAAGGGCCTGATATTTTAATACAAAAATAACATTCAATGTAACATTAAAGCAGTTATAAAAAATATCTGTTTATTAATTGAAATAGTTGTTTATTGAAAACTAGTTGAAAATCCATAACAAGTACTGTAATAATTTTTAATTTTTCACTAAGACTTATTTCTGTGTAATATATGCATCGCTTGTTTTACGGTTTGACATCTCTTCGAAGGGTGGCCATGCACTACACAGAAATTATTTCATTATCTTGAAAACTGAAAAGCATTTTCTGCTTCTCCATGGAAGTTGTTTATAATTAAAAAAAATATTCAGAGAATAATTATAAATATAAAATATCCACATAAATTACTGGACGACCAGAAGAAACGCGTAAATCCAGGGCAGAGATTTTTTTCCCATTTGAGACTGCTTTGCGAGCTGTAAGTAACACAAGTCAAATAAGATTGAAATGCGCTATTTAAAAAATCATATCGATGTAATAATAAAAGTTATCGTAGTAATCATATTTAAATTCAGTAATCAATCAGCAAGGTTTTTTTATAATTGCACAGAATGAACAACATTTTATCCTGTCATAAGAAATTTTGTGTAGCTCAGTGGATGTGGCGTTTGCACACCACGATGCTTGGTCGCACGAAGAAAGACTTTGTTTCGAATCTAGTCGTCGACTAGCGGAAATTTTGCTAAGCTTTTTTTCGACTGGTTTCCGAGTTAGTCGATCTCTGGCACGGGCAAGCGGGTTTTTCTCCCAGAAACTCGGGTTTTTCGTCCCATAACCTCAAGAAAATCGACAGTAGAACCCATATTATTTCAGACATTAAATATATTGTGTTAGGGACCACGAGATGGCGGCACTTGTTGAGCAGTCTCTCTTCACTGCGTGCCGCTTAATTAGCGATAGTTTTGGGCCAGCTTACTCTGATTGGCTGCCAGTAGAAACTGAACTGTCCACTCAGTCTCCAAAAGTTAGATAGGGCTAAAACGGTCTCGCCTACTCGCTATACGGGAATAAAAAGGCGTTAGCTGATTTAAGAAATTTAAAAAATAAATATATGATTCAACAATTATGATGACTGTTCTCTTTGGTGGTAATTCAGTGCAAGTCACAGTCCTAAAGTTGAAGGGGGAGAAAAAATCTCCATTTTCGAATAGGTCCGACTAAGCACTGAAAGATGCCGACATTAAAAGAAATTGAGCCAGAAATTATTTTATAAGCACCGCAATCATTTTTTTTAATTTGATAAATGTAGTTGTTTGGATAATGAGCACAAAATGCTCATTATCCAAAGGTATAGAATAAAAAAAAGCTTGTGTGAAAGAGAAAATAAAGGAAACATTAAAAAAGAAATAAAAAAGTGCATGAAACTGACTAATTTTTTCCAAGCATACATAAAAGTACTATAGTTCAGCGATAACAGTGATAGCCAAAAACCGAGATGGCTGCCTATGGTCAGACAACCAAAATGAATCTAGTAAGTGTTTAAGGAAATTTACGTAAGAAGTTTAAAACGCCGATGCTCTATTGTTAATTTTTTTCTGAAAATCTTTCAAGAAAAGTCATAGAGATAGACATTCATTGCTTTCCAGAGTGAGTTATCAGCTTTTTAATCGATGTATCAATTTAGGATTATTTCTGAAAATAAATACCCAGAGATGAGCTATTCATTTTCTCCGAAAACATTTTTTTATTTTAAAGTAAGGAAGTGATTGAAGACAAAAAGAAGGTGATTTTGGATAACATTTTTAATAGCCACCATTATTGTAATAACTAAATATAGAACCTTTCTTTCCATATGTACAATACACATAATTTTGTTTTACCTAGTTTTACTATTAAAATGGTAAATCCTAAATACCAAATTTCGTTAATTTCCATCAAGCCAGGTATGAATTACATCTTATCGTTTTGTAAACAGAATTATAGTAGGCGAAGAGTCTTTTATCAAAGGGCCAAAATTATTCCTTTCTTATATTCTTCATGTATCTAGGTCTTAAAATATCAACAATGCCCTAAAAAAATTTTAGTAAAAAAGCCAATGTCATCATAAACGGGTAATCCTAAAGAAAAATAGACAAAACAGCCATAAAATTAATCTTAATTTAGAAGAATAACATGGAAAATTTTCCAGAAATAATATCTATAATAATTTCTGTTTTGTAATCCAACAATCCCTCAATCATTGGCACTCTACTCAACTCTCCAAACAACCCCTTTCCCCACACTCATATAACAATTTTCCCCTGAAAATATTCTATCTTTCACCTTCTTCCCAAAGAATTTACAGCCCACCCTTGGAAGCTCGGGTTTAAATTCGCATACTTTTGCTTTATTCGGAATTCTCCCACATTTTTCTGTCTTCACATCCCCCCCATTCCTCTCCCTCTCTGTCATACTTCAGCAGTAGTATATAAATGTTAATCGTTATACACCTGATGCTGCTCCAAAAGAAGACAACCAGGAACATCCTGCAAAGGTATGTCCAAAATTATTCCTTTCTTATATTCTTCATGTATCTATGTCTTTAAAATATCAATAATGTCGTACAAAATTAAGTAAAGAGCCAATGATATCATTAAGAGGTACTCCTAAAGAAAAATAAGCAAAATAGCCATTCATACACATTTGTTCGATAGTATTCACAGTTGAGTTCATAGCTGCCGATATTTCTCGCACATACCATCATATGCATGACGAACTTTCTTTATTTACAAAGCTCTATCGAGTGCCAGTACTTTTTATAAAAATCCAACTGAAGAAAAATAAAAGTTACAGAGCGCTTACGATAGGTTCCCCGTTTGCGCTTATGAGCTTCAGGCATAGATTTGTGTTATGCTTGTTTTTGGCAACTACAAGTGGTCTAAATTGAAGCGATTCGACTCGAATCGCTTTAATCCCATTCAATTTCCAGTCATTGCTAAATTATGAATAACCGTTCCTCTCGTTTGATTTGATTGAAACAAAAATTGAACAATACAGAATCCTTCGACTTAAATCCAAAATTACCAATTACCATCCATTCAGAGGAGTATTAACGCAGTATATAATTCGGATATTTCTTTGTGCCTTGTCAATGACCCGATCGGAACAAAGATTGAGATGGGCAGAAGTTTATTTTTTGTTGCAAGGATTCGAAATATCGACTTTTAATGAAAACACTTCATCCGCAGTGCTAGACTAATTTGTGATGGACAGACAGACGAAACAATCTATAGGCTTACACGCTTTCCTAGACGCAAAGAAAGAGGCCTTTGAGTTCCTCGTAATGCGAGTAAGACGTTGTTAGCCTATTTGTTTTGTATCCTGTTATTAGGATAGCATTTTATTTCTTCATTCGGTCAATTGAAGTATACAAAGGATGATCTAAATTTTCCTTTTATATCCCATCTTCTAATAATGTAACTCTGCTTCTTGTAAGCCTGTTTCCAGTAATGGCGGGGCAGTTACTCTACAGTTTTCTAATACTTGTGTTCACTGACCTGTTTGCTTTCTGCTGAGGTTATGAAAAAAAAATAAAAAAAAACATTTAAACAATTTTTAACTTTACCAAAACGCAGATAATGTGCATTGTACAATGAGCTATTCTAGAAACAAAAAAAAGAAATAAAGAATACACCCCCCCCCCAAAAAAAAAAATCAAGTTAACTGATCTTCGTATTATTATTTATTGACTTGTTCTTCTGGAAACGGGTCCTGTGATTCCGTGACTACTCTGCCGAATGAGTTTATGTAGACTGAGTATAGTGTTTCTTAGACCTTATGTAACTCAATATACGATAATCTGTATTTTTAACATCTTGTTCATCCTAAACTGTATTTCGTTTTGTTTTTTGTGGATAATTATACGATCAATAAAATTTTTTTATAAACGACGACTGTTCATAAAATATTTTTGTAAAAAAAAAAAAAAACAATCATTACTACACATGCTGTTGCACACATATGACGGATATACTGTGCATATATTAGTTAAAGTTAATCCAACCAAAAATAACGGAGGTGTATACAAGTATGACTCAGAAGCCAAGTATATGTTAAAAACACGATTGTCTTCTTTCTCTTCTCATTTAAGAATAAACATTATTCAGACTAATTAGTCAACGGAAGAAATCGAGCTTGTCAGAATTTGCTAAAACAGAAAACAGTGTTGTTCTCGTTGTTCTATGCAAACAAAACAAAACAAAATTTTTATCCCACTTGATTGGACTATTCAAACACGTGAAAAAAAAGTCCCCAGAGAGAAGATAAAGTTCGCTGACAAAATACAGCTAATTAAACGCAGAACTCTTGGCTAATTTACCATGTCAATATTTCCGAATTTAGCCTTATTGCAGGAAAACTAAATAATGAACTATGTTTACTGAAGAAAATCTAAAAATCGATTAAGTTAAAAATTAAAAAACAATATTAATTATTCTTTTATACTTCACAAGTGTTTTTTTTATTTATTTATTTCCTATACGGTAAAACCCTTTAATAGGAATCCTGAGTTACGATATCGTGACGACAAAGAATAAAGACTGCAATTTACAAATTCTTAAGGTTTGTCATCAGAGTTTATTTTATTTGACATGCGTGTTTTATCCGAGAGAGCTTGTAACCTTAACAGTGCGTTTAGTATGGCGGGTGGGCTAAGCGTTAGATAATCCGTAAATTTGCTCTGGACAAAATCATATGAATACAAATCTTAAACAGGGCTGAATTGCAGCATTCCATTAACATTAAATTAATGCTTAAAATTAAACTAAATCTACATATAAAAGCAACTAAATTAAATTAGATACAGACATAAAAATTAAAATAATATTAAATCAAAATCTCATGAATGCCGTTTCCTCATGTTTCTCTATTAAATAATAAAGTAACACGTAAAAACCACAGTGAAATCTTTAATTAGTAAAAAGACAGATATTTCATATACTAAAAATAATAGTACATCTTCAGTGTCTGTAATAGGAATGGAATACAAGCAAAACGTTCGGTGGATCTCCTATTAAAATACAATTGTTACCGCGTGCTAGGAAATAATAGAAATAACAAAATTAATATATTAAGATAAATGGTTTTTTACATAAGATAAAAGTGTCCCAGATCTTTGAGAGAGACATACAGTCATTTCTATTTAAATTCGGTCAGTGTAAGATAGTTTCACACCTTTCTTTGAATAAGCGTTCATATTTGAATCTGCATTTATGGAGGAGAACTGCTTTATCCCACTGGACACTATAAGTAGAGTCAATACTGTGCTGCTCCATACCAGACTTCAGAGGTTTGATATAATCAATGTAATATTGATGTTCTTTTATTCTTTTTTCCAAAGAACGGCCAGTTTGTCCAAAATAAGAGACATCGCATTCGCAAGTATTTGGGTATTTGGTAAACGCCAGCCAAATATAGAGAAGACAATTCATCCTTCGTAGAAGGTAATAAAGAAGAACTTGTGTTGATAGAAAGGTACTGCCATGGGTAACCCTCTGTCTCCACTTTTGGAAAACTACTATTTGAAACAATTCAAAGATACTATGTTCTCATGTATTCATCCTCAACCATCTCTTTAGTACCGTTACGTCGATGATGTTCTTGCTGTTTGGCCACACACTGAAGATGAACTTTCCACCTGTCTACAACGGATAAATAACCTTCACCCACACATCCAATTCACTATGGAAAACGTAAACTCTGGTACTTTACCATTTTTGGACATCCTCCTCACTAGAACGTCTTTTGGTACCTTATCTACAAGCGTCTTTCGAAAAACCCACTTTTACTGTCAGATACATTCACAAAACGTCTGCGCACCACATGTCTCAAAAATTTGGCATTCTTAAATCTCTAATTCATAGAGCACATAAAGTTTGCTCTTCCCCAATAATCTTACAACAAGAACTTTCCATCATTAAAAAAGTTAATGGAAT
Organism: Typopeltis vanoorti; assembly: GCF_054136105.1. Lineage (NCBI taxonomy): Eukaryota > Metazoa > Arthropoda > Arachnida > Uropygi > Thelyphonidae > Typopeltis > Typopeltis vanoorti. The sequence goes on from NC_143554.1 coordinate 11,640,206, forward strand.
CAAATGATTACAACTCCAATCAAATCCAACAGATGCTTGACTCTTATGTTCCAACACCTACAATTTCTTCAACGCAGAGTTCCTATTCCGTACATTCCAGGAATCTCAGAACCTATAGATAGAATTCTGAAAACGTATCAATTGATTCCAACATATATTCCTATGAACAAGATTTCTTCTTTATTACCTTCTACAAAGGATAAACTGTCTTCTCTATCTTTGGCTGGCGTTTACCAAATACCTTGCGAATGTGATGTCTCTTATTTTGGACAAACTGGCCGTTCTTTGGAAAAAAGAATATCAATATTATATTGATTATAACAAACCTCTGAAGTCTGGTATGGAGCAGCACAGTATTGACTCTACTCATAGTGTCCAGTGGGATAAAGTAGTTCTCCTCCATAGATGCAGATTCAAATATGAACGCTTATTCAAAGAAAGTTGTGAAACTATCTTACACTGACCGAATTTAAATAGAAATGACTATGTCTCTCTCAAAGATCTGAGAGACTTATCTTATGTAAAAAACCATTTATCTTAATAGATTCAATTTGTTATTTCTATTATTTCTTAGAACGTGGTAACAATTGTATTTTAATAGGAGATCCACCGAACGTTTTGCTTGTATTCCATTCCTATTACAGACACTGAAGATGTACTATTATTTTTAGTATATGAAATATCTGTCTTTTTACTAATTAAAGATTTCACTATGGTTTTTACGTGTTACTTTATTATTTAATTACTATGCCACAGGGGTTCCACTAGAAATCAAAAAATCATTTTTCTCTAACATATTAAACACACACTAAATTCGATGAACATTTGACTATCAATAATATGTCAAAAAGTTCTAGAAAATAACAACACAGCGCTCTGCCCTAGTAAATACATACGATCGACTGTAATTACGAGCAGTAGAACATCCTTACCACTGCAGTCTCTCTGATCGATGATGCAAATATGAGTATTAAGTGCACACAATAAACGAATATTCTGCTCTATCATTGCAGAACGCTTTCAAGATTATATAATTGCGTCTTATTGAAGCCTGTGGATATGTTTGCTGTGCGTTGGAGCACAATGAGATAGTTCCAGCGTTGGCGGTCTGTACAACACCTACGCTGCTTTGTATCATTTCAATCTCACAGGAGAGGTCCACGGATTCATTCTACTGTTACAATATCCAAGCACTGCCGTCAGTGTGGAACAATTTGAATTTGTTTTCAAAATTTTCAGTTTCTTGTTGACTTAAAAGCAGAATTAAGTCACTTCTGAAGCGTGTCTTTTTAGGGTAACAATTTTCTCCATATAAATACGTACAGATTGTCGAGTACATGGTAAAGTAATCCGCTTTTGTCATATTGGTTCATAATTATGTTCTCTCGTTTCGCTGCAGATCTCCCAGACGACAGTTTACATTGTCAGTATCAAATATAGAGAAAAAGCACCGCTCTATTTTAAATCACGTATTCAGAATATCAATACATTATGTACTCTAGATAATGAAGCTAGTTCTGATATTACTGGTTGAGACAATTTATATTATTTTTTTAATTATTTTTTCAGATACTCCTTTAATATAAGGAACTACTACTGTCGTTTTGGAGTGATCCAATGTCTTTATATTAGATTGTCTGCTGAAAGGCGAAGCTGTTTCTGGTTTAAATGTTGTAACCATTATTAATGAAATTGCTAAAAAAAGTATTCTAATCCATTGGGAAGTAAATTTGTCATCTGAGCAAACAGCTCTAACTCTGTGCGAGTTAGTTTTCATTCATCTGGAAATTGTGTTCTGTTTTCTTGTCATTTGTTTGCTTGTATGTTGTTAATAAAGCATTCAAGTGTCCCGTGTTAATAATAACGAAAATCATCTACACTTGTTAGAAAAGACGTCCATTTTCATATGCTTTCTCTTTCCTTTCGAAGCATCCAGAAGAAACAGATGGGAGATTTCGTTGGTAATCAAATACTTTCTGTTTCCTCTACTTAGATCTATCTCCGAATCTTTGTTGTCAGCGAGTCTTTAATATTTAAAATATTAAGTTATCAGCTTATAAAAATGCAAAGGAAGTTTACATTTGAAATTCTGTGCCAAAATAAATTTCTGTTTGAATTAACAATTCCTTTATATCAATCAGCATTCAGTCATTGTAACCCTTTTGAGTGATTTCCATATTTAACAGTTCCTGTTATCGTGAAATCTGATTCATGAATAATGGAAATTTCTTGGCATCAGAACCAAAAGATAATTCTAAACGACTTCAGCATACTAAATTATGTTAATACGCGGAAACAGTTGAAGACACTCCAGGGACTGTACGAGAATTATTAATGTTTCCTCTCCTGTCGGATAAACGTTTATAAGCAGATTACGACCTTCTTAAATGGAACAAATTTCATATTTTTATTAATTATTAATTTATGCGGAATATCTCCTTCACTGAGCAAAAGTTACAGAAACAGACGCTTAAGATTTCTAAACATATTCGACTTACGAGACAAATAATTGTATAAATCAGTAATCCCTATTTTGTATTCATTCTGTCTCACTTGCTTTTAATCTGTGTAACTTTCCGTGTGTGTACTACTTTCAGAGATTTGCGTTGCCTGAGAAACACTATCCACAGTAACTTGATGGTTACCTACGTTCTAATCGATCTGACCTGGATCATCACCGCTACGCTGCAGTCTAGTCATTCTCGTTCAGCCAGCAAGGTAAGCATTTTATTTCCTGAGAGAATTGCCTTGTTCTCCACTATAATTACAGTTACGCTTCCATCTGTTGACCCTTGAATGTATGTCTAAGACGGAATGTTTTATGGAATGATTATATTTTCAATTTCCAAATCGTATTTATAAAATCGATTTTGCTAGGAAATAAAAATAAACGAAACTTCTGGTGTGTACTCTACCAGCCACAGAGGAAAAAACGCTTTTGTGAATTCTCGTTTCAGGTCTTAAGTTATCACCTTTACAAAGATTATGTTTCAAACAATAAGTTGCTTTGGAAACTCCTTATCTAGCAACAAGAAAATTGCTGGGGATGCCATTAGGAGTAATCCATCATGAAAACATTTACTTTTTAAATTAAATATATGCCACATGTTCAATACACTATGATCAGTAAAACTTCCAAAAGTAATGTTTTAATAAGAAATATTGTACTTTCCTAAATACCAAGTGAATTTCGAAACTAAGAAGTAATACGACAGAAATAATTTGTCTACAGCTTTTTTTTCAGTTTTCATTTTCTGTCAAGATATGTAACAGAATTCAGTTTCTTTGACAACTGCAGCAAGCTTCTAGCAGAGTTGGTAAAAAAAAAAAAAACTATTATATGCGACAAAATAATTTATCACTTACATCAGATGCTAGTACATGGGCATTGTAACTTCGTCATTGAATGGGCGCTGAATCTCGTCTAGGACGCAAAGAAACTTTATAACGGCTTTATAAATAAAGATCAGTTAGACAGTCCCATAAGGAGGTACAGGGTTTTTCCTTCCAAAAATACAGAGTATCATTCCACAATATACACAAACCAGACAGATAAACACACAACCAATTGACATAATACACTGGCCTCATCTGACTCAAAAGTTTTCGACTGTTGTTGCATACATTGTTTTCCAAAGTCCGGTAACAACACACTGTGACTTCTCTCAATATTTATCTGTGAATCTTGATTTTCTGTACAACTGGGAACTTTCAAATTCACATATAAAACTAGCTTCCATCAGCAATTTTGCTGATCAAGCTGGAAGTATTCACCATCCTACCAAGCCTGTTACTTTTTCCAGCGTTCTCCTTTCCAAAAAGACTGTGCATGTCTGTTCTTTACTTAGATAACCTCATCCAATTTGCTTTTTTGTAGGAATGCCCTTTCCGTTCAGATACCCCAGCCGCTCTCGTCCTTGTATCATTTTGCCACTGCTCTCCTTTATTATTCGACTGTTTAATAAATCACCTACTTCTAAAGAATATATTAAATAATTCTTGATGGAAGGAAACTCATCCACCATTCAATTCAAAACTTCCGAACAAGCATCCAAGTATTGGTTGTGTGCAACCAACCAATAAGTGTGCAAAGCAGTCCAAGCCAAGAATCGCTATAGATAAACTTCAGTTTCGTGTGTTCAGCGTGCATGTAGCTGACAATAGGTGTAAGAAAATGATAGGTAATTGAAAATTCAACTCTGAAGGGTTTAGTGCAGACTGTCTTCTGGAAAAAGCAGGTATACGTTGCAGTTCATATTCAGTATATGTGCATCCTGAATATGAACTTCAATGCGTAACTTCTGACCACTCACGCTTCCAGCTATCACGCATCGAGATGGTATTATCGTATCATTATCGAATGGTAAGGCTGACCTCCTGGCAACATTCTTCTTTTCCTCCAACTCCAAAGCTACTAACCTTCCATTACACCCCCACAACAGCGTACTGCATGCCTCCTGTATTCTCTCTCCAGAAAAACATTAAGAAATTCTTAGCATCGCTTGGATACCAATATTTTAGGCGTAGCTGGTATACTTTCAACCTTTTGCCTACACACTGATTTTCTATATGTTTTGCATCCTCTGATGTGTAACCCCGAAAGTAGGGAATATTTGACTTGTTAAATAAATTATCAGATAATGAAAGTACATAGGCAATTTAGGCAAGCAATTTTCAGTTTAGTATCTCATAAGATTTACTTAAACTATACAACTACATCAAAAACATTGGTATCCAATTTATAAGGTATTCATACATTGCTACTTATACCTTATGTGTACCCACATAGCTCTGTAATGCATAATTCTGAAATACAATATTCTCCAGTAGTGTCACTTGCTTCTGGATCCTTTACATAATTCTTTCATCTAATTTCCCCCCATCTTCCACACGAACAAATACACACTTCTGGACATTTAACTAGAAGACAAAATCTGAGAACAGAATCCAGATGTGGTTAAATCAACACCTAACACACGAGTTTTGCATCTTAGTTGAGATGCAAATATTGAACGATTATGTCCAGCTTATGTCCATTATTTAAGTTTATTCAAATCATTTTACAAAGACCATATGTATCCGTGCAAAGACATGACTACGCCATGAGATTATTCAACAATATCATTAATTAGATGGAAAAGCCTTCCTCCCAACATAATCAACTCGGTAGTACCAATTAGACAATCTCCTAGCCAAGCCATTAATCAATTATGCTTTTCCATTTTAACTAATTTAAAATGCAACTTATGTGATAAGATGTCAATTTATTGAGAAATCTAAAGATATTATAGTATACGAATCTTATTAGTGCAAATATTACTTCAGCGTACAAATTAAAAATGTGATATTCTCAAGACAGGTACCACAGTTAATTATTTTTTAATTATATACTGTATTATAGAATGTCAGCAGTAGCATGCTATTACAGTAAGCACTGAAAGAAAAATATTAAAGACTCGACATCCCCCGTTCCAAACCTTTTCACAGTTAGGAATTTCTTTTTGAAATAGGAATTTCCTTAACTGTGAAAAGTGTTACACTTACTCGATCGATGCATATTAGATTGGATGCAAAAGCCAACTAAGGCTGGCCGAGACTTATTTATATACGTCACGTAATTGTTGAGTTTTCTTTTTTGTGAAAGAAAAAACGCTACGGTATAACTTTGCTACCGGAAACCAGTTAATCGACCACCATTGCGTAACTTTTTAAGAATTTAGTAAGACCGGCAAGCATCCCCCCCCCCTCCCCCCAACACACACCTCAGGCAAAGGCAACTTTGGGAGAAAGGTCAGTCGATACATGCCAAGAGGCACATCTTGATTAAAACTTGCTTTAAAATTTTTAGTTTTTGAAAAATTAATTATAAAATAGGCCTGCACTTATCTGAGACAATATGGCGAAAGAAATATAAAACTAAAAATAAAAAGTGATCCGTACCTCCTAAAGACCTTTCGCATAGTCCTGGGAGTACGCTTACCACACTTTGGGAAACACTCAACTAGAGGAACTGTTTCTAGACTTTTTTTTCAATAGGTCCAAGAGTTATTCATTTCTGAAGCAGAAAGGTTGATTTCTTCTCTTACAGAAGGAAGTCAGATTTTTAATCCAACTTAGAAAACTCGATTGCAGAACCCATCCAATATTCAGATAACTAATACCAGCTAGAATTATGAACATGAGATGGCGGTTGTTGCGTGCCGTATCTTTGTGTCGCTTTAGTCCGCACAATTCGGCCAGATGTTCCACTAATTTGTCTGTGGTGAAGCGGGTGGAGCCTGCAATCGACTTCCAAAAAATCAGGGCTAAGGAATGTTACCTACTTTGTGGGGAACAAAAAAGCGTAGATGATTTTTACTGGATTGATCTATAATTTTCTTAAAAATTATAGATCAATCCAGTAAAAACAAACTATTTCCTCCGAGGGAAAAAATCCAGTTAAATAATCTAAAAGGAATCTCTCCCCCACCCCGTCCCTCCTCCGTTGGAAGATCACTGATGGCTTACAAAAACAGTGATCATAGTCATGATGAATGGAATACCACAGTAAGATACGATCTTTATGTGAATGAAATTATCCATGAAAAACTGCTGAAAACATGTTTTTCAACCAGGCTGCGCACTGCTGTTCAAAGATCCTAATTATCCAAAGATCTTGATATTAAAGATTTTAAACTCTGTCAGCAATAGCAGAATACCCGTCGTATTCCAAGCCATGCTAACATGAAGCGTTCTGTGGAATCAAAGATAAGATTTTTATCTATAAGAATTAGTTTTAGAAATGAACAGTAACTCGAGAGATGAAGATAAAATTTTAAAATATCAAAAAATAGGAAATTCCGTGGTTGTAAAATTTCTACTCATCTGCAGACAACTTGACGTTCTCTTGAAGTGAATTTAAGTATGTGACTCGGAATGTTTTCAGCTACAAAGAGCCTACTGATAGTACCTGTTTTTGTGATAACTTTTAAATCCGTGATTCAAAAACCTCCACCTGTAGCTTTGGACACCATCAGAGAAAACCTGAATCCTGTGTTTTACAGTTAACTCCAATGAACAGAGATAAAACAGAGTCCAGGTGAACTTAGAAGCTGATGAAAAAGGCAGTATAGAATGTAGGATTCATGAGTAGCTGCATGAAATGCTCAAGCATTTCATTGAGCTTAGATCATATTCTTTTAAATATTTGTCATCTTTCAACCCGCAGATAACCGAGAAATGTTTAAGTTGAGCTGCCAGAAATGAAGTCTATATTTTGTTATTAGGAAACGTACACACTTCAGTATATACTGTACAGCAAATTTATTGCAAAAACGAGTATTCTACTTGAAATTAAAATCCAATTTCTGTAATAAGTACATGTTTTTCAAATAAATTAACTTCACTTAAGTGAGAGGTTTTATCCGTCAAAAAACTCAGATAACTCTGTTTCAATAATCTACGATACAATCACCATTTGATATTTAAAGATGACGGTTACGAAGTGGAATGCCTAGAGAGAAATCTTTTCTAAATTCTTGAGATTTAAGTCGGTATCAAGATGTAAAATTTTCAGACATGAAAGTTAGTTATGATTATCTCTTATTTCTTTATCATAAGTATTAACTATTCACTCCTCTGTTATAGAGAGAGAGTGAATGCAGAGAAGATTACAGCAAGTGTCTCTCCACAAAAGAAATTCACGTAAAATATGTACAGAATAAGACTAAAAATATTTATTTTTCTAACAAGTAAACAAGTTGAAATTGCATTAATAACTTAGCTTTCTGAAAAAGGTAATAATAATAATAATCGCATTTATGAACGGGATTGAATTAACATATTTTATCTCTTCATGAACCAGGTGTGAACTTCGAACATCTGTATTAGTTTGAAAGAGCGTCTCTGTGGGGTTCGAAGAACAATAAGGACTCTCTGGATAGAGAGAGAGATTTGTGTCCGCTAGCATTTTCAGCTGAATATGAGTTAGCGAACTCACACGGAAAGAGGGATCTAATAAGTGGAGGAAAACCTGGCCCAAAGAAGTATTTACCTCTTGAAAAGAGCCGAATTGCCAGTGAACTCAAGCAGAGGGAAGACGAGACGACATTTCTCTACCGGCCTTAGTTACCTTGAGTTAACTCTAAATGATCCATAAGAGACTCTCGAAAGTTATGCAACTAGTATATGTTCATATGATTAGAGAGTACGTTTTCCCCAAAATTAACAAACTATCTAAACTATTTAGAATATTTATGGGTAAACTATTTTGAATAAGTATAAAATAAGTAATATAATAATTCAGCTAATAAGTTTCGAAAGAGCTTAAAAAGCCAAATGATGTCACTTAGTGCAACTTTTCCGCGAGTTGCTTCGGTATTTATGGTGATGCACAGTGTACTTCACTGTAAAGTGAAAATTTTTCTTCATCATGATCACATATAGAAGTACACAGAAAAACCAACTATATAGGAAAGATCACTTAAAAGCAAAACCAGTTCAGCAATACTTAATTGAAAACCTATCATACGCACGCAAATCCCACAAAGGACCAATTGCTGCAATGGTTGAAGAGGTCATGTAAAGCATGTTTTTTTATCTGATCCACACAAAAACGGCCACATGACCTACAGCATATTAATGCTGTGTGGGAAGAGGAATAGAAGAAAGGAGGAATCTGTTCACAGTTTGCTTGAACAGCTGAAGGTTGTAATCTTTGGGGAAGGCAGAGTGGGGGACTGTTCCTAAGAACAGGAGTAAATGGGATGAAGGAAGAGGTGGCAGTAACGTTGGTTCTTATGTAGGTACCGTGTATGTATATAAGTCACAGCTCCAAGAAGACCTGAGTGGTCATTTTAACATCATTCCAACAAGAAAATGAGTTTTTAATTTAAGTAAGCATATTTTACATTCAAACCTGCACACTGACCAAAACAGGCAAAACTCAATTAAAACTAAGCTTAATTGATTGTTCATAAATACAAAGTTTATGTGCATTACTCTCTTATATATATATATATATATATATATATATTAATTTATTATAAAATATATGTTATAATAAGATGATAATTCTAAAAACAAAAATTGATTAATAATAAGATTTTTGTGTTTCCTTCATTAGGTAGCTTGCGTTCTGGTCATACTGCTCACCTATTTAATGGGAACTAACTTTTTCTGGATGTTCGTCGAGGGCATGTACCTTTACATGTTAGTCGTGAAGACTTTTTCTGTGGAACACATTAAACTGTACATATATACGATTATCGGATGGGGTGAGTATTGAAAAAGTAAGCCAAATAATTTCCGCTGTTATACAGATCACGTTTGTGAGAAGGATAATCACATAATATATTTCGCTGTATAGAGAAACTCGCTCTGAATTGCTGACAACAGGCATATAAGTAGATATTCAAATAGCAAATATTCTTTAAAAAAATGCTCCGAAAATTACTAAATATTACTCCGCGTTTGTTACTCGATTGTTTATATCTGAATTGCGTTTTTTTTCTATTCAAAATGGAGAGAAATTTTAGAGGGCGTAAACGTTCCCTGTCATCAGCGATTCTAAATAATGAAATCGCAAACTAGAAATATGTATAGGCGATGATTGGTATGGTAAATCACTCAGCTTTGTCGTGTATTGCTCCACCTTGAGATGATAGTAAATCATCTGGAATAAGTGAAAAAATTAGCTCATCATTCTTTATTGTGAAACGGTCATCGAGGGCAACATGTACAGTCTGTTTATATATCTTTCTACCATATAAATAAAAATGTCTTCAAGAAGAGCATCCACCTTAGGTTTGTTTTAAACTCGAGCAGATTCTTTAAAAACCACAGTAAAAGTTACTGACGCCTTCCATTGTTTCTGTCCGATGAATTTTCCAGTCAAAGCGTCTGAGTTGTAGAAATTTTTTACTTGGTAAGGTAACAAGCCTTACGCAAATCCAACAACCTGGAAGACTAGGCTCTCTTAGTCTAGCACCTACCTCTCGATCTGTCCAGCTAGGGAGGTCCTACCAGTAGTTTAGCTACCGTTGGCATAGCTCTTGAGGTCATTGGTGAACGGAAGCCTCCTCAATGCTCAGCGCTAGCCTCACCATTGCTCTCCTTAATGGAGATACCATTAAGGAGAGCAATGATGATCCATTATATACACACACACAAGCACGCATATACATACATACTGATGCAGACTTTCTCATTGGTCAGCCATGGATTTTTTTTGTTTATGTAGTTCATTAATGTCGAAGTATAACAAAATTAACTATTTATCATATTTAGATAGCATTGCCACTTTCCATAGTAGTTAGAGTTCAATATAGTCATGCATGATCACTTAATAAATAGGCTAATCCTCTATGGCGTTACCGACTGCGCTAGAGACAATATCCGACAAAACATGCGAACCGGTCATAAGAACACTCGCAATTTGCAGTCATTATACAGAGGCATAAAATACTGAAACTGCATAACTATTGTTTTAACATGTTCATTATATACTGCGCAATATGCTGTTTTAAGTTTTATGTTCTGCAGTGCATAGTTAGCTGGTTACAGTGTTGAAGTTCGTGGACATCAAAAACGCGGTACTTCATTAAAGTTAACTTTTTTCGCATTTGTATCATTTCACGTTTTTTTCAGGATACTCAACACGGCAGGTTGGACGTCATTTGGAGGAGTGATTTTTTCGACGTATCAAAATATGCAAAGAAAGGGCCTGAAGTGACTTAAAAAAGTTCCATTTTGGTCTTTAGAGCAGGGTTTCCAGACTATACTAAAATAAAACAAATACAAAAAAATAGAAGACTGATAAAAACAAAAATGAAAAAATATCCTTATCCCACCAACGGTACAAATGCGCTATTTAATAATATTTTTTGGTTTACCGATCAAGTGCTGATCAATTTTATTAACTTGATCGGTAAACCAAAAAATATTATTTACTAATTTATGATCAAGAAAATAACCTTCATGATGAAATGCGCTATTTGTTTGCAAATAACCTTTCATGGGTGGGAACCACATAAAATATAAAATAAAACATCAACTGTCTTTTTCCACACTATGAAACTATTTTAGACTGCAGTCAAGTTATTCCGAGTTTTATGTAATCACACCAACAAATACATATTTCAGCGCACTATTTCTCGGAACATATCGCATGTTTCAGTACAGCGCTATCACAGTTATTTTTATTAGTTTAAAAGAGCTTATTTTTATTAGTTTATTCCTTATAAATTATATATACACACACACACAACGTGGCAACTGGGGACTATTGTAAAAAGCTTCGTAAAGGCAAGAATATTATAAAATGAATCAAATATGTAAAAGTGACATTAAAACTGAAGATATTCTTATTTTTAACTGTCTGGAGTAAGTATCTTGAAAGACTGTTGATGATGATAAACAGTAGCACACCGGGGAGTAGCAATTCGGGAAGACGCTGGAGTAAATGATATTCGACTTGAAATGCTCAAATATGGAGGTGGTTTAAAAGTTGACAGTGGTTATTACACACAATTCAGAAGACCTGCTCAGAATTCCGAATTCCAGATAACTGAAGTAATGTTAGCATAGTGTCCACGTATAAAAATTAAATAAATCTGAATGTGAGAATTGCACAGGAATTTCCCTACTGAAATTTCCAGGTAAGGTTTATGCAAGCATACTTAAAAAGAGGCTAAGAAAATTATGGAAAAGAAACTTGGAAAAACTAAAACATTCTAGTTTTTGAAGTTTCAGGCCAAAGGGATGCCAGAATCGTATTTGAACTTTAAGACTGATAGTGGAGTTTTTTTTTTGACAATTACAAAGTTTATAATTCTCATCGCATATACCTAATATTTATAAATATACAATTCCAGTATATTATCAACATTTTCTATTCGTTTTTAGATTTATTTTGGGCTGATTATTATAGATAAAAATATTTTCCTTATATCATACATATACGGTGAAATACATTATCAGATAGCATTTATAGTCTATACAAATTTTTAAACTAAGTTAGTGAGTTTTGACAATATTTTTTATGTGTAACCAAGACCTTCACCATACTGGTTACCAGAAAATTAAATTTGCGCGAAACAGTCACTGCAAAATCCAGTGGCCGTATCAATGAGGGCTCGCGTAACATATTATATATTTAGTTATAATATATTAGAATCATAATTTGACATTATAAAAAAGTTATAGTGATCTCTTATACGTTTGAAATAAATGTTAACATTATTTATCCCCATGACGTAGTCTCTCAATCTTTTTCTGAAAGCATATTCTGAGTTTATTGTAAAGTGGATGACAAACAATATTAAACAGGAGCTGCATGTGAAAAAGAGGCTATGGGAGAGATATACGGAGACAGGTGAAGAGAAGATGCATGAAGAATATAACACACAGGCCAGGAGAGGGACTAGTATGGTAAGGAAGGCGAAACTGGAATATGAGAACAGATTGGAGAAATGATTGTGGAAGGACACTGTGGAAGAAAAATGGGAATAGAATGACTGATACAGAGGACATAGTGGAATTGTTCAATGAACAATTTATTGGTGTATTTCATTGTGAAGGAGTAAATTTTAATACTAGAAAGATAAGGCAGGTTCGAGGTTTATAGGTGCAGAAGGAGAACATGTTCCAAATACTGAGTACTCTGGATGTCAGTAAAGCTGTGGGACTGGGTGGTATTTCACCACGAGTTTTGAGAGAATGTGCTAAAGAACTGACAGCTCCTTTTACCTAGCTTTTCCAAAAAAGTTTAGTTACGGAAAAGGTGCCCAGGGAATGGAAGGAAGGTAAGATAGTGCCATTGCATAAGGGCGGTAGCAGACTGGAAGTATCTAATTATAGGCCGGTTTGTGTGTCATCAGTAGTTGTTAAGATCTTGGATAAATTAGTTAGCGACCGTATACAGCATTGAGCAGATGAGGGTAATGTTATCTGTGAGAGATGTTATAGATCTCGAGCAGAATTAATATCATTTTCCTTCAAGATTTTAAGAGATATTAGGATGGTTTTATGAGGATAAGACAGAATATCTGAATCACAAGAAAATGAAAATATAAGAAAGGAACTTAACATTCAAGAATACGTGAGCAGAGCTAACCTCGGGTAGTATGGTCACTTAAACAGCACAGAAGAGGAAAGGCTGAGTTAAATGGTGTTTGATGCCAAGATTCGGGGAAAATACCCAGAGGATGCATGAATCCCAAAAGATCTCTGTCTAACTACCGACTAATTAATGTCTATGGATTGGCAATGAAGATGTCAAAAAAAAGCTGGTAAGAACTCGCATACAGAAATTGGTTAGCGGACGACATATACTTTGCAAGGAACAACATGAGTTCACTAAAGCGAAGTCATGTCTGAGCAATCTGCTCATATTTTGTAATAATGTTGTGAATTATACACTATGATACTGCTGGCCTTCTTTGCCAAGGTATTTGACAGACATGAAAGGCAGTATCGTGGTATTCTCCAGGTGTTGCATAAATTAGATGATATGGAATTGGAATATTTTGTGGGCAGCTGGCGTTATATTACAATATGAACTCAATATTACAAAAAATGATATGTGGTTGGGAGGAAGAGATTAAAGATAACCGGTAGTGTTACCCAGGAATCAGTCATTGGGCCACTGCTGTTTAACCAATACATTAATGATGTTTGGAAGGAGATGTTCAATTGTACAGAAGATCTCGATTTGTTTGCTAATGAGACAAGGATAGACAGGACAATCAGAGATGCTATTGATATGCAGCACATGCACGTACAGAATGAATTGAACAGGCAACTATGAACAAATGATAATGGTCATCATTTCAATGTCAGTAAGCATAGAGATATTCAATGGTATATTGTATTGGTCAGATTATATTTATAGAACTGATGAGGCTGGGGATATCTGAGTTATAGTGGATAAGATGTTAAAATTCGACTCATATAGGAAGATTACAAATACAACTCAAAGGATAACTACGATGCTAAAACGAACATGGAAGTCACTTTTGCATCTTTATACAGCTTTTGATACTATCATCCGTGCGCAGCAGATTTTTCTCCCCGGTTTTTACTCTCACAGGGAATGAAAGCTTCGCAGAGGGTGAAAATAAGAGTTACAAAGATATTCGTGATTATAGATTATGACGACAGATTGAGAGTGTGTGTGGATTGCAGACAGTAGTAAGCAGGAGAAGGAACAGTGATATAACAGACTTATAAACTACTGAAAGGGTGTTATAGGATACCGGTTGTTGTAATTTTTCGTTACATCCGTTGAAGTTAAGATTATGTGCGGTTAAGAAAGGGCCGACAGCTTACAGCAGCCAGTGGAGCAGTTCTTTGCGTGTTGAAGTGGTGAGTGTATCTAATGCGAATGAGCGAGAAGGAATGCCAGCTTGTGTGGGTGATGTATATAGTCCTCATCGATGAGTACCTGGAGGTCTCTGATAATATAAGAAAATTTTATTTCGAACTAAACTGCGAGGTGTGTTGATTATCACAACGCCCGTTTTCGCGTCATGACAGCGTATGACTCCGAGCTGGTTCAATTTCATGTGCGTCTATACTGGCTTTATGTTGTTGTGATTTCGATAAAAAAAACAAATAATGCTGTGTCTTCTAAACGAAGGGAGTAATAGTGATTTCGATAAGAAAAAGAAATGCTATTTATTTTGAACAAAACTAGTCACATTGTAACTTCTTTAGCATAGGATGAACCTGTCAAAACCACGATTAGCACCACAATAAAGGAAAGCGAGTCTATTATGAGAGATTCCTACCACGAAGAAATCAGTTCAAATTGAGGATGGAGATTACGGTGTTCTTCAAGTGTCCCCCAACTAAGATTCCTCTTCTAATTAAAAGTGATCGCCACTGAAAATGACAAATTTCATTTCACTTAAAGTAACCTTTTTTGTTACTATATTTTGTAGGACTTTTTTGCTTCTCGCGCACATCTAATATTTTTCTGTGATATGCATATTTAACAACTATGTGACAACACTATTTTAATTTCGTTGGAAAAAACTCATTATTTTGCTCTATAATAAAACTTTATTTTGCAACTGAACCGAGAGTATCACGTTTTCGACTTATTATCAGGTGATCAAAAGCGTCCTCTTTTAAGTCGTGGAATATCTGTGTGCGCGCACACACATTTCCAGATATATTACCTTCAAAGCACGGCAACAGCACGTACCTAGGTGTTTATCGTCTCTATAATGATTGCAGTGTCCCATACTAGGACAAACAGAAAAATCGACTGAACATAAAGGAGCATTTTAGAAGAGCCAAGGCCCCGGCTCTATCTAGTCATGTACTAAACTTTGCAAATTCAAATCCCAACCAATCTTCTAGATACGTAGTAAGGTCGGACGAATCAGTGATCTTACCAAAAGAAAAAATATAGTTTCATCAGAAATAAATTATAAATTAGAAAACAAAAATTGCAATAAGAAAACAAAAATTAAACAGATTTCTAACATGACTACTTTAAAATTGAAGGTGAACATCGTACTGAAATTCAAAAACATGGCCCACTGTTGAGCTGTGTTATGTAATATCAATCATAACTTAAATCACAGCTTCCAAGCCTTTAATGTATGCTGACCAAAGTTGGTTTAAAATAAGAACTTGGTTTTTATTGCACAGTGCTCTCAATATGTGTGTTCAGCTGCTTCTTTCAATTCAAAATAAGTTGTTTTTTTTAAATAATCCACACTATTAATTTATTTTTGTGTCTTTTGGCTTAATTAGTCATAAAACGTTTATACAAAATTCTTATACAAAAGCTACTGCTACTAAACCAAATATGATTCCTTCTGTCAGTCGGCTTACAAAGAACTGAAAGGGTATCCGCTCGTGGAAGGGAAACTACACAAAGAGAAGATTTGGAAGGCATTTTGAATCGAATAGCATTAAATGACTTGACTCAAACGTTTCATGCTTACATCTAAAATGTACTTTGTGCATATTAGTGCAATTAATTTATATTACGAAATGTGTAGGTGCACCAAGATTGTGCTGTGGAGCAAAAGATTTTCTCCCGAAGCATCTAGGGGGAAGCATAACAGAGAACTATTGACTGGCAGTAGCAATGCTATGATTTCCCTTATTTATATTCAAAAGACAGAGAATCCTATGGAATTGCAATATCATTAACAAAGAGGAAGGGCAGGTTGCTAATGAGGAATGGAGATTGTTTGCTCAGCTACATCAAGAGCTGGGATATGCAAGGGTTTGTTTGCAACACGGAGAAAACAGGCATTGTTTATGTTCAGGCAGTATTATGTCGCAGATAGAATCACTGTTATCGACGATCTTCTGGAATTCCAAATTTCTTTCAGCACATTGTCCTCAATAATTACAAGACATACTGTATTTTTTTTCATCTCAGATGTTGTATTACTAAAACGTTTGAGCGATCAGAAATTTTCATCAGCAACAAGAATAATGTCAGCCAACTTAAAAATAAGGTTGCTTACTGAATAACAACTCATTTTGTGGTTTTTAAATCTTAATCTTTTTTTTCATAAAATTATAAAACTATTAAGAAAAAAGTAATGAAAAATTATCTAATTATATGTTCAAATGTAAGAAGTGAAGGTTTGAAAATTGCAACTAAAATTTAATAAGTGAAAAAAAGTATTTTTCAAGAACCCCCAAGACTTGAAAACAGTATTAAAAATAAAACCTAGCAACGCGAGTACCATTTTTAACACCGTTCTAAAATATATTTACAGTGTTATTAGAATATGAATGTAATAAAACTGTTGCAGACGTACTATCGTCACGATTATTTGAACCTTTTATCTGTCCAAGTCGCTACAAAGACCAGCCACTATTATATTAATGTTTCTGAGAAAAGCTGCTTTGCTATCTCTTGCATTTTTCGTGTGCATAGTAGCAGAATACGCAATACCTTTGCGTTTAATTTGTTCATAAAATAGAATGTTATAAAGATAATGAAATATAAACCATAAGATTAAACTGGCTGGAAGTCTTATTTTGAAAGTACTAAAATTCATTGAAATATGATCAACTAAAGAGAGGCTGGTATGTGAAAAACGAATTTGTCTAGGATTCGTTTTTTTATGTCTGCTAGACAAATTAACAAACGCGCAAAGAGAATCCCAAGTCCCTTCGGCCTACTGGCACTGTTTTAGCAAAGACTTCTATGTATTTAATATATCGTTTCCTTTGGTACTATGAAATTAATAATAATAATACCAGTGTTTTGATAAATAGATAGATGTTTTCGTGGAATGCTCAGAATTCCATGGAGACGACTCAGTAATTATTATATTAAAACATAATAATTACATTTGGGCTAGATCTCTTAAATCTATCTGTTCGTACAATTCGTCAAGAATCTCATATCATATTAACACAGCCCAGCTCTGTGTGTTTTATTATTGAGTCTGTAAATACGATATGAGATTAACTCGTCTGCTATGTTTCGGTACGATATTTATATACATCCATATTTCAGACATTCAGTGCCCTGTTTTCTTCAAGTAACTTAATATTTAAGCTGCAACTTATGCCAATCTGTCTTTCAATCTTTTCTATCGCGGATTTTATTCAGAAAGGACAAGATTTCAACTTCAATTTTTAATTTAATAATTCAGTGTGAAGAATTGCTGTTCAGAAGAACATTAGGAATGGCTAAAACAACAGTCAGAGACGTTTCAAAAATCTGGAAGGACCAATCTATCTCCACAGGAACAAATCTAAGGTTTCTGAATGCGACTATTTTTTTCAATAGCGGCTTACGTAAGAAACATGGAACTTAAAGAAGTCTGACTGGGAAAGGATTGTTGCTTTTGACATGTGGTATTACAGGAGACTGTTGAAGATCTTATATGCTGAAAGGCGGACAATGGATGGGTGCTAGCTGAAAGAGGCTTCTCGCTTCGTGTATACCGCTAGCCCACTCACACAGATCGTCACTTGCACTCATTCACACATTGCCCCATATATCACAGAAATTAGGTAATATACATACACTCAAAAAAGGGGTGGTCTATCACAAGAGATGAAGAAAAACTAGAGGAAGAATTATAATCTCTATTCCAACTACTAGTTTGCAGGGAATATTCTAAGAAACCTACAAAACATTTACCATTCTTTACTA
The DNA here is from genome assembly GCF_054136105.1 of Typopeltis vanoorti. Lineage (NCBI taxonomy): Eukaryota > Metazoa > Arthropoda > Arachnida > Uropygi > Thelyphonidae > Typopeltis > Typopeltis vanoorti. Next base: position 11,658,330 of record NC_143554.1, read on the forward strand.
CTGCTTCACAGCAAAATCCCGACATTCACTACAGAACTTCAGTTTCCATCTCTTACATTGGTAGACTTCCACTCAAAATTTCAACAAAAATAAATTATGAAAGGACACACACTGGGTTCATTTGGTCGTCAAGTAGCTTACAAGCCCATTTTGAATATACGAGTTTTCTGCGTTCGCTTATAGACCACAATCCCTTCTACAAACATCTGGGAATCTATAATATTGTATACTTGTGTGGTCTTTCGTACATAGGGCAGATATCTAGCAGTCTGGAAATAAGACAGAAAGAGCATATTGGAGACGTCAATAAAAAGAGAGAAAACAACACGAGCCTAACTGTTCATTTTTTCACACACACAAATCATAACATTGAATGGAATAAGAACTCTTTGCCTTACATAGAGGACAATTTCACTGCTTGTAACATAAAATATACCCTAGTCATCTATTCACAAAACACTCAATAGGAGTCAAGGATTGATTCTCTGTAATATTTGGAAATCCCTCATTAGATCATCCCTCATGTTAGATTAACTTTTCAGCCAACTGTCGGCACACAATACCTTATAATAGCTAACTCGTGTCAGCTCCCATTCCCCATTTTTTCAGTTTCAACTTACATTGTAACGGTTTCTACATGTTCTGTGTGTTTTAGTAATATTATAGATCATATTGTATTCCTTGATTATCCAAACCCAGAAGAGGCCACAAGTATCAATCGCGAAACGGTTTTCGTTTTTATATTGTTACGACCAAATAAACCCAGGTTTCTTTCATAATTCATTTTTGTTGGTCCAAAGTCTCTACATAATCATTAACTAAAAGTATGTTTTGTCAGAAGAAAAGATATAACAGGGTTTGTTTCGCAAGCATGGTAAGTGACTAGGTTTTTATCATCCTACTGAAGGATGGTCTTTAGGACATTTCTTGTACATAATTTTGAAGGAAGCTTGAGTTGCTAGACCTTAGCAAAGTTTGATATCTGAGTAAGATGAGCGGAGAATGCTATCAATAGCAAAACTGGGAATTGTGGTTTGAGATCAGTGAGAGCAAATCTGCAGAGGGATACCTTCCACCATTAAACGTAATGGAGGATCTGAGAGAAAATTGGCAATCTAATTACAATGAGGGTGGGAGAGAAGACAGACCGTAAGATAGCAATTTGCTGAGAAGGGCTGAATAGTATCAATAGCACAGATTTCTCCAAACTTTTCAAGGCACGTGTCTCGAGGTGGGTGATGTAAGCGAGATCTGCTTTTCACAGGCTAAATCTATATTGGTTTGAAATTGGCTGTATATGGGCTTTCTTGCTTCCGTGCTGTAGGCTGAAGATTTCATCTAATTACAATATAGTACATAGACGACAAAGAACAGGTGTTAGTTCAGAAGTACATCTCTTGGGCACAATTGGTTGAATTTCATCAGAAACCTTTTTGTATCCAGGTTGTTCAAGGTTCTTCTGTTGTCTTTCTGGCAGATGGCCACAGGAAGCATGCAACGCTATGTTCTACGTATGGTCACTTATCCAGGATGAGAAGAATTATGGTAGGAAGTCAGCTGTATCTTCAGATGATCGTGCAATACTCTCAGAGTAGTACTGCAAGACCATTTGAGATAAAAGTGAAGCAGAGATGGAAACAGATGCGCCCAAAAGTTTTGAACAAGTGACCAGAAGGCACGATTGCGCATCAGCCACCGGCAGCTGATGAGTTTTCTATATTTATCCCCTTAAAAGTCAAACTTCTCCTGTTAATGGTGGTTATGAAAGTGTTGCGGGTTTCATTGTAGCCTGTGAATGAACTGTAGGTTTGTTTCAAGCCATTTACGATAAGTAGTTTTCGTTTCTTGGCCTGTTATGGAACGTTTTGGAAAATCACAGTTGGGAATTTTGAACAGAGTGTGGAATGAAGGTCTTGTTACAGAAATTATCCATTCCAGCATGGATAATTTCTGTAACAAGTTGACATCAAGTATCTGGAAAATGAAAACAGTAGTCTGTCCATGGAAAAGGAGTAAAATTCTCCAAGATTTTCCCATTTGGCATTGTTAAGGTACGGAAGTCAAATTATACTAAAAGCAACACAGAACACAGAATACAAAGTTGTTACTGCTAACCTTTGAAGTTAAAAGTGAGAATCACAGCGAAGTTGAAGAAACGCTACAAACGAAAAAAAAAACAATGGAAACCAATATTTTTTAAAGATTTACTTAGACCATTCATATTTGAATTTCTTTAAGTGCTTCAAGTGACAAATATTGCGAATAATTGACAGGAGGTTTTTTAACGGAACAAAAGTACTCTTGCAAGTAGAATTTCAGAATGGTTGATGTTAATTACTCATTCTTAATCAAAGACCTACTGATATCAGCTGTAAGAGGGACTTTAAGAAATACTTTTTATACTAAAGTGTAGGTAAATTCTCGTATTTTATTTGTCTTCATTTAGCATGTACTTTAAGTGCTTAACTTCTGCTGACTTAAGCCAGGAAAGCTCTAATTTTTCATAAATTGTGTTTGCCTAATTACAATGAACAATTGCAATCCTAGTTTTTTTCTCTTCAAAAAATCCCAACATGAAAGACAATAATAGATCCAACAGAAAGTAAACCTTGGAGTGAAAACAGTACACGTTGGTCTCCTTTCTGCTATCTGCGTCATAAACTAGGGAGAAATTCATAACTTAAAAGTGGACTCGGTTCGTATATAGTAGAAACATACAAGCGTCGTGATTGAGAATCCGTTTTTTTTTTTAATCCACGCAGCGTGCATGGATTCAGATATCTTTCTTCTTTGAATAACTCCAAAGCTTGTAGTGGCAAATCTATATATATATATATATATATATATATATATATCGCAACCTAGCCATATAAACTAAACATTATAAAACGTAGAGAATCGAGAAGTGGCACTATGGAGCAGGAGTGGCGGCTCAGCGAGCAGTAAACCTGAAGACAATCAATCACGATTCGGCTAATGAATAAGCGTCGTTTTCTGTTTTTCAAATTCGCTCGTAAAAATATTTTCCTCTTGAAATTTTCTCCTCCTTCCACTTTATTGAAAATTAAATACTGAATATATTAGTATTTGAGAAATTAATCAAACTTCATGATCATGTTGTAGCTTATAACTTTTATGGTTTTCTGTGCATTATCCTTAATCAAAAATTAAAGATGTCAATTTAATCCTGAGTGATATATTTAAAAAGAAGTGAATTCGAGTATTATTTCTTTAAAATATTGACAACAATAAAATTACCCTGCACAGCAATACAATACCATGATATGATACATTTTTTTCATAATCTCTTTGCCACAGCAGGTTTCCCAGCAATTGTTGTTGTCCCGTGGGCCTCTATAAAATCTTATTTAGTACCCGCATTCGACGAAGATTACATTCCAAATAGGTTAGTTTTACACGAGGAACTGCATGTGGTGTGTTTTTATGTTTGTTTCTACTTGATGTATTCAATATAACTTAAAAACCTTTCATTTATAATCATTCATGTATTTTATTTGAAGTAAATCTAAATCTTACGTTAGTTGAATATATTTTGCTCGTCAAATGTCATTTATTTTTATACCCAAGACCACCTTCAACGTTGTCGTGTCAACATCTCAAACTTACGGGGATAGACAGACAGAGAAAACGGCCAGAAAACATGCATTTACTATTATTATTATTAAGAGAGACCTCCAAGGAGTCAGAGACTCATCGAGGGAGGACACATACTACAAACACCAGCTATCATACTTATTCTTGAATTCATTTACACTGCTTGTACTCACAACATCCAAAGGCAATCCATTCTAATCATGCACTACCTTCTGAGGAAAAAATCTAGTCTCACCCCCTTCTTAGCAGCCTTCATTCTCAGCTTCCAAGGATGCCCTCTTGTCCTTTCCCCACCCTCCATAAATTGCCATCAATTGTGAAATCCTGTATGACCCTTTCAGAAGTTTGTAAGTCTCAATCATATCACCCCTATTTCTCCTGTTTGCTAGTGTCTACACTCTACAAATTCTCAATCTGTCTTCATAATCAGTATTCCACAATCCTGATATCATTTTTAACATTTGTACTCTCCTTTGTAGTCTCTCCAACATTTGGATAGAATACAAAGAATGAAGAGAATACAATCCTTATATCATTTTTCAACATTTGTACTCTCCTTTGTACTCTCTCCAATATATCAGAATCACAACGGAAACCAGGAGACCAGACCTGCGCACAATAGTCCAAGTGAGGTCTTATCAAGGCCTTGTAAAGAGGCAAAATAACATCCTTATCTTTACATGTGAACGTTCATTTCAGCATTGCTATTATCTTTTGAGTTGTATTTGCAATCTTTTCCATATGGCCCCTGAACTTCAACTTCCTATCTATTAACACCCCAAGATCCCTAGCCTCATCAGTTCTTATAGCCTAACCCCACCAATATAATACGACATTAAATATTTAATCATGCTGAAGTGAATGACTTTACATTTACTGACATTGAACTGACACCCATTTTCCCATGCCCACAATTCCAGCCTATTCAAATCATTCTGCAAGTACTGCATATCAGCAGCATTTCTGATTACCCTACCTACCTTTGCATCAGAAAATAACTGTATGTCGCTTGTGAAATCCTTCCCATTTTCATTAATGTACAGATTGAATAACAGTGGACCAAGCACTGATCCTTGTGGTACACCACTTGTTACTTTTAACCTTGCAGACTCAGATCCCCCGTATACCACTTTTTGATATCTGTTAGTCAGCCATCCTCTTATCCATGCTAATATTGTATAACCCAAACTCCATTTTCTCCAATTTATGCAGCAGTCTGCAATGCTGCATTCTGCCAAAAGCCTTAGCAATATCCAGAAGTATCATGTTGTATCCATTCCCCTCGTCTAGCTCAATGGTTACATTGTTATAGAATGTGAGCAAGTTGCTAAAACATGACCTTCCCTTAGTAAACCAATGTTGTTCATTGCAACGTAGAGATTCACTGTCACCCCATTTCTGAATCCAGCGCTAACCAAATTTTCCAAAATCTTCACTACCATTCCTGAGATACTAATTGGTCGATAGTTCTTTGCACCACCCTTGTGCAATGGAATTACCATACATTCCTTCCATTCCTGCGGAATCTAATATTTTTATCTCTTTTTTTTAATTTAATTTATTTATTTTATTTATTTATTAATATTTATTTTAATTTTATTTAATTCCTGCGGAATTTAATAGATAGACGATACAATGTGGATAGCGGATGGTGTAGTTTTATGTAAATAGTCAACTAATTAGTGCAGAGTGGCTTCCTGTGATGATTCCATGGAGGTGTTAATAATAAAGTTTGCTTAGTTATACACATATCAAGTAACATAAATGCAAAATTTTATTTTCCGTTCGTAAAAAATGCTGAATTTTTGTTTGGTTCGCTTTGAAGTGTACAAAAGTCTTAGTTGCCTCTGTAGGACTTGCCGCAAAGTCCTGCAAGAGCCCAAATGCCTTCAGCCTTTGAGATTAATGCTATAAAACTTCATTAACTGCTTTTTTTTACTTTAATTAAAAGTTTTTATATCAAATTATACGTCAGGAAAACTTAACAGGATAAAAACATCCCTACGGTCAACAAGAAATAATTATTTTGATTATTTTAGAACATATGCTAAATGGCATAAGTGGCAATTTTTATACTTGGTGTATTGTTATACAAATTATGCATGGGAGGATTACTTGGCATGTTTTATAAATAATCAATATGAAATAATATTTCTAAGTAAGTACGACTGCTTCTTCATTTGACTGCTAAATCATGTACCTCCAAGTATGTTTAATATACTTATCGTTTTTGTATAAACAGAGGATGCAGTAACTGCATCGGAACAATTTAACTGTTTAAATTTTGAGTGGATGAAATGCATAATTGTTGAGGAAAGTCACTTTTTCACACCACTAGTGGCTTTTGCCATACATAAGAAACACCGGCTAAAATGTAACTGAAACATGTAAAAAAAAACGTTGATGCAACAAGAAGAACTAAAATGTGCACACATCTTTTCCAAGTAAAAAAATAAAGCGCTACATAAAAGTAATCCCGAATTTTTTCAACCAATAACGCCAAGTTTTCCACTGCAAGGATATTTACCTGGCTAAAATATTATCAAGACATATCTTCCAAAACAGAGGAAATTACAGTTTACAGAACTGCAATAAATTATAATCATTCAACTGTAAAGAAAATTTAGCTCTATCAGTTATCAGCAACTATCACAAGTACCAAGGTACACTGAATAATAGACATGCATACCTCCGTTCAGCTAGTTTGTAATTGTAGTGTCTGGTAACTGCCAATAGTACAATATGCAGAAAATAGACTATTTTTACAGTAAAAAAAAGCATTTGAGTACACATGCGCAATCAATACATGTGGTAATGGTTCAGTCTGTGAGTCGAAATTTTCTCTCTTGCACCCTTACGTCACTACACATTATATAGTGATAACGTATGACATTTTAAGAGTTAAATTACATGAGAACATCCATATTGGATTTTTCTTTCATGAGACTGTGCGTATTTGAGAGAGAGAGATGCCAAAGGAGAAATTAACTAATGATCACAATGTTATTTTGGGCGCCTCACTTGAATAAAACTTGATTTACGTTACATAATGAAATATTTACTGTGCATGGTGTAATAGCAGCTCTGCATTTTAAAGAATTGGAAGCGAACGCATACCCAGCTCTCATTTATTGAACTCCCACAAGAGAGTTCTTACAGATCTGATAACGGACAAGAGCTCTTGATTTCGATAAATATTTTATTTCTAAAATTCGCATTTGTGTAAGAGCTTCTCTGAAATATTAATTTCTTTCCTCCTAAATCTTTTCGGATGTTCCGACCAGGAAAATATATCTCAAACTGAGAAATATTTAGCATACTCATTTACCTCTTACCACCAGTTCAGAGTATTTTCGAAGCGATGACATAATAATCAAATTCTTGACATCGACAAGTTTCTTCCAAATTAATCTCCTGTTTGTCAGTACTCCAATATTGTCAGACCTTATGGTCTTCTAAGGCACATCAAACTGCATCGATTCACCTTGATCTTCCTCTGGTCCTTTTTCTGGTGTAAAATACGTATTTTACGAGTCTTTCCTCTTCCATTATATTTTAGATTAGTTGAGCTCTGCTCACACTTAACGTCATAACTTGTTTGGAATTAAGAATTTATTGTCATTTAAGTTGCTACCGGCACATCGCTTAGGTAGTTAATAGAGTACCTGCTATGTTAAGTACACTTCATTAATTTTATACGAAGTATAAAAATATTATACTTCGTATGGATTCATAGCATACGATAGTATGGAATTCCAAGCTGGTGAGGAATCTATCATACCACAATGAAACCTCTAATTTCCAATCAACATAAAGTAATTCAGATCTTAACTAGAAATAAAAAAACAGAGGTACTCTGAATGTGAACATAAACGGCAATGAATACTTTAGCACTAAACCAGATGTTTTCGTTATATTTTATGCCTTGTGTACTACAGTTCCCAAGTCACATAAAGAAGCACAATGCATAAACACTATCAACGTAGTAGCGCCGAAAATATTCATTAGCCTATTTAAATATTCAAAAGTGAGAAACTGCAGTTCTTGCTGTATGCAGATGATATTGTTCCTTTAAATAAAATCTGCAATTCAATTCCACGGTGATTTTCATACCAAATGTGGTATGAAAACGGTTAGGGGCCTGAAAACAGAATCAATTGCATCCAGCTTCAATAGAGAGCATAGAGTACAAGCAAAATACCAACCAATTAGGCATACGTTTTTAAGTTTACAAACTAAATATGGAAAAATATAACAGAAAAGGCAAAACTAAGAAAAACAAATCGATATATTCAAAATAGATCGATTTGTTTCTCACATATCTATGTGCTGGGTTAGAAATAAAACAGTAAACAGTAGCTAGAAAGCTATTTCGAGAAAAAATATCGAAGTGAACAGATAATAATTACAGCGTCATATTAAAAATGAAGATATTAGAAAGAAGTGACACTGTTAGCATTCAGAAATGTACATGGGTATGATCACTTAATCAGAAGGCGAGAAGTAAAGGGTAGTGAAACATGTGCCTGAAACCAGGTTGGTAGAAAAGACCCAGAGGAAAGCCACAATATAAGCGTATTCAGCATCAGTCTAGTACTACTACTGCTTTTGAAGAACAAACTGCAAGAACTGATATTGCACATGGTATGGAATTCTAAACATATTCTTTAACACAAGATGCGCTCTGCGAGTATCTTGGGTTCTTAAGAAATGCTCTTAATATGGGATTGTAATCCTATGCAAGTCATCTCTTTTTAAGAACTTGGAGAGAAATGGTTGATGTATCTATAAATATCGGTAATTTTTTGAATTGAAGCCGTTGAGAGCGGACTTTTGTTTTACAGCCGAAATTTCATGATGAATACACGTTTGTTATAAACAGACGTAATCGCTTGACAAAAATGTTTTGAATTAATCGGTTATTTTGGGGAGAAATTCGCATTGTAAAAGTCGTATGCGCACTTCGCAGCCTTTCCAGAAATTTCTGAATAGAATTCCGTACATAAATAGCACTTTGTCACCGACTACAATTCCTATCCACAGTTTCACAAAAAACAACATATTCTAATCCTCTTTTCCATTTGACAAATTTTGCAGGGACAAAATCATTCACCTTCCAAAATGCTTAAACATAGTAGTTTTAAAGTACAGCTTTTTTCTTGTTAAAAAAGAAAGAAAATTTACGTCTGTTTTCACTTATGTTAAAAGGTAACAGGAATCGCTCTCGAGAGGCCACACGTGAAACATTTTGAAGCCACTTAAGATTTTTAAATACGAGGGATGACGGTTTCACACAGGGAAATTAAACATTCGATACTAGGATTCCAATTCACAGCGTTGTCCATCAGTTACTTATTCTAATCCAAGATTGCTGTAAGTAATTAGACAAGATGTGACAAGACTTCTCGAATAACTTAGATATAACCATATCTGACATAGTCCTATTTTTCAGCCAAACATAGTCATAGTGTCTGTTTTGACCTTTGGAAAGTTTGCCTTCTTTTTCTTGTGTATCTTAGAATGCCATTCCCACATTTCTGTGTTAAAATCGTCCTGAAAAAAAAAGCCTAATTTGACAAAAAATATAAATAAAATGTGTTTCGGAGTTCATTATAAATAGATATTCATAAAAGCATTTTTCCTTTATATATATATACTACAGTATCCGCATTTGAACATTCCAAGGAACGTCCTTTCAATAAGGTAACAGTATTTGAGAAAAATGCAACAGTTAGCAGTTAGTATTCGTATAATGTTTTGGATTAAAATTAATTCAGGTAACGAACTGTAACTAGTTTTAAGTGCGTTGAACATAATACACTCAAAACTTAACTTTTATTATCAATAAAACTGTGGAAAAAATTAAGAAACGAAACTAATATTACTGACAAGAAGAGTTAAACGTCTTGGTATTGTTGCACTATGTATATAAAAATAGTAAGGAAATATAAACATAAATGGGTAGATGAAAGCGAAATGGGTAATTACTTATGAATGTAAATAAGAATCAACCAACGTACATCTTCTGCTAGCTAACCTGTTAGTTTTAAATCTTCGCTACCGAACTGTTCCTCGCCGTTCACTCATCTCCTATGTGCTCTAGCTTTCCGGACTGACTACATGAAACTGGCTTAGACACGCTTTTGCAGTATTTCACAGTTAATGCCATTGTCATCCTGGAGACATATATCCTGATCTGGGACTGAATTATTAATTCTGTTTATAGTATCGTTCACTTCATTAATAAGCAGAACAGTACCTTACTCCTACTTGTGATTTCTTAAGTACCGCTTAGACTAAGAGCGGTTTCTTGCAGTGCTTTATATGCATATTCTTTTTTTTTTTACTTTCTTCCTTCACCCAAAATACATTTTTGCCATCAGTCTCACCTACGAAAGATTATATACTTAAGATATTCATAGCAAAAGAAAAAGTGATAATTGCTGTTATCCCACCAAACACCACAGCAAATTGCAGAAATAGCTTGCTAGCCATAGAAAGCATCGGTGGTTTTATCAAAGAGCTAATGGTTTCTTTAGAAAATAATCCATTAACTCATTCCATCCGATGCATCTTCTCCTTAACGAGAAGCACTTCTGTAGCACAGTCGAGAGTCAAGACAATGGCGTGGTATTTGTCCTTCGTTTCAAGAGTCCTGCCTAGATGCACGACCATTAACCGAAATTTCATTTGCCGGTGTAATAGGTGGTGGTTGCACGGTTTTTAAAGTAGACAACAACCAGCAGGGACCCCCACCCTCCCTCACACACACACACACCGAGTAACAAACATAATGTACTGGCTTCATAGATTGTGGCTATAACTCCAACCAGTTCAACCAAAAGTTCCCAACTTTTATAAATCAGTGTCTTCCATGAATGTCATTCATGGAGCTACAGGTGATTATGAATAATGGAACACAAAACTACGAACTGATGCTCAGTTACATTTTCTTCCTACTACTGCTACAAACAATTATGTCAACAAGTGCTATAGCATTACGAGAAACGCTGTAGCTTTGGTTACTCTGTAAATGTTGGGGAGCACATACAGTTCACATCGAATTTCTTTCCCCGTATTAAAAAAAACACTAACATTCTGAACTTTATCCCTCACGTGAGTGACTCCATAATTCCAAAAAAAATTGAAATCGCGGAAGGATGAAGGAGAAGCGGCCATGAAGTTAGTCATTTTCTGCGCAACAACCTATTCAGAAAATGAATAGCTATAAATTAAGGTATCCTTAGACTTAGGTTAATAATTATCATCAGTTTAAAAAACTGACTATACTACTACCCCAAACATCAAGTTTCTTCCTCGTCTATGATCTCTTGTGCTTTTATGTGTCGAGATTTTGCCAAAGAGATTTCCATGGCGTCCTGTCCAAGGCTTGTTGTTTTGCTTCTTTCCAGTTAATTCCCTTCTTTTCCAATTTTCTTTAATTTCCTTTGCCAACCTTTCCTGGGCTGCCTATGTTTCTTTTTCCTATTTTCTGGCTTTCGTATACAGTTTTTGCTATTCTTCCTTCTTCCATTCGATTAAGATGTCCAAACCACCTCATTTGGGGTTGTGTTATGAATTGGTTCAGAGGTGCAACTTGAAGGCCGTCTCTTATAGTTAGATTTCTTATTCGGTCTAGTCTTGTTTTCTGTGCCACTTTCCTAAGATATTTCATTTCAACTGTTTGTAGTTTATTTGTTTCCTGTTGTTAAACACCAAGACTCGCAACTGTATATTAATGTTGATAGAAACACTGAACGGTACACTGCAATTTTGGTATACTGGGTAACTTCTTTCTTATCTAGGAGTGGGTCTTTCATTGCATAGAATAGCTTTGTTCCCCCCTCTTATCTTGTTGTTAATTTCTGTGTCTAGTCTACCATCTTCTTGTATATATGATCCCAAGTATTTAAAGGAGTGGACTTGTTCCAGTTGATGATTCTCTATTTTTATTGTGTGTTTTTGTTGGTTTCTAGATATGATCATTGTTTTAATTTTATTTATATTTATAGTCATATTCCTTTTCATTGTTTCTTCATATCAAATGTTGATGTTGTACTGCAAATCTTTAGTTTTTGTTTGGTATGCTTTTAAAATTTCATCTATTAATATTATGCAAAGAAGAAGGCTGAGGATACAGCCTTGCCTCACTCCTACATTTGTTTCAAATTCTTTTGATCTACAGGTTCTAACATAATTTCTGTTACTTTTGTAGAGGCTTTGTATGGTTGCTATTAAGTTATCTTGTATCTTGTTTTTCTTTAATGTTTGCCATAGTAAGTGTCTGGAAACTCGGTCAAAGACCTTTTCAAAATCTATAAGACATGAATGTAGTTCTTTTCCATATTCCAATGTTTTCTCTGATATTTTTCTAAGATTGAAGATAAGATCCTGCGTGCTTCTATTTTTTCGAAAGCCATATTGCATTTCGTCCAGTGTATCTTCTATTTGGTTCCTGAGCTTCTCTTCTAAAATATGGGCATACAATTTTCCTGGAACGCTTAAAAGTTAAATTCCTCTATGGTTTTCACATTTACGGTTATCTCCTTTCTTAAATATGTGATTTATTATTGCTACCTCCCAGTCTTTGGGAATAATTTTCTTTTTCCATACGACATTGAACAGGCGTAAAAGAAAATTTATCGCTTTCGTTCCTCAATTCTTTACCATTTCTGGTGTTATTTGGCATGGCCTGCTTATTTGCCCAGTTTTATTTTATGTATTGCTGCTAACAGTTCATTTGCATGAATTTCCTCACTTTGATCTTTTATTTTGCTAGCATGTCTTGCTCTTAGGGTTCTATGTTTTCCATGTCCTGCATCTTCCAATAATTCTGGAAGTACTGTTTCCATCTTTCCATGATGTCTTCGGAATTTGTAGCTTTCCATCCTTATTTTTGATAAGCTTTATGGGGCATTCTTTCTCTGACCTTATTCTTCTTTTGATTTCAAGGATTTGAAGAGCTTTTGATTTCCTTTAAAAGTTTGTTCTAAAGTATGTCCAAAGTGTTCCCAGCATTTTCTTTTCTCTTCTTTCACTAAGGTTTTAACTTTATGTCTTTGGTTGTTGTATAGTTCTCTATCAACCTGAAGCTTTGATGTTATGTGTCTCTTCCACAATTGCTTTTTCTTCTTAATTTCTTCTTTTAGTTCTTCAGTCCACCAGAGTGTTTTATCTTTCTTCTGTTTATTATTTAACGATACACCACAAATGTCTTTGTTTGTTTCGAGAAAAAGAGTTTTGAACCTGTACCATAGGCTTTCTACATCTTGGTCTTCATATATCTCTTTTTCTACTTCTTTCATCTTCTCTTCTATTTCACTTTTATACTCAATGGCTGTTTCTTCTTTCTTTAGTTTGTAGTTCTTTATCTTAAGATCTATATCCTTGCTACTTTTTCTAATTTTTCAACTTTTATTTTAGGGATCGTTTCCAATACTAATAAGTAGTGGTCACTGCCTATTCCAGGACCTCTATAGACTCTTATGTTTTTAGTATACTTCCAGTACGATCTGCTTATGATGGTATAGTCAATTATCGATTTTTCAATTCTACTGCGCTCTTTCCTGGTAAACTTTTGATTTCTTTATGCTTGAATATAGTATTCGCTATTACTAAATTATTTATAAGGCAAAGATTTATTATTCTTTCTCCATTATTATTCCGGGTTATTTCTCCTTGTGATCCCAACACTTGTTTCGTTACCTCGTCTACTGGATTCCCTACCCGGCCATTAAGGTCTCCTAGTAGAATGATATGCCCCTGAACTTCAATTGCTTTTTGTAAGAGTTCAATTTTGTACCTAAAACACATTGAATTGTCACATCCTTACACCTACAGATCAATTTGATGACGTATGCACATAAAACTCATTGAGTACTAACAATTGGAACTGAAAAATATTTGCTAAAATGCTAGCACTGTTGTGAAAACGCTATAATCAACTCTCAAAACATACATACTCGTACATACAGATTATACAAACACATAATTCGTTCTGCCAAATCTTCAAACAAAATAGAGCGACTCGAAGCTTAGAAAAGTTTCACTGGTATCCATACGACATTTTTTCCTCTTCTATGGTTAATTAATTAGCAATAAAGAAACATAAAAATGTTTCTAAAAAGCAATATAAAATATGATTTAATCAATTCCATTTTAAAGTTCATTATCAATTTTAGAGTTCAGTTTTTACTGCAAATCTCAGTTTATTAACCCGATGAATGAAATGAATATTTTATTGCTCAAAACAGCCTTTTTAGGACTCTAAGAGCTGAATAATTTATGGTATACTGAACATCGTGTATTTTGCGTAAACTCTCGTAATTCCATCGCAGTTAGGAGACAATGTCAAGCGCAATAATTAAGTTTCGTTGAAGAGAATGCAATTTTCTAACTTACTAAAATAAATGCATTTTATCTTCCTTCTAAATGGTTCCTTAACTTAGCTCTTAAGATTCTCTCTATTTTAATTCCACTTAATATAAACTCTGTAATTCTACATTTATATATATAAGGTCAGACTTCATTTCTAATTTCCATTACGTTAAATCTACAGAATGAAAGACTACATTAGATTCGATTCTAGTCAACTGACGGAAGTGATGTCAGATTTTTTTTCATCCAGTTCCAGATGTAGTCAATTACAGGAAGAGAAGTTTTTGTTTTTTTTTACCGTGGAAGATGTACATAAATGAAAGTTGGGAAAATATCCCCTGCCTCTTATACAGGGTGTCCCAAAATTCACGCAAGATTTAAATTTAGCGCCATTTGTGCGGTAAAGTGTTGCCAACGATAAAAAAAAAAAGACAGCGTGGTAGCTGACAGTTCAGGGTTATTAAAAATGACCACACACAGCGAAGAGAGTTCGTTGAATGGATTATGGAACAACAACAAGTGGATGCTTATTTTTCAAACAAAATCATATTCAGCGATGAGGCTCATTTTCATCTTGATGGCTTCGTTAATCGACAAAATTGTCGCATTTGGGGTTCAGAAAATCCACGAGTGATTGTTGAGAAACAAATGCGTCCACAACGTGCCACTGTTTGTTGCGGATTTTGGGCTGGAGGCATCATCGGTCCATTCTTCTTCGAAAATGCGGCTGGTAAGGCAATAACAGTTAATGGTGCTCGCTATCGCGACACTATAATCCAGTTTTTTATGCCTAAATAGCAAGATATGGATGTGGACGACATGTGGTTTCAACAAGACGGTGCCACATGCCATACATCCCGAGAAACAATTCAATTATTGCATGAGTCATTTCCTGGTCGTGTAATTTCCCGTTTTGGTGATCAGAATTGGCCGCCCAGATCATGTGACTTAACGCCGTTGGACTTTTTTCTTTGGGGTTTTTTGAAGTCTAAAGTTTATGCCAACAAGCCCACGACCACCCACGCCTTGAAGGAGGAAATGGAGCGCTGTATCAACGAAATTCAACCACATTTATGCAAAATGGTCATGGAAAATTTCGACAAAAGAGTGCGTATGTGCCAGCAAAGCCGTGGAGGCCATTTACCCGATATGCTATTCCATGCATAACCCTATACTGTATACTTTATGAATCAATAAGAAATTACAATTTTTAATTAAAAACCTGTGTTTTCTATCAAAATTACTTCTTGCGTGAATTTTGGGACACCCTGTAGTTCTAGAATGTCTCGGGAATGCACTCAGCATCAGTGATGTTGATGACAGATGCAGATGGAGGCTGATTGAAAAACGTTGGGCTAAGGAGTGCTTGTCTGGAAGAGAAAGTTAAATCATTAGATGATGTTTTTTCATCTTTCAAGGAAGAATAAGCTGGATGGATGGTAAGATTTCTTTAACAGGTGTAGGAGTGAAAAGGAAACAAATACGAGCTTTTCTTTCTGCAAACAGACGCACCGACTTGGAAACGCATGCACATATTGACATAGGTGTTCTGCTGACAGTTGGCAAAAGAGATAAATGACATCTCATATACGCAGGTGGAAAGGTATTAAGGAAGGTGACATCTCATTATTAAAAATCGAACAACCTATAATTTTGGAAATATTCGTAGAATAGAACAATTTCGCACATTGTAGCCCAAATTTGTACTCGCTTTATACAAATGACAGTATGAATCCTAACCACGAAAGATTGTAAACAATAGCACATTAGTTCCGGGAATGGGCAATTCAAGGGACATCCCGATTTTAATTTTCACTTTCCAGTTATCGTCTGATCGCTCATATACACGGATAAAAATACTATTAACCATTTAATACAGTTCTGTTGCTTAATTAATCAGATTAACCAGATGCTTAATTAAATCTGCTTCTGACATCTCATAAAAATTGCACAAAAAGTAAATAGCAGTATTGAAGACGTTTTAGATGTAAATGAATAATTAAAATAAATCGATATAAATTAAAAGTAAATTAATATCAAGTAAACTAGAAATAGCAATGCGCACAGCACTCGAAAACACCACAATGAGAAATTAAAATTCCGATTTTAATGGAAGTGCTTCAGTAAGCACGATTCCTTTGTAAACCAAACGGTATGGCAGTTTATGCTTTTCTTTGAACAATTCCTAGTCTTAATTCTGTGACTAGCAATCATTTCACAGTTTAAGGAATAATTTAAATGTGAATTACACTTTTTAGTGAGTCAGATATGAGTATACTAATTTAGAGAGAGGGGATGATTTAATTCGAAAATATTGAGAAACTGAAATACACGAGGTCAAAATCGTCGGGTTAACATTTTCGATTCTTCAATCTTTACACTGGATGTTTGTTTCTTTAAATTAAGAAACTTATGAAGCAATAGGCCTTCATTTATTCATTTCTGTCGATATAGTTCGCCCACCGTTTGTAGGTCTCTGCTTGGCGTCTTGACAAGAATAGTCGATTCGTGCTGAAGGGGAGAAAGAAATGAAGGATGTACGAATTGGTCGCCAACACGCAAAATCATGTGCTTTATAGGTAAAATTTTCCAACTGTTATACAAGCAACATAGTTAACTACAATAATCATAAAAGAGAAATTAATTTTCCGACCTGTAATAATAAACAACTCATCCCACAATACGGATTGATTACCCTATTATCGGAATGGATTCTCCTTTTTCTGACCTGAGCAGAAGTATCGAGGGATCTCTAATCGGTGGGCGAACTATACTAACGTTTTGTACCGACTTTAATAAGATAATTACTAAAATTACTTGAAACAGTTTTGGCTTCATTTATCAAGGAATTTGTGCCCAAATACTTTGTGTGTTTCGGTATTCTGTTTATATTTTCGAAACGAATTTAATTACGTCGCAGTTTATCTGCATATCAGCACATCGCTTCGTTCTTTATTGACATTTAACTCATACTACAGCTCTCTTTATTTTTAGTTAGCATGATTATTTATGTCATGCCATTACTTAATAAAAAGAAATTATACCGGTATAACTTACATGAATACTTATCTTACGTATCTATTCGTTTGCAAATGCCTTTTCTTACGACCACGTTTTTTTTTTCTTTCAGATCTCTTTCAGTTCTTCTTTCGTTTAAGCACAGCACACTTTGTTCTTGAAACATTCACTTTGAAAGGTAGGTCCGTCATTTCGTACCTCACTATTTCTCTTTCTATCTTAATCCAAATTTTGGAAGGGTGCATTTAGCAATGAAGATTATTTTCGGGTCGAGTTTCCCGTCAGTTTCAATCCATTCATAGCTAACACTCCGTTTACTTCACAACAATATTTATTTTCATAGCGAACAAAAACGTATAGGCTCTAAATGAAGCCCTGCACATGATAATAATCATGTAAATCACTTCAATAAATGCGTTCTTATCGAAAGTTGTTCACATCGTTTATTCACTGTGATATTCATTGCAGCTTATTCACAAAAACAGAACACTTAAATCAAGAAACGGCATTAGGATATTACAGTGATACTTATAATTTCAATAATCTTTCGAAAGCTGTTCACTTCTTAAGAGCCTTCTCATCGGTAAACAAAGCAAGTTGTTTAAACACACGCCATTACTTAACGTGTCAAAAATTATTTAGCAATCTGGGTTAATCATGCAGTATCGCAATATTAAAATTAACGAGTAAAATATTATACTGAACTTGTACCATCTCAAAAAAGCCGCACTTATACGCATACAAATCTTTTCCACTCTTCAAAATATGAAGGGACCATTTCGAAGGGGAGAGGTTAAATAGTCATCCGGAACTAGATAGTATTTGAATATAATGAATAAAATTTCCTGATGTTTATAATGAGAAGTGGAATCCTTATATTTTCATTAATCGTAAATTTCAGCAAAATAAGTTTACTGTTGTGCTAGCAGATTTACGACAAGCAGTTACTTGAAATATTTCTTCCATCCTAAGAGTGTTGACCTCAGCATTGAATTGATCTATCTTCTACTATAATAAGAAGTGTAGTTTTAATATGGAGGCAACGCCATAATGCTTCTTGTGCGAAACGTTGCATCAAAATGGTACTTTCGTTTTGCTTAAACCTAATATGGATAAAATATAAGATTATTTTTATTCCATTAAGGAGATATAAAATCTCAGATAATTTGAACTCTAATTCATAGTTTTTAATATGCACCCTTTTTCTTCCTCTATACTAAATTCAAAAATAAACATCAATTACCTATTCTCCCCACAAATTTCCACTCATGGCTGATGCGTTCTTAGCTGAGATCAGCTCAGTTGAAAATCTCTGAAAAAGGCGCTTATAGTATGGTGTTGGACTCTTTTGCCTATAGCCGATACACTAGGAAAACGTAAATGGGGTTGTTTAGAATTATGGCCGAAGCAGACAAGCCTATGAGACAGTGTATTGTCTGCTAATTTAACAGTGTTTCTTCTGGATATTTTGCCGGCTGAGAATCCTACGTTTCTCTGGATAACAAATCTCCCCGCACCCTCGTATGAGGTCGACTAACTCACCTTCTGCTAAAAGCCTTTATAATGGTTCGTCACATCAGAGATAAGATTCGAATTAAGGTCTTTTCAAACAACTCAATATGAAGTCATCGCTTTTAGTAGGGAAGTATCCATGAAGTTATTTCATTCACAAAACTCTAGCTTGCGAGATATCACGATTGTTCTGCTTATGCTTGATAAAATATAAACATTTAGTGAATTACGAGTACAGAATTTTGACTTCAGTTTTTATTGTTCTGTGTTATGGAAATAATTTATTCTTTCGTTGATGGTTCGCCCATAAGCATTTGTTACAGTAATAAAAACGGTGACGTATACTTTCGACGAACATTTCCAATTCATGTTGTAGATAATTTTCATCTCCCCACGTGTGAGACTCCCATTTTTCTTATTGTCCGCTTGAAGTCGGTTGATAAAACACCATGTTTGATTCTATAGAATAGGAATTTCTGAATTATCATCCTTAGCCCATCATCTGTACTAATGTGCTATAACTACAGTCTTTTGTCAGTCGGAGTATTTTACACAAGCACACACAGGTTTCATCCATTCATCGTGAAGCGTTTGAAATCAGTATAGCACAAGAGCAATGTTGATCAAACAGGAAAAATCAGGACACCACAAAATCCTGACTCATACGCAAAGTAATGGCAAGTACATTTTAAAGAATCAGCTGAATTTGTCCACTTATACTTTAGTTTGAAAATCCATGCAGCATAACGGAACAGGGAAAAAAAAATTGTCCACATGGAACCTGTGTAGATTAGAAGCACAGATATGGGAGATGAAATGGACAATATTGACTATTAATAACTACTTACATTTATTTAGAAATGTTGTTTTACTTTATCTAATGAGACTATCCGATAGAAGCTGAAGTTGGAAGGACAGCCATAAACTAGGATAAAAATAACAATAAAAAAATTGTTTAATCGGTATGATACCATTGACGATGAAAAATGAAAACATACTTAACTGTTTTGATTTTTTGCAGATTAGAAAAACGGAGAATATCGTGCTTTAAACTGTGGAATAAGATCTCTCTTCCCCCAGTAGATGCTGAAAGAATTCTGCACAGACGAAGTGCACTATATTCAGTCTTTTCAATGTTGGTTTGCCGTTAGGAAGTACATGTCGTTTTTGAAATTTAGAAATAACTATTTGAAAATATAAAAACTGCCCTATTTCGATATTTTTCATGATTTTGCATCTTAGCATTCGGTTGGGTTGATTTACGGTTGAAGAAAGTAAGACCATGTGCTCAGCATATGATCGTGAGGTGCATGGGTTTCAACCGGTTTGTCCGTTCTTCGTGAGGAGAATCCCTGCTCACTCACATTCACTAGAAAAGCCTTCCTTTCTTTTATGTTTCTCGAGCCCAGGAGAATTCAACCGAGCCAATGATATTCTCGCTATCCACAGGAAATCTTATACTGCCACAAAAATGTACGTATGATTTATCAGGCTGTTTCTTAAAAGCCGCAAAGTTTAAATGTTTTGAATTCGTAAGAGGCACCTGTTCAGTTTTCGAAACATTAAGTAAAAACTCTGGGAATTTTTGAAACGATTTAGAATATATTTAGGGGATGGCTACGGTTAGTTTCTAATAATGCTCCCAATAAAATTACGTTCCCGGAGAAGAAAATCATCTCTCTAGCAATGTCAGCGAGAGATGCTGTAGCTTTTCCATCACACTAATTTGAAAACTATCCCAGGCCGTCTATGATTTTTGAAACTTCTTGAACAGGATTATTTTTGTTCCTGTGAAAGGTCAATTTGAAAGCAGTACTACAGATTGCCGAACTATTTCAAGAACAGCAAGACAACCACAACAGGTCTTCGTTCATCTTTCGTTCGAGGTGGATTCAGGCTCCATTTATCGATCCAGTATTGGAAGAAGTAATGTGGAAGCACATCTATTTATCACAAATATCCCATTTTCAATCCTTCACCCGAAATGAGAATCGAAAGACAAGTCGATAAACGATATCTTTCCCTGGAATGTTCTCCAGTATTTTACCATCCAAGTGATTTGTTAAAAGGACATCTTCTTTAAATTCCATTCTTAGGCCTTCGGCAATTTTCTTTCTACTTTTTCTACTTACTTCGTTGACGAACGAAGGAAGGAATGACGTTGTGATCCGCGAGATCTTGGCATGGGTTTTTAATTGACGAGATTAGTATCATCACTAAGTTTGGCAACGTCAAGGCTAGCCGCCAAACTAACAACTAATAATTTTTCATCCAAGCTTCGGCCGTGATCCCGAAGTCGATGGCTTGACTTCTTAATCACAAGAATCGTTTTCTCCTCACTTTTAGATGACAAAGACGTCAAAGTAACCTGCTGAAAGCTATTAAGCTTCTCTTCATTTTCTCTTCTCTTTCTAAAATTTTCTTCTCGCTTCCTGCAGCTTCTTTCTTTGCAAGTGCCCGTCTTTACTTCCATTTCCCTTCTGTGCCAACAGGTATTCCTTGACTTCTGGAATTTTTATCCTATCCTAGGCATTGCCATGAGCTATCAAAGAAATCTTCAAGATTTTCTTTCCACTTGCTTTCCTTCTTAATTAACACCTATGAATTCTTCGCCTTGATCTTGGTTAAGATTTTCTTTCTCTAAATACGCCTTCGACTTTATCCCCGACATGTTTTTTTCAAGTTCGTAGGTATTCTTGCCTTCTCCCAGATCGTCAAAACATCACGAGCCGTGGAATGGACTACTTCCCTTGTTATTTGTTCAATTTCCTTTTTCTAATGAAAAACAACCCCATTAATTCTTTTGTGGAAGGGAGTTTTGAGTCGGGCAACGAGGTTGGTCCAATAAGCCATATTTCCGTTGTCTTCCGGTAGCGATGGCTGCTTGCCGATGTACTTGCCATTTTTATAATTTAAATGAAGACTTTGTAACAAGCTCTGTTATAATTACGCGAATACGCACAGAAAAAAAAAGCAGCTTGAAAATTCAGGAGTGTACTTGTTCGTGTTCCGAATATGCACGTTGTAGTTCGCTTATTATGCTTTCAATATGCAAACGATAACAAGCCATCAACTAGCCCTAAACATTTAGATTTGTTTAAAAATTTTACTAAATTTTTACATATTATATAAATCAAAATTAAAGGGCGATTCATAGAAAAAAACTAAATTTTAAAAATAAGGAGCACCCTAATATTTACTTAGAAATTACATACAGAAGCAACTGGAGAACAATTCATTTGATGACATTTCAAGTCAATCATTTTTCTTCGGAAGAACTGAATATTTTTCAGTGCCAAATATGTTTAGTGTGTCCCACGGTTAAAAAAAATTAACTAGTTCTATGCCTGGCGTCAAGTGAATAATTGACGTGCTTTTGTAAATAATACTGTATTTTCGTACGTACTAAAATTTGAAATGACAAATATTACTGAAGATTACATGTGAATAGTCAAGAATTATATTCCTAAGCAAGTAAATATGAAAAGTATTATCTGAGGCCACCAGGGAGTCAAGGAATTATCGAGGGAGGCTATAACCAGCTGTCATATCTTCCCTTAAATTCATTCACTGCATAATCGTAAATAAAGTATGTTTCTCACCTACGCTTCCATTTTTTAATCGGAATCCTACCACCTAAACTTGCAGACTTATAGCGCAATAGCACAGGGTCAGCTAATCGGTAGATAATCCGCAAAACCCTGCTCTTATGTAGGCAAGCTGGCAATTAGTAAATTAACTGATTACTTCGATTATTAGTAATATTAGTAATTTAATAACAAACAATTTCGGCAATTCTGCCGAAACAAATCCCATTTCGGCATATAGATATATTACGTATGCACTCAGCCAACTTAAAATTCCTGAAATGATACAAATTACATTTTAGGTATTTTCGATTGGGCGGATTCAATACGTAGTGCATTCGCTGCAGATGCCAAAATAAAAAAAAGGTATTGAAATGTTTTTAGTTCAACTTTTTCCGATCGGTCAACACCAATGAACAATCCCGGGATCTTCTTTGCAACTAAAATCGTCCGATTTATATCAAAATTTGAAACGATTCGACAAATTGTAGAAACGATTTCATTGCAATTAGAATTTAGCAAAATAGATCGGATTTTTCAATGTGAATACAAATTGCACATTTAGGACGGGATAAAAGCAACGCATTAAGCGTTTAGGTATCGTTCGAACCGCACTTAATGATATTCATCGGGGAAAAAAAAAGGATTCATCGGGTACAGTTTCCTTTCCTCTGTTCTACAACAGAACATGTTGGGTGGTACTACTATAAGACGACAGTTGTTGAACTCTATAAAAGGAGTAATCAGTTGCCGCCACTTGAAAATATCTATTTACATTGAAACGCTGTTAAAAATCAAATCAAACTTACGGATAAATGTTAACTTATTTTCAACTAGAAGGTGAATGTTAGAGCTGTGAACAACAGCAAAAAGTCATAAAAAAGCGCAGACTCCCGATTGAATATGGGGTCCCTCGAGGTGCAATATTATCGTCTGCTCTTTTCAAATGATATTCCAGATCTGTCCACACATATAGATATATTATTATTATTTAACACCTCCAGGGAGTCCAGAGACTCATCGAGGGAGACTGTGCTTACAGCATCGAACGATTGAACCCCTTCCAACTACTAACCGCGCTCAACCTTGCTTAGCTTTTTTTTTGCGTGAGCCATTAGTAGCAGTGGCTCTACCAATCGACCAACCTTTGCTGGCGAATCAATATGCAGATTGTCTCTCTTGGTTAAAATGCGCTGGAGTTTTTAAACAAGTACAACATAATTTTGGCACCGCACCTTTCGTGTTCCTCCCCAGATTGAGTTTTTTTGTTTCTTCGTTTTGTTCCCCAGGTTGAAACTACAGCTTCTAACGAGAGAGATGTGAGATACAGTTCGAATCGCTGAACACGATCTGAAAATAAGAAGACTGGTATTCATTTCCACCTATGAAAAAATACTGTGTATCATCATCATCACATTCCTGCCATGTATCTTAAGGGGTGTAGAAGATATGATAGCACTACATGAAAAATTTACATCATTGCTAACTACGTATTTTCCTCCACATCAGTCTGTTACTTGTCAAGACTCCAACATTATCAGATCTTATATTTCTATCGTCTAAGGCACACTGTACCGTATCAATCCATCTATAACTTGTTAGTCTTCCTCTGGGTAGTTTTGCTGCCAACCTGGCAGGGAACACTCGTTTTGCTAATCTTTCCTCGCCCATTCTGTTTAGGTGACCATACCACCTGAGATTAGCTCTGCTAACGCATTCCTGGATGCTGACAATGTCAAGTTCTTTCCTAATATCCTCGTTTTTAATATGATATTGCCATTGATGCCATCTGTTCACGCCTCTAATCTTTCTCAGGACTCTCATATCTGTGGTCTCTAGTCTTTGGTCAAGTGTTTTACTTCTGATCCAGCTCAGATCCGTAAGTTAAAACTGGTTTGAACACTGTCGTGTATACAGCTAATTTAGTGTTCCGACTAATTTCTCTCTTATTCCATATGAATTTATTCACTTGACTTCCCACCATACCAGCTTTGCTGATTCTGTTGTCTATTTCTATATTTAATTTACCATCTTTAGTAAAAATTGTGCCCAAATAGCTGAAATGTTTTAATTGTTCCACATGTTCCCCATTCAAAACACAGTTGACATTTTCAACAATTCAATCTATTTTCATTGTCTGTCTTTTTAATGCTGATCGTCATACCATATCTATTACAACAGTTATTCAATTTAGTCAGGGAATCTTGCAGACTTGTAGTCTGCAAGATTTATTTAGAAGTATAACATTGTCTGCATAAAGCAAAGAGCTGACATTAACATCTCCAATTCTGATATCATGTTTATTACCACTTTCCTTCATAATGTGCATCCTTGTCTCACACCAGATTTAACATTAAACCATCTTCCTGTACTTCCTTCAATTCTAACTGCTGACTTAGAACTCAAATAAAGACTAAGTATTGTTTGATATAAGCTCCACTGACGCCATATAAGTGTAGCCTATTGAATAGCTTCTCTCTTGGCACCTTGTCATATGCCTTTTCCAGATCGACAAACCTTAAATACAGATCTTTGTTATATTCCCATGCTTTCTCAACTATTTGTCGTAAAGTGAAGATCTGATCCTGACAGCCTCTATTTGGCCTGAATCCAGCTTGTTCCTCACCAATCTTCTCTTCCACAATCCTTCTCAACCGTTTCTCAAGTACACTGGCATACATCTTACCAGGAACACTCAGTAGAGAAATACCTCTGTACTTCTCGCAATCAGTTTTATTTCCCTTTTTATATATGAGTACTATGAGAGCTCTACTCCAATCATCTGGAATTCGTCCTTCTGTCCAGGCCCTCTGAACTATGGAGTGCAGCCACTGTAAAACTTTTATACCTCCATACTTGAGCATTCCTGGTCTAATATCATCTACTCCAGCTGCCTTTCCACGTTTCATACTTTTGATGGCTTTTTCTACTTCAAGAATGGATATATATTCCTGATTACATATCTGGGTGTTTTTATCACTATGCTGTCATCACTGCTTGTTTCATTTAGCAATTTTTTGAAGTAATTACCCGATACTTGAAGGATATCTTTTTCTTTAGTTTTCATATCACCTTTATCATCTCTAATTCTTTTTACAGCACTCTTTCCTCCATTCCTAAGCTTCAACAATCTCCAGAATATCCTGCCACCTTCTTGATATTTATTTTCTATGTTCTTACCAAAGTCTTCCCATGACTTTTGCTTAGCTAGTTTTACACAGTGTTTGGCTTTCTTACATTTGTCTCTGTATTCTCTAAGAGCACAAGCTGACTTATTTGACAGGAACTTTTGATATGCTTTCTTCTTTTCCTTCACTGCCTCTTTAACTTCCTGTGTCCACCAGGTAGTTCTGATTTTTCTATCCCTGCAAACAACCCCACCACATGCCGCTCTGGCAGAATCAATCAATGTTTTCTTCAGAGATTGCCACTGAATCTCCAAGGTTTGATTCCTGTTCTCAAACCCTTTCATTTTTTATTGAATAATGTTTGTATATTTTAGTCTACAGTTCACATCTGAAAGCTACTCAACTTTTATTCGTTTTAAAACTTTCTTACATGTTATTCTTTTCAATATGAAATTCAATTTTATCCTGCTCAAGACTAAATAGTGATCACTTCCAATTTCAAATCCTCTGTACACTCTGGTGTCCTGCACCAGGGAGAAAACATCACTATCAACAATAACATAGTCAATGGGACTTTTCTTACCTCTTCTCTCCATGTGAATTTGTGCACATTTTTATGTTGGAACATGGTGTTAGTAATAACTAGTCCATGTCCTGAGCAGAAATCCAACAAGTATCTGCTATTATTATTAGCTTTGCTCTTTTCTCCAAATTTTCCCAAAATATTTTTGTATGTCTCACAATCATTTCCTACTCTGCTATTTAGATCCCCAACAAAAACCAACTTTTCATTTTTCATTGTGTCAGTTGCTTTTGTTGGGGTATGTTTTAGGATTTGTTCCAGTAGCTGACTTGTCGCTGTTCGCCCTGGTTCCGTGGCAAAAACAACGGGGGCTTTGTTTAACCGGGAGACGCCACTGCCGGCATGAAATTCTATCATGTTGTACCATCATTTACTATTATGGTTTAAGCCAATAAGAATACAATTTGGTCGGCTAAATATCAAATTTCCAGCCCATCCTCGTTCGTTCAGTATCCAGGCAGATACCCAACAGGGTGAACCACGAGAAGGTGAGGATTGGACATTAGGTCAGAAGTCCTGGTCGGTTCTCCACATTCCTTTAAAGGATATGTGGAGGTCTCCTCTCAGTTATACAGCTTTGACCCTAAGCACCCCAATGCTGTGTATTAGGTGTATAAATGCTCAGTAAAGGAAATAACGAAGATGTACCGGTTAATGTACCAGTTTAGTATACATGTAAATACAACAGTATATTTCCAATATAAATTGAAACTAACAACAATCGAATGTGAAAAGATTTTATATGATCAGTAAAAAAAATTATTATAAAATTTACTTGTTTGGAGATATGCATAATGAATAAATTCATGAAATTCACTCAGAATAAATGTGTGCTGATGATTAAAAAAAATAATCCTTAATAATCAAAGTCATATGCAGGGTGTCCCAGAATTAGCTATCTATATCAGTGAAACGGGACGAATTTTTTAAAAACTCATGTGTATTGATGTTTATCATGTTTAATACATGTGATGTCCGCACGGTTAGCCTGGTGGCTATGCGCTTCGCAACCATATGCCTGGGGAAGGAGGGTCCTAGGTTCGATTCCCGTCAGCGACGTGAGGAGCTTAAGGATCTTCCTCACCCATAGCCAAGTTAGCCGGTCTTGGGCGTGGACAGTAGCGTTTTTTCTCCAGTTTATCTGGGGATTTTCATCCCGCAAGCAGGCAACCCCCCCCCATGAGGGGGCTCAACTCGCCCCAATAGGGACGGGGGAGAAAAAGGGAGGAAACTCCATATAATTAAATGTGTGTTATAAATGTAAACATTTCTAAATTATTCCATAATTTTATTTTCATCTCCTTTTTAGAACCCTAACCCTAATAACATATCCAAAACAACAGTTCATAGAATCTTGCGTTCGACACTGATGAAAAAGGCTTATCACATTCGGGTACTGCATGCCCAAAATGAAGAGGATTGTTCAAATCGAGCAGCGAGGGTGCAGAATTTCTGGATCAGATTGAAAACGGAGATTTATTGGATAACATCTTATTCAGCGATGAGGCGACTTTCTACACGTGTGATAAAGTCAAAATCGACACAATTATGGTTTCTGGTCCAATGAAAAACCACCCGAAGTCATAGAGTGGTCAAGAGACTCTCCAAAAGTTAACGTGTGGCATGGAATGACTAAATCCAAAATTTAGAGCCCGTTTTTCTTTCGGGAAGCATCTGTAACAGGCACCTTCATATGCTAAAGCAGTTTCTCGAACCACAGCTTCTTGATGATGGTATTCTTGATAATGCTTTGTTTCTACAAGATGTGGCACAACATCATTATGCACCACTAATTGTCCGAAACATTTCAGGGCACCTCCTGAAATGCTTCAAAATGTGTTTCGCAACGCTAAGGATAGACAGATTTGAAATCTGAAAGGATACAGATGGAGCACATGTTGGAAGTTCTCAATAAAGATTTGACTAATGATTTATAAATCTGCTTTTGTATCATAATTAGATAATAAGAATGAAATTATGTCCGTTTTTAATAGATTTGTCTGATTTCATAGAAATAGCTAATTCTGGGACACCCTGTACAATATATGCAGTTGCGAATCCTAAGCCTTTTAAATTATTTTAATCCAACATTTCAAATCGCTATTCAATTACTGCCTCCAGATTATGTAGTCATTTTGGATTTATCTAAATATAATTCTATACACACACACACACACACACACACGAGTATATATACACTATATATATATATATACTTGACTAAAAAAAATTAGACTACCTCATATTTCTAGCTCTAATAGAAATGAATTTTGCCATTTTTATCATCTTTTCCATGATAATAAAAAATAAATTGTAACAACTTTCTCTTTCAGTTGTCCGTGGCAAACTAGAGACATTTACGATTACATTTTCGTGTGTCCAGTTGTTTTCGTTTTGATGGTAAGCTCACGTTTATATAAACCTAATATACATTGCTGTTGTTGCTCTTATTTCGCCAATCATTAAATTATTTTCCGTTATTATGCATTGTGATAATCTTCAAATAACAAATACACCATTCATTAACGGACTCCACTTGTTCACTGAATCAGTATTTCTCTGAAAAGGTCAAACCGTTCTGTAGCTTCGAACCTAAAATAACTCCTTGAACAAGCAGTGGATACAATTTCGTTTTATGCGAATCCACAAATGAAAAGCTGTGAACCAACAACACATTACTACCGTCCGTGGAACCTATTTTATCCTGGGAGGCGTGCGCTAGGATCGCGCGTGAACCTTATTTTTTCCCAGCTACTTCAAGGCCCAATACCCAGGATGGCGATCTCACACAGGATGAAAGCATCCACTGCTTAACGTTGCTTCAACACGAAGTGCTGTTTCCTCCTGGCTAATGCCGAGGCCTCTGTTTAGATTTCTTATTACTGGATCTCGCTGAGCAATTAATCTCAACGCGATTATGGCTCTGTTCCGGTCACCATGCTTCGTTTGCATTTATGCGTCTTTCACTGTTGTTGGGTATGAACTCCCTGCTTCGGAAAAACTTTGAACTTACTATACGACAGCAGAACGCGCGGCATTTCTTTAAAGTGAGGTTGCATGCAGAGCCCGTGAATTTCACATGGAGGTTAAACATTCATGTCACGCACGTGACATGAATGTTTCTCTTCAACTGCGCAGTAATTTGTAGCTTTCTCTTTACTCTTTGGTGGAACAACCTTCTTGTTTTAATTTCATGACATTGAAAGATATATTTAGCGTAGTTTCCAGCTCCTGTTTGTGAGGAGGACAGGCTTGATTATATAGGCCTCAGATACACTGTAATGCTACGATGCTAGTTTAAATATTGGACAGACGACTACAAGGTTATCGCGATATCTGCTGACGGCTTCAAGATGTCAAAATATCAAGTAGCAGTTCTGTATGCGACTCATAAGAAATGAGGTTAATGAATACTTCTTGTATCACATTAGTCTGTGTCGATTTCATGTAGTTGTGCAAATGAAGTAAAACAGTGTAGAAAATAATCTTAGTCGAAGAAAGCACAATAGACTTAGTACTTCTTTGACGAGAGGAACTAATAAAATGCGCTAATATTCAGAAACACTAGTGTCTTTTATTGCAGATCTCGGATTCTTACAGTGTTAAGTTATAAGAATTTTTGCAATAAAAACTATAAGCCCGTGAAGGAGTCAATTTCCCACTCCTTGAAATAAAAAATGAAATACTAAAGTCACGTTTTCCAATCATGAGCCAATATATGTCTTCGATTTAAAGTCTGCTGTGATGAATGAAACTTCCTCTGTTTCAAAGAATATATAACGACAGCCACTAACGGGGAACAAACGAGATTAAGTTATATTTATAGGTATCTTATACTTTGAAGGTAGTTGAGATTTGTATCGGAAGTAAGTAGTTCAGAGAATTCTTTAGTATTTCTTCTGTCACATTCATTGTCTCTTCATTTGTTTCAGGTGCCCTCGTATGCAAGAGTGCTTCAGTAATAAATTATTTCAAAATGGTATCCATCTGTCTCTGAGGCTTTATAAACGTGACTTGCGCTTCTCCTGTCTTATATACACACAGCAGACTCGCTGTGCAACTTTCAAAAATGGAATTTCTCATTATCAGGTTTTGCTTAAAGTGTTGGATTTTTTTAATCGGACTAAGTCTTTAAAATTCATCACTTAAGCAAAGTAACATAATGGATATAGTTAGTTACGAATTCAGTAGAATAGGATAATTCTCATAAACCTCTTCTGCAGGAATTGTGACATATAATTTTCATTTTAAATCAGATATGTAATTTCCAATAGAATTTTATTTTTTCATGTTGAAGACGTTATAGGGAATTTCTACTATAAATCTAACAAATCTGACACTTGATGTTGCTATTGTATATCCTTCCTTTCAAAATCCATCCGTCAATCAAGTCGAAATCTTACATAAAAACAAACGTTAAGTGGCACTTAACCAGTTTCACCTATCTCTGAACTTCTGCTAATATAATGGATTTTCATATCTCCAATACAGACAACTAAATATTGAGTTGGGAAATGCTGGAATTCAGGTGAAGCATGTTGAGTTATAGAGGCCATTACATTACGTCTGTTAAATACACGTGCTCTGACATTTTCCGTATAAGCTAACCAGCTAACCGACCTTCAGTTAAAAAGCCTCTTTAAATGTACTGAACCCAGTTAAGTGCGAGCGTGTAAGCCTGCAGGCTCCAGTAAATGTCTGCTACAGTGAATTTACATGAATGAAATTAAAAATTCACATGCTGTGTGATATCAAACCAATTGGCTATGAGATACAACGACAGATATAAACCAGCCTGCCAGCATAGCTTCGCTTTTGTCTACCTAGAGATTGTTCAACAAACTGTTACAAATTTTCTGTATTTCTTTTAAATACCAAAATGTTAAACAGTGTTTTTTAAAAAAAACCCAAAAAACTCGTTAATTAAATATAGCTAATAGCATAAAGAAATGGACAGGTATAAAATTGACATCCTGGGAATTACACAGACAGATGGACTGGAGAAGATCACTTCAAAAGACAGGGTGGTAAGCTAGTTGTTTACTCGGGTGGTGACTCAAAGCATCATGGAGTAGCTGTGATACTGAAGACAGCTCAGACAAGAAGCATTCTTGATTATAATCCCGTTAATGATAGGTTATTTCTATTACATTTAAGACTCGGCCTACCAATCGTGATAGTTTAAGCACCTCACATAGATAGGCCTGAAGAAGAGAGTGAGGAATTCTATGAAAACTTACAGACTGTTTTGGACTTATTCCTACCAAGGAGAGACATACTTTACATCTTAGGGGACTTAAATGCAAAAGTGAGAAAGGGTATACCAGTCAGGCCGGAGAGTGGCATATTTGGTCTGGGTGAAACATAACGTGAAAGACTGACTGTTAGAATTTGCCCATGCTAACAGACTAGTTATTACCAATAACTGCTTTCAGAAACACCCTCGACGGATTATACTTGGATATTTGACACTGATAGGTCAAGGCACCAGATTCATTAGAAGACCAGCATCTCTGATGTGCACTGGAGCAGATTGTGGTACAGATCATCAGATAGTAAGAACCAAAGTAATACTGAGACTCTGAAAACTTCCAGATTAGGCACAGCCCACTAGATTGGATGTTAGAGAAATTCCTAGTGGATTCACAGAAGAAACATCAACTCGGTTGGATGATTTTTGGAGACTAACGAGAGGAACTCACCAGAAATGCTTTGGGAAGGAGTCAAGGTGATGAAGTATCTCGGCCCAATAAGAAGTCCAAGAGACCGATGGATATCAGATTCAGATGGGAACTAACCAAAAGAAGGAGGTTGGAAAATAACAAAGAGAGACGATAGACTCTCTTTGTTATTTTCCAACTGAAGAATATAAGAGACTACATAGAGAAGTCAGAAGAGCCGCCAAGCAGGACAAGGAAAAGTTCTATCTAATATAAATGTAAAGAGAGAGTTCCAGATGAGGAGACAATTATAAAAGGTTGTTTTATTTAGTTCGTGACCTAAAGCACAAGTTTAAGCACAAATTGAACCACATCAAAGACAGAAATGGAGAATTACTAACAGAAGAATCGTAAATCAAAAACAAATGGAAAGAATACTGTGAGGAACTGTACCAAACAGTATATAAAGTAAATTTGGAGAAACTCTCACACCAGGAAAATTCTTATTTGAAACCACCTCCACTTAGCCATGAAGTTGGAAGAGCAGTTAAGCAGCTTAATAGCAATAAAGACCCCCAGGTGCAGATGGGATCCCAGCAGAGTTAATTAAGGCCACAGGGGATGGAGGGATAAGAGCGTTTCCCTGACTGACTGATTACAAGGCTATGGGAGACAGGAGCCCAGAGACTGGAAGAAGTCGGTTTTCATACCACTACATAAGAAAGGTGATGTGAAGGCATGCAAGAACTACAGAACTGTTAGTTTAATATCTCATGCAAGCAAAATTTTATTGAAGATCATGCTAAATAGTATTGAGGCCAAAGTTGAGGCAGAGATGCCCGAGGAACAAGTAGGTTTTAAGAAAGGTAAGAGCACCAGAGATCAGATCCTTTGCCTTAGAGAGATCATATAAAAAACTAAAGAATTCAGACACCCTCTGGTAATGTGTTTCTTAGGCTACTCTAAAGCTTTTGACTGTGTTGAGCATGTGAAACTGTGGGAAGTAATAAAAAGAATGGGTTTTCCTCAACACACTATCAGGTTGATAGCCAACTTGTATAAGGAGCAAGAAGCCATGATAAGAACAGGTGTTTGATTGAATGACTGGCTTCAAGTTGGAAAAGGAGTTCAACAAGGATGTTTACTTTCTCCTCACTTGTTTAGTATATATACGGAGGACATCATGCATGAAGCATTGGATGAGCTCATGACAGGAATTAGGATAGGAGGTAGATTGATCAGTAATCTGAGGTATGCTGATGAAACAGTACCCTTTGTAATGACATGGAAGAACTAGCACTAATGTTTGACAAAGTTAACAGGATCAGTAATAACAGAGGACTTCAACTCAATCCTAGCAAGACAAAGATTATGGTTCTCAAAGGAAATACACACAGAGAAGCTCTTGAGAAACAAGTGTACCTTAACGGAGAAAGAATTGAGGAAGTCAGCAAGTTTGAGTACCTGGGATCCATTATTAATGTGAAGAATTGCTGTTCAGAAGACATCAAAAGAATAGGAATAGCTAAAACAATAGTCAGAGACTTGTCGAAAATCTGGAAGGATGGATCTATCTCCATGGGAAAAAAGTTGAGGATTTTGGATTCAGTTGTTTTTCCAACAGCGACTTATGGACATCGAACTAAAGAAGTCAGATGAGAAAAGGATCGCTGCTTTTGAGATGTGGTGCTACAGAATTCTGTTGAGGATATCATATATTGAAAGGTATACAAATGAATGGGTGTTAGAAAAAGATCAGCAGAACTTTAAGGCTGCTTAAGGATAATGACAGAAGAAAGTTAAAATATTTTGGACACATTGAAAGGATAGAACGCGTACTTCTCAGAATAGTAATAGAAGATAAAATTCCTGGAAAAAGAGGAAGACCGTCAATGAGATGGAGAGATGATGTGTGTGGAGCGACTGATCTTCAGAGAGTTGAAGCCTCCAGAAAAGCGTATAACAGGACTACATGGTGAGGCCTGGTGTGGCACATCACCGAGCATCGGAGTGACCATACGGTATCTGTTGATGCCCAGTGAACATATGGATGATGAATATCAAACTTGTTTCTTTCTTGGTGATTTCTGGACTATTTAGCATTTCCTTTCATAAGAACGACTTATAAACGAGAAGTGTATTCTATTTGCTTTCACATAAATTTCAGGTACTCTTACGACGAATATCCAAATTTGAAACCTCTTCCACTTTTCTGCAGGTCATCCTGAAAGTTTCACAAGACATTTTGATACCAGAATTAGACACCCTGCTTTCTCTCGCTCTCTCTCTCTTTGATTTCGTTTAGAAAATCTGTCACCAAAATAAAATTATTTTTCAGAGAAAGACAATTCTTCCATCTGTATCCATTATACATTTTATTAATTACAGGCGAATACATTTTCTCGTTAACCTAAACCTCCTCAACCATTTATAATCATGAACATTATGCGCTATTCATCACTTCAGATAATTTTTGTGTTTTCAGACGCGTCTGGTAAAATGAATTAACTATTAGAATCGTTGCGTCTGTATGCCAGTCGGCATGTAAGTTATTTCAGGACAATTCGGACCAGATGTTATTGAAATTTGGTATTTTGAAATCTTGCCGAGGTTTATGGAAAGGACTAAAACCTGACAAAATTATATATTGCAATAATGCTACTGTAGATGGAGGAAATGTAACAACATTCGGCATTTAATGTGCACACGAATATGTCCCACGCGTTCAGTTTTTGTTAATTTTTATTCCCAAAATGCATCAAAACAATTCGAACTAATACTGATAATTCACCATGTGTCCATGTAATTTTATGAAATTTGGCATTTAGGATGTGCATTAAGATTTTCCACGTCGTTTTAATTTTGACTTCAATCGAAACCATTCCTAGTGGTAGAATTAGGAAATCAAAATGTCTAGAATACAGAAGCCAAAGAGATGGATCAACATTTCATAAGCGCGTTAAGAGTTATCTTAACAATGTTTTTACACAACTAGTTTTTTTTGTTTTGTTTGCTTTAGTTCTCGGAATGATCGCAACATCTATTACCAACCCCAATAACAGTTCGAGAGAAAATGAAGAAAATGGTAACAGTAAAAAATTTAACTAGGAAGAACATTTTCAAAAACTATTTTTGCATGTAAAGAATTAGAAGAACCTGCTACGCGTATTTTGCTTGCAACATATTGGAATGCTGTAATTTTTATTCTTCAACCAGTTCACGCCTGATTGGTGAGATTCATCTTTATTTTAATGTTTTTTTCACTAATTCCATTATTTTTATTGGCAAATCGATTCAGAATTATAATAATACCTTTTCTTTGGTTTGATGGAATTGAATAAACAGAATCACTAATATATACAGTATTGTCATTTCATTTTGTCTACTTTTTGCCATTAAAATGACAAAACGGTAGACAAACCAGAGTTATGTTTACAGTAGGACAAAAACGACTCAAGATTCAATTGTTATGATTAATGAATAGCGTTGCTATACAAGAGATAGCCTTTTTTTTTAATTGGCTGCAATAATTTTCTTACTTGTTTTACGTACCTTCATTGTTTCTTTTGTTATAAACTTCGTGTCTGAAGAAATTTGAGCTACCACAGTTTTCGTTTTTGGTCCTTGCTTTGATTAATTTTTTTTTTCTTCCTGATTAGGTCTCCATGCACGTTTCTCGTTTTACTTAGCGTTTTAGGTTCTCAAAAAAGTATTACTTGCTATACTTTTCCAATTAGTGTTTCGTTTCTTTATTACCTCCTCCAGGTACTTATAATCATCTAACTTGAGTAGCTTAGTTTTCAATGAGACTATCGTCAAAGAAGCAGTTCTTGAATTTAGTGAAGGAAACGTGCATTGTTCTCTGTCTCAAACTATCTCAATACTGCGTTTCACCGCAATCAAAATAAAATTCATAATATATTTAATTCATTTCAAAAATTGTTGAGAAATATCACTGATATTGAAAAATATTTTATTTTTCACTATCAGTGATACTTAAATGAAGAAGATGGCACCGCATATACAGACATGCTTCGTTGATCCACTATCTTCTTTACTCAAGTCCGCTATGCGGCTATCAGATTAACAGTGATACATCTACTTATAAAAATACTAATGCTATGTGAATGCAGCCATCACCCAACCAAAGAACTATTAGAATAAACTATTAATTCGACCTAGAGTTGTTGCAGGAGTGATTTCGAAAACAAAATATCTTCCGAATTCTGATAAACATATTTAACATAACCACAGCATCGTTTTAAAATAAATCTGATTAAACTACGCATGCACGAAAATTTACATTTATGAATCTGACAAAGAAATTCCTGCAATCAAGACGAAACTATACAATAATGACTACAGTGCACCAGACTACAATCGCAGGCCTGTTGGAGATTGTGTTCGTAACAGCATATGGCAAGAATATGCAGCACTGCGACTTCAATATGTAAAAAGCTTGTGAATCCCCTAATCGAAAACAATAATGAATTTATATATCAATTCCATCCACGTGATGTTCCTGAAAGTATAACACTGGCATCGTGCGTGTACATTTGTGCATGATAGGAGAGGCTTTATACGGAATGGAAGTATAAAGGAAAAAAGAAGGATAGGAGGACTGTACATCTGTAACAACGTGTTTTCATAGGTGGGATGCAAATCAGGGAAGAAAAAAGGTACATGCATACAGGTTTCGACGTAATATTGTAACTAGGCTAATTCTGACTTTTCCTTGACTGTATTTGTCGTTTCCTGCAATAAAAGCTTGAAACAAAAATTTCTCCTTTTTATACTTGATTATTTTTCTGTCTCCCTTTTCGTGAAATATATACAAAATGACTAAATACAATTGTTCTAGTGTATGTAATACTGACAATTTTCTAATTATAGGTAAATATCTTCTTTCTGGGAAAAATCATGTGGGTTTTAATTACCAAACTTCGTGCCGCCAATACCGTTGAGTCCCAGCAATACAGGTAA
This sequence comes from Typopeltis vanoorti, assembly GCF_054136105.1. Lineage (NCBI taxonomy): Eukaryota > Metazoa > Arthropoda > Arachnida > Uropygi > Thelyphonidae > Typopeltis > Typopeltis vanoorti. Next base: position 11,694,793 of record NC_143554.1, read on the forward strand.
GTTAATGTTCGCCTTCTTATTTAATTTTTCCAAACAACTGTATCTTCTATATTTATAGTACTGTAGATATCATATCTATGATTAACTATTAAACTATTATTTTTTGGAGAAAAAGACGATGCTTTTATAAATAAAAATAATAATTTAAAACGCTTCAACGCCAGACATGTTGACGCTGAATGATACAAGGTCTACGTTTCTAGCTTTTCGCATTTGGATCATCTCATTATGTCCAACGACTTCCAAATTTTCTCATTCTTAATCATCCACAATTATCGATTTTATTCTCCATGTTCACAAATAAAAGAGAAAAAAATATATATGTATGTGTGTGTGTTACGGTTAAAGTGATAAATCCGGTTATTATTAATAATTACCGGTTAAAGTGAATAATTTACGAGAATTAATCACGTTAACCGGTTAAAGTGAGGAGTCTGGCACATGTAATAAAAACATGTTTATAGGTTTTGTATATAGGTTTTCATTCTCAATAAAAATTATAACAGCTTAGGTTAGTTTATAATGGAAAAAAGTAAGGAAAGTACTTCTTCTGCACTCGATGAAATCAGAAATCATTATAAACTAACCTAACCTAACCAAAACTAATTAATGGAGAAGAAATATAAACGTTGTTGTGGGCCGAGCTTAATGATTGCAAGCAGATAAATGGGAATAACAAATAAAAGTTGTTGTGGGCAGATGAATGGGGATTATAGAGAAAGGTCGTTGCTGTACCTCTTTCCTCATCAATGGAGAAAAGACTGATCAGTTCCTCTCTAATTTATCTATTATCCCCATTCATCTACCAACAACAACTTTTATTTGTAATCCTCATTTATCTGCTCGCAATCATTAAGCTCGGCCCACAACAACGTTTATCTTTCATCCACATTAATCTGCCCACGACAAACTATGACTCCACTCTGGTTCGACATGCGACATCCAGGTTAGTTTAGGTTATATTGATTTCTGATTTCATTGCGTGCAAAAGTACTTTCCTTACTTTTTTCATTATAAACTAACCTAAACTAAGCTGTTATAATTTCTATTGAGAATGAAAACCCATATACAAAACCTTTAAACATGTTTTATTACATTTACCAGACTCCTCTAGAAATTATTCACTTTAACCGGTTAAAGTGATTAATTCTAATTATTCACTTTAACCGGTAATTATTAATAATAACCGGATTTATCACTTTAACCGTAACATATATATAAAACAAGTGATTGTTGACAAGCAAAAAATTATGTAAATGCGAAGTGTTTCGGGTTATGTTATAAAAATGAGTCCTATCAGCAAATTCCTAATAATGAAAATCAATAAGAAATCATTCAAAATAAGGCATTTTATGTATTTAACATTGATGCCAAAGCAGGGCTAACGCCTCAAAAAGATACAACTGCATGTAGATAGCAATCAGTTGGTCTTGTGCAATGTAAATCCCCCCAACCCCACCTCCGCCTCTTGAGGACAACTAACTCATCTTAAGTTGGAAAACTCGAAAATGTTTCGAGAATCTCCATGAAGGAATTCGAACTCAGCTTTTTTCAACCAAACAGCTCAAGTTATTCATCCAAGCACGAAGAGGTCGTTCAATGATAAGTCACAATACATCTGATACCGCTGTACACAAGGGAGTTGTTTAATTAGAATTTTCAATGAACGTTTTTTTTATTGATTTCTGTGGTAAAGTTTAAAATGAGGTAGGAAAAGACGGGGAGAGAATCGAAACAACGTTATGTTTTTATACGAAAGATGATTTCGTATGAAATCATCTTTCGTTTCTTCCGCAGGAATGGAAGGAGTGTATGGTAATTCCATTGCACAAGGGTGGTGAAAAGACCAATGTATCCAACTATCGACCAATTAGTATCTCAGGGTTGGTGGTGAAGATTTTGGAAAAATTGTTCAGGGCTCGCATTCAGAAATGGGTTGACAGTGAATCTCTACTTTGCAATGAAGACCATGGGTTTAATAATGGAAGGTCATGTTTTAGCAACTTGCTCACATTCTATAACAATGTAACCATTGAACTAGACAAGGGGAATGTATATACCATGATACGTTTGGATTTTTCAAACGCTTTGGACAGAATACAGCATGGAAGACTGCTGCATAAATTGGAGAAGATTAGTTTGGGTTATTAAATATTAGCGTGGGTAGCGTATCTTCCCCCCATGCATGGCGTATGGAGCGCAGATACGCTATCCATATAATTATATAAGGACTTAAAACAGTTTGGGCTTACGCAGAAGGATATAAAAGTTCTTTCCTTGAGGGCCGTACAGGTGGCACGGCGTTGCAACAGGGAATGATTACTATGATAACGCGAACAGGCATAGGGTGAAACACTTGTAAAGGCTTAGGCCTATATCAAGTCTCGACGAGATGTCTGAACGTGATGTAAGGGTAGTACTGCCCATAACCAGTACAAAGATTTTAAAAAAAAAATTAAATTAAATTAAAAAAAATAACAAGTGGTGTACCGCAAGGCACATCACTTGTTACTACAGCTATTTGCTGATGATTCAAAGATAGGTGGGGTAATCAGGAATGCCGTTGATATTCAGAACTTGCAGAATGATTTGAATAGGCTGGAATTGTGGGCACGGGAAAATGGGTGTCAGTTCAATGTCAGTAAATATAAAGTCATTCACTTCCGCGTGATTACATATCCAATGTCGTATTATACTGGTGGGCTTAGGCTAGAAGAACTGATGAGGCTAGGGATCTTGGGGTGTTAATAGATAGGAAGTTGAAGTTCGGGGGCCATGTGGCAAAGATTGCAAATACAACTCAAAAATAATTGCAATGCTGAAACGAACGTTCACATGTAAAGATAAGGATGTTATTTTGCCTCTTTACAAGGCCTTCATAAGACCTCGCTTGGACTATTGTGCGCAGGACTGGTCTCTGTTGTGATTCTGATATATTGGAGAGAGTTACAAATGATATCAGGATTGTGGAATACTGATTATGAAGACATATTGAGAATTTGTAGGCTACAGACACTAGCAAACAGGAGAAAGAGGGGTGATATGATTAAGACGTACAAACTTCTGCAAGGGTCATACAGGATTCCAAATGATGGCATTTTTCAATTTATGGAGGGTGGAAAAAGGAAGAGAGGGCATCCTTGGAAGCTGAGAATGAAGGCCACTAAAAAGAGGATGAGGGTTAGATTTTTTTTCTGACGTTAGTGGTGCGTGATTCGAATGGATCACGCACTTTGGATGTTGTGAGTTCAGGCAGTGTGAATGAATACAGGAATAAATATGATAGCTGGTGTGTGTGTGTGTGTGTGTGTGTGTGTGTGTGTGTGTGGTATGTGGCCTCCCTAGATGAATCTCTGACTCCCTGGAGGTCTCTCTTAATAATAATTCATGTTTCATAAAAATAAAAAGATGGAAAATCGTGAATAAAAAGGGATAAAACAATTTAAAAGACGGATCCTATTTACCAAGACGCGTTCCTGCCTTTATCAGAAAGCACAAATAGGATAACTAACAGTTTGGATTTTAATGCATTTCTATGTCCGTCTGTTATATACAGGCTATAAGGATATATATAACGCAGCACACATCCACGATAAACGAGTAATATACCAATTATTATTTGTTTCAGGAAAGCCGCCAAAGCTCTACTGGTTCTTATTCCTTTACTTGGTGTTACATATGTGTTGGTCATTGTCACACCTAGTCACAGGACAGCCAAAGTAGTATTTACTTATCTACAGGCCACCTTGCTCTCAACCCAGGTAATTAAAACGGTTCGTTATACATCTGTGAAATATTTAATTCCGAATTGCTGTTTATAATTGTATGCAAAATTATTCTTTTGAAGAAGAAAAAAATGGCTGAATTTAGAGAAATTTCTAGTGAGAAACGTGTCCAGAAAAACTATAAACAAGCGACAATAAGCCATTAAATATTTTATAAAAGCCATTTACAATTAACTTTAACAGTATTTTTTAATCCGCTTGAATCTTGTAATACATTAGAAATATCAATTAGAAAGTCCACAAAACGCTTATAAAATTGCAACAGACTTCCTCCTAAAAAGTTCAATATCTTAATTTGTTTTTAAAGTAAACAAAAATGTCATAGTATACGGATCCCAATTTTAAGTGAGACGACGTTTTGAAGAATATCTTCTACTCAGTTGAAGCTGAGTATTAAAAACAAAAACAAGAATATTTGATTCGGAAATTCCCGTACCCGAAGCGATCTCCGAAACCTTTTCGGAATTAACTCAATGTGTATCAAGTAAATTCTAAGGTTTCGGAGGTTGCTTCGAGCGACAAACACCGATACAAATATTTTTGTTTTCGCTTATAAATAAGATTTATTTCTGTTTCAGACAGAGTGCAAAAATGATTTGCCATTCAGAAAATTTTAATAACATATATTAAATTATACCGTATTTTATTAATAAGATTGCAATTACGAAACTTACGGGAATTTTAAAACTAAACATTTCATAACATTAAATCTTAATCAGAAGATTAAATAGTGAAAGTGCAGTTTCACTATGAAATAATATATAAAATTATAGATTATTTATAATTTTATACATTATATAGAAAATTGGCGCTTATCAATACTAAATATACATCACATGAAAAGCTTGTTAGGGGACGAGACCATCATAAAGCGACAAGAATACACAAGGAACCAAAACTAATCAATGTAACAAAAAGTCAACGCACTCTATTTGTCATTATTATTAGCTTTGCTCTTTGCTCCAAATTTTCCCAAAATATTTTTATATGTCTGACAATCATTTCCTACTCTGCTATTCAGATCCCCAACAAGGACCAACCTTTCCTTTTTTCATTGTGTCAGTTGCTTTTTCTAAAGCCTCAAAAAATTCCTCCACTTCTACCTTAGGAGCCTTCTGTGGGACCATAGGCACAAACAAGTCTCCAGTTCTGGTATTTCCCATTCTGATATTTGCCTACATCACTCTACTTGAAATTGCCTGCCATTCAAGAAGATTACCCTCGTGTTTAGTGTTGAATACGAGGATAATCTTCTTCAATGGCAGGCAATTATCATTTAAACATAATAAAATCAAAACCTGTCTTTTAAAAAAATTATTCTTCTTTGACTTCATTTAAAAAAAGATGCATATTAATGAACACTCGTAGAAAAATATAACTCAACTGACTGACACCTGTACACGCAGTTACTTGACTGAAAAAAATTACAATGCAAATATAATATGCAAAATTTCTCTTTTCTTTTGCATAGTGTAGTAAATGTATTGCAAATGAGTAGAAAGATGTTAATTAGCGATAGCTCTGCTTACTTTATTGGCTTATTTTCGCAGATCCCAGAAAACATTTTCTGCTGCTCTCTTCCCTTTATAAAGAGAGAGCAGCAGTAACATATGAATAAAATAATAAAGTATTAAAACTTTAAAATATTAGGAATGAATAAAAATGAATATACATGTAAAAATACAAGCAAGAATGAAGTGAGCCTGGCAAATGAACTCGATGTACGGATATTGTGGATTTTTATTTTATTTTTTTGAAACAATAACGACTCGCAATTATATAGGGTGTCGAATAAAAGACAAAATAAATAAAAAAAGGGATCAAAATAGTTAATAGAAATGGGAATTTAAATTAATGTACAGAATCTGATCATATCAGGATTTTGAGATATTAAAAACGAACTGAAAATAAAGACGAGGAAGCTGATAAATGCTATTGTTCAGTGTCTATTTTTAGACAAAAAAGAGGGTAGGATGCATCAAGTAATTCCAAAAGTTTAATCTGAAAAAAATAAAAATAATAATATTCGTTAAGGAAGAAAATGCACTTCAGGTTTGCAGTCATCTGCAAGATAACCCGACCATTCAGGTTAGTGAAGAAGGTAAGCTACAGACCATCTTTAAATATTAAAGTTCACAGCTCCACAAGCAAACGACTTGTACAAAAGCACAAATAAATATGCTAAGGTGAGAAATACTCGCACAAGAGAAGATTCATCCCAACTCATGAAGACCGGAGGGGGGTGGGATAGAAAGGTGTGTGACCGTGCAACATCAGAGATGCCTGCAGGAATTGTACTGTTGACTGTTTCAATACTGAATTAATCTCATCGTAGTAATTCTGAAGGATTACCAAACTCGTCAGTCGACAAGCTTTTGTCGAGCATACATTTGTTCATTCACTATAAACTTACACTCTAATACGAAAGAAAATCTGTGGATGTTTCATAACTTAAATAACAGACACCACAAGGAAAAAAATGAAATATTTAATTAACTAAAACTGGTTAGGATTTCGTATCGAGTTTCTCCAAACATCAGTGCAAGAGGTAATTACAACTGCATTCTTAAAATCTACAACAAACTCCGGAGCTTCCTTTGAATAAAGGTTCATATATGAAGATACGTAGATGTACAGAATTTTCCTAGAGTCCCTATGGTTAGTATCAACCTCATCCTTAATTGTGTGTCCTGGTCGTGACGGTATTCAATAGAATACAGTAATTATACAAATTAAGATATTTATGAGTGATGGAAGATATACTTTCATCATTCACATGTGGATCAGAAACATGGAACAAGACAAGAAAAGAAGAACAAACTCTCAGAATAGCTCAGGTGCAATAGAACGCAGGACTTGTAAGATTAGCAAAATGGAACATGTTAGAAACACGGAACTAAGAAAAAGTTCAGGCATAAAAGATGTGGTAACTGCAGTATATGAAAGCAAGATGAGATGGGCAGGTCACATAGCCAGACTCAGAGATAACAGATAGACATATAGAATATTCAACTGGCAACCAATAATAAAGAGAAACAGAAGGAATACCATCTACAAGATGGGAAGATCCACAAGTGAAATCTATGGGTATAACATGGAAGAGAGAGGCTCAAGATCGAGATCGTTGGAGGCATCTTTGTGACCTGCACTCATGGAGAAATCCTGAGTGAAACACAGGTCCATCAAGGTAATACAAATTAAGTGGACATTGAATCCAACATTATTTCAAAGCCGAATATATAGAAACTACAAGAGTTTCGGCGGATCCAAGGGTAAACAACCTTTCAGGACAGGGGCAACTCATGGCAAAGGTGGAGTAAGTTCTGATCACTTTCCTTAGTATTCTCCATAATGCAAAACACATCTCCTTGCGGACATGTATGATGCTATGCATTATGGGAAGGGTTCACTACCCAGACCGGTTTTGACCTTTGTATAGGTGAAGTGGGCTCTGAAAATAAGACGATCCCGAAAGATCGCCAACTCAGCATTGTTCCACTCAGTGACAGGCTCACACCAAGCAGAGCCATAATCTCAGCGGTGGCTCCCACTCAGGGACAGGCAAAACCCTACCCAAAAAACCTACTCGAAACCGGTTCGGAGCCAGACCCAGGTTAAAGTGATGCAGAAGTCATTCTTTTCCATATCAGTTGCCAAAAGGAGTACATTTTAAAAGGTACCAAGAATTACTGAAATCAAGAGCCAAGAGGCTTCACCGGCGATGCAAAATTATACAAATTAAGTGAATATTGAATCCAACATTATTTCAAAGCCGAATATATAGAACCTACAAGAGTTTCGCGCTGAATATGGAAACTATAAAGTTTCGGCGGATCCATGAGTAAGCAACCTTTCAGGACAGGGAAGCCTCTTGGCTCTCTATTTCAGAATACAGTAATTTCTTACTATTTCACATATTACTATTACTTGGCACTTCAAAGACTCATCGAGGGAATGTATTTTTACCCCAGTACACATAACTCCATTACTTAAACTACTAACTACGCGGAACGCCACTACCATCATCAATAAGCACAACGTTATTCTACCACAATAGCATTTTTGTAAATTGCGTGCGTTTTCTTGACCCAGGTCGAATAGGTTGAATCGTATATAGGCAAATTAGCTAATTTGCCTATGTACTATGCATATCTCTTCAAGTCATTTAATCTCAAAAATACAATTAACGAAGATTTTAATTTACTTCATAGATGTTCGTAATAAATTTGTAATTGCATCTTACTGTTGCCTCACTTGAATCAACCCCAGGAAGTGTTTATATAATAATAACAATGGAGAAAGCAAAAAATTTACAACTGCCTACCGATTAAATTCAATGCATTAATCTACTAGTCTCTCCGAGTGAACCTTGTTTCCTAGTACAGTATGTGTGTTACATATTCACAATAAAACTTATTATAATATTCTTAACAAGTACATTAAAATATGTAGATTAAATGGAATACTTAACCTGCGATAAGTGGTAATAAACAACCACTGCCTTGCAGGGGACAATAAAAATAAATAAAAATTAAATGTGGAAGCGATATTACGTACTTGTTCTTTACGCATTCAACACTGCGCAAACCTACATTGACAGAACGACTCGATCGACATCTCAACTTCATTCAGTAAGTATAAATTTACGCCACAACTTAGCATTATTATCGCCGGGGACCAGTAAAGCAGTTAATAGGTAGATCTCTTCATACAGTCAAACAAACAAAAAATTTAATTCAGAGGGAATATTAGGATTAAAATTGGTGTAATTTATCAGACAGTTAGCACTTTACTTTATATAAATTTCTGTAATTTATAATCCCTTTACTTTAATCAATTTCCAAATATATTTTTTGTTAAACGTATTTTATATTTCGTAATTCTCCCAATATTAGTATTCGTCATTTTGCATCAAATACTACTATTACGGTATCGCCATAGAATCAGCAGACTCACTGCGGAAGACCCGTAATAATTAATATTCACTCACCTTGCTTAAACTTATTCACTTTCAAAACTGTCTTTGGAAATACATTGTAACCAATTACCGTTTTGGAGGCACAAAATCTAGTCCGCATACACATACTGACCACCACACGCTTACACAACTTCAGGGGTGGCCCCTAGTTCTCTCTCTACTCGTCATGAATTAAAAAAATCTCTATGTATAAACGAATTTTACACTAAAACTTATAGATTTAAATGACCTACCTTGCTCTTTATAACAACTTTAAGCCAACTTTCGGGAGAGAATAAGGACTGGACTCGTAATATTGTATTTTTAATGAAATTTCTCAGTTTGCAGTCTCCCCTTTGGTGTTTGCACAAGCAGTACTTTTGCAAGACGTGCAAAGTTAAAATTTCAATTAATAAGCATGCACAGTTTAAACAGCTTAATTTATATATAGTACTAATAATAAATAATTCTAGTTTAACGCAAAATCACTTTTACACAATTCAATCTTCTGCAGTAATTCGGCAAACGACACAAACATCTTCCACAACGTAACTACCAAACGATACGACTAATTTGCATGCATGTATGCAGCGCCACTTCACGTTTCGATTGTATGAAATTGGTTCCAAGTAAGCTATTTATTTATTAAGTGACTAGCTGGTACTCATTAAGTTTGCAATTTTTTCGTGAGAAAAACCAACATAATCACAAAACTAAAAATAGTAAAATAATTTAATTTGTGTATTGAAATGAAATTTTTGAAGTCTTAATTTTTATTCCTTTTTATAAGCTCAATAATATATTCACCTTACAGAGCTCTTAATGTTTATAATTATTTCAAACGTTATCATAATCAATGAAAAATATATGACACAAAACGAGCGATATCCTTTAAATTAGCAAAGGATAATTAAATCAAAAGCACTCTTGTTTACAATATATAGATATTCACATTCTTTAAGTGAAATGCATATTGCCGGTGATTAGATTGAACTTGATATCGTTGTTTTGCTATGATTAAAATTACTAAAAGTACTATTTTTTTTTTCATTTAGGGACTCACCGTGGCAGTGCTATATTGCTTCTTGAATGCTGAGGTAATAATACAGGTTCCAGTAGTTTCATAAACGTTAGCCTTCTAAGGTCTTGATTTTAATATTTAAACATTAATGTTTACTAACGATGTTTGCTTATTTAATACCAATATTTATTATTTTTATCATTTCGGTTCTTTTGACAGTAAAAGAACCAAAAAGGGTGAAAACAGCTGAGTGTCAGAATTGCACATTGAATCGGTATTTCTTCTTTTACGATAACGTTTCTGTTAAAAACATGCTGCTCCTGAAGTTTCCTAATGATACCATTTTGTGATTAATGACCTACTTTCAATCACTACTGATCTTATTCACAGCTTCACTTCTGATTGTGCACTTCATTTGAGAAAGCTACTGATGCGATGTGTTTATTTCAGGAGAGGTTATTGAAGTGTCAGTTCAAGAAGCGAGATCTGCCCTGATCATGTCTGGTGATTTATATATTACTGAGAGTTAAGTTAGGTGAACTGAGATGATTTTTGCGAGGAAAAAGGAAAGACTGTTTAGGTAGCAATGAATACTACCAGGTTTTCCTTGTCCCATTGAGATTATCATTGCAGATGAGCTTCATGCTTGGGACACTGCATAGTGTGTCCTACTCATTCGACCCACTTTGCAATGTCCCAAGCATGAAGCATCTGCAACAATTCCACTGCCTTAAACACTGATCTTCAGACCATCCCTTAATGGGACAAGGAAAAGCTCGTAGCATTCATTGTTACCTAAACAGTTTTTCCTTCTTTCTTCGTAAAAATCATCTCAGTTCACCCAACTTAACTCTCAGTATTATATAAATCACCAGACATGATCAGGTCAGATCTCGCTTCTTGAACTGACATTTCAAGAACTTCTCCTAGCATAAATACATCACATCACTAGTTTTCTCTGCCTCTAAAAATCCGAACAAGATAATAATACTTTTCACCCTTTCAACTATTACCTTTGTACAAATCTCAATCCATCCAGTCTTAGAATAATGTTCACGTCTTTGGAGTGACGCACCTAAAACTTCCCCAGAAATTCTTAATGTTTTCAGATTAGAGCGATTTCACTGATAGGTGATCCTTCTTTTTCACTGATTGACTGACTTCAGCCTCTGTCACACCTGCACAATTCTTCGCACTGCCCGGACTTTCATAGTGACCTTTCCATTGAAGTGGCAACCATTGTTCCTTCACTTTCTGTTAAGCTTGTTAAAGCAAACGCAGCAGCTGCCAACCAATCATTCTCAATACAACTGCAAACACACTGAATCTGCTTCTTCTCTTCTTCATTTATCCCATATATATCTCTATCCTCTGGAACAGCCTTTTCAATGAGGTGTTTGTGAACAAATCATGCATCATTAAATTAAAAAAAGAGAGAGGGAGCATAGAGAAAATGGAAAAAAATACGGCTTAAGCAACAGATCAATTTTCTGATTTTTATCGTAAAACGCTTTTTGAATAGAATGTTAAAGTGTAACTAACATTCAATGGGATTCATTACATTGAAGATAGCGAAAAAGGGTTAGAAATTATTTTCTTGGCAGAATGCATGATGCAAAATTTCACGAATCCTTATGTGAAAAATCTTTCCTTGCGTGAAATCGCCAAAAGAGTTTTCTCTTATTCTTCAAAGAAGAGTGAAAGTTTTCTATGAAAGAATCTTCATTGCAGTTGACAGATGAAGTTTTTTGAACAGCACATAGACCCGGAAGCGGAAATAGAGTTCGATGGTGTGTGGTTTTAAGAACAAACCACACACACACGCGCGCTTCTTGTAGCTAGTTTACTTGAACGAAGTTCAAGTCAACTTCAATTACCATCTCGTGAGTGATGTCCAAAACATCCCACTGATATAATGAATCCGATCTTAATTGTAAGTTGAATTAATATTTTATAACATGTTTTTAATAAATTAAACTCTTAACAGTTAAATAAAAATGTCACTATTCTAAAAATATAAAAGATCCATTTAAGAAACGAAAACTTTATTCGCTAAAACAAGCAAGTACAGTATTTTTACCTTTGCGTTGCACAATACAGCCAAGTACCTTTTTTTTTTGCCATTATGTGGTTCGCTCTTTGAGGAAATAGCAAGTTTTAAAAGAGAGCATTTGAATAGTGTTTGCCTCAGTATGCTTGAAATGGAAAGGCATAATATATTGTAGAACTATTTAACAGGTACGAGTAACGTAATGGTTGAAAGACGCCTACAACGAATTACTCACAACTACACATAATACTTGATATTTCTGTAAGAAATTGTATAATTCGTTTATGACTTGTTATTTTTCTACAGGTTCGACATTCCCTGCGTCACCATTTCGAACGATGGAAGACTCAGCGATCTTTAGGGGATGCTCACCATCATTCTTTTGCCAACAGAGCAGCTAAACTTGGCGATATGTACTACGGAAGTACGGGGACGCGAGACCGAGAGAGTTGTGTCAGCTTCACCACCACAACGATTTGCATGAACAGCCACTGTTCCAGATGCTCTGCTGATGGCGGAGACGGCTGTTATTGCGCAGCTGGTTTTAAAGATGAAATGGTGTAGATAATAAAAGATGTACATCTGGAATTCTGTAAATGTCTAAAGGAGAATTAATTTTGTAAAGCTATGTAAATCAAATAAATCTCGAATCGTCTGCTCATCTATCTTCCTTTCATATTTAATCTACGTGGGCTGTTCAATAAGTAATAAGACTAATTTTACTGTGGCGAAACCACTCATCACAATATTAATTTCTGTGGAATAAAAAAAAGTTGCTGTCTGTATTAACAAAAGAGGTTGATAGATGGCGTATACGGGCTGATGTGTCAGAGTGTCACATGACTAAACGCAAGCTTGTTTCGGAGCACCGACGAGGCACGACCAGTCTTCGAAATGGAAGCGTCCTTGGAACAGCGTTATGCGATTATATTTTGTGAATGTAATCGCATAACGTTTGCAAAAATTGGCATCGGACACTTTTAACATGATACGCGAAGCTGTCCACGATGAAGCAATGTCGAGGGCAAGTTTTTTCTCTGGCATAAAACTTTTAACGAAGGAAGGCAAATGTGGAAGATCTTGAACGTGAGGGAAGACCTTCAACGTCCATCACAGAGACAATGATCAACACAGCGATTAACATCAAGCACGTCAAAAGGAAGCGTCCATTGCTGAAGAATGGCTTCTTATTGCACCAAGATAATGCGAGGCCACATATTGCTGGTTATGTAGTGGACGTTTTGCAGAAGAACAACACAGATATCCTACCACACCCTCCATACAGTCCTGATCTCGCACCGTGCGATTTCTGGCTGTTTCCTCAGCTCAAGAAACCACTAAGAGGTCGCCATTTCGAAAGCAACAAAGCATGTGTAAAAGCTGCGGAGGCGGTTTTGAGAGAACTCTCAAAAAACGGACTCTCACATGTGTTTAAGAAGTTGACGCAACGTTGGGACAAATGCATCGAGTCTCACGGTAGTTACTTCGAAAAAGACCATGTAAATGATGACGATCAAAGGTAATCTGTTTTCTCTATAAATATAGTCTTATTACTTATTGAACAGCCTACGTATTATCGTTGTACCCTTCGGCATACAAAAAAAAGGATTATTTCTTTTTGTTATTTCACGTTCGCATCAAAAAAGCGAACTTCAGTTTTTATTCTCTACTTACAAAACTGAAAATCCACATATTCAGTTAGTCTAGTAACGTACAATTATTACGTATAAAATGAATAATTATGAATTCTTATATCATGACTAATCTAATCAATTAACTACTTTTATTCCCCAAAGCAGGCAAGACCGCTTTTCCCTAACTTTTTTGTAAACTGGAGGCAGACAGCTCCACCTTTAGTCAATCATTGATAGTTGACTCGAAACTATCAGTGATTTTTAATTAGCATCCGGGGAGAAGAATACGATAGATAACTGTAAGCCTAACGCTGTATGTTATGGTCTGAAATAGTATACTGCTCAAAACAATTAGGGGATATCAGCTAACGCCTTTCTGTTCCCGTATAAGGTAGGCCAGGCCATTTTAGCCATGTCTAACTTTTGGAGACTGAGTGGGCAGTTCAATCTCCACTAGTAGCAATCAGAGATAGCTGGTCCAATTCTATCACTAATTAAGAGGCATGCAGTGAAGAGGTGGATCAACAAGTGTCGCCATCTCGTGGTCCCTAACCCTCACAGAATATTTTTAATGTCTGAAATAGTGTGGGTGCTACGGTCTATTTTCTTGAATTTACGGTACCAAAAACCCGCTTGCCCGTGCCAGAGATCGACTAACTTGAGAACCCGTCGAAAAAAGGCTTAGGGGATATTCTTGTTAACATTATTTCACACTAAAATGTATAATTTGTTAAATTTGTAATAACTTTGGATTATTTAAACAATATCTCATCAATTATACCCTATCCATAAGTAAGAAATATTTATTCATGTATAAAGTACCCAATAGTTATAATTATTTGCAGAAATGTGTTATTATCCGAAAGAAACTAAAATATTCCTAATTGTTTTTAGCAGTGTATGTTTTACGGACGTTTTTCAGTACGGGAATTAAAAACACCTTTTCGCAAGAAAGGTGCGAAGTTTCTTTTCAAGAATCTTCATATTAAATGGCGTAAAATAATAATTCGCATACTGTTTAACTGCTTTCATTTTATAAAGTTAAATTAAAATTGAACAGCTTTAAGAAACTATATCCATTCCTTTTTCACATGTCGTTTGCGTTGTAAGATATATTTCTTTACTTAGCGAGCAAAGCTCTGACATTTTCATTAGCCACTTAAGACATACTCTTGCTTTATTGTTTTGTAACTAATCTTCAAATAAAAAGTCATTATAAATGTTCTTCGAATTGCAGACGGGAATCGAACCGAGGTAATTTCAAGTGCATTACTAAAGCGCTGTTGTACGAAGCATGGGATGAATTCTTTTGTAATTAACTACAGGATTCCTTTCCTGAAATTCATATGAAAACATTCTCAAGTTATGTCATGATCACAAACACTTTTCCACACCAGTGCAATACCGTAAACATTTCACGAGACGTGTGTTGATCTCGTGAGAAAGTAATTCCATTACTTTAGGGTAAAGAGGATAAAAGAATGCTCAGCGAGTTTTAAAAGAAACTCAAGTCCTTTTAAGTGTTCCTCCTTTCGAATAACATCCACACGATCAGATTCACTTTAGCCACATTTATTTTTAATCAGATACACATTTGATTAATTACAACTAGTAGATTAAATGAGGATTATCTCTACAAGAAAAGTAATTTTTTTGTTTGCAAAAGTATTTTAAAATGTAAAAATCAGGGAACCTTTCTCTGCAATTAAATATTGAAATCAATCAAACAATCTCCCGTGGTGGGTAGATCTCCAGTCTTCTCTCCTCAGCGACACCAGAATGTCCAGAAGCAGGTTTTACCAGGAGGACAGCACGTCAAACCCCCAGGACAGCAGACGCCGTTCGGAATGGGACATCCGCACCAGTTGCTGTACGATCCTGGAGCCATCACTGGCATGGCTTTGAGAGTGGACTCTACGAGGGGAGTGATGGGTTCACGAGGTTTTCCTGGAGCATCGCAAGTACCGGCAATTGTGTTGCAGGTGGTACCTTCAGGACAACAATATTTGGCGTTTTCGCAACAGACGGCATTGGGATGGACACAACAGCCACGATTCAGATCGTCAGGATGGCACATGGTCGAGCCTATAAACGGAAACAAATATACTCTTGAACTATAACTGAATGAAATTCTAAATAAATCTACTAACAAGTGTACTGATGGATTTACTTGTTAGACTATGCTGCCGTGATTTATTATCCATCTAGCGTTGTTGCTGTGATATTACACATCAATTTTGATAAAATTAAAGCCGTGGTTTGGATCGAATCTCATTACTACTGTAGTGTTCTAAGTATTACACAACGAAATTTTCGAATATTTAACTTCATAGTGAGTCTACAATTTCGTTATTCAAGAGATCTGGTCTTATATTCTTTAATGTAATGTTTAAAGTTCTTTTTTTTGAAAAAAAAAAAGAAAGAAAGAAAGAAAGGTCGGGAACTTAACATATTGTTTCAGCATCAATAAATTTGAGTACAGAAAAGAAAACGATTTTCTTTTTAAAAACTCGAAGTTATAATAATCAAACTTGGGTGTTCTGTGTCTTTATTAAGGTTCAATAAGAAAAAGGGGGCATGTTAGAAATGGTTGCCTCAAATTCCTGATTGTATTCTCGCTTTTTTATTTTAATTGTGATTCCCAGTATCCATGGATGTTTGTAGAAGTCTTTAGACATAAAATAGATTTAATAGTTGATGTAAGACTACTTCTCTGCATATTGAAAGCCTGAAGAGGCTTTGAAAATTACCTTTTTAGTCTGTAAGTAAGAGTGTCACTCTCAGTCCTTCATTATTCCCATCTTTTTCACACATCCAGATGGCGCCACTAATATTATCAATAGAAGAAAATTTAATCTTCTGCATCATCCTTCCCCTCTAATCTTTGCTGATATTAGAATATGCCGAATATAAGCAGACATCCAGTGCCTACCTCCAATAATAAAATAATAATAATAATACCTCGATTTAATCCATTTTGTGTGCTTTCTTCGCTTTTTCCTACTTAGCTGTCATTTTTTCCAAAGCATGGAAGCAAGCCAATATGCAGCCACTATTCCTGCATATTGCACATAAGTATACACACACGCACCCACTTTCATCACCCACCTCTGAACCTCAGCTAAAGACCTTTGAAATACATTCGGGTGGGTTTATCATACATTATGCGAATGAGTTCTTCCTCTTCTTCTAGAGCCCTGCGTACCATTGACGAACCCGTTCACAGCAATGCATGGTGACTTGGGAGAGCCTGATGACTTTAGTGATTTATAATAGCGAAAGGGGCGTGAGGGAAAATCATTCGCTTAACTGAAAGGCTTTCTCGCTTCAGACTTTCCTAGCATGAAACCGACTCTTCTATGCTTTCAACTGTCTTCTTTCTCCTTCATATGAATGCCATCTTTTCGTTGAGAACTACGTGTATTATCGCTCCCAAATGGTCTACGCATCAATATTAGTCATACACAATGCTTTAAATATTAATTTTCTAGTCATTCTTCAATGAGATCAGGACATTGTAATTAACTTCCGTATAATTAAAACAGAGTTCTGCATTATTTCTTCTAGAAAAAAAGATCCCACCTTTCTTCCTCTTACCCTAAATAATGCCGAGGTCTCCAAACAAGATTAGACTTCTTTTCTTGGAATTACTTACAGCTGTAGTCTTCCTTGCACTAAACATCATATCCAAGCTTTTCAGTCTATAAAAATGTGTCCACTTGTAAAACTGCTAACCCCATCTCATCTCATCCCGTCTCTTTGTACACGTTAGGCTTAATGTCCTATTACGGTCAAATTGCAGGTCATTACGCTTCATAACTGGGCTTCACAGAAACATGATTAATTTTTGAATACGGTGGTTAATCCTACACATACGCATACTGCACAGTATGCGTTTCTGTCCATTGTGTGTGTGTGTGTGCTCTCTAGTCAGTTTGTTTGTGTTGCAGAATGAAAGAAGAAAAAGAAACGAGTTCAGGGAGTTCCTGTTTTTCGAATAAATAAATTCGAAAAACTCATTACTTTCTAGATCGGACTCGAACGTAGGCCTTTCCAACCCAACTAATTATCAATGTCAACTGAATTACGATAGTTTGTTAGCACAAAGCACATCTCATAACTTCTAATCTTACAGCTATGGTCTTATTACGGGTAATGCGCTAAAATTCTCTAATAATCCTTGCTGCCTCCCCGAAGAGGGAATATTCTATTACTTCATCAATCACCTCTTTTATAGTCTTATTCCACTTGACATTGACAAGTGGAATGAATTTGCTTCCACTGACGTCGAATTGAACCTCTGTCTACAGTTCGAGATAGCTGGTGTTTCTTTTAATTCTTTCAATCCCTTCGCCGCTGACCTTTGCACAGTCTTCTTCAATGATAAAATCTCCATCTAGCTGCTGAAACAGAAAATTAATATGTTTAGTGTCTTTTTTGCAGCTATCGATAATCTTGTCGTATATTAGTAATCACGACATGATATGTTGCCAACCTTTTGTGGGAAGATTAGAGTTAAAAAATGTACAAGCACTATTGAAACACTTACAGTCCACTTTCGTGTATTTGTTCTAAAGATATTTTTACCTCTTTCTAGTCAACAGACCGTTTTCTGAAAAATCATCAAATACAAAGATCTAAATATCAGAAGGACTCATCGTTCAAAAGAATATAAATCAAGCAGCTTAACTGATTGGGATTATGTAAACATTAATTTAAGGAATAAATATAGCTGAATTAGCACTCACCATCGGAACATTGGTTCTCGCCTCTGGGGAGCACGTTCCCTTGTGCAATCACACACAGAATAGCTAACACAGCAGTAGCCAGCATCGTGACGTATTAAGAAAATCTGAAAAAAGCATCTGGTGTTAAAAAAATACATAAAATACAACTTATTTGGTGTGTGTGTGTGTGTGTATCATAATCATTGAAATCTTTAACATCAAAATTTTAAATTGGGCTGGAGAAGAAGAAATTGGTTTTACTGGATTCCAATCACGGTCCTATCGTCTGACACGGGGAATCTCAGGCTTACTTGAGAAAGGCAAGAACATTTCCTCACAACCTTGACTTTGGAAAAGTTTTTGGTTTCATGACAACGGGTGACACGTCATAAAAATAAACCGTTTCTGGTATTTCGTGATACTTTGTTTAGTTAATTTGCATTCTAACAGACAGTGATTATAATTATTAAGAACTGACCTCTGTCGATCTCCTTCGATTTTAAAACGAATGCAAATAAGAAAATGAATACAATCACAACAAATGTTCAGGTTCTAATAGTTTTCTAGCGTATTGGCATCATAGCAGCAGAACTTAGGGCATATTTTGCGAATGTATCCTGCAGTTTATTTGTAGTCATTACAACCTAATTTGACTAATTATGGCAGTGAAATGATTCGATCAAAACATAACTGAGATTAATGGAAAAATTAAGATGCCATCAAAAAGTTCCAAATTTCAGTGAAATGCGTCATGAAAAGGACGAATATTTTTTATGCCCACTAGAACAAAACGAATGTAATAAATACTTATTGCGGCATTTGTAGTGCTTTTCTCAGCAGGCATGGAGTATGTTTGTACAACACCAAGGGAAAACCTTGGGAAGGAATTATAAGGGAAAGAACTCTACACCATTTTAAAACAGGAAACTGATTTCGCTTTTGTTTTAATGATTCGATTTTCTTGTGTTTTCCTTAAAATATAAAATGAAGAATTATTTTAGCATTGCTAATTTGATGACATTGTAGGGTCCAAATGGCTTTACAATATCACTACAACGATACATGCAATGGAAAGAGGAGATGAAAAATACGACAAACGTACTGGAAACAAAAAAAAAACTTCGAACCAGTCTTGAAAGTGAAAGAAGCTTAGAAGCTTAAAAATAACAAAAGAATTTTAAAATCAGCAGTGATATATTGTAAATACATTTGTTGAAGACTATCATTGGGTAGATGAAGGGGGTTTATTCAAAATATCTCTGCCAATCAGATCCTATGTTTTAAACACCTCATTTAACACTCTTAGTAAACTGCGCATTGAAGTTACAACTATGCAGATTACTATCATAAGTGAAAAAAACGCTTAATTTTTCCATAAATCACCTCAATATTACACGAATATTTCACTTACTTGCGCTGAGGGATCAGGATTACTAAATGGCTTCAAGTTTCGGCAATTCTTGGAATAAAATCCCACCCTTCGACACCAGGTTATATAGGCCGAAGTAGCTCGGTAACCTTCACGGTTATCTGAGTGCTGCGTGATATATTTATCTGCATCGAATTAAAAAAGAGCTTTTAGATTCTAATTTCAATTCTGTTTACTCTCTTCTTAACTTCCTTGATAAGATCGTTCATTATATTCGTCCCTGAAATCTTAACTTCTATTTTGGGAACCTTTGCAAGCCATAAAATATGTAAAAAGAGATAAGAGTAGAAAAATGGCATCAATTAGATAAATATTTCGTTGCCACCCATTTCGGGGGGATTTTCTCAGTGGTCAATGCATTGGCAACAGATGGGCTGCTGAATCACCTCATTATCTACCAGATGCAAAATAAGCGACAAACAAGGAAGTAAACATAACGACCATTGGGCGCGTTCTAATCTTCGTTGTTAGCAAAAGAAAGGGAAACCGACTCTTCATGCAGAGAGAGACGTTGCACAATGTGGTGACATTATAATGATGATAAGAAAACACATCGCTCTGGTATTCATTTCCTAAATTAAAGCTCTATTGAATGGTTTAGCATTTTGATGACATTTATTCGATTATTTACCAGCGAAACGAAAATTTGACAACCTGAGTATAATACGAAGTCCCAAACACATTACTGCGCTTTCCAAATACTGTCCGTAAATGACCCGCTGCCTTCTGTTCGGGTGGAAGGAAAAGTCTTGTGTTTTGCTACAGCAGGCAGTTCTCAGCAGTGAATTGTATTGTCTTGGGGGGGGGGGGGGGTTATTATGTTATTTTGAATGTGTGACAAGAGAATTTGGCAAAATATCTTGTTAAATTCGCTCGAGTATAGTTTAAAAAATAAATAAATAAATAAAGGGAAACCCCCTCCCCTTTCTGTTACCACATTGGAAAGTGGTGATTACCTAACAGTTGCCAAGAGATCGATAACAATATTCCACTAAAAATTCCCATAACTTCCTCAGTTGCTTTTCGTACTCTCATAGGAACTTGGATGTCGCTAAGTCTGTAGGAAAAGACTTCATATGGTCGATTTTGGTCGCAAAATGGACGAACATTTTAGGCCATTTTTTCACTGGATTCCAGTTAACCGATGATTTGCTTGGAGAGCAGAGATTTTTCTCCAGGAAAAAACTGTGGTTTTTAATTCCCACTGCAGTAAATTTGACGGTTGTATAGTTTGTCGGGTGGTCAGTTGGTAGTTTGGAATACACCGAAGCAATCAATGCTTTGAAGCAGACTGTTATGTTCAGTAAATGCTCGTGTTCTTCTAACCGTTTCATCTCTTTTGCAAGACAAAAAGTCCTGAGTTTCCAGGGGGATAAAAAAACTCTGTTACCGTAAGAAATTAGGTAACTGACGTTCATTTCAAGATCCCTTATAGATAGCTTTTCATCTGAACTTGATTCTTCATGTCTTATACAGAATTCGATCGAAAGTCATTTCAACCAAAGGGCATGTCGACCCATTGAGGCTCAATTAAATCAATGGTGAACACAAATAAATGATAGCCAGGATTCGAATCATCACCTCCGATCTGATGTGCTCAACAGAACAAACTCGACTATTGTGAAAGATGGAAATAAATAAGAACTGAAAAAAGACAACCTAATCCCTTTGAGGGATGAAAAAGGATTATTATTTACTTGGGTTCTCGGATGTTTACGGAACTTCTGGGGGAAATAAAATCTGAAGCAATTAAAATCATTTCATTACAGAGTACAGAAAATGTTAGAAGTTATTTAAGTTCTGAGTAGAGTAGAAAGGATAGCTGCATAGTTCAATCCAACTCAGATCCCATCCATAGCTTCCGATGGCGGTACTCTCCATTCTCTTTTTCATTTGACCAACTTGATATCTTAAGCTACTATACAACAGCACCTTAAACATTGATCATAGATTAACGTATAGCTGTGTGTTCCATTGGCATGAACACATCCATTGTCTCCTCTGCATCAAATCAAAGTGTTATTTGTCTCCTCAGACACTACTTATCACTTGTACGATTCTTAATACTAAATAAATCCAACACCCGCCCCATCTTGGAATATTGTTCTCACATTTAGAGTGGCGCACGAAAATTCTCCCTGACCATTTGCAACGCCGTCCAGAAGAGGGGAGGGGAGGTATCCGAATAAATGGTGACATTTCTCTCTCTCTCTCTCTCTCTCTCTCTCTCTCTCTCTCTCTCTCTCTCTCTCTCTCTCTCTCTCTCTCTCTCACACACACACACACACACACACACACACACAGAGCATCTGTGTGTGTGTGGATATTGGCACCCAGTTACGCGAATATCTAGTGGCGGATTTCTAAAAACAGCAACACATGCGTTCCGAATTTTTGTTGTTAACTGCTTTCTCTTTTTTGTATAATAATCGTATGTGAATGTTACCGAGCGGCTTTTTTACTCTCTTGCATAGACTGCCTTTTAGAGCATAACTGTTAAGGATATTCTCATTTATTTAGGAATTTCAGTGCTTGTCCCTGCTTTCTGGGTGTTTTTGTTTTGTGTGTGTGTGTGTGTGTGTATTCTGTGACCAAGAATTTGAGGCTCTCGTATAAAGTTATCGGCTCATTTATTTTAACTAATACGTCGCAATTTATTTTTCATAAGGTTATCAGCAATGCTTTCGTACAATGAGAGTAGATGCGTTTGTCTGGTGAGTTTTGCAATGTGTGGGAGAAGTAGAAATTCTAGTGTAGAACGGAGTTGCGATAAAGCAGTGGTCAGCAATATTGGTGGTGATTACTCGTGACATGTGTATCTATTGATAGGAGCACGTATGCTGATGTGATCTATGCACAATTGTGTTAATTATTTCTTTTCTTGAGGGATTTTATGGTCATCTTTATGTTGTACTGGCTTAAGATGTCTGGATATGTGTTTGTGGTAGAAGAGCCACGGTCCAGGATATTTATATTGATGTCATTTATGAGAATGAGCTTGTCTGTTGTACGATTGTTGAGGACATTTACCCATGTTTCTAGTTCGTAGAATCTGAGAGGTTTGAATCTCTGGGATGTGTATATAACGTCCACCATACATTTGAGGGTATGTCTGTCGTTATGTGATTTCCATGAGTACTGTTTCTGCATGTTCTAAAGTGGTTAAGTGCACAGTGTGACACACTAAGGTCTTAATCATGCTCTATCCCCCCTTTAGTGTGGTCGAAACTGGATTTAGGACTTACGTATCTGAATCTCTGAGAGAAACTTCGGTCATGATCAGAACATCAATATTTCTTAGGATGTTAATGAGAAGTGCTGTCAGTGTAAGACAATAGTTCTTTAAGCTCCTATATCATTGTGTAAGATAGGTTCAGAATGTGTATACATATTGTCTATCTGCAGTACGGGGCAAGCAAAACGAAACAAAACAGTGCCGAATAATTACAATAATGTATGTTATGGAATAAACAGGCTTATTAACAAAGAAATGTTTACACTTGATGATATGTACATCCACGTGTCTGTGAAATCTCGGTCGAAGAAAGCATTAACGATGGTAGATTACATTCTAGAAATGGGTACCTTGTCTTTCAAGATAGAATTCTTAGCGCGTGCGAAGGTTCTCTGTCAACTTGGAGAACACGGATTGGGACAGCTGCTGGTGTAATTTTGTTCCTTAATTAATCAAGGTTTGAAGGCCGGTCACGGTGGAATACCCATTCCTTCAACATACCCCAAACGAAGACATCGAGTGATGTGAGATCAGGAGAACGTGAAGGGTTCTGATAAATAGGCTCTAGAACGACGATGTGTGACAGGTTGCTACGTCCTGTTGGAATACCCGTGCACGAAATGGAATGATTTTTGCTCGACACATCCTATGCAAATTCTGCGTTAACGGAACCAACACATTCTCGATGTAGCGTTCGCTATTCAAGGTCACCGTTACACCACCCTATTCAGTGAGGTAGGACCCAATTGCGTCATGGTCCGAAACCGCACAGCATGGTGTGATCTTCTCGCTGTGAAGAGGTTTCTCTTGAACAAATTCGGGTCTCGAGAAACCAAGAAACCTCAAGGTTCGTCTGGTTACAATACCGCTTAGATGGAAATGCGTTTCGTCCGAGAAGCAGACATTATGGGGAAAGGAAAGGTCTTCGTACACATTGGCCATCACGCGTGCACACAATTCCCGCAGTGCAGAGTAATCCGTTGCTGTTAAACACTGACCCTCCTGGATGACGTAGGAGAAGGCCACAGCTCCTTAAGGATTCTCTGTAGTGACCGTCTCGGTATCCAAAGTTTTACCGTTGTTCCGAGTTGACTGCGTTTCGGAGACTGTATCACGTTCTCCAGCAGACGCCCGTGATTCTCATTCGTGTTAACAGTTCGTGGTCTCCCCGAATGCCCTTACATTGCGCAAAGCATTCCCGGTAAGTCAGAACTTTCGATTAAGGCAGTGTTTCGCAACGTTTTTTGGATCATGCCACACCTCAACGTCTCAAAGATCTTGATGCATATTGCCCTCCAAAATATTCAGATTGCCCCCCCCTGTGGGGCGCACGCCCCACGCTGATAAACACTGGATTAAGGCAATGATGACATCATGGCTTAGGATACGAGTACGCAAACGACGAACAAACTACTCACATACATATCAGCTTGGACCATTTGCTCAACCCACTTCGTGTGAACGAAAATAATGTCCCACAATAAACGTCTTTCCTTCCGACTTCAATCCAACTTCAACCCCATTGCGACAACTAAGTGTAATGGCGTAGACTCTACATGTGCATGCAGTCGAATGGCATCTCTCATAGCGTGTGTACTGAAGCGAGTGTTGAAGTTCAGTACCTTTTTTTTTTAGCCTTATAGCACGTATTAACATATTTGAAAATATCCGAGCTAATATTTCCCTGTTGAATATGTTCGCCGAGATTTACGGTAAAAGTTCAAGAGGGATAAGAGGTTAAGCACTTCACTGCGAAACTGGTAAGGTCAGAGTCACGTGATATTACGTAAATGCGAGTATTTTCATCCTTTGTCATAAACTGCTGTGACTCAATCCACAGAAATTTATAATTTTTTATGTTTTGTTTTAACTCGCTTGATGCAGTAGATTTTTGAAGTATCGACTTCAAAAATCCACTGCATCGATTATCGATTATAATCGATTATATATCGATTTAAATGGTATCGACTAATAATGAAGAATATTACTAATATAATAGCAGTGATCACAGAGAACCATAAAAACTGTTTATTTCCTAATTTATTATTTACACCCAGAGTTACAACGAACCTTCGTAGTTCAGTCAGTAGCTCCAAAGCCCTGTGGTTGGAAAGACCTGGGTTCGATTCCCGTCCGTAACGTGGGGAACCTTGATCTGGTCTCTTTCGACGAAATGTGATTTAGCCGGTCTCATACTGAGATACGGGGTTTTTCACCTAGACACTCGGGTTTTCGTCCGTCAGAACAGGCAAACCGTCCTCGTGAACCCCCGCATCTACAGACATAGGACACACCTAGAATAAGGATTGATCGACCTATTCCATGGGATTCACGGTTACGCGGGAGCGTAAATCAGGAGAGTTACACCATATGTTAGATGCCCAAGCAGAGCTACTTATCCTTCATTAATTAATTAATAGCATTCATCTTACGTACTGCACAGTGGATGATGGAAGCCACCAATATTGCCAACAACGCCTTCTAAAAACAAAGACACTGAGCAACAATACCTCAGACCAATCACGTGTTCAACAATATTGCTTTGCATGTCCGTGTTCTTGAATCCCCTTTCAGACTCGTAAAGACTATAGGTCTGCTGTGAATCCTTTCCTGATGTTTCTCAGATATCTCAAGATTAAAGTATCGATGCATCTTTTGTGCACTTTCTTTTTCACGTGGATATTTTATTCTGATTATCCCCCCAAAAAATGTCAGTCTAAGTCTGATCTGTTTGTTTAGCGTTTCGAAAGACCAGAAAAAATCCGGAATTTTGCACATCATTTATTTTTCGTACGTTAACTCTTTGATATCATGTCATGCTCCAAGAAACTTTTTCGTCAATTAGACACCCCCGAATTGTCAGCTAAGTTTTTTTTCTTATATCTTCTCTAATTTATTAACAATTCCAATAATTATTGGATTACGATTCGCAATAAAAAAAATTCCGACTGATTTATAGCAATTATGTTAACTATAATAATCAGATCACAAACAAATATGGGATTCTGCGCTCTACTCTCCATAGCTAGCCAAAACCGAAACCAAACTCATCTCAACGAGGAAGTGCGCAATAAAAATAGATCGAAAGAAACATCATCATCATCCATTTGTTTACTTCTCACATAATAAAAGGGATTTGTTATTGTCGTTCCTTATCATATCATGCTGGAGATCAGGGAACTTGGGAAGCTGCCGAACAAAGAAAAAATAATTTATATTACACGTTGATTTTATGGTAAAACACGACCGAGATAACAAGGGGTTGTCATGGTAATTGCATTCATCATTAAAGAGATTGGCGATATAAAGGAAATTCTCTCCGCTTGATTTTATTCGTAACTCAAAGATCTTTCTGCGACTCTGCTTAGTGAATTCTTCAGTGAAGGTACGTATTGCAAACTATTCATCGAAATTTCTCTCTCTCTCTCTCTCTCTCTGTTCAGAAAATATTAGTAACATTGCTAGTTTTTGAAAAATGTTATAAGATATATATATATATCCTAAAATATATCTCGAAATAGCTACTCTATGGAGCTGCTTCGCCAAACGGAGCGAGTGGGACTTCTGCAGTTCTTTTTCAAGATTTACTTTGAATATAATTATATTTACTGTAGCAAATATAATTTAAATGCACATTTATTCGATATGAATTTCGGACTTCCTTATTCACAAATGGATGTTTGTATTATTTTAGATTTCTCATCCTGACATTCGATGAAGATGTTCACCTCCATTGTGTTCGCCGTGCTGTGTGTCATCGCCTCTGGCAATGTACTTCCTAAAGACAACGATGTTTGTCCCGAAGGTGAGCTGGAATCATTCGCATCTGATTGGGTAAATCACGTTGGTCGTAATTTGATAATGACAGCGTTGATTATTAATTTAAAATTATTTCATTTTAATCATTTAATCAGGAGAAAATAAATCTTGTGACACATTTTATGTCCCAAAGCGGGCAGACGGGCTTATTTAGCTCTAATATTCGAAGATATAATGCAGCGGGTCTCGATAAACCGAGACTTGGAGGGGGGGAGGGGGGGGATGTTTTCTTCGGGGACAATAGACAACTGCCGCCATCTCGTAGCTAGAAATCCGAGCACTTATTATTGTATGTAATAGCTTGAGTTTTACCGCCGGTTTTTGGAAATGCCCTTGTTAAAAAGCGAGGGTTCGAAGGGAAAATAAATAAAAAGAGTGTTCATGCGTTACAGAAAGAAATTAGTTTCCACAGGCACCTATTATTTCTTTAGAACATGTAACAATAATAATAATTTTCTTCTAAATCTTCACCTTACATACGACAACGTTTTCGATTCCATTTCAGCTCATGCAAAAGAAGGATTCGAACTTTAAACTGTGCGTACACCTTACAAAAAAAGCACCTTCGTTTCGTTACTGGGTGATGGAATAGATCACCATTTTTTCCAGTTATTTATGTGCGCATTTGTATTTCTTTTAAGCTTTATTGACCAGTGACTTGGAATTTTAATACTATCGAACTGTTGTTGGTGATCGTTACCATAATTTCATGTCTGTAATGATTTCGTTAATATATAGGGAACATAATTTGAACGTGTTATTAACATGTCAGCTCCACAATGGAGTTTGTAAACAACATGACATTTAATACCTCCCAGAAGTCGATATGTGACAGAGCTAAATGACAGCAGACGTAAACCCATCTACCAAGGCAATCGAATGGGAAAGCTGCCCTACAGAACAAACCGAAAATTATGATATCAGAGAATACGAAGTTAACTGATATACTGTATACCTACTATGACTGATTAACCTCAAAAACTTAACAACTTTTTTTTAAGCCAAAAAGAATTTCGTAATGGTTACAATTAATTGCCGAATTAAATGCTTTTTTTTTTCAGGTATACAAAATACCGTCAAATCTTGGATGAGCTGAATTTATACTTATAATTATATTAATATGTTGTTAAATTTAAAAACTAATCCATATCAATAATATACGAGAACACATATTCGGAGTCATTTTATTCGTTAAAAATTCACAAAATGTAAAAAATCCTTCGTAACTTCGATTTGTACGCAAGCCATCCATCGTTTTTTAGTTTAGGCGTAATTTCTAGTGTCGCTGTTTATCACAACAGACTTCAGTACGTACGGAAATTAACTCTTCGTCTATTAATTGATGCATGCGCACGGACACACAAAGTACGACATGGTCAAAGCCTATTCTCTCTCTCTCTCTCTCTCTCTCTCTCTCTCTCTCTCTCTCTCTCTCTCTCTCTGGTTCTCTATAGCAGTCCCATCCAAGTAAATGTAAACAGGAAATTCCTGTACAGTTGGATTGAGCGATCAGCGCATTTAAAGACGAGGCTGTTTGCTTGATGGCACTGCGGATATGGTTTCTCCTAAATGGCTACAATCGCGAACCGAGAACATCTGTTGATATTCCTCGTATGCACACCAATCAGCCTTGGCATCGACACAGATCACTTATGTCTGGTGGGTGTCCATAGTTCTCAGGCTCTGTAACTTTAAAATCTACAGATCGGCTTCACTTTTTTTTTAAATTACGTCACTCTGTTCGTATATTCAAAATCATTTAATAATTCACTAAGAATGTTTATGTAAAAAACGAAATCAGGAAGTTCAGGACGGCTGGTCCAGTGCCGTATCATAATCGTTCTCTGTACCATCCCCCATCAAAATAAAACAGATTTTTTTTTTCATTCCTTGCTTCTGATAAAAATATAAAATCAAATAACCGATGTTATTTGAAAAGTAAATCAGCTTGCGTATTTGTTTCCGTTTATAGGCTCGACCATCTGCCATCCTGACGATCTGAATCGAGGCTGTTGTGTCCATCCCAATGCCGTCTGCTGCGAAAACGCAAAATATTGTTGTCCCGAAGGTACCACCTGCAACACAATTGCCGGTACTTGCGATGCTCCAGGAAAACCTCGTGAACCGATCACTCCCCTCGTAGAGTCCGCCCTCAAAGCCATGCCAGTGATGGCTCCAGGATCGTACAGCAACTGGTGCGGATGTCCCATTCCAAACGGCGTCTGCTGTCCTGGGGGTTTGACGTGCTGTCCTCCTGGTAAAACCTGCTTCTGGACATTCTGGTGTCGCTGATGAGAGAAGACTGGAGATCTTCTCTCATCAGCGGGAGATTGTTTGATTGATTTCGATATTTAATTCGATTTAAATAATTATGTCATATTTTACAGATCAGTTGCGTAATTGTCTAATCAATCTTCCCAATGAAATATTCATCTTCAATTGTAATATTTCTTAAAAATAAATTATGGTGCAATAAATTGTCATTGTGTTCTTTAATCAGTAGCAATACTTTCAACCAATACGGGATAGAATTAGAGAAAAAGTGTGATGCATTCCTACCTACAGACGCTGAATTACTGTAGTAGATGAAGATGGCAAACATACGTCGTGATTCGGAATACACTTCATTAAAATTAATTGTAAATCGAAATAACTGCATTAGTTTATTTATTTTCTTCTTAAAATATCTACGTCATTCCTTTGACATTTAAATATTGATTCACTAAACAAAATTGAAATGAATTTGTGTAAATACACATCGTGCGTTAGAAATGTGAATAATTAACCAAATATTACTTGCGCAGCTCTTACCAGCAAGAACTGCGCGAGAGCTACAGTAAAAATTATTAGCGCATAAATGAAGAGAAGTTTATCTGTAATGTATTCCCAAATATAATTTTAATCTATTCCGTTAGTTATAAACAACAAATATGCTTGATCATCGAGTCTGTGACGTCGATGCTATTCGGTTAAATGCTGTTTAGGACGCGAGAGATCTTTATAAAAGCATTTCCAGTGAAGGTAAGTTAACCAGTGGGCGTCGTCCAAGGTGACAGGGTTACATCCTACCTTAAGAACTTGGAGATTATTTCATACAAAACCTACGAACTAACGCGAAAAACAAACTCATCTAAGACATAATTATACTGGTCTTATCGCCTTAGTTACTTATTCTTGTAGGATGTAAAAGCGACAGATAAAATAAAATGAATTAAAGGCAAACGTCAAGAATCTTAAATGAAATTTGCCTACAACTGATCTCTTGCCTGTCACTTTATCATCGTCCTGTCGAAAAACAAACTGATCTGAGACATAATTATACTTTATATATTCAAGAGACGTTCAATTTGGGGTTGCTGTTTGCAATCAGTCAGCAAGATAATGATAGACTGATATCAACTCTCTTTAAATTTATGAAAGTATTGACTTGTTTATAGGGATTTTATGAATAAAACCAGAGATTTAAAACTTTGTACCCTATACGTTGAGATATGTTACTGCAACATATGTGAAAACTGTCCTCCAAAATAACTAGTAATTCCTATTTTTTTAATGTGAACTTTATTATCTCGTAATTCTACATGTTTACAAGATCCATTAGAGTAATGAGTAATTTGATACTTCCACAAAGTAAACACTTTTAAGTAAGAAGTCAGATTATGAATATACATATAATTTCAAAATTATTTTGATTCATTCAAGTATTAATAATCGTATGAATTTATAGAAACACAGACTTAGGAATGTGAAATTCATTACAATTACATAATACTAAGTGAGTTCATTTTTTGTATATCTGGTAGTAATACATGAAATTCCGTGCTAAGCGTTCAGACTAATTTCACTCAAATCAGAAACTCGTTTCAGCTAAAGCAGTTGCTTCATTTGCGATCTGCACTTTAAGCACACTGCAGCGATAACCAGGAAGACAGCATATGTGGCCCGCAGCTCAACATTCTCCTATGGAACATCCACACCAATACGTTCCTGGTGCACTCATCAGCTTGGCTCGAACCGGATCAGAAACAAGAGGAGAAAGTTTCTCGCTAGGCTGACCATCGGCATCGCAAGTGCCAGCGGTTATGTGCAGGCGAGAACATAATTAAGGACAGCAAGAGTCAGAGTTTACACAGCACGCAGCATTGGGATGGATGCAGCAGGCTTTATACAAGTGGGTGCGCTCGCATTTTTTGAAATTGCGAGGATAAATGTCAAATGTCAATTCTCGGTCTTCAGAGTATAGATGTAAACTGAGACTTCAAACCGTTTCTTTATTTTTGAATCTTAGGCATTAAGTGATCAGATAGCCTGACCTGGAATTAACATAGCCTGCTAATATGCAAATGATCTAATCAGACACACTTGGCTTAAAAGAAAAAAGAGGGTCCAAAAAAAGGAATGGAAAGATACAATTTCTCATGTGAGAAATTGCTCTCATGCTACACATAAACATCAGAATAATTTGTTTCATTAAATTCAAGATATTTTGTTCTTATCTTGGCTATTACTCGAACTCCTGTATCTCAGAAAGAATGAAGACATTCTTCCCTCATTAGAGACTTTAAAACCGTAAATGAAAATAAAAGAATTAAATATTATTGAAATAAATATTAATGTAGATAATTAATTTCGAACCTAAATATCTGGAAGATACATCACTTAATATTCATTTACGTTATACTCGCAATGAAACAGATGTTATTAACACGAGACTGCCAAGCTCGTGGTGCTGCTATTATTTACATATGCCTACCACTGCAATGACGAAATGTAAGCTCATTCGGAGGTGTGATCTGGAATGCCTACACTTTCATTCGAAGGCGATATGATCCGTCCAAGATTCATTAGCAACTTGTAATTTCGTGAGATACCAGTTCAGTTCGACTTAATGTATGCTGAATTAACACTGGAATATTCCAGTTCAAGTAATGATTATAACACATGCAGAATAATGTTAGCAGAACAGTTATTGTAAATAATATCTGATTAACATTTATGAATTCACTTGTCGCCTATATTTTTCCTGTTTAACTTATTAATTAAAGTAACATAATTTAAATTAATATTACTTTATACGACTATTTTAGGATTGTTTTAGTGTGAGATGAATGAAAATTTTCATTCAACCAGATTGGCTGAGGTTTGTACTGATGCGCTATTTAAACACATTTAGGAGGGAGCTCAATCAAATCATACTTTACACACACACACACACACAGAGAGGGAGAGAACTTTTAAATGCACGCTATATTTTGCTGAGGTATCTAACAATAAAATTTTCCACTTTTAATTAATTACTCAAATTTTTATTTGAGTAATTAAATACTCAAATGAGTGAATACTCCTTCCACTTTCCGATCCACAAACAGTAGACTCGAAGCCACAGTACGAACCAATGTAGCTTGAAGAAGCTTTAAGTTTTGCCTCTGAAGGTTTCTTGGTTATCTAATCATCAATGCACCTACCAATGGCACTACACGTGCTGTAGATTTCTAACCTTTCTTGTGCCGGATAACCTAAAAAATAACTTTGTTGATTACTCAGGACTCGCCAGCGTTCTGGTGTATTACACTGTGGTAGCAAACAGGAAAAATCTAATTACTGGTTTTGGTCTGTTTGCTACGATGATTTTTACTGCGATTTTCCGACAGATTTTCGCAGTTTTTTACAGACTTTTTACAGACACCTCAGAACCTTTGTTGCTTCGGACGTAATTCCAAACCATCCAACCCCACTGTAATGGTACCTGCCTACCGATCGTACGCTGGAAAGGAGTGAAAAAGTGATTGTGGGCTGAAAAGTCGAAGAACACACAAATAGATGGTTTTGTATATGGATAAACAACAGAATTCGATGGTTTCTTCGTGTTTGGTTTCGACTATCCTCATTATTGAAGAGTATCGCGATATGAAAGCACGTTTTCCTAATCAGAATAGAACTCCTGTTGCGTATCAACCAACATTAAATGATGCGACATATCAGAGCTGCCTATATCAAATCTCGTGCATTCTGCAATATGGCAGCTGTTGCCAGATGGAGGGCATAACAATAACAATGGTTATTTCAACTGCTTTATATTACTAAATGGATAGTAAAAAGTCTGATATTATAATAAATATAAATTTACTTAAATACGTTTAATCTGTTAAGCATACTTACTGCGAACGATCCACAATGGTTTCGATGAATGGCTTGGAATAAAATACAACGAAAGGAATGCAGTTAAATGCCCACCAATATCTCAAAAACCTTGATTAATTCCTTTCATTTCTATTCATGTTTATCAAAATTACTTAAATTAACAATTTATCATTTGTTATTTTAAATAATTATTTCGATTTTTCATATCAAAGCAGGCCAAGGCAGAACTGAGTTCTCAGAGTTTCCTTGACCCTTTGATGGCCATCTAGAATTATCCAGGATATCTACAAATTTCCAAAATTGAAAGAAAAGTACTTGAATATCTCGAAAACATCTCAAAAATGTTACGAATACTTGTTTTTCAGAACATATTTGTTGTGGCAAATTTCTAAACGTTTATCATAACTACGAATCTTAACAATCTGAATAGATTTGTCGTTCGTTTTCAAATCACCAGACAAATGAGACATCTTTGTACATTTTGAAATATACTGACTTTTACTACAGTCAACATTAGCAAAAAAAAAAAAAAAAATGTCGTACGTAAGATTGTGAACCCTTTAACAATGCCTTATTTATTTTTATTTAGCGTATGATGTACAGGCCTCAGGATGTTACATCAAACAGCATAAAAACAATTGTAAAAATCATTAAAAGGGGTACAATAGGTTGAAATGGTTAAACATCAAGATTAAGAATCAGGAGTCAGAGCTTAATCCTTAAATCCCGGATCCACTCCAGGGATTCTGGGGTAAGTTTAAAAAGTCCTCTTTAGTGCCATAGAATGAGTAGACAGGGCACTCAATGTGATTGATAGTTTGGATCCGCATTCACAGTTTGGAGTATCGGACCAGTTCTATTCATGTAAGTGATGCTTTTTATATTTACAGTAACTTAAGACAAAAACGACTCAAGATTCAATTATGATTAATAAATACTGTTTCTATACAAGAGATCGCTTTTTTGAATTGCCTGCAATAATTTTCTTACTTGGTTTACCTAACTTAATTGTTTCTTTTGTTATAAACTTCGTGTCTGAGGAAATTAGTGCTACCATAGTTGTTTCGTTTTTGGTCCTTGCTTTGGTTAATTTTTTTCTTCTTCCTGATTAAGTCTTCATGTACGTTTCCCGTTTTACTTAGCGTTTTAGGTTCTCAAAAAAAGTATTACTTGTCATATTTTTCCCATTAGTGTTTCGTTTCTTTATTACCTCCTCCATGTACTTATAATCATCTAATCTGAATAGCTTTAGCTTTCAATGAGACAATAAGAAAGCGTGCGTTGTTCTCTGTCTCAGATCATCTAAATACTGCATTTCACCGCAAGATGCTATGCGAGAAATCATCATATATTTAATCCATTTTAAAGTGTTGAGAAATACCACTGATAGCGAAAAATATTTTATTTTTCACTATCAGCGATAGGTAAAGAAGATGGTTAGTTAGTTAGAAGACGGTAGACTGTTAATCTATGTGGCTATCAGATTAACAGTATTACATCTACAATCTTTACAGTGCTTAGTAAACAAAAATACTAAAGTTGTGTGAATGCAGCCAGCGCCTAACAGAGGAACTATTAGCATAAACTATTAATTCGACCCAGACGTTTTTGCAATAGTGGTTTCGAAAACGATCTAACATAACCACAGCATCGTTTTAAAATAAATCTGATTAAACTACGCATGCACGAAAATATACATTTATGAATCTGACGTAAACAAATTCCTGCAATCAAAATGAAACTATACAGTAATGACCACAGTACATCAGACTATAATCGCAGGCCTGTTGGAGATTGTGTTCGTAACAGCATATGGCAGGAATTTGCACTGCGACTGTTCAATATGTAAAACGTTTGTGAATCCCCTAATCGAAAAGAAGAATGAATTTATATAAATTCCATCCACGTGATGTTGCTGAAAGTATAACACTGGCATCGTACGTGTACATTTGTGCATGATAGGAGAGGTTTTATAAGGAATGGAAGTATAAAGGAAGAAAGAAGGATAGGAGGACTGTAACGATGTGTTTTCATAGATGTCGATGCAAATCAGAGCGGGCGAGAGGTACATGAAGGATTTAACGTACTATTATAAATAGGCTAATACTGAACTTTCCTTGATTGTGTTTGCCATTTCCTGCAATAAAAGCTTGAAACAAAAATTCTCCTCTTTATACTTGATTTGCTTGGTCTTCCATTTCGTGCAATATATACAAAATGACTAAATACAATTGTTTTAGTATTTTGCCAATTATAATTTGCTAATTTAGGTAAATATCTTCTTTCTGGGAAACATCATGTGGGTTTTAATTACCAAACTTCGTGCCGTTGAGTCCCAATTAATGTTCGCCTTCTTATTTAATTTTTCCAAACAACTGTATCTTCTATATTTATAGTACTGTAAATATCATATCTATGATTAACTATTAAACTATTATTTTTGGGAGAAAAAGACGACGCTTTTATAAATAAAAATAATAACTTAAAAAGCTTCAACGCCAGACATGTTGACGCTGAATGATACAAGGTCTACGTTTCTAGCTTTTCGCATTTGAATCATCTCATTATGTCCAACGACTTCCAAATTTTCTCATTCTTAATCATCCACAATTATCGATTTTATTAACCATTTCGATTTCAGTTCCAGAATTCTGAACTCATTCGTTTAAAAATTTAGATATTGCAGTTTCAATTGGAGATGAAAATCTTATTTTTTTCTGTAACTGCTGCCAACGACTCGCCCATTGATTAGCGCAGTATAGAAGGTATTCGTGTATTTTAACCTCGAGGTTTCCCTCGATACTTAAAAGCAAACTTCCCATCGTCTTTTCGCTAACGCGTGGAAAAGGACTATCTTTGATACGCGGCCGTTCGTAATGTTTCTGCTAAGTTCAAGGGATCAGTTCGGTTAAAAAGATTCCTCGAGTAGAAGAGACGGGATTTTAACACCTCATGTTGAAGTATGTGGTATTACAGTGATTGTGTATTTATTGTTTACCTCATTTCCCATTTCTTAATTTCTGTCTCATATGGTTCCCCTCGACAACAGAAGAATTACTGGATGATGAAAGACATATGGGGAGGTGTCTCTTCTACAGACGGGTAAATTATAAATGTAGGCAAACGCATGAAACTGTTAGCTGAAATTTGTGTTTCTACTGTGGTTTAATTATTTAATTATATCAAAACTAAAACCAGCAAGACACTGTATCGTGAAGAAGTCATCGCTTTTGAACTGCCTTGTCTATCAGGGCCGTCTTCATCGAGTAATATTACGTAAACATGATAAGAACTTTACAGTCAACACCCGAAGGATAGGCCGGACAGCCAAAATTCTAATCCTCTTTACTCATCCATTTTACTTTAATCATTACTCGATGATTCCTCCTCGCAAGCAACGCGTCAAAACGAAAGTCTCCTTTGATGGTCTCTCTTGATAAGATTCATCTTCACGTGTTCTCGTTCATCTTTTCAAAATGAATGAGAGAAAACTATTTCAGTAAATGGCTTAAATGCATTCAGCCCATATACATCTTCAATATATATGGGCTAAGTGAGTCCAAGCCAGTTAACGGTGCTAATATATCACTGTAATATGATGATGCTTGGTGGACGACAAACAAATCGAAGAGAGCTGACCATGATCACAAATAAAAGAAGAAAAAAATATATATGTATGTTACGGTTAAAGTGATAAATCCGGTTATTATTAATAATTTGCGAGAATTAATCACTTTAACCAGAAAAAGTGAATAATTCCTAGAGGAGTCTGGTAAATGTAATAAAAACATGTTTATAGGTTTTATAGGTAGGTTTTCATTCTCAATAGAAATTATAACAGCTTAGGTTAGGCTAGGTTAGTTTATAATGGAAAAAGTAAGGAAAGTACTTCTTTTGCACGAAATGAAATCAGAAATGATAAACTAACCTAACCTAAACTAACCTGGATGTCGCATGTCGAACCAGAGTGTAGTCGTAGTTTGTTTGTCGTGGACAGATTAATGGGGACGAAAGAGAAACGTTGTTGTGGGCCAAGCTTAATGCTTGAGGGCAGATAAATGGGAATAACAAATAAAAGTTGTTATGGGTAGATGAATGGGGATTATAGATAAACGTCGTTGCTGTACCTCTTTCCTCATCAATGGAGAAAAACACTGATCAGTTACTCTCTGATGTATCTATAATCCCCATTCATCTGCCCACAACAACTTTTATTTGTCATCCCTATTTATCTGCCCGCAATCATTAAGCTCGGCCCACAACAACGATTATCTTTCTTCTCCACTAATCTGCCCACGAGAAACAACACTCTTGTTCGACATGCGAATCTAGGTTAGTTGAGGTTAGGTTATGATTTCTGATTTCATTGAGTGCAAAAGAAGTACTTTCCTTACTTTTTCCATTATAAACTAACCTAGCCTAACTTAAGCTGTTATAACTTCTATTGAGAATGAAAACCCATATACAAAACCTTTAAACATGTTTTTATTACATTTACGAGACTCCTCTATGAATTATTCACTTTAACCGGTTAAAGTGATTAATTCTAATTATTCACTTTAACCGATAATTATTAATAATAACCGGATTTATCACTTTAACCGTAATATATATATATATATAAAACAAGCGATCGTTGACAAGCAAAAATTATGTAAACGCGAAGTGTTTCGGGTTATGTTAAAAAATGCGTCCTATCAGCAAACTCCTAATAATGAAAATCAATAAGAAATCATTTAAAATAAGGCATTTTATGTATTTAGCATTAATGCCAAAGCAGGGCTAACGCCGCAAAAAGATATCAACTGCATGTAGATAGCAATCAGTTGGTCTTGTGCAATGTAAATCCCCCCAACCCCACCTCCGCCTCTTGAGGACAACTAACTCATCTTAAGTTGGAAAGACTCGAAAATGTTTCGAGAATCTCCATGAAGGAATTCGAACCCAGCTTTTTTCAACCAAACAGCTCAAGTTATTCATCCAAGCACGAAAAGGTCATTCAATGATAACTCACTATACATCTGATACCGCTGTACACAAGGGAGTTGTTTAATTAGCATTTTCAATGAACGTTTTTTTTTATTGATTTCTGTGGTAAAGTTTAAAATGAGGTAGGAAAAGACGGGGCGAGAATCGAAACAACGCTATGTTTTGATACGAAAGATGATTTCGTATGAAATCATCTTTCGTATCTTCCGCAGGAATGGAAGGAGTGTATGGTAATTCCATTGTACAAGGGTGGTGCAAAGACCAATGTATCCAACTATCGACCAATTAGTATCTCAGGAGTGGTGGCGAAGATTTTGGAAAAATTGGTCAGGGCTCGCATTCAGAAATGGGTTGACAGTGAATCTCTACTTTGCAATGAAGACCATGGGTTTAATAATGGAAGGTCATGTTTTAGCAACCTGCTCACATTCTATAACAATGTTACCATTGAATTAGACAAGGGGAATGGATACAACATGATACTTTTGGATTTTGCAAACGCTCTGGACAGAATATAGCATGGAAGACTGGAGCATAAATTTCAGAAGATGGGTTTGGGTTATTAAATATTAGGGTATCTACCCTCCATACATGGCGTATGGAGCGCAGATAGTTATAAGGACTTGAATCAGCTTGGACTTACGCAGAAGGATATAAAAGTTCTTTCCTTGAGGGCCCTACAGGGCACACTGGTGGCATGTCGTAGCCAACAGAGAATGAGTATAATGATAACTCGAACAGGCATAGGGTGAAACACTTGTAAAGGCTTAGGCCTGTATCAAGTCTCGACGAGATGTCTGAACGTGATGTAAGGGTAGTACTGCCAATAACCAGTACAAAGATTTAAAAAAATAAAATAAAAATAAAAAATAACAAGTGTTGTACCGCAAGGCACACACACACCACTTGTTACCACAGCTATTTGCTGATAATTCAAAGATAGGTGGGGTAATCAGGAATGCCGTTGATATGCAGAACTTGCAGAATGATTTGAATAGGCTGGAATTGTGGGCATGGGAAAATGGGTGTCAGTTCAATGTCAGTAAACGTAAGGTCATTCACTTCCGCGTGATTAGATATCCAATGTCTTATTATATTGGTGGAATTAGTCTAGAAGAAACTGATGAGAGTAGTATGGGAGGCGCTTTAAACCAAATGCATCCGTTGGGCGTAGCTTCCAGACGTCATTGTGAGTGACGTCATGAGTTTGGAATGTTAGGAATTTCCATGTGGGCAAGTGTGTGAATGGCTTCAGTTCTTGTGTTTTGGTTCGCGTATGGGATTATGGGTGATGGTTGAGATAAGGATTCGTGTTGTGATTGGTGGGACACTTCTGACCAAATGCTTCCGGTGTGCGTGGCTTCGTGGGTGTGGAATGTTTGGTTGTTGTCAGATGAATATCAGTGACGTCATTTGTTATTTGTAAATAAATGTCGTCATTTGTAAATAAGTGACGTTATTGTTTTGAATGGAAAGGGAAATATATGTGTGTATAAGTAATCGTGTTGTCATTGGTGGACACTTCTGACCAGATGAAGATCAAGATAAGATAAGGAATCGTGACGTGAAAGTTTGTTGTTATTGAGTTTGGAATTTCGCTGGGGCCCTCGTCTGTCGGGACATCACGTGGTGTGATGGGTGATATTTAGAGATAAGAATCGTGACGTTATGTCTTTATGTGGTATTTTGGTTTGACTATGGAATTGTGGGCTATGTTTTGAGATAAGATATCTTTGAATTTTCCCAGGGTGACACACATCCGTCATTGTCGTCTGTGGGAATTCTTAGAGTATGTCGTGATGGCTGTTGTGATTAGATTTTTCTGAATAATTAATTATATACTGGTGTCACTCAAACATACGGTTTTTTTTTTTTAATTTTTATATAGATGGTTGTACTAATTTTCCAATACATTTGGGGTATTTGTTTCCTGTTAAAGGGTGGGAATTCTTAGAGTAAGTCGTGATGGCGGCAGCCTTTCGAGCTTTTCTGAATAATTAATTATACAGTATACTGATGTCACTCAACACACATACTTTTTTTTTTCCATACCTCATCTGTATTTTCTTCTATATACATATTGTAATCAAGTTCATATTTTATTCATAATTCATCCAGATATTTTGATTTGTCTAAAAGTAAGATAAGGAATCGTGACGCGAATGTTTGTTATGAGATGTAGATAAGTGACGTCATTTGTTAGTTGTAAATAAGTGACGTTATTGTTTTGAATGGAAAGGGAAATATATTAGTGTATAAGAAATCGTGACAAACATACAGTTTTTTTATTCTTCTCTATATGGTTGTACTAATTTTCCAATACATTTTGGGTATTTCTTTCCTGTTAAAGTGTGGGAATTCTTAGAGAAAGTCGTGATGGCTCTCGTGTTTCGATCTTTTCTGAATAATTAATTATATACTTAAAGTACCTGTCCTTAAACACACACACACACACACACACACACACACACATATACACATTAGACATAAAAAATCGCTAATGTGTCCATGTTGATACTCTAATATATAACCTATGATTATTCTTATGGAAAAAAAAAAAACTATTCAGTATTAGAATTACGCTTACCAAACAACATGCGATCAGTTATGTTTAAGTTAAAAAAGTACTTACAGCTTTCCAGATGACTCTTCGAAATTCGATTATTCCAAAATAGTTCAATTTTATATCCACATACCTCATCTGTATTTTCTTCTATATACATATTCTAATCAAGTTCATATTTTATTCATAATTCATCCGGATATTTTGATTTGTCTAAAAGTAAGATAAGGAATCGTGACGCGAATGTTTGTTATGAGATGTAGATAAGTGACGTCATTTGTTAGTTGTAAATAAGTGACGTTATTGTTTTGAATGGAAAGGGAAATATATTAGTGTATAAGAAATCGTGACAAACATACAGTTTTTTTTTCTTCTCTAGATGGTTGTACTAATTTTCCAATACATTTTGGGTATTTCTTTCCTGTTAAAGTGTGGGAATTCTTAGAGAAAGTCGTGATGGCTCTCGTGTTTCGATCTTTTCTGAATAATTAATTATATACTTAAAGTACCTGTCCTTAAACACACACACACACACACACACACACACACACACACACACACACACACACACACACACACACATTAGACATAAAAAATCGCTAATGTGTCCATGTTGATACTCTAATATATAACCTATGATTATTCTTATGGAAAAAAAAAAACTATTCAGTATTAGAATTACGCTTGCCAAACAACATGCGATCAGTTATGTTTAAGTTAAAAAAGTACTTACAGCTTTCCAGATGACTCTTCGAAATTCGATTATTCCAAAATAGTTCAATTTTATATCCACAACACAACACAAACACAAAAACCACAAAGAATGAAATTTCTGTAAATACTGTAACCTGAACTAGTTACTTCGTCCTTTAGATTACGGAGCGTAGATGGTGAGGTTTCGTCATTGCAATATCCCCCAGCGAGCGCTTTTCTTCAAAGGGGATGACATGAGTCACATCCGTAAATTGGGAATTTATTTTCCAACACTGAATATTTCTCATTAAGTCTTTTACAGTAGGTTTTCTGAATATTCCAATTGTTGATTAACATGTATTCACAGAACACAAACACAAATCTGAAAAGAACATTTCACTTTTTCATTATAGCTTACTGTGGCTAACATATATTCACACCACAAAACACACAAAACATAGGAGTTGATAGATATTTCTGTAAATAACCAGAAAAGCTAGTGGACTACTTAATTTACTTTAGTATCCGTTTGGTTCTCTGTATTAATCTTTCCCACGGGTGTCCATCCTCGGTAGGAAGCTCTATGCGCTGTTTTGTTTAGGGTAAGTGTTATTTCCGGTTTCGAATTCCGATTGCTGTTAGAGTATGGAATTCAGACAAGTGAAATTTTTATTATTTTTTTTTTCAAATTGATTGGTTATTTTCTGTATTTTACTTTTACAGGTCATATTCTAACAGAATAACTGAGCAGAATTAACAAATATATAAAGTATATGAGAATTGATTTTCCAACACTGTATATTTCTCATTAAGCCTTATCCGGTCGCCTTTTGTTGTACGTAGGTGAGAAAGCGTGTGTTTTGTTTCGAACTTTTGGTTTCCGCTGGGAAATTACCAATATAACTATTAATTTACCTTCGATTCCTTGTGCTCTTAACCTATTTCTGTAAGTAGAATTTATTTATGAATTATTTTCCCACACTGTTAGTTTTCATTCATTAATCTTATTTGTAGATAACGAACAAATAAGACTTTTAATTCAATGAATCAAAAAAAAAAATTCTCTGGTTACTTTGTGGCATGAAATTTCACAAGGAAAAAAAAAAAAAAAAAAAAAAAAAAAGTTATCTTCCTTCTTAAATTTGTATAACACATCTACGACACCCAATTTGTTCATTTCATTTAATTTACACATTTTATTGAACAAGATATTATTTACAAATTGTATTTACTGAATCTAACAATACAGAAAATAAATAAATTGAAAAATACATCAAAGGTTCTTCCATGGTTGTGGAATTGCCATCGTATGGTTTTGACAATGTGATTCTCATCTGAAAGTTAATTTTTATTTGGTGTTTGTTTGTTGGGAATTTATTACTGTAGTAGTAAAATTAAGGGTTGCATATTTATATTTTCGAATCCAATACGTATACTTCAGAGAATTATTAAAAGCACAGAATCTTTCGGTATGTTTCCAAAAGCATTTAAAAGTACACATTATGTTTTCACGTTTTGGTGATCCAATTTCATTTAAATCAAGAACAGGCCTCCCTATTAACTTCGTTAATGTTTTTGATTTTTCTCTTCCTTTGGCAAGTAATATATGATATTTGCATGTTGATTCTATCATCCAATCTCTTAGTTTGTCCAAAGCTAGTGAACCAATTTCCCACTTCAGCTGATGGTTATATTTTATTAACCAAGAATTCTGTTTTTTAACTCTTTCAGGTAATTCTTTCCAACTACAAGGTGATTTTGTCACTGCATATCTTACACTAAATCCATCAGAAATACAAATTTCTTTAGGAAATAAATTTGAACTCTTATTCAACAAAAATTGTATATCAATTATCCCAATGATAAGTGAAAATTCGTATTTTTCACCCACTGTCGATTTTTCATAATCGTTTTCCTTCATTCTTCTTCTTCGATTACTTCATATGGCACCACAAATAAATAGTTATTTATTATTATTTCACTGATTATTACCTCTGATCGTATACTTTATGGTAACTTTCGTTTACAAAATTCTAAACAATTAGAACTTTTCACAAAGAAACATTCAATGAATTTGTGGCTCACCCATTATTTTTGCATTACCAATCACAAATCACAAAACAGCAGCTGCAGTGGATGAACGATTACCTTAACTCCAAACTCACTCGACTCTCTGGTATTTTCTTTCTTATAGTACTGTTTACACTTACCATCCCCTACCCTGACTGTTCCTTCAAAAATGTACCTTTGCGCAGATGACTCAACGACATGTTTTCACATGCTGTTGGATATACTGTTGGTGTGTTTTTATCTTACTTTGTGTAGGGAAAGATAAAATTTGTATATGTGTTATCTGTAGAGTACAAACATTTTCTCTATGCCAAACTTTAAAGAAGTGTTAAACTCACGTTTTGTTGGTTTAATTAGATGCTTCTCTCTTTCTCTCTCTGTAAAATAACCAAATTCTAACAGTTCGGATTTTCGATTATATGAACGATTTGTTTTCAGATAACTCAAATAATGTCAATAGATAGCATTAGACAATTTCTAAAATAATCAATACATGGATTTTCGTTTTCAACACTTTTTTTTCCTGTCCTGGCATTAATTTCACGGTTGTGATTTTTTTTAAAATAATTAAACAGAATTGCATTAAGATATAAAGTTGTGGATTTAAATATCAAGATCTAATCAGAATAACTGAGTAAAAATTCACAGTGGAAAAACACAACAACAAAAACACACATCTTTGTTCATTTAAGTTTACAAATGCACATTTTATTTTGCTGAAATACTATTTACAAGTATATTCACTGAGAAAAATTCGAAACATGTAATTACCTAAAAATATTTCACAATATTTAGTTTAGACTCTTAACATTTTCCAAAGAGTTCAATGAATAAAATTTTTGTTACTCACTGTTTCTTGGTTACATTACATCAAAATAGCTGGTCACGCAAAAGAATTTTTAAATCAGATACCATGGTAACCACACTTCCATACGTTTGATATTGTGTCAGTCTGGAAATGACACCATGCCTCGCTAAACATTCTGTGTATTCTTTTGTCAGCAAATATACACAAACAGTTTTTGTAAAATGTTCGTAAATGTCCCAAAATAAAGAATCTTTATCGAATTGGATAAAATCTTGAAAGTCTAATTTTACCATTGATGAATTTAAATGTTGAGCGATGATTTTTCCCA
This sequence comes from Typopeltis vanoorti, assembly GCF_054136105.1. Lineage (NCBI taxonomy): Eukaryota > Metazoa > Arthropoda > Arachnida > Uropygi > Thelyphonidae > Typopeltis > Typopeltis vanoorti. Next base: position 11,739,042 of record NC_143554.1, read on the forward strand.
TTAATCGGACAGATGGTAATTCAGTTTCCAAAAATAGTAAATGATTATCAATGTCGTACATTTTTGTTGAAAATCTCTCAGCTTCTTCACAACTAATAGAAAAAACCTTACTTCCATCAGCTCCTGTATCATCAAGTATTAGTTCCCCATCTTGGCATTTCAGAATATAACAATCACTGAGGTCCATTTCGTAGTCAACTCTTCTTTGCAAGTAGCTGAGGATATCAGACCACTTCCTGCGTAATTTTTCCCAAGTGGTCCGGGATAAATACATCACAATGTACGTCTCTTCTAAAATAATAATCGGTTTCCATCCTTTTAGAGCTAGGTGAAGAGTTTTGTCTCGTGCTATTTTCCTGAAGAAAGAAAATTTCAATGACTTTTGTGGCTCACCCATTATTTTACTTTACTTTACTTTCCTGGATACCAATCACCACAACACAATACGATAACTTCACAGGATGAACGAACTGTCGTAACTGCAAAGACACTTGACTCGTTTATTTTTCCTTATAGTACTGTTTACCTGACCCTTAACCCTGACCGTTCCTTCCAAAATGAAACTTTTGCGCAGATGATTCACGGACATGTTTCTACATGGTGTTGGATAAACCATGACGACAATGACGGATGTGTGTCACCCTGGGAAAATTCCAAGATATCTTATCTCAAAAACATCACCCACAATTCCATAGCCAAACAAAACATGACAACAATGTCGTTATGTGTTTGGATATTTCTGGGGAACATATGTCTCTCATACTGTGATATCACAGAGGGTGACAGATGGCTTCCCTACAATGCTCCCCCAACCTAACCCCATCACCCTAGTCTCTCACCATCCCCTCTCCTCCAGAAGATGTCTGCTCAGGGTGGAGATGAGTGAGCTCATCGTTTGCGGATATCTTTTAGTGATGTCACCTCCAATTGATACTGATAACTTTTTTAGGGAAAAAAAAAATTTGAAAAACTTGTTTTTTATGATAACTTTTTAGGAAAAAAACGCGTTTTTTATGAAAACTTTTTTGGAAAAAAAATAAAAAAACGCGTTTTTTTATTTTTTTTCGAAACCTCACCATCTACGCTCCGTAATCTAAAGGACGAAGTAACTAGTTCAGGTTACAGTATTTACAGAAAATTCATTCTTTGTGGTTTTTGTGTTTGTGTTGTGTTGTGGATATAAAATTGAACTATTTTGGAATAATCGAATTTCGAAGAGTCATCTGGAAAGCTGTAAGTACTTTTTTAACTTAAACATAACTGATCGCATGTTGTTTGGTAAGCGTAATTCTAATACTGAATAGTTTTTTTTTTTTCCATAAGAATAATCATAGGTTATATATTAGAGTATCAACATGGACACATTAGCGATTTTTTATGTCTAATGTGTATGTGTGTGTGTGTGTGTGTGTGTGTGTGTGTGTGTGTGTGTGTGTGTGTGTGTGTGTGTGTGTGTGTGTGTGTGTGTGTGTGTGTGTGTGTGTGTTTAAGGACAGGTACTTTAAGTATATAATTAATTATTCAGAAAAGATCGAAACACGAGAGCCATCACGACTTTCTCTAAGAATTCCCACACTTTAACAGGAAAGCAATACCCAAAATGTATTGGAAAATTAGTACAACCATCTAGAGAAGAAAAAAAAACTGTATGTTTGTCACGATTTCTTATACACTAATATATTTCCCTTTCCATTCAAAACAATAACGTCACTTATTTACAACTAACAAATGACGTCACTTATCTACATCTCATAACAAACATTCGCGTCACGATTCCTTATCTTACTTTTAGACAAATCAAAATATCCGGATGAATTATGAATAAAATATGAACTTGATTAGAATATGTATATAGAAGAAAATACAGATGAGGTATGGAAAAAAAAAAAAAAAAGTATGTGTGTTGAGTGACATCAGTATATAATTAATTATTCAGAAAAGCTCGAAAGGCTGCCGCCATCACGACTTACTCTAAGAATTCCCACCCTTTAACAGGAAACAAATACCCCAAATGTATTGGAAAATTAGTACAACCATCTATATAAAAATTACAAAAAAAAAAAAAACCGTATGTTTGAGTGACACCAGTATATAATTAATTATTCAGAAAAATCTAATCACAACAGCCATCACGACATACTCTAAGAATTCCCACAGACGACAATGACGGATGTGTGTCACCCTGGGAAAATTCAAAGATATCTTATCTCAAAACATAGCCCACAATTCCATAGCCAAACCAAAATACCACATAAAGACATAACGTCACGATTCTTATCTCTAAATATCACCCATCACACCACGTGATGTCCCGACAGACGAGGGCCCCAGCGAAATTCCAAACTCAATAACAACAAACTTTCACGTCACGATTCCTTATCTTATCTTGATCTTCATCTGGTCAGAAGTGTCCACCAATGACAACACGATTACTTATACACACATATATTTCCCTTTCCATTCAAAACAATAACGTCACTTATTTACAAATGACGACATTTATTTACAAATAACAAATGACGTCACTGATATTCATCTGACAACAACCAAACATTCCACACCCACGAAGCCACGCACACCGGAAGCATTTGGTCAGAAGTGTCCCACCAATCACAACACGAATCCTTATCTCAACCATCACCCATAATCCCATACGCGAACCAAAACACAAGAACTGAGCCATTCACACACTTGCCCACATGGAAATTCCTAACATTCCAAACTCATGACGTCACTCACAATGACGTCAGGAAGCCACGCCCACCGGATGCATTTGGTTTAAAGCGCCTCCCATACTACTGATGAGGCTAGGGATCTTGGGGTGTTAATAGACAGGAAGTTGAAGTTCAGGGGCCATGTAGCAAAGATTGCATATACAACTCCAAAATAATTGCAATGCTGAAACGAACGTTCACATGTCAAGATAAGGATGTCGTTTTGCCTCTTTACAAGGCCCTGATAAGACCTCGCTTGGACTATTGTGCGCAGGACTGGTCTCTGTTGTGATTCTGATATATTGGAGAGAGTTACAAATGATATCAGGATTGTGGAATACTGATTATGAAGACAGATTGAGAATTTGTATGCTGCAGACACTAGCAAACAGGAGAAAGAGGGGCGATATGATTGAGACGTACAAACTTCTGCAAGGGTCATACAGGATTCCAAATGATGGCATTTTTCAATTTATGGAGGGTGGAGAAAGGAAGAGAGGACATCCTTGGAAGCTGAGAATGAAGGCCACTAAAAAGAGGATGAGGGTTAGATTTTTTCTCTGACGTTAGTGGTGTGTGATTCGAATGGATCACGCACTTTGGATGTTGTGAGTTCAGGCAGTGTGAATGAATTCAGGAATAAATATGATAGCTGATGTGTGTGTGTGTGTGTGTGTGTGTGTGTGTGTGTGTGTGTGTGTGTGTGTGTGTGTGTGTGTGTGTGTGTGTGTGTGTGTGTGTGTGTGTGTGTGTGTGTGTGTGTGTGTGTGTGTGGCCTTCCGAGATGAGTCTCTGACTCTCTGGAGGTCTCTCTTAATAATAATTTATGTTTCATAAAAATAAAAAGTTGGAAAATCGTGAATAAAAGGGATAAAACAATTTAAAAGACGGATCCTATTTACCAAGACGCGTTCCTGCGCTCTGCCTTTATCAGAAAGCACAAATAGGATAACAGTTTGGATTTTAATACATTTCTACGTCCGTCTGTTATATACAGGCTATAAGGATATATATAACGTAGCACACATCCACGATAAACGAGTAATATACTAATTATTATTTGTTTCAGGAAAGCCGCCAAAGCTCTACTGGTTCTCATTCCTTTACTTGGTGTTACATATGTGTTGGTCATTGTCACACCTAGTCACAGGACAGCCAAAGTAGTATTTACTTATCTACAGGCCACCTTGCTCTCAACCCAGGTAAATAAAACAGTTCGTTATACATCTGTGAAATATTTAATTCCGAATTGCTGTTTATAAGTGTATGCAAAATCATTCTTAAGAACAAAAAAAAGGGCTAAATTTAGAGAAATTTCTAGTGAGAAACGTGTCCCAAAAAACTATAAACAAGCGACAATGAGCCATTAGATATTTTATAAAAGCCATTTACAATTAACTTTTACAGTATATTTTTTAATCCGCTTGAATCTTGTAATACATTAGAAATATCAATTAGGACATCCACAAAACGTTTATAAAATTGCAACAGACTTCCTCCTAAAAAGTTCAATATCTTAATTTGTTTTTAAAGTAAACAAAAATGTCATAGTACAATAAACCCTCGATGTAATGGACCTCGTGAAAAACACTGTAGTTATTTAGCCGACATAAATGAGTCACCACTCATGAAACATATGTTATGGTGAACGATTAGCACGTGATCACACCAATCGCGCTGTAATTGATGGTTTTTTTGTTTTTTTTTATTCGTTTATTTAAATATAATTAAAGTTTATTTTCGGAAAAATGTTTATTTCGATATAGACCACAGACTTGTTTTTCAGAGTCTCAAAACCACGGTGAGATTATAAGCAATAATACATACAGAAAACTTTCCTGTGAAATTAAACTTTTCAAAACATGCAAATTAGTTAATTTATCAAATGTTTAACATACGCATTCGGAAAATCTACCTTATTATTTAACGGACACCCCCTCGCCCGAATTAGTCCGTTATATCGAGGTTTTACTGTATACTGACCCAATTTTAAGTGAAACGTCGTTTTGAAGAATATCTTCTACGCAGTTGAAGCTGAATATTAAATACAAAAACAAGAATATTTGTATCGGAGATTCCGTACCCGGAGCGACCTACGAACCATTTTCGGAATTAACTCAATGTATATTAAAAACGTTAGTTGTGTAATGTACATCAAGTAAATTCTAAGGTTTCGGAGGTTGCTTCGAGCGACAAACACCGATACAAATATTTTTGTTTTCGCTTATAAATAACATTTGTTTCTGTTTCAGACACAGTGCAAAAATGGTTTGCGTACACAAAATTTTAATAACATATATTAAATTGTATCGTATTTTATTAATAAGCAAGCAAATTACGAAACTTACGGGAATTTTAAAACTAAACATTTCATAACATTAAATCTTAATCAGAAGATTAAATAGTGAAATTGCATTTCACTATGAAATAATCTATAAAATTATAGATTATTTATAATTTTATACATTATATAGAAAATTGGCGCTTATCAATACTAAATATACATCACATGAAAAGCATGTTAGGGGCGAGACCATCGTAAAGCGACAAGAATACACAAGGAACCAAAACTAATCAATGTAAGATAAAAATCACCACACTCCAGAGCAGTACTTCTCAATGATTCTGAGCCCAATATCGTGTCCTGGCACATTTAAAATAACTAAATTTATTGTTATATTCTTTGATAAACACTTCTGTTAGCATTAAGTAAAAAAATAATAATAAATAAAAAAATTCGCAACAGCACTGAATCGCATAGAATTTTTACGCATGTGGATTATGAAATTCAACACAAAACCAAATCTGTTACCACTCCACATAATTTCACATAATCCCCATTTCCGGTGTGAATGAGTGAGTGACGATCCAGTGAAGGAGAAAATTAATTTCAAAACTCATTTAAAAATGGCGAATAGAATAATGCAACCGAAGGCATTTTATAAATCTCTACAATTATCATTTAAATATAATAAAATCAAAACCTGTATTTTTTTAAAAAAGTAATTCTTGTTTGACTTCATTTAAAAAGGATTCATATTATAAACACTCGTGAGTAGTAGGGGAGCCTCTTCTGACCAAATGCTTCCGGTGGGCGTGGCTTTTCCCTGAGGGTATATGTGTCAATGGCTTCAGCTCCTAGTAGGGGTGGAGGTTCTGACCAAATGCATCCGGTGGGCGTGGCTTCCTGACGTCATTGTGAGTGACGTCATGAGTTTGGAATGTTTGGAATGTCCGTGTGGGCAAGTGTGTCACTGGCTTCAGTTCTTGTGTTTTGATTCGCGTATGGGATTATGGTTGATGATAGAGATAAGGATTCTTGTTGTGATTGGTGGGACATTTTGAACCAAATGCTTCCGGTGTGCATGGCTTCATGGGTGTGGAATGTTTGGAATTTCCCTGGGAGCATATGTGGTCAATGGCTTCAGTTCTAGTGTTTTGGTTTGTTTGTAAATAAATGTCGTCATTTGTAAATAAGTGACGTTGTTGTTTTGAATGGAAAAGGGAGATATATTAGAGATAAGGATTCGTGTTGTGATTGGTGGGACAGTTTAAACCAAATGCTTCCGGTGTGCGTGGCTTCATGAGTCAGGAATTTCCCTGGGAGCATATGTGGTCAATGGCTTCAGTTCTTGTGTTTTGGTTTGTTTGTAAATAAATGTCATCATTTGTAAATAAGTGACGCTGTTGTTTTGAATGGAAAGGATGATATTAGTGGATAAGAAATCGTGTCGTGATTGGTGGACACTTCTGACCAGATCAAGATCAAGATAAGATAAGGAATCGTGACGTGAATGTTTGTTATGAGATGTAGATAAGTGACGTCATTTGTTAGTTGTAAATAAGTGACGTTATTGTTTTGAATGGAAAGGGAAATATATTAGTGTATAAGTAATCATGTTGTCATTGGTGGACACTTCTGACAAGATCAAGATAAGATAAGAATCGTGACGTTATGTGTTTGGATATTCACAGTTTCGAGGTTTTCTGAATAATTAATTATATACTGATGTCACTCAAACACACATACTTTTTTTTTTCCATACCTCATCTGTATTTTCTTCTATACACATATTCTAATCAAGTTCATATTTTATTCATAATTAATCCGAATATTTTGATTTGTCTAAAATTAAGATCTTCAAATTCAATAAATAAACAAATCGTGTGTGTATTCACGGTTATTTCAAAAGTGTTCTTACTTAAACATTCATAACACATCAAAGACACTGTTTGTTCATTTAAGTTTACATATTTATTTCACAGATATTATTTACATTGCAATATGCAGAAATAGGAATTGAATTTACATATATCACCAATGCAAATGGTATTTTTCTTGGCGTAACATTTCTTTGATGAGGCAAGTTTGGTTGCCTGCTTTTGATACTACTTCCCATATGATTATGGCTATTTCTCCGGTCACTAATGTTAGCAGTACTGCTATAAAAGCAAGTAACTGCCACTTTTGCGGTGTTTCTTGATTTTCACCTGCAAAGAAAAAAAAAACCATTGATAGTAATGGAAAAGTTAGCAGATCACTATAATCCTAATACAGTAGTTAGTTTTGGAAGTATCAAAGCTTTACAGAAACATACAAATTTGTCACATGAAATCGTGAAAAGTTTTTTAGCAACACCGCCTACTTATGTGAGACATACACCCATTAGAAGAAAGTTTAAACGTAATCAAATCAAAGTCTCGACACTTTTACATACTTTTCAATGTGATTTGGCAGATATGTCATCCCTTGCAAAAGAGAATGGGGGTGTGTGTTTCCTTCTTGTATGCATTGATTGTTTTTCCCGATTTGCGTGGGTTCGAACACTGAAGAAGAAATCAGCAGACGATGTTGTTAATGCTTTCGAGTCTATTTTTAAAGAGTAAGTGCCATGTTACATAAACACTGATCAAGGAAAAGAGTTTTGCAACAAGAAAGTTCGTGCATTGTTTAAGAACCATAATATTCATTTCTACACGACCAGGAGCGAAATGAAAGCACCCATTGCAGAAAGATTTATCAGAACATTGAAAACAAAGATCTACAAGTGGATGACGTATACTAAAAGTAAAAGTTATACGAACGTTTTGCCGATCCTTGTACATACTTATAAACTCACACCACACGCACTATCGGTATGGCTCCTTCGCAAGTTAACCTTCACAACGAGGATCGTGTTTGGAAATATATGTACGGAACCCAAGAGGAGACTAGCAAACCAAAATTTCAAGTAGGTGATAGTGTAGTTTTAAGTGATGATACCCACAAATTTAGAAAAGGGTATTGGGGTAACTGGACACGAGAATTGTTCACTATTGCTCAGGTTATTAATAGAAACCCTGTAGTATATAGAGTTCGCAGTCGGGACGGAGAGATAGTGGAGGGAACTTTCTACGAAGCTCAACTGCAAAAGGCTAACATACCCAATGAACTTCCGGAAGACGTGCATCTAATCGAACAAGTACTTAAGCAGCACAAACAGAAAGGAAAGCTTCAGTATTTTGTTAAGTGGCTCGGTTATCCCTCATCGTATAATTCTTTGGTTCGTAGCGAAGATGTTTTACTTAACCCTTCCCAGTAATGCCAGTATGAAAATGTTTCCTACAAACACGCAAACGAAATTTCAAGTGGAATTACCACACGAGATAAGACTTAAAGGTAAATGGGAAGTTGCTCTTGGCGAAATTCATCTTCCGGGAGAATTTAATAACATAGATTCCGGTTACGATGAGTTTCATATGATATGTGCAATTGGTGGAGGAGTCAACAATATCGACAACAACAACATCGCAGGAAATAAAGTTTTCGAAAAGTCTAAAGAAGGATTTTACAAAGTGTACAAGATTCCCCATGGCAGTTACAATTCACCCTCTGAAGTTCTTCAAGCAGTGTTTGATGTGAGTTCTGTGATTACTGGAAAAAAGAACCCAAACAACACTATTTCTCTGACAGTTCCAAAAGATTACAACCTGTTGTTTCCCAAGGAGGCCTCGGGTTTGGGGCTTCTACTGGGTTTTAATCAGATTGGTGTTAAACTGAAAGGTACAATCACAGGGAAATATCCAATTGATATAAAGAGGGGTGTAGCCGCATATTTTGTTTATTCTGATTTAATCCAAGAACAGATAGTTGGTGATACATGTGCACCATTGTTACGAGTTGTTCAGTGCAGCACTAAGTGCTCCTTCGTTTTTGCTCAACCTGATTATTATCCGTTACGAAAACAAACATTTCAGTCAATTAGCATTGAAATTCGTTCTGACAGCGGCGAATTGTTCCACTTTCGTGGTGGCAAGACAATAGTTAAATTACAGTTCCAACAAGTGAAGGATGACTGATTATCTCAGATATTACACATTGCAGGCAGGTGGGGCACAAATGTTTACGGGCCCCCCAATACAACGTGGGTACGGATTAGGTAGCATTTTCAGAAGTGCCTTCTCCTTTCTAAGTCCACTTTTAAAACCTGCAGCTCAATTTGTCGGTCGTCAAGCCTTAAAAGCCGGTCAGCATATGATAGGAGATGTCTTGGAAGGGGTACCTGTACGTCGAGCCTTTATAAACAGAGCATCAGAAGCTGGGAAAACCATTGCTGAAAAGGCTCAGAGTCGATTACTTCAGAGAGGTCAAGGAAGCAAGAAGAAAAAAACGAATACTAAAAAACGCAAGCGAGATGACATCTTTTGCTGAGGATATGATGTCAGAGTTAGATCTTTTTTCCCACCCTCGTGTCAACATGTGTGTGGAAAAAAGTTCTTATGTTACCTACCAACCAATATCCAGTACTGACAGTGGAGATCCTGTGGAATTTTGCATACCAGGTACATCTGAAGAATACTTGGATTTGGGAAACTCATACCTACGTGTTCGTGTGCGCATCACCGACAATGATAATAAACCTATCGAAGATTCTTCAGTTGGTGTTGTGAATACTTTTTTCCATTCCCTGTTCAGTCAAATTGACGTTTTTCTCCAAGATAAACTAGTGAATGTGGCATCAGACACGTATCCTTATAGGGCTTATATTGAAAACCTACTAAATTATGACAGAGATGCTAAAAACAGTCAACTCACAAATGAACTATTTGTTAAAGATGATGTGGCTAATGTTAGTGATATGTTTACCAAAAGTGAATGTGGGATGCGTAGACGACAAGCTCGAATTAACCAATCAAAAAGTGTCGAGATGCTTGGGCGAATACACACTGACATCATGCATCAAGACCGGTACTTGATCAATAACGTTACTGTTCGTGTTCGTATGGTTCGCAGTTCTCCCGAATTTTGTTTACTGACTGCAAATGCTGATGCTAAGGCTAAAGTTCAAATTGAAGAGGCTATACTTTTTGTCCGCAAGTCAAAATAAATTCAAAGATTCAACTGGCTCACCTGTCTGTGTTAGACAAGTCAAACATGATATACCCCATCAATCGTGTGCAAGTGTCTTATTTTTCAATTCCCAAGGGTATGTCAGATGCCACACGAGACAATCTGTATCTAGGTGAAATACCATCTAGATTAATTATTGGACTGGTCGCTAGTGATGGATTTAATGGCACTTTCAACAGAAATTCATTTAATTTTCATCATTTCAATCTGAATTTTCTTGTAGTGACCGCTGACGGTATTCAGTATCCCTCACAACCTTTGACTCCGAACTTCAAAGAAAGGCATTACAGCAGATGTTACATGTCACTGTTCACATCACTAGGTAAATGGAACAGAGACTGTGGTAATGACATTTCTTATGAAGAATACGTAAAGGGAAACGTTCTCTATGGATTTGACTTATCGCCAGATCAAAATGCCGTTGCCCCCCATGTCAGCCTGTTAAGAAGAGGAAGTGTGCGACTCGAAGTTAAATTTGCTCAACCTCTTCCTGAAAACATCACAGTGGTTCTTTATGCAGAATTTGAGTGTACGTTATCCGTAACAAAGGATCGTTCTGTGTTACTGGACTATGAACACTGAACAATTAGTAAGCATACTAGAGTTAGAACCCACGACGAGAAAAGTGGGTTTAGGAGTTTGTGCTCGTGATGAATTGCCACAATATCCGATCAGAAAACAACAGTCGATGTTCGTCGTGAACACAGATCCGACCTGGTTGCCAGGACAACATTGGCAAGCTATCTATATTAAAGACAAACACGGTGATTTTTTCGATAGCTACGGTCGTCCACCCGAAAACGATATTGTTAACTTTCTGAATATTAATACTAATAAATGGTATTATAATTCTGTAGCTGTACAAGCTAAGGAATCTGTCGCGTGTGGTTTCCATTGTGTGTATTTTTTAATATTGAGATGTCGTGGTCTTTCTATGCAAAATATTATTAGCAAATGTTATTCTAAGGATTTGTGGTTAAATGATATTGTAGTAACCAATGCTGTTACAGATCATTTACTGAAAATAAAAAAATAATTTAAAAAAAAAAAATTGTTTTTTTCACTTACCATTTTTTCCAAACCAGTTTCTTATTCCCACGCAGCTTTCGGGGAGATAGAGAGATGAATTTGGTACTCCTTCTTCGAATTCTCTTGCGGGGAGGGATTGGAGTGGAAGCATTTTCTTCACTGGGACTGGTTGACGTTGATGGTTGATGGGAATGGTTCTGGGTATTTGATTTGTTCAGTAAAGGTTCTGGACGTGGTATTCTATGTTCCTGTTGCTCTCCTTCTGTGAGAGCCAATTGGTTTTTCAACCCTAAATACTTTTGCAGAACATTTAAATATGCTTTTACTTTTTCATCTGCATGTTTATTTCTTATTTTTAAAATAGCACTCATTTCGTCATCAAGTGTGTACAATTCACGCTCCTCTGGTGATTGGAGAAGCGTAAATTTTTTAAACATATTCATTTTCTAATAAGTGAAGTCAATAAAGGAACAATGATACTGCCTAATAATGGGAACAGTGCTCCTCCGTGCTGTAAAACCAATTTTCTTCTGGTTATGAAGGGAAGCGATTTGTTACTTAGTGCTCTTATAATTTTTTTTTCTTTCGTAGGCGTGACTTCTGATTATGTTTTAGTGGAATATTTCCACATAAAACATTTTTGCAGATTTCACAGAGTGTGGTGATTTGGCTGGAGGTGCAATGTTTTAAAGCATCATTTGCTTGTTTGGGAGAGGAATGAGATAAGTACTTGATGAGATATTCATAGCGTTTGAGTCTATCAGCCATTCAGAGATAAACACTGTATTGGGTTCTTCTCCTGGCAAAATCCGTGACCTCAAGCGTAAAATATCAGGTGTTTCCTGTCTAAAGTCTAAAACTAAATATGAGTGGGGTTCGCGTGTTGCATCTTTATAAATCTGAACTAACACGTTCGTTTGTCCTGGAAATACTTGGGAAGCTAAATGAGAAAACTGCAAAGAGTCTCGGGGATTTTTAAAAGCAATAACATAATGACTATTGAGAGAAATTGTACGAAAATGTGTACCTTTACAGAATAAATTTTGTGTCAGTAGAATGACACTAAGGTTACGGTGATGTGAACCTTTTATGAATACATCAGCTATTTCCGTGCTGTCCTTAGCCTGGTGAACCAAATCATCGATTATGAGTAAATTTCTCACATTAGAATCAAATTCAGGTAACTTCAAACCATTCACGAATTCTATATTGGTAAAATTTTTAAATTTATCTTGATTTTCACTGTAACAGTAAACGATTCGTTCCGGTGGTGGTTTGATTAGTTGATTACAATGTTCTATGAGAGACAACACGAATGTTGTTTTTCCTGACTGAGTAGCTCCCGAAATTATACATGTAAATGGATGTATGAACATATTGAAAATGATAACATAATAAGACTGTGATTGTTTTTATACAATCAGAGATCATGTAAAAACAATAGATACTTGTTTTAATATCAAACAAATCTCCTTGTCGACATTTTTTTTTATCACAGTCAGCATGTAATCATGCCAAGACGAATTTTCTTTTTTAATTCTAAGAAAAAAAAAAGCTATTGTGGAATAATAGTAACAATAACATTGATTTAAAAATGTACAAGAGAAGGGCGACACTGCAAATTATCGTGTTGGGAAACAACCATGGATTTTTACCTACCAGGTAGAATGTTGTTTAGTTTTCTGTCCCATAGATGGCATCTTTTGCTTATGGGGTATGTGAGTGTAAGGAATTATCCTTTAAAATACCCATAGGGAAAAGTGCATGTGTCTGTTGACACTATGCGCTTCGCAAAAGTGTATCCAAATCTTTTTGTTACGGAGGTCGTTTTGAGTTGACAGCTCCATTTGTCTCTGTGGACAGAAAATGGTACAGGAATTTGGATGTTTTGTGGCTCACCCCTTACTGCTGCAATCATAGATTCCAGATTAATCTCAGTGGCCGCGCGAGAATTTAAAGTAATGCCTTTGCATTTGGTCACAATCTTACCCCCCCCCCGCGTTCTGTAGGAATAAGATTTGGGGCCTGTGGTTACAAACTCAACAATAAAGTCACCGTCGAGTTCGTCACCTAGCTCCCCAAGGTAGTGACCAATTGACGGTGAGTAATCGCCCGGTTTTTCAATGAAAATGACAGAATCAGTATCTGTGTATAAAAGCCGTCTTTGCAAAGGTTTCATGACCTCGTATAACTTTATCCTACCGTAGGCAGCTACAAATGAGGAGATGACAGCATTCCCTTTCCTATTTTCAGGCTCAGTGCCTTCAATAGGAGAGTAGGCAACCATCATCTGCTCTTCTGAAACTAACCTGGCATCTTGGATAACTTTACTGTTATCTAAAAAAAGTTCTACGAGGTCTTCATAAGAGGAAATCACCTGGGTCTGAGTTCTTAACATTCTCATGCCAAGCCTTCCCCATAGAGAATTCAAACAAAGCTTAGCAAGTGAACGTTTACCAGGGTTTTTACTAATGTGTTCACTATTTAACATAACACCTTCCCTTAGCAAAAACTCGTCCAGATAAGCCTGTCGGTTTTGACCTTCAGGCCATCCAGATGCTTCCTGTTTCAGCTTCAGAAAGGTATCAATATAGTGAGCAAAGAAGTTTTCTTCCCCTTCAAATTTTTGAGAAAAATGCCACACCTCGTAAAATTCAATAACTTTATAACCGCGAGAACGTGCTAAATCTAATTCTGGACTGCACCAATAACCTGTAAATGATCGATCCGTATGAAAGCATAATGGGGCCATTTCGGAAGCACACTGTCCACACAGGGGGAAGATTAATTTTTCGTTAACTGTGATGGGCAAAACCGGTAAAAAGAGATCAGTAGGTGCTTCCATTTTTGCATGGCAAATACCAAAGTATACACCAGGAGAATAGTCGAAATTATCGATAATAACTTCGGGATGCCCCATAGGAAATACCTGGTATTTCATTACCCATGGATAAAGGCTATTGAAGTCCAAATAGCGAATAACTTCCCCTTCTGACTGAATTTTGTGATACATTTTGTAGCAGTCGGTTCTGCCACCATGCAGAGCACTACGAGGTAATATGGGATCTGGAATATTAAGAGCAGCAATAAAGGTTTTCAAGGCTGTGTTTTCAGAAATTTCAGCATTAAACTGACATTCCCAAATTGAGATAACGTCGAATCCTTGGCTACGAAAGTAGTTTTCGCGATCCTTCGTTTGCTCAAAAAGGGAAATCATGTCAGTGTTTCTGTATGGTTGGAATGTATTTGGCTTGTAACAAAACTGACAACCAACCGTAGAAATCATATAAAATGCTTCCACATTTCCCATCAACAAAATAAGGTCCGATGCGGACTTCCCCCCCCCCACAGAACGTGCATGTTGTATGGTGATGTTGTTCTGTTGTTCTTGCCATTTGAGCCAAGCCAAAGCCTTTCGACTTTGTACGTTTGCCCCTATGTAACCACGAGCAGGAAGTATGGCCAATGTATTAGGTTTCAAAAAGTTTTGGAGAAATACTCTCAAACATACTCCTGCAATTGTAATGTCATGGAGAAAGGGATCAATCTGGGTGAGCTGTATGAAGAGAGTGCAAAAAGTGTTGCAACTATAACACAAAACACGCACGTCATCTTTCGTATAAGCTAAACGTTCCGCTTTCAGACAGTATTCAGTGTCTAGCCGATTTTCGTACCAAGTCTCGAACTCTGTACGAGTTTCTTTATTCATAAATTCCGGCTGGAAATATGATTTTTCGGGGATGACTCCGCGATAATCCAGAGAATCGGATGTGTGAAACTTATGAGGAAAGAAACCCTTACGAACTTCTGGGAGATCGAACATGGCTGGTAGTTTCCTAAGAGCGACACTAATGTAGGAAAAACTATCAAGAAATATGATGTTTAAAGGGTCATAATAGATAGCAAGTATCTTCGATCCGTCAAACACTATACGGGGTTGGAAATTTTTTGAAAAAAGATATTCCAAAATAAAATACCCGTCAAAACCACGAAAATTGTGTGCAATCACACGAATATTTTCGTATTTTGGTTTGACAGTCTGAAGGATCTTACCATCTCGATCTCTTTTCATAATATTCTTGACAGAAAACAGCTCGTCTAGGAATTAACCCACACAGTTTTCACCCCAGAACTCGCGTTCGTGACTACCGAAATCAGCTATACATAATACTGGTACATGACGATGATTTTTAGCTATAGTTTCTATGTCAAAAAAAAACCATAGAAACTTGTTTATTTGAGACCTCCGATTTCTTCACAAAGCATTTCTGTTTTGGGTGAACTAATTTGCAGTGTGTGCAGAAATTTTCAGGTGGACAGATGTGGCTTTTATCTGTAGAGAAAGTAGCCAAACACTGTCCGCAACGATGGAGTTTTGAACAAATATTATTTTGTATGTGCAAATTCAGACATTCGTTGCCGTAGAAAAATCTATTGCACGACTTGCACAAAAGTAGGTCCCGCACACTATGACTGGCGTTTGTGCGACAGCGGATGCACACATTTTGGCATCTATGAATTTGCAATTTGATTGAATTTTTGAATGATTTTATGCAACTGGGGCAATAATAGTTATTCCCAAACAGAGCTGGCACACTACGCACGAAATCATAATGAGAGTTGCGGTATAAAAGACAGATCTGTTTATTTGCATTTGGGCCCCGAAATACCACAGAAAAATCAGCATCTGCTGAAAAAATTACGATTTGGTATTCCGGAGTCAAATGCTTTTGAAAGAGATCTGCTTCTGGAATACCGCAAGAAATGAGCGGAACCCCTGCAATTTTGTGCAAAGTTAAAGCCCTCTTTGTTTGTATCTGCTTACGATCTAAATGCACTTGTCTGTATGTAGCAACATCATCAGTGTGTGAAGAAACACCCAGAACAAGTGCTCGGGCCATGCAAAGATTGTCTTTGTTGTTAATTTCCACAATAGCTTTTTTTATTTTCACAAATTCATCCAGGCTAAGCAGCGTTCTTCTTTTAACATTGGTTTTTCTACCACTCCCATTGTTATTGATATTGACAAGAATGACGTCGATAATCAGATCATTTGCCAAAAGAAACTCACGTTTCAATTGAGCGACAGCATAAAAAGCATCAACTATTCTTTTGATAGTTAGTTCAGAAAGCAACATGAATGGTAAGTTAATGTTGCTTTCTAAACTGGATGCACTAACGCCTAACCGAACGTGAGAAAAAGTTCCAGAACCCGATAAACGCTGAATGATCTCATTAAGCATATCTCAAAATATATCAAAAAAACACTCTGGTGAAAAGAGTTCCAGATCACAAAATCGAACTTGATACTCTAATTGTCGAGTTTGATACTTGATAGATTTACGTGATCGGGCCACCGAAACAGTATAAAAGTCCCTGTAGAGTGAGGGTTTGATAGTTGTAGAAGTAGAGAGTTTAGTTTCACATCCAGTAACTGAATGTGAATTATATAAATTTTGGGGAGGGTCGCGACTTCCTCCAGCCACACCAGCGAATGTTATATTAGAATTAATACCACGTCCTGTGATTTCTTCATTTTCTCCAGTCAAATCTACCTCTACAATGGTGGGTTGATGATTGGATATATACCCATTACCATCAATAAACCGAATAACAGATGATCGCTATTAAAAAAAAAAATTACTTTCTAGATTTCAGAAATATCGTTTAGAAATAAAAACTCAAGGTGATTTTAGCAATTTCAATACTACATAAGAGTTTCACTAACACACTTTTACTAAACATCGACCCTCAAAAATTCCCTCCCCCCCCAAAAAAAATCCTAATAACCAAAAATAAATTAAATGTTACTCATCATAATTTATTAGCAATTTCGACACTATGCGATGGTTTCACTAATACAATATTACTAAATAACTACACTCAATATCTTTTCCCAATCAAAAAAAAAATTAAAAAAAAAAAAAAATATATGGGATTTCACTTAACACAAAACAGATTGAATATCATGAACATGATTATTCGTTTTCCATTGCAAAAACCATCTTATAACATTATAGACAAAAATCGCTAATATAGTCACCAAAATTCACATGACATTGCTATAAAATAACAAAATTAACTTACCTTTTCTCAAGGAAAACTCATTTTGAAACTATAATAATCTTCTGAATGCATCAAATTTACCAATACTAGAAACTCAAACAAATGAAACATGCGACCCTTGAGTCTATTTATAAAAAAATTAGAACCAATGGAAAACGAATAATCACATCAGGTGACAATGAATAACTTAGTTCTCAACGATCACACAAGGTCAAATTACGAATCTTTGCTACCCATCAGAAAGTTGACTAACACACATCCCTGAGAAAAATTTTACCTTTGAAGTAACCGTTATCTATACCGGTAAGAAAGGAACAATGACCGACTGATCGGAAATGAGTCACTCAGTTATCACCAAACAAGGTTAATGAAAATTAATACCGTGGGAAAAAAAATTCGCAAATAAATTCTACTTACAGAAATAGGTTAAGAGCACAAGGAATCGAAGGTAAAATTAATAGTTATATTGGTAATTTCCCAACGGAAACCAAGAGATCGAAACAAAACACACGATTTCTCACCTACGTACAACAAAAGGCGACCGGATACCTAAAAGATAAGACTTAATGAGAAATATACAGTGTTGGAAAATAAATTCTCATATACTTTATATATCTATTAATTCTGCTCAGTTATTCTGTTAGAATATAACCTGTAAAAGTAAAATACAGAAAATAACCAATCAAATTGAAAAAAAAAATAAATAAATAAAATTTTCACTTGTCTGAATTCCATACTCTAACAGCAATCGGAATTCGAAACCGGAAATAACACTTACCCTAAACAAAACGGCGCATAGACTTTCCCACCAAGCTTGGGCAACTTTAAGAAAAGACTTAATGAGAAATATTCAGTGTTGGAAAATAAATTCACATATACTTTATATATTTAGTAATTCTACTCAGTTATTCTGTTAGAATATGACTTTTAAAAGTAAAATACAGAAAATAACCAATCAATTTGAAAAAAAAAAAATAATAATAATAATTTCACTTGTCTGAATTCCATACTCTAACAGCAATCAGAATTCGAAACCGGAAATAACACTTACCCTAAACAAAACAGCGCATAGAGCTTCCCACCAAGGATGGGCACCCGTGGGAAAGATTAATACAGAGAACCAAATGGATACTAAAGTAAATTAAGTAGTCCACTAGCTTTTCTGGTTATTTACAGAAATATCTATCAACTCCTATGTTTTGTGTGTTTTGTGGTGTGAATATATGTTAGCCACAGTAAGCTATAATGAAAAAGTGAAATGTTCTTTTCAGATTTGTGTTTGTGTTCTGTGAATATATGTTAATCAACAAATTGGAATATTCAGAAAACCTAGATAGTACCACGATGTTCCCATTCAGGAAAGAAATGTAAGTTTTTTTTTTTCAAAGAAATGTTCGCCAAGAAAAACACCATTTGCATTGGTGATATATGTAAATTCAATTCCTATTTCTGCATATTGCAATGTAAATAATATCTGTGAACTTAATTTTAGACAAATCAAAATATTCGGATGAATTATGAATAAAATATGAACTTGATTAGAATATGTGTATAGAAGAAAATACAGATGAAGTATGGAAAAAAAAAGTATGTGTGTTTGAGTGACATCAGTATATAATTAATTATTCAGAAAACCTCGAAACTGTGAATATCCAAACACATAACGTCACGATTCTTATCTTATCCTGATCTTGTCAGAAGTGTCCACCAATGACAACATGATTACTTATACACTAATATATTTCCCTTTCCATTCAAAACAATAACGTCACTTATTTACAACTAACAAATGACGTCACTTATCTACATCTCATAACAAACATTCACGTCACGATTCCTTATCTTATCTTGATCTTGATCTGGTCAGAAGTGTCCACCAATCACGACATGATTTCTTATCCACTAATATCATCCTTTCCATTCAAAACAACAACGTCACTTATTTACAAATGACGACATTTATTTACAAACAAACCAAAACACAAGAACTGAAACCATTGACCACATATGCTCCCAGGGATATTCCAAACATTCCACACCCATGAAGCCATGCACACCAGAAGCATTTGGTTCAAAATGTCCCATCAATCACAACACGAATCCTTATCTCTATCATCAACCATAATCCCATACGCGAACCAAAACACAAGAACTGAAGCCAGTGACACAGTTGCCCACACGGAAATTCCAAACATTCCAAACTCATGACATCACTCACAATGACGTCAGGAAGCCACGCCCACCGGATGCATTTAGTCAGAACCTCCACCCCTACTAGGAGCTGAAGCCATTGACACATATGCCCTCAGGGGAAAGCCACGCCCACCGGAAGCATTTGGTCAGAAGAGGCTCCATTACTACTTACTCTCGTGCACGCAGTTACTTGACTTTAAAAAAAATTACAATACAATTATAATATGCAGAATTTCTCCTGTTTTTGCGTAGAGTAATAAATGTATTCCTAACGAATGAGTAGAGAGAGGTTCCATGAAAATTCATCGAAAAAACAGTTAATCGAATGAACAATACGAAAATGAAATTCATCGAAAAAAACAAATCACCGAAAATTTTAACTAGAATTTCGTTAAATTTATCCTGCCAATGCGGAATTGCTAATATCATTTGGAAACTTTTTTTTCGAAAATGTTACGATAAAAGTGATCCATTTAGAACAAAAACTGAACCGTGCACACAGCTTCTTGCACTGACAACTTCTACTAATTCCACTAAGTCAGAGAATTATTGTAATAACTCTCTGAATTAGCATGAAAAATACATAATTTGGACACGTTATTTCTTGACTAAGTTTAACACACGTGAACCACAGTAATAGGAGTTTTCATTACGTAAATATTTCGTCCTAGGTATCTTAGGACATCATCAGTACAGTAAGGCAATACTAGGAATGACAAAAGAAACGGCGCGTACGTACAAAGGAATCCAAATTGCGTGCAGTGGCGCGTTGCGACCTGAACTTAACGTAAATTAAATTAAAATTAGTTATAGTTAAGTTATTATTTTACACAATTTTCTATGACTATTTCCCATACTTCAGGGATGGCAAGAACATCATTGCGGTTTAGATTTGGTCTGTGAAGTAGGGCTTCAGCACTTTCTTTATATAAGCGTTCATATTTATATGAAGATATGTGTAGACGTTTTGTCTTTTCCCAGTGGATCTTCTGGTTTGGGTTTTCAACTCCGTGTTGAGCGAGGCCTGATTTTTGCGGTTTGATGAGGCGGATATGGTCTTGCTGTTCCGAAATGCGTTTAAAAACTGATCTGCCTGTCTGTCCATAATAAGAGAGTTTACAGGAGCATGGAACCTCGTATACACCAGGTAGTAGCATAGGTGAAAGTTTGTCTTTGGACGAAGGTAGCAGGTTGTGGATCCGGTTGATGGGTTTGTAGGTGGCAACAAGATTGTGTTTCTTCATAATTTTCGAGAGCCGTTCAGAGATGCCTTTGATATAAGGTATGGGAATCCTATGGGCTTGTTCTTGTCTAGGTTGATGTGTACAGAAGTTGCTGATGATTGTTGAGTTGTTTTGAGATTGTAACCATTGAGTGGCTGTGTTTTTGATTATTTCCAATTCTTGTTTTAGAGAATCCTCGGAGGAGCATAATCTGTGTGCTCTGGTTACCACTGATTTAATGATGCCAAATTTTTGATAGGGATGATGAGCTGAAATATTGTGAATGTAGCAGTCTGATAATGTCGGTTTGCGATTGACAGAGGTGGAGATGGAACCGTCTTCTTTTCTTTGGATGTGTAAATCCAGAAAGGGGATGCCTTGTGAGGATTCTCTTTCTAATTTAAATCTGATACGAGGATGAAGAAGGCTGATTTTTTCTAAAAACTGAAGTCGCTCTTCTTCGGAATGATTCCTGACTGTGAAGATATCTTCGACTTATCGAAGCCAGAGTTTTGGTCTGGGTTTGAATGCGATGATGTTTTATTCTAGATGATCTATAAACATATCTGCCAAGATGGGTGACAAGGGAGACCCCATCTGTTCCCTGGTCTTTCTTGTAGATTTTTCCTTTCCATGTGAAGTAACCAGAAGTGATAACAAATTTGAACAGTTCAATAATGTCCGACGGAAATTGTTTAATTAATAGGCCTACAGGTTCTTTATGGGGATATTGGTGAAGAGAGATACGATGTCAAAGCTAGTTAGCATGTCTGTTGTCAGAGTTTAATGTCTTTTATTTTGGTGTGAAAATTTGTGGGTTTTTTTTATTGAAGAGGTTGAATGGCCTATGCGGGGACGGAGAAGGTTTGATAAACATTTTGGTAACTTGTAAGTCGGGCTTGTAATTGAATGAACGACAGGTCTGAGTGGGACGTTGTTTTTGTGAAGCTAGGGTAAACCCTCTATTCTCGGAGGTCTAGCATGGATGTTTTGAGTTTTTTTTGAAGTTCCATATAACAACGTTGTTTCATCGAGTAGCTTGTTCAGTTTCTTCAGCTGTCTTTTTGTGGGATCATAATCCAGTTACTCTTACTTCCTTAAAACATAATAAAAACATAATCATCACCAGAGCCGGAAAAGGAAATACTACAGTGGTTCTTGATACTGTTTCATATGACCGAAAATTTAATCCACTACTCCGAGACCGAAACACTTATGCAGAACTGGACTATGATCACACAAAAAGACAGCTGAAGAAACTGAACAAACTACTCGATGACACAACGTCGTCAGATGAAGAAACTTCAAAAAACTCAAAACATACCATGCTAGACCTCCGAGAATATACGATTTACCCAAGCTTCACAAAAACAACGTCCCACTCAGACCTGTCGTTGATTCAATTACAAGCCCGACTTACAAGTTACCAAAATGTTTATCAAACCTTCTCCGTCCCCACATAGGCCATTCAACCTCTTCAATAAAAAAAACCCCACAAATTTTCACACCAAAATAAAAGACATTAAACTCTGACAACAGACATGCTAACTAGCTTTGACATCGTGTCTCTCTTCACCAATATCCCCATAAAGAACCTGTAGGCCTATTAATTAAACAATTTCCGTCGGACATTGTTGAACTGTTCAAATTTGTTATCACTTCTGGTTACTTCACATGGAAAGGAAAAATCTACAAGAAAGACCAGGGAACAGATGGGGTCTCCCTTGTCACCCATCTTGGCAGATATGTTTATAGATCATCTAGAATAAAACATCATCGCATTCAAACCCAGACCAAAACTCTGGCTTCGATAAGTCGAAGATATCTTCGCAGTCAGGAGTCATTCCGAACAAGAGCAACTTCAGTTTTTAGAAAAAATCAACCTTCTTCATCCTCGCATCAGATTTACATTAGAAAGAGAATCCTCACAAGGCATCCCCTTTCTGGATTTACACATCCAAAGAAAAGAAGACGGTTCCACCTCCACCTCTGTCAATCGCAAACCGACATTATCCGACTGCTACATTCACAATATTTCAGCTCATCATCCCTCTCAAACCTTTGGCATCATTAAATCATTGGTAACCAGAGCACACAGATTTTGCTCCTCCGAGGATTCTCTAAAACAAGAATTGGAAATAATCAAAAACAAAGCCACTCAATGGTTACAATCTCAAAACAACTCAACAATCATTAGCAACTTCTGTACACATCAACCTAGACAAGAACAAGCCCATAGGATTCCCATACCTTATATCAAAGGCATCTCTGAACGGCTCTCGAAAATTATGAAGAAATGCAATCTTGCTGCCATCTACAAACCCATCAACCGGATCCACAACCTGCTACCTTCGTCCAAAGACAAACTTTCACCTATGCTACTACCTGGTGTATACGAGGTTCCATGCTCCTGTAAACTCTCTTATTATGGACAGACAGGCAGATCAGTTTTTAAACGCATTTCGGAACATCAAGACCATATCCGCCTCATCAAACCGCAAAAATCAGGCCTCGCTCAACACGGAGTTGAAAACCCAAACCACAAGATCCACTGGGAAAAGACAAAACTCCTACACAGATCTTCATATGAATATGAACGCTTATATAAAGAAAGTGCTGAAGCCCTACTTCACAGACCAAATCTAAACCGGAATGATGTTCTTGCCATCCCTAAAGTATGGGAAATAGTCATAGAAAATTGTGTAAAATAATAACTTATCTATAACTACTTTTAATTTAATTTAAGTAATTTAGTTCAATTTAATTTAAGTTCAGGCTGCAACGCGCCACTGCACGCAATTTGGATTCCTTTGTACGTACGCGCCCTTTCTTTTGTCATTCCTAGTATTGCCTTACTGAATTCGCCACAGGTTTCTCTATATAATCACGTTATTTCGTGTTGCTCCGAATATACCTGAACTGAAAACTGGAACGGTTTGACATTTTATTGTAAAGGTTTCAAATAGCGAATCTGAATTAGATTCGCTATTTGAAACTTTTATTCATCCCATAATAATTCTATTTGAATTATTAAGGGATGAATAAATTTCATCCCATAATAATGGCTGTATTGAAGTCGCATATCACTACTAGTAACAATAATAATATTGAAGCCTGCGTAGGCTGGCTTTTCCTCCCGAAAACTGAAAAATAGACACGAAACAGTTATCGGACAAGTAAGACGATAAGAAACATTATTGTTCTATAATTATTCCCTATTAAAGTAGCGTTGCTTTCTCACTCTGCACGGTTCAGTATTTGTTCTAAATGGATCAATTTTATCATAACATTTTCGAAAAGTTGAAATTTTCGGTGAATTGTTTTTTCTATGATTTGCATTTTCGACGAATTGTCGTTCGATGAATTGTGCATTCGATAATTGCCTTTTCAATAAACTCTACGGATACAGTAGAAAGATGTTAAGTAGCGAGCTCCGCTTGCTTTACTGGATTATTTCTCAGGTCCCAGAAAGTAGATATTTTCTGCTGCTCTCTTCTCTTTAGAAAGAGACAGAGCAGCAATAAAATATGAGTAAAATGATAAAAAAGTATTAAAAACGTAAAAATAGTAGGAATGAATATATATGTAAAAATACAAGCAAGAATGAAGTGAGCGTACCAAATGAAGTCGATGCTGGTACCGATACTGTGGTATTTTTTTTTTTTTTTTTTTTTTTTTTTTTGAGACCTGAACGACTCGGAATTATTAAGGGTGTCGAATAAAAGACAGAATAAACAAAAAAGGATCAAAATAGTTAATGGAAATGGGAATTCTAAATTAGTATACAGAATCTGATCATATCAGGATTTTGAGATATTAAAAACGAACTGAAAATAAAGACGAGGAAGCTGATAAATGCTATTGTTCAGTGTCTATTTTTAGATAAAAAAGAGAGAAGGATGTAACGAGTAATTCCAAAAATTTAATCTGATAAAAAATAAAAATAATCATATTTGTTAAGGAAGAAAACGCACTTCAGGTTTGCGGTCATCTGCAAGATAACCCGACCATTCAAGTTAGTGAAGAAGGTAAGCTATTAAAGTTCACAGCTCCATAAGCAAATGATTGCTGTACGTGCCTGTGCAAAAGCACAAACAAATACGTTAAGCTGAGAAATACTCGCACAAGAGAAGATTCATTCCAACTCATGAAGTCC
Source organism: Typopeltis vanoorti (assembly GCF_054136105.1). Lineage (NCBI taxonomy): Eukaryota > Metazoa > Arthropoda > Arachnida > Uropygi > Thelyphonidae > Typopeltis > Typopeltis vanoorti. Next base: position 11,763,813 of record NC_143554.1, read on the forward strand.
TCCGGAGGAGGGGGGATAGAAAGGTGTGTGACCGTGCAACATCAGAGATGCCTGAAGGAATTGTACTGTTGACTGTTCCAATACTGAACTAATCTCATCGTAGTAATTCTGAAGGATTACCAAACTCGTCAGTCGACAAGTTTTTGTCGAGCATACGTTTATTCATTCACTATAAACTGACCCTCTCATATGAAGGAAAATCTGTGGATGTTTCATAACTTAAGTAACAGACTCCGAAAGGAAAAAAATAAAGATTTAATTAACTAAACTTAGTTAGGATTTCGTACGGCGTTTCTCCAAACATCAGTGCAAGAGGTAATTACAGCTGCATTCTTAAAATCTACAACAAAGCCTTGGATCTTCCTTTGAGTAAATGTTCATATATGAAGATACGTAGATGTAAAGAATTATCCTAGAGAGTCTCTATGGTTGGTATCAACCCCATCCTGAGCCAGACAAGATTTCGGTTTGACAAGGCCGGCATACTCGTACTCTTGATATTCGGTGATCTGCTTCAAAGCTTAATAGCCTAACTTTAATGAACTAAGATGAGTTGCATGAGCAAGGAACTTCGTAAATAGGATAGTACGAGTTTATTAATTATATGTGTCCTGGTCGTCACGGCAATTAATAGAATACAGTAATTTCTTATTATTTCACATTACTATTACTTGACACATCTAAAGACTCATCGAGGGAGTGCCTTCTGCTCCAGTACACATAACTCACCATTACTTAAACAGCCAACTACGCCCAAAGCCACTACCATCATCAACATGCACAGAGTCATCTACCCCAATAGCATTTTGGTAAATTCCGTGCGTTCTCTTGGCTAATTTGCATATACTATGCATATCTCTTTTAGTCATTTTATCTCAAGAATAGAATTACTGAGTTTAATTCACTTCAAAGATCTTTATATTGCATGGTAATCAATATAATAGTAATTGCATCTTACTTTTGCCTCACTTGATGGGTCTTGACTCCAGGAGGTGTTTATATAATAATAATAGAGAAAGCAGAATTACAACTGCCTACCAATTAAATTCAAGGCATTTATCTACTAGTTTCTCCTTGTGAACCTTCTTTCAAAGAAGTATGGTTGTTACATTGCTCGATATTCACAATCAATAGGCTGACCATACGCCCCGATTTGACCAGGAAGGTCCCGGTTTGAAGGTCCTGTCCTGGTGTCCCCGTCCGATCTGTGAACTGTTCCGGGAAAACATAATATTACATATTATTACTATTGATATTGTACATTATCATGAGTGGGAGGGAAGTAAAAATAGAAAAACAAATAAGCTTATAAAAATAACGATGCTGCGCTAAACTCTAGAATATGTGTAATCGATCTGCATCAAGGACACTTCGATTGAAGGAAAAAGTAGAATATTGGAATCAACTGTTAAAAGTTTGTTCTATTGTAAAAATTAATATTGATCTCAGCTGTACACTGTTCTACGACAAAATAAAAAAACAACATAATTTTTAAAGAAAGTTCACTTAAGTGATAAACATGAGTCGTATACTACAGCTCGGAAGGAATAAAGACAGCGGATAAAAATATTACGAACATTGTTTAAAATAATCATTAATCTCATCAACATTCATAGACTAAAAACTATTTTTAAAGTTTAACAGTTTTATTCCAAAAAAACAAAACAGACATTTAAAACATACACAATTAATAAAATACTTTTAATTTTTTTTACGTTAACAGTAAACTTGTTTTGTTTGCTTTTCTTGGAAGAACCGTGCTTAAATGTACAAATATTTTGATGCCAATTAAATAATTTAAAGTTAAAAGTCAATATTAATATATTTGTCAAACCAGTTATTTTCTTGTATAGAAGCGTCCCGGTTTGGGAAAATCGAAATGTGGTCACCTTAACAATAAATCTTATTATAATATTCTTAACAAGTGCATTAAATATGTTGATTGAATGAAGTACCAAACCAGGGATAAGTGGTAATAAACAACTACTGACTTGCAAGTGACAATAAAAATGAACAAATAAAAATTTAATGCGGAAGCTGGGGTAGGTAGTTTTTCTTTACGCATTGAAAACTGCGCTGACACAAACCTACACCGACAGAAAGACTCGACTTCTCAACTTCATTCAGTAAGTATAAATTTACGCTACAAGTTAGCATTATTAAGGCCGCAGGCTAGTAAAGTAGTTAATCGGCAGATCTCTTCAAGTTCATTTATAAGAAATGAACAGGGTCGCCAGAAATTAGCTTTCCCTCTTTGGAGGTATCTGTAGCTAAAACTAATACACGGAAGGAGACCACATTTTATCTTGAGACTTGCGAAGGCATGTGGAGATGAATTCCGCGAAAAAAGATTTAGCACCAAAAGTCGCCGAGATTGGCAATTTTGGCCCTGGCGGAGCCGATATATATTTACAGTAAACGCAGGTAAAAAGGATTATGCAAATTTCACTGTGCGTACATGACAGTAGCGCCACCAATTCCACTTAAAAAGGGATTGGGAACGTTCAGGCAGTTAATGGAATGACTGACGAATTGTGCTCAACATGCATCCTACCTTGCCTCAGCATGCTTTACTTGTTAAGTTGTTTTACCTTAAACAGTGCAATGCTGTAGCGGCCCTTCGGGAATTTAGAAGGCTGCATAACCTACGTACAGGTCCTATGTCAGTTATAGCACTGAGAGCTATGATTAAGAAGTTTGAAGAAACTGGATCTAGGAGTTAGACCTGGCACAGGATGGAAAGCAGTGCAAGAAGAGACAGTAACAGACGTTGCTACTGCATCACTCCATGTGACTTTTGGCTGGGGTGGGGGATTTGAAATATGTTGTGTATGTTGGTGGCGTTCCCAACATGCATGTCTTGAAAGAGAACATAAAACGGGCTGTTATGAACATCCAATCCGACTCCTTACGCTCAGCTGTAGAGCATGTCGCACACCGGATGCAATTTGTTGTACACAAGAAAGGTAAGCACATTGAAAATCGTGTATTTGGTCCATGAGACCCTGACTCTGATGAATAAAACATAATTTCATGTGAGTTCAATCACTACATTAATTTCTGTGTCTCTCGCAATTGTTGTTTTAGTTAAATTATTATTATTATTATTATCATTGTAACACGCCACATATCCAGCTGGAATGAGTGACGCGGCTGTCGCTTACACCATCAAAATGTTATTATTCCATTTTATCTGCTTTAATGTAATTATCCGCTTGTTTTTGTCTCCACCAGCGCCAAAATTTACCCTATCGGCGACTTTTGGTACTAAATCTTTTTTCGCGGAATTCATCTCCACATGCCTTCGAAAGTCTCAATATAAAATGTGGTCTCATTCCGTTTATTGGTTTTAGTTACAGATGCCTCCAAACAGGGAAAGTTATTTAATGGCAACCCTGTATTTGTTGTTAACCCATTTAGGGGGGAGGAGGGATTTGCTTTGGACTTTTGACTAGAACAGACGTGTTATTTTAGATAGAGCCTGATATTTTTTTTAGTGCCTCCGTAGCGCAATTGGAAGAACGACGGTATGTTGCGGCGCTTCAATTGCAAAAGGTCTAAGCTCGAGTTTCGTCATGACGGGAGAAATCTTTATATGGACGATTTTCAATCGAAGGTGAGTTAGCAGACCTCACACAGAAGTAGCAGGGTTTTTACTCCCAGAAATTCGGGTTTTTCATCCCGGATACAGACAAATAGGCCCTTCAGAACACACGCAATTTACAGACAAAAAATACTAGCTGTGGTGATGGTGAGCAGTAGGTGGCGCTGATGCAGATGATTGGTAGTAGACGTTCGGTGTAGTGGTGGAGACGGAGAGTTGTACAATAGGTGTCCTCCCGCGATGAGACTTCGGACTACTTGGAGGTGTCAGGAATAATAATAATTTTATATTTCTTAATTCTCCCAATATTAGTATTCATAATTTTGCACCAAATATTATTATTACGGGTATCGCCATAGAGTCAAAAGATTTAATGGGGGAGACCCGTACTAACCAATATTCACTCACCTTGCTTAAACTTATTCACTTTCACAACTGTCTCTGGAAATCCATTCAAATCAGTTACCATTTTGCAACTAAAAAATCTAAATTCCTAACCAAACGCTTACACAACTTCAGGGATGGCCCCTAGTTCTCAATGTACTCGTCATGAATTTAAAAAAATTTCTATGTATAAACGAATTTTACCCTAAAACTTATAGATTTAAATGACTTACCTTGCTCTTCATAACAACTTTAAGTCAACTTTCGGGAGAAGATAAGGACTGGACTCGTAATATTGTATTTTTAATGAAATTTCTCCGTTTGAAGTCTCCCCTTTGCTGCTTGCACACGCAGAGCTTTGGCAATATCAGACGTGTAGCTTTAAATTTTCAATTAACTAGCATGCACAGTTATAAACAGCTTAATTTATATATAGTACTAATAATAAATAATTCTAGTTTAACGTAAAATCACTTTTACACAATTCAATCTTCTGCAGTAATTCGGCAAACGACACAAACTTCTTCCACAACGTAACTACCAAACGATACGACTAATTTGCATGCATGTATGCAGCGCCACTTCACGTTTCGAATGTATGAAATTGGCTCCAAGTAAGCTATTTATTTATTAAGTGACTAGCTGGTACTCATTAAGTTTGTAATTTTTTCGTGAGAAAAACCAACATAATCACAAAAACTAAAAATAGTAAAATAATTTAATTTGGTGTATTGAAGTGAAATTTTTGAAGTCTTAATTTTTATTCCTTTTTATGACCGCAATACTTTATTCACCTTACAGAGCTCTTAATATTTATAAATATTTTAAACGTTATCATAATCAATGAAAAATATCTATCTATGATGACTAGGATAATTAAATCAAAAGCACTCTTGTTTACATTATACAGATATTCAATTCTTTAAGTGAAATGCACATTGCCGGTGATTAGATTGAACTTTATATCGTCGTTTTGCTATGATTAAAATTACTAAAAGTACTTCTTTTTTCAATTTAGGGACTCACCTTTCACTTTCTGTCAGTGCTATATTGCTTCTTGAATGCTGGGGTAATACAGGTTCCAGTAGTTTCATAAACTTTAGCTTTCTAAGGACTTGATATTAATATTTAAACATGAATGTTTACTAACGATGTTTGCTTATTTAATACTAATATTTATTATTTTTATCATTTCTGATCTTTTGACAGTAACAGAACCAAAAAGAGTGAAAACAGCAAAAAGCGTGAGTGTCAGAATTGCACATTAAATCGGTATTTCTTCTTTTAAAATAACGTTTCTGTTAAAACCATGCTGCTCCTGAAGTTTCCTAAGGATGACATTTTGTGATTATTGACCTACTTTCAATCACTACTGATCTTATTCACAGCTTCACTTCTGATTGTGCACTTCATTTGAGAAAGCTACTGATGCGATGTGTTTATTTCAGGAGAGGTTGTTGAAGTGTCAGTTCAAGAAGCGAGATCTGACCTGTCATGTCTGGTGATTTATATATTACTGAGAGTTAAGTTGGGTGATGATTTTTACGAAGAAAAAAGGAAAGACACTGTTTAGGTAGCAATGAATGCTACCAGGTTTTCCTTGTCCCATTGAGGGATGGTCTCCGAAGATCAGTGTTTAAGGCAATGGAGTGATTGCAGATGTACTTCATGCTCGGGATACTGCAAAGTGTGTCCAATGAGTAGGACACACTATGCAGTATCCCAAGCACGAAGTTCATCTGAAATCACTTCACTGCTTTAAACATTGATCTTCGAACCATCCTTCAATGGGACAAGAAAACCTGGCAGCATTCATTGCTACATAATCAGTCTTTCCTTTTTCCCTCGCAAAAATGATCTCGGTTCATCCAACTTAACTCTCAATATTATATAAATCACCAGACATGATCAGATCAGATCTCGCTTCTTGAACTGACATTTCAAGATCTCTTCTCCTGGCATAAACACATTACACCAGTAGCTTTTTCAACCTCTAAAAATCCGAACAAGATACTACTTTTCACCCATCCAACTATTACCTCTGTACAATTCTCAATCCATTGATTCGTAGAATAATGTTCACCTGTTTGGAGTGATGCACCTAAAACTTCCCCAGAAATTCTTAATGTTTTCAGATTAGAGCGATTTGACTGATAGGTGATCCTTCTTTTTCACTGATTGAATGACTTCAGCCTCTGTCACAACTGCACAATTCTTCGCACTGCCCGGACTTTCATAGTGACCTTTCCATTGAAGTGGCAACCATTGTTCCTTCACTTTCTGTTAGGCTTGTTAAAGCAAAAGCAGCAGCTGCCCACCAATCATTTTCAATACAACTGCAAACACACTGAATTTGCTTCTTCTCTTCTTTATTTCTCCCATATATCTCTATCCTCTGGAACAGCCTTTCCAATGATGTGTTTGTGAACAAATCACTTATCATTAAATTAAAATGAGAGAGAGAGAGAGAGAGCATAAAGAAAAGGGAAAAAAATACGGCTTAAGCAACAGATCAATTTTCGGAATTTTATCGTAAAACGCTTTTTGAATAGAATGTTAAAGTGTAACTAACATTCAGTGGGATTCATTACATGAAATCGCCAAAAGAGTTTTCTCTTATTCTTCAAAGATAAGTTAAAGTTTCTATGAAAGAATCTTCATTGCAGTTGACAGATGAAGTTTTTTGAACTGCACATAGACCCGGAAGCGGAAATAGAGTTCGATGGTGTGTGGTTTTAAGAACAAACCACACACCCACACGCGCGCGCACGCGCGCTTCTCGTAGCTAGTTTACTTGAACAGTTCAAGTGAACTTCAGTTACCATCTCGTGAGTGATGTTCCAAACATCCCACTGATATAATGAATCCGATCTTAATTGTAAGTTGAATTAATATTTTATAACATGTTTTTAATAAATTAAACTCTTAGCAGTTAAATAAAAATGTCACTATTCTGAAAATATAAAAGATCCATTTAAGAAACGAAAACTTTATTCGCTAAAAACAAGCTAAGTACAGTATTTTTACCTTTACATTGCACAATATAGCCGAGTACCTTTAATGCCATTTTGTGGCTCGTTCTTGGAGGAAATTGCAAGTTTTAAAAGAGAGCATTTGAATAGTGTTTGCCTCAGTATGCTTGAAACGGAAAGGCATAATATATTGTAGAACTATTTAACAGGTACGAGTAACGTAATGGTTGAAAGACGCCTACAACGAATTACTCACAACTACACATAATACTTGATATTTCTGTAAGAAATTGTATAATTCGTTTCTTATGACTTGTTATTTTTCTACAGGTTCGACATTCCCTGCGTCACCATTTCGAACGATGGAAGACTCAGCGATCTTTAGGGGATGCTCACCATCATTCTTTTGCCAACAGAGCAGCTAAACTTGGCGATATGTACTACGGAAGTACGGGGACGCGAGACCGAGAGAGTTGTGTCAGCTTCACCACCACAACGATTTGCATGAACAGCCACTGTTCCAGATGCTCTGCTGATGGCGGAGACGGCTGTTATTGCGCAGCTGGTTTTAAAGATGAAATGGTGTAGATAATAAAAGATGTACATCTGGAATTCTGTAAATGTCTAAAGGAGAATTAATTTTGTAAAGCTATGTAAATCAAATAAATCCCGAATCGTCTGCTCATCTATCTTCCTTCCATTTTAATCAATTATCGTTGTACCATTCGGCATACAAAAAAAAAGGATGATTTCTTTTTGTTATTTCACGTTCGCATCAAAAAAGCGAACTGCAGTTTTTATTCTCTACTTACAAAACTGAAAATCCAGATTCAGTGAGTCTAGTAACATGCAATTATTTAGAGAATTGAATAATTATGAATTCTCATATCATGGCTAATCTAATCAACTAACTAGTTTTATTCCAAAAGCAGGCAAGACTACTTTTCCCTAACTTTTTGCAAACTGGGAGGCAGACAGCTCCACCTTCTTTGATAGTTGAGTCAATACTATCAGTGATTTTTAATTAGCATCCGGGGAGTAGAATACGACAGATAACCATAAGCCTAACACTGTATATTATGGTCTGAAATAGTATACTGCTCAAAACAATTAGGGGTAACGCCTTTTTGTTCCCGTACAGCGTATGCGAGGCCGTTTCAGCGCTATTTAACTTTTGGAGACTGAGTGGGCAGTTCGGTCTCCACTGGTAACCAATCACAGATAACTGGTCCAAGACTATCACTAATTAAGCAACATGCAGTGAAGACAGATGACTCAACAAGTGCTGCCATCTCGTGGTCAGTAACCCTAACGCAATATTTTTAATGTTTGAAATAGTGTAGGTTCTGCGGTCGATTTTCTTGAGTTTACGGAACGACAAACCCGAATTTCCAGGAAAAAATCCGCTTGCCCGTTCTAGAGATCGACTAACTCGAGAACCGGTCGAAAAAAGGCTTAAGGGATGTTCTTGTTAAAATTATTTCACGCTAAAAGGTATAATTTGCTAAATTTGTAATAAATATCGATTATTTAAACAATAGCTCATCAATTACACCCTGTCCAAAAGTAAGAAATATTCATTCATCTATAAAGTAAACAATAATTATAATTATGTGCAGAAATGTATTATCCGAAAGAAACTAGAATATTCGCTAACTGTTTTGGCCAGTGTATGTTTTAAGGTCGTTTTTCAGTAGCGGCATTAAAAACACGAGTTTTCGCGAGAAAGGTGCGAAGTTTCTTTTCAAGAAACTTCGTATTTAAATGGTGTAAAATAATAATTCGCGTACTGTTTAACTGCTTTTATTTAATAAAGTTAAATTAAAATTGAACAGCTTTAAGAAACTATATCCATTCCTTTTTCACATGTAGTTTGCGTTGTAAGATATATTTCTTTACTTAGCGAACAAGCTCGGACATTTCATTAGCCACTTAAGACATACTCTTGCTTTATTGTTTCGTAACTAATCTTCAAATAAAAAGTCATTATAAATGTTCTTCGAATTGTAGACGGGAATCGAACCGAGGTAATTTCAAGTGCATTACTAAAGCGCTGTTGTACGAAGCATGGGATGAATTCTTTTCTAATTAACTACAGGATTCCTGAAATTCATATGAAAACATTTTCAAGTTATGTCATGATCACAAACACTTTTCCACACCAGTGCAATACCGTAAACATTTCACGAGACGTGTGTTGATCTCGTGAGAAAGTAATTCCATTACTTTAGGGTAAAGAGGATAAAAGAATGCTCAGCGCGTTTTAAAAGAAACTCAAGTCCTTTTAAGTGTTCCTCCTTTCGAATAACATCCACACGATCAGATTCACTTTAGCCACATTTATTTTTAATCAGATACACATTTGATTAATTACAACTAGTAGAATAAATGAGGATTATCTCTACAAGAAAAGTAATTTTTTTGTTTACAAAAGTATTTTAAAATATAAAAATCAAGGAACCTTTCTCTGCAATTAAATATTGAAATCAATCAAACAATCTCCCTTCGTGGTATATCTCCAGTCTTCTCTCATCAGCGGCACCAGAATGTATTCCAGCAAGTTTTACCAGGAGGACAGCACGTCAAACCCCCAGGACAGCAGACGCCGTTTGGAATGGGACATCCGCACCAATTGCTGTACGATCCTGGAGCCATCACTGGCATGGCTTTGAGGGAGGACTCTACGAGGGGAGTGATCGGTTCACGAGGTTTTCCTGGAGCATCGCAAGTAGCGGCAGTTGTGTTACAGGTGGTACCTTCGGGACAGCAATATTTGACGTTTTCGCAGCAGACGGCATTGGGATGGACACAACAGCCACGATTCAGATTGTCAGGATGGCACATGGTCGAGCCTATAAACGGAAACAAATATACTCTTGACCTATAACTGAATGAAGTTCTAAATAAATCTACTAACAAGTGTACTGATGTATTTACTTGTTAGACTATGCTGCCGTGATTTATCATCCATCTAGCGTTGTTGCTGTGATATTACACATCAATTTTGATAAAATTAAAGCCACGGTGTGGATCGAATCTCATTATTACTGTAGTGTTCTAATTATTACACAACGAAAGTTTCAAATATTTCACTTCACATTGCGTCTACAATTTCGGTATTTATGAGCCTGGTCTTATATTCTTAAATGCAATGTTTAAAGTTCTTATTTTTTTTTTTTTTAAAAAAAGGTACGGAACTTAACAAATTGTTTTAGCATCAATAAATTTGAGTTCAAAAAAGAAAAATATATTCTTTAAAAAAAAATCAAAATTATAATAATCAAACTTGAGTGTTCTGTGTCTTTATTAGGGTTCAATAAGAAAAAGCTGGTATGTTAGAAAGGTTTGCATCAAATTCCTGATGGTATTCTAGCTTTTGTATTTTAATTGTGATTCCCAATGGGAATATTAGGACTCTACTACAATCAGGTCAACTCAAATTACTACAACACGAACTAAAAAGATATAAATGGACTGTTATGCGACTTTGTGAAATTCGATGGCCCAAAACAGGAGAGCTAACAACAGATGAAGGACATTTGTTTTTTTACTCTGGATGTGACTGCAGCGGAAAGGAAGCTGTCGGATTTCTGATACACAAATCATCACGAAATTCTGTCATAGAATTCAACCCTATGAATAGCAGAATTGCTCTAAGTCCACCTGAGAGGGAAACCACTCAATATCACCATCATACAGGTCTATGACCCAACCACAGATCACGAGGACTGTGAAGTAGAGAAGTTTTATGGTCAACTTAATGTAACAATCACCAGAGTGAATAGAAAAGACCTTTTGATTGTACAGGGCGATTGGAAGGGCAAAATTGGAACAGACATCGGCAAGGATTATCTGTCGGACCATATGGCTATGGGGAGACAAACGAAAGAGGCTTTGAATTGATCAATTTTGCCTCACACAATGAAATTACCATTACTAACACTCTATTTCCCCATAAACCTTCCAGAAGATGGACATGGACTTCCCCTGATGGTAAAACACACAAACAAATTGACTTTTTCCTTGTAAGCACATGATTTAAAAACTCCATCAACCTCACAAGAACCAGATCATTTCCTGGAGCCGACATTGACAGCAACCACAATATGGTTACTGCAACTGTGAAAATGAAAATAAGGGAAAGATTACCTACAAAATCAACTCATAAAAGATATAATACAAAAAAAAATTAAAAGATCCCCAAATAAATACACTATATAAATACAAAAATAAATTTTTGACACAAGCTTCAAGAAACATACAGTATCGAATGTAATAGTATCGAATCTAAAACCAAATACTTCTCACAAAAGATAGCTGTCTCAGTTATCTTTTGTGAGAAGATAGCTGTCCCAGTTTTGTGAAAAGAAATCCTTGAATACAAAAGGAAAATAAATAAATCATGGATAACCAACAATATTTTGGACCTATGCGACGAAAGAAGATATTTGAAATCTCATATTAATAGTGGTGATAATAATTGGAGCTTATATTTGGATTGGAGCATATAAGATGAAGATGGAACTCCTATCACGGATAACCAGTAAATAGTTGATAGATGGAAATGTTACGCAACCAAGCTTTTTCAAGAGGACCCTCAACTGACCGATGATATTTTGGATGGAATTTTGCCAGGAGGTTCGGAGGAAGGAGATTGCCCGATATTAAAAGAAGAAGTTATTGCAGCAGTTAGCTCCTCAAAAATTGGAAAATCACCGGGAAGTGATGGTGTCACAGTGGAACTGATACGCGAAGGAGCTGACATCATCGACACCTTGCTAAATTTATTCCAGGACGTCTGGAACACAGAGATTTGGCCTTCTGATTGGCGGACTTCTGTCCTTGTACCTATCCCTAAAAAGGGAAACAGCAATAAATGTAGCAATTATAGAACAATCAGCCTTATTAGTCATCCAAACAAAATCCTGTTAAAAATACTATTGTCAAGAATCGAAAAGAAAATTGAAAGCAGACTATCAGATGAACAAGCAGGTTTCCGGAAATCCAGAAGTACAATCGGCCATATTTTTACAACACACATACTAGGCGAAAAATACATAGAACATAACAAAACAATCTGTTACAACTTCTTAGACCTTCAAAAAGCTTTTGACTCAGTATGGTACGAACCATTATGGAAAATTTTAAAACATTATGGTATTGACAACAAATCATTAGGATTATTAAATCTCTTTATTCCTCATCTGATATGAGAATTGAAATTAAAAATTACAGCAGTGAACCGTTCCGGGCAGAACGGGGGGGGTAAGACAGGGATGCATCTTGTCCCCTCTTCTTTTTAATTGTTTTCTGGAATATGTCATAGATGAAGCTGTTTATGAATATGACACTGGAATGGTAGTTGGACGGACTATTCTTAGATTCTCGGTTACAATCTGAATTGTTCTGTATCAATAATGTGAATAAAATAATAATAGTAATTTTTTTTTCAATTAAAATTTTTAATAATACTTTTTTTTGCCTTTGTATTATGTATTTACAGCACATGTTCTTCTAATATTAACAATAAAGATTATACAGAATTTTTGAATACAGAATAATAATAATAGAAATAGTAATAATATTTTTAATAGTAATTTATTGATTGCTAAAATATTTACACATACAATAGACATCTTGAGTCTAATAATAATAATAATAATAATAATAATAATAATAATAATAATAATAAATAATACCTCGATCAAATCCATTTTGTGTCCTTTCTTCACTTTCTTATACTTAGCTGTCATTTCTTTCAAAACATGGAAGCAAGCCAATATGCAGCCACTATTCACTGCATATTGCACATAAGTATACGCCCACACTTTCATCACTCACCTCTAAACCTGAGCTAAAGACCTTTGAAATACATTCTGTTGGGTTTATCATACATTATACGAATAAGTTCTTCCTGTTCTTCTAGAACACTGCGTACCCTTGACAAACCCGTTCATAGCAATGCATGATGTCTTGGGAGACCCTTATGACTTTAGTTATTTGTAATAGTGAAAGGGGGCGTGACGGAAACCCATTCACTTAACTGAATGGCTTTCTCGCTTCAGACTTTCCTGGCATGAAGTCGACTGTTTTGTTCTTTAAACTGTTTTCTTCGGCCTTCATATGAATGCCATCTTTTCATTGAGAACCACGTACATTATCGCTCCCAAATGGTCTATGCATCAATATCAGTTATAAATAAAGCTTTAAATAGTAATTACTAATTATATGAAGAGCCAAAGGCTCAATTGGGCTTTATGAAATTATTTAAGTTAAGGGATATTACATCTCATATTATTTCTTAACCGAATAAGAAACTCAAAAGTTTCATGCCGAATATAGAAACTATATAAAATTCGGCGAGTCCAAGCGTAAGCAAATACCTAGATAGTGCAACACATAACCCATTTGGTAGTGCAACACTAAGACAACTCATAGTAATGGTGGAGCAAGCTCCGATCACTGTTCTTGGTATTTTCCCATAATGTGAAACCCAGCTCCTAGGAGCTGAATTACTGTTCAACATTATGAGAGAAGGTCACTACCCAGACCGGTTTCAACCTTTATTGAGGTCTCATCAGTGAGTAGGTAGACCTAGAAATACCAAGTTTGTAGCGAACAGAACTTACATACCCTATTATAAGAATTGCCAAAAAGGTGTCCTAATAAATTATTAATTACATGAAGAGCCAAAGGCTTCAATTCGGTGACATGAACTTATTCAAGTTAAGGGATTTAAATATTGATTTTTCTAGTCATTCTTCAATGAGATCAGGACATTGTAATTAACTTCCGTACAATTAAAACAGAGTTCTGCATTATTTCTTCTAGAAAAAAAAGATCCCACCTTTCTTCCTTTTACCCTAAATAATGCCGAGGTCTCCAAACAAGACTAGACTTCTTTTCTTGGAATTACTTACAGCTGTAGTCTTCCTTGCACTAAACATCATATCCAAGCTTTTCAGTCTATAAAAATGTGTCCACTTGTACGACTGCTAACCCCATCTCATCTCATCTCGTCTCTTTGTACACGTTAAGCTTAATGTCCTGTTACGGTCAAGTCGCAGGTCATTAAGCTTCATAACTGGACTTCACAGAAAAAATGATTAAATTTTGAACACGGTGGTTAATCCTACACATACGCATACTGCACAGTATGCGTTTCTGTCCTTGTGTGTGTGCTTTCTAGTCAGTTTGTTTATGTTGCAGAATGAAAGAAGAAAAAGAAACGAGTTCAGGGAGTTCCTGTTTTTCGAATAAATAAATTCGAAAAACTCATTACTTTCTAGATCGGACTCGAACGTAGGCCTTTCCAACCCAACTAATTATCAATGCCAACTGAATTACGATAGTTTGTTAGCACAATGCACATCTCATATCTTCCAGTCTTACAGTTCTGGTCTTATTACGGGTAATGCGCTAAAATTCTCTAAAAATCATTGCTACCTCCCCGAAGAGGGAATATTCTATTACTTCATCAATCACCTCTTTTATAGTCTTATTCCACTTGACATTGACAAGTGGAATGAATATCTTTCCACTGACGTCGAATCGAACCTCTGTCTACAGTTCGAGATAGCTGGTGTTTCTTTTAATTCTTTCAATCCCTTTTCACAGTCTTTTTCAATGACTAAAATCTCCAGCTAGCTGCTGAAAATTAATAAAGTACTTTTTTTTACTGTCTTTTTTTGCAACTATCAATAAACCTGTCGTATATTAGTAATCACGACATGATATTTTGGTAACCTTTCGTGAGAAGATTAGCGTTAAAAAATGTCCAAGCACTATTGAAAAACTTACAGTACACTTTCGTTTATTTTTCTAAAGATATTTTTGCCTCTTTCTAGTCAACAGACCGTTTTCTGAAAAATCATCAAATACGAAGATCTAAATATCAGAAGGACTCATCGTTCAAAAGAATATAAATCAAGCAGCTTAACTGAATGGGATTATGTAAACAGTAATTTAAGGAATACATATAGCTGAATTAGCACTCACCATCGGAACATTGGTTCTCGCCTCCGGGGAGCACGTTCCCTTGTGCAATCACACACAGAATAGCTAACACAGCAGTAGCCAGCATCGTGACGTATTAAGAAAATCTGAAAAAAGCATCTGGTGTTTAAAAAATACATAAAATACAACTTATTTGGTGTGTGTGTATCATAATCATTGAAATCTTTAACATCAAAATTTTAAATTGGGCTGGAGAAGAAGAAATTGCTTTTACTGGATTCCAATCACATTCCTATCGTCTGACACGGGGAATCTCAGGCTTACTTGAGAAAGGCAAGAACATTTCCTCACAACCTAGACTTTGGAAAAGTTTTTGGTTTCGTGACAACGGGTGACACGTCATAAAAATAAACCGTTTCTGGTATTTCGTGATACTTTGTTTAGTTAATTTGCATTCTAACAGACAGCGGTTATAACTTTTGAGAACTGACCTCTGTCGATCTCCTTCGATTTTAAAACGAATGCAAATAAGAAAATGAATACAATCACAACAAATGTTCAGGTTCTAATAGTTTTCTCGCGTAGTGGCATCATAGCAGCAGAACTTGGGCATATTTTGCGAATGTATCCTGCAGGTTTTTTGTAGTCATTACAACCTAATTTGATTAATTATGGCAGTGAAATGATTCGATCAAAACATAACTGAGATTAATGGAAAAATTAAGATGCCCACAAAAAGTTCCAAATTTCAGTATAATTCGTCATGAAAAGGACGAATATTTTTTATGCCCACGAAGACAAAACGAATGTAATAAATACTTATTGCGGCATTTGTAGTGCTTTTCTCAGCAGGCATGGAGTATGTTTGTACAACACCAAAGGAAATCCTTGGGGAAACTACTCTGGAATTATAAGGGAAAGAACTTTACACCATTTTAAAACAGAAAACTGATTTCGCTTTTGTTTTAATGATTCGATTTTCTTGTGTTTTCCTTAAAATATAAAATGAAGAATTATTTTAGCATTGCTAATTTGATGACATTCTAGGGTCCAAATGGCTTTACAATATCACTACAACGATGCATGCAATGGAAAGAGGAGATGAAAAATACAACAAACGTACTGGAAACAAACGCTAAAAACCCTGGAAGAAGCACAAAAGTGTCGGGATTAGAAACTATTAGTGAAGATTAAACCTGCAGAAATGAAACGCTAAAAAAAAAAAAAAAAAAAAAAAAAAAAACTTCGGACCAGTCTTGAAAGTCAAAGTAGCTTAGAAGCTTAAAAATAACAAAAGAATTTTAAAATCAGCAGTGATATATTGTAAATACATTTGTTGAAGACTATCATTGGGTAGATGAAGGGGGTTTCTTCAAAATATCTCTGCCAATCAGATCCGATGTTTTAAACACCTGATTTAACACTCTTAGTAAACTGCGCATTGAAGTTACAACTATGCACATTACTGTCATGAGTGAAAAAAAAACGCTTAATTTTTCCATAAATCACCTCAATATTACACGAATATTTCACTTACTTGCGCTGAGGGATCAGGATTACTAAATGGCTTCAAGGTTCGGCAATTCTTGGAATAAAATCCCACCCTTCGACACCAGGTTATATAGGCCGAAGTAGCTCGGTAACCTTCAGGGTTATCTGAGTGCTGCGTGATATATTTATCTGCATCGAATTAAAAAAGAGCTTTTAGATTCTAATTTCAATTCTGTTTATAATCTTCTTAACTTCCTTGATAAGATCGTTCATTATATTCGTCCCTGAAATCTTAACTTCTATTTTGGGAACCTTTGCAAGCCATAAAATATGTAAAAAGAGATAAGAGTAGAAAAATGGCATCAATTAGATAAATATTTCGATGCCACCCATTTCGGGGGGATTTTCTCAGTGGTCAATGCATTGGCAACAGATGGGCTGCTGAATCACCTCATTATCTACCAGATGCAAAATAAGCGACAAACAAGGAAGTAAACATATTGATCATTGGGCGCGTTCTAATCTTCGTTGTTAGCAAAAGAAAGGGAAACCGACTCGTCATGCAGAGAGACGTTGCACAATGTGGTGACATTATAATGATGATAAGAAAACACATCGCTCTGGTATTCATTTCTTAAATTAAAAATCTGTCAGCGAACGAAAATTTGACAACCTGAGTATAATACGAAGTCCCGACCACATTACTGCGCTTTCCAAATACTGTCCGTAAATGACCCGCTGCCTTCTGTTCGGGTGGAAGGAAGAGTCTTGTGTTTTGCTACAGCAGGCAGTGCTCGGCAGTGAATTGTATTGTCGTGGGTGTGGGTGTGTGGGGAAGGGGGGTATTATGTTATTTTGAATGTGTGACAAGAGAAATTGGCAAAATATCTTGTTAAATTCGCTCGAGTATAGTTTAAAAAATTAATAAATAAATAAAGGGAAACCCCCTCCCCTTTCCATTACCACATTGGAAAGTGGTGATTGGCTAACAGTTGCCAAGAGATCGATAACAATATTCCACTAAAAATTCCCATAACTTCCTCAATTGCCTGCGTACTCTCATAGGAACTTGGATGTCGCTAAGTCTGTAGGAAAAGACTTCATAGGGTCGATTTTGGTCGCAAACTAAACGAAACATTTTAGGCCATTTTTTCACTGGATTCCAGTTAACCGATGATTTGATTGGAGAGCAGAGATTTTTCTCCAGGAAAAAACTGTGGTTTTTAATTCCAACTGCCGCAAACTTGACAGCTGTGTAGTTTGTCGGGTGGTCAGTTGGTAGTTTGGAATACACCGAAGCAACCAATGCTTTGAAGCAGACTGTTATGTTCAGTAAATGCTCGTGTTCATCTAACCGTTTCATCTTTATTGCAAGATGAAAAGTCCCGAGTTTCCCGGAGAAAAAACTCTGTTACCGTAAGAAATTGGGTAACTGACGTTCAGTTGAAGATCCCGCTCGTATAAAGTTATTGGCTCATTTATTTAACTAATGTGTCCCAATTTATTTTTCATAAGGTAATCAGCAATGCTTTCGTCCAATGAGTGTACATGTGTTTGTCTGGTGAGTTTTGCAATGTGTGGGAGAAGTAGAAATTCTAGTGTAGAACGAACTTGCGATAAATCAGTGGTCAGCAATATTGGTGGTGATTATTGGTGACATCTGTATGTATTAATAGGAACAAGTATGCTGATGTGATCGATGCACGATTGTGTTAAGTATTACCTTTACTTTTCTTAAGGGATTTTATGGTCTGGTTTATGTTGAACTGGTTTAAGATGTCTGGATATGTGTTTGTGGTAGAAGACGACGGTCCAGGTTATTTATATTGATGTCATCGATGAGAATGAGCTCGTCTGTTGTGCGATTGTTGATCACATTTACCCATGTTTCTAGTTTGTAGTATCTGAGAGGTTTGTATCTCTGGGATGTGTATATAACGTCCACTGTACATTTGAGGGTGTGTCTGTCGTTAGGTTTTTTCCATGAGTACTGTTTCTGCATGTTCTAAAGTGGTTAAGACCTTAGTGTGTCGCATCGTGCACGACCATAACGAACACCATCATGCTCTATCCCCTTCAGCATGGTCAAAACTGGATTTAGGACTTACATGCAGAACTGTCTGAATCACTGAAAACTTCGGTCATGATTAGAACATCAATATTTGTTAGGATGTTATTGAGCAGTGCTCTCAATGTAAGACAGTACAGTAGTATCTCGCTAATCCGAACTAATAAAAACTGTGCTCGTTCGGATTAGCGAAAAGTTCGGATTAGTTATCTGAAAGTTATCTCCACAGAACACACTTCAGAATTATTTGGCACTCTTAAAGAAGCAAAGCAAGAAAAGTACTCTATGATATTCTCTCTCTCTATATATATATAGTTTCATGAAGTAACTGTGAAGCTACTGTACTGTAATGTAAAATTAAAAAAATAACACAGTACACAAGCTTATTTTAGTAAAAAAAATTAGTTTGTATGTATCTGTGTTGTTGAGGATTCTGATTTAATAAAATTGCATACTTCAGTACGTAATTTAATTTGCAACACAAAAAAAATTTCACAAAATAACAAAAAAAGTTTTTTTTATTTCTTTCTAAGAAAAAGTCACTGCTGATTTTCTTTTGCCTCTTGAAAGCTAAACTTTTTACGAATCTTCTTCTTGGAGCAGCATTAGCAATACAATTTTGTGGAATGGCGTATCATTCTGCTTAGCCCATTCTCTACACATTAAAACTATCAACAACCTCTTCGTGTTTTCCTTTTTTGTTCTTCGATTTCTTCATCGTCATCATCGTCTTCTAATTCATTCTGTAGCGTCATATTTATAACATCAGCATCTGATTTGATTTCGAATTCACTTTCGGTTCTACCTGTAACATTTGTTTGTGAAATTTCAACATCTGGATTTAGATTTTTATATAACCAAATTATGCACGTTTTGAATTTCCTCTTTTTGTGTATCACCCTAGTTATCTTGGTAAATTCTAGAAGACCAGTTTTTTTCCAAAATGCTCAAATTGCTTCAGGTTCGACAGCTTCCCAAGCAGAAGCAACAACTGAGAATGCTACATCCTTCAAATTTATATTTTTTATTGATGTGGTAACGTCATAATTTTGAGAAATTACATTTAAAAGCAGGTCTTTACGATCTTTTAATTTAATAGATTGTATTATGTTCTGATCCATTAGTTGCAACAATGGAGTATAGTGGGGAGGCAAAAACATAGCCGTAAAATTTCCGTCCTCACTAATCAATTCATCTTCGGGAGGATGTCCAGGACAGTTATCCAATAAAAAAAGTGCTTTCTGTTCTAAATTCTGGGATTTTAAATAAATTTTAACAGACGGTACGAAATCGTTGCGAAACCAGATTGAAAAACGACATTCATCCATCCTTTACGTTGACTTCGGTACAAAACCGGAAGGCAGCAATTCTTAAATGGTCTTGGGTTTCTTGATTTTCCAATCATAAGTAACTTTATGTTTTCCTGAGACGTTTGCACAAGGCATTATCGTGACACGCTCTTTGGACATTTTTCGACCGGGCGCTGAGGCTTCATTTCTGTGAACTCGAGTTTTTCTGGTCACGTACCTCGAACAAAGGCCACTTTCGTCCTCATTATAAATTTGATCATCGGTTAAATTTAATTGAAGAATTTTTTATAAAAAAGCTTTTCGGAATGTTTCCACGGCGGAAACATCACTAGGGAGTTTCCCCCCTGATATTGATAGACACCGAATACGGTGGCGTTTCTTAAATTTTTCTAGCCAACCATCACTTGCTTTGAATTTCTGATCCGGATAAATTTTTGAATGGAAATGCTCAGCTTTCTGCTTTAAAATGTCTCCGAAAATGGGAGCATGATAACTTCTTTCTTGAAGAAACATGTAAATCAAGTAAAGAAAAATCACTTGTTTTCAGAAATTTGTCTCTTGCTCGGTCCTTCTTCTGTGGTTAAGACATAAGTTAAAATCCTGTCTTTTTTTTATGTCACTGATTGCAGATTTGCCGACATTGTATTCAGTAACAAGTTGTACGGCTCTCTTCACCCTTTTCTAGATGCAATTATTTTACACTTAACCGACAATGATAATGTCACGTGTTTTCTTTTGGTAGGCTTCGACCCGGTAGCCATTTGTAATGCCGACGATACAGTACGTACTGTATTGTCAGCATACACTATAAAAAAGCAAACGAACACACAATAAATCAAAATAGGCCTACAGTATAATACCGTACAATCGACAGTATGAAAAAAATACTGTACTGTATTAATAATAAAATAAATAATAAGAGTTAAAATAATAATTATTAAATAAAAATAATAGTACACAAAATAATGATGCGTAATAGATAAAACTTTTTTTTCTTTCAAACCGCAGTTCGGACTTCTGGAGGGTTCGAACTAAAGAGGTTTCGGATTAGCGAGATACCACTCTATTTCTTTAACCTCCTATATCGTTGGGTAAGAGAGTTTCGGAATGTGTATACGTACTGGCTATCTGCAGAATGGCACAATTAAGACAAAACAAAACAAAAAAACAGTGCTGAATAACTATAATGATGTATGTTATGAAATACATGGGTTTATTAACAAAGCAATATATGTGTAGACATGATGATATGTATACGTCCACAGCTGTCGGAGGAATCTAGGTTGAATAAAGCATTAATGACGGTTGATTGCGTGATCGAAATGGGCACCTTGTGTTTCAAGACAGGTGCGCGAATTATCAGTTAAGTTTTTTCTTCTTAAGTCTTCTCGAATTTATTAACAGTTCCAATAACAATTGGATTACTATTAGCATTAAAAAAAAATTCCGATAGATTTATAGCAATCTCCTCTGCATAGCTAGCTATTATATCGAGATTTCTAGATGACGTCATTTACATGAACAACAAGTAAGACTTGGCGTATTTGTGATTGTTCAGGAGTGCGCCAAAGTAGCTCAAGTTGTGAGATGAGCGCGTATTATCTGTTAGCTGCCTGTTTTCCCTTTTCTGGTTCGATTCCACTAACAATTGAATGAAGAAACTATAAAACGATGTTTGAGAGATGTTTGTTATTATTATTGTTCATAAGCGTAGGAGGTTCTGTGTTAAAACCTAATCGACTATCACTAAGAATAAGAGTCACCACTCAAGAGAAAAAGAATGACTCCATCTCCTCCTCCTCTTCCATTCTCCTTTCCTTTCGTGATCATGGGAGAAGCGAGAGAAAAGGCGATGTGTTGTTCGATCTACTCTTTCACTCACGCACACATACATGCACACATCGGCACTCAAAGTATACGTTAACAGACACGTTGAGTGCCAAAACCAAACTCATCTCAATGAGGAAGTTCGCAATAAAAATAGATCGAATGAAACATCATCTTCCATCTGTTTACTTCTCACATGATGAAAGAGGTTTGTTATTACCATCCCTTATCATGTCAATCAGGAGATCAAGGAACTTGGGAAGTTGCGGAACAAAGATAAAATAATTTTTATTACCGGATTGATTTAATGGAAAAAACGTCCAAGATAAGAAGGGGTGTTATCAAGGTAAAAACTGCATTCATCATTAAAGAGATTGGCGATAAAAAGGAAATTCTCTCCGCTTGATTTTATTCGTAACTCAAAGATCTTTCTGCGACTCTGCTTAGTGAATTCTTCAGTGAAGGTACGTATTGCAAACTATTCATCGAAATTTCTCTCTCTCTCTCTCTCTCTCTCTGTTCAGAAAATATTAGTAACATTGCTAGTTTTTGAAAAATGTTATAAGATATATATATCCTAAAATATATCTCGAAAGAGCTACTCTATGTATCCGCTTCGCCAAACGGAGCGAGTGGGACTTCTGCAGTTCTTTTTCAAGATTTACTTTGAATATAATTATATTTCCTGTAGCAAATATAATTTAAATGCACATTTATTCGATATGAATTTCGGACTTCCTTATTCACAAATGGATGTTTGTATTATTTTAGATTTCTCATCCTGACATTCGATGAAGATGTTGATCCCCATTGTGTTCGCCGTGCTGTGTGTCATCGCCACTGGAAGTGTACTTCCTAAAGACAACGATGTTTGTCCCGAAGGTGAGCTGGAATCATTCGCATCTGATTGGGTAACTCAAGTTGATCGTAATTTGATAATGACAGCGTTGATTATTAATTTAAAATTATTTCATTTTAATCATTTAATCAGGAGAAAATAAATCTTGTGACACATTTTATGTCCCAAAGCGGGCAGGCGGGCTTATTTAGCCCTAATATTCGAAGATAGAATGCAGCAGGTCTTGATGAACCGAGACTTGGAGGGAGGTGGATGTTTTCTTCGGGGACAATAGACAACTGCCGCCATCTCGTAGCCAGAAATCCGAGCACTTATTATTGTATGTAATAGCTTGAGTTTTACCGCCGGTTTTTGGAAATGCCCTTGTTAAAAAGCGAGGGTTCGAAGGAAAAATAAATAAAAAGAGTGTTCATGCGTTACAGAAAGAAATTAGTTTCCACAGGCACCTATTATTTCTTTAGAACATGTAACAATAATAATAATTTTCTTCTAAATCTTCACCTTACATACGACAACGTTTTCGATTCTATTTCAGCTCATGCAAAAGAAGGAGTCGAACTTTAAACTGTGCGTACACCTTACAAAAAAGCGCCTTCGTTTCGTTACTGGGTGATGGAATAGATCACCATTTTTTCCTGTTATTTATGTGCGTATTTGTATTTCTTTTAAGCTTTATTGACCAGTGACTTGGAATTTTAATACTATCGAACTGTTGTTGGTGATCGTTACCATAATTTCATGTCTGTAATGATTTCGTTAATATATCGGGAACATAATTTGAACGTGTTATTAACATGTCAGCTCCACAATGGAGTCTGTAAACAACATGACATTTAATACCTCCAAGATGTCGATATGTGACAGAGCTAAATGACAGCAGACGTAAACCCACCTACCAAGGCAATCGAATGGGAAAACTGCCCTACAGAACTAACCGACGATTATCTCTACTACAGGATATCGAGCTAATAAAACTAACCGCAAAAACCTAACACTTTTTTTTTCAGACAAGAAGAATTTCGTAATGGTTACAATTAATTGCAGAATTAAATGATTTTTTTCACGCATACAAAATACCGTCAAATCTTGGATGAGGGTAATTTATAATTATATTAATATTAATGCTTTGTTAAATTTAAAAACTAATCGATATCGATAATACGAGAACATATATTCGCAGTCATTTTATTCGTTAAAAATTCACAAAAAGTAAAAAAAAATCCTTCGTAACTTCGATTTGTACGCAAGCCATCCATCGTTTTTTAGTTTAGGCGTAATTTCTAGTGTCGCTGTTTATCACAACAGACTTCAGTATGTACGGAAATTAACTCTTCGTCTATTAAGTGATGCATGCGCACGGACACACAAAGTACGACATAGTCAAAGCCTATTCTCTCTCTCTCTCTCTCTCTCTCTCTCTGGTACTCTATAGCAGTCCCATCCAAGTACAACTAAACAGGACATTCCTGTACAGTTGGATTGAGCGATCAGCGCATTTAAAGACGAGGCTGTTTGCTTGATGACACTGCGGATATGGTTTCTCCTAAATGGCTACAATCGCGAACCGAGAACATCTGTTGATATTCCTCGTATGTACACCAATCAGCCTTGGCATCGATACAGATCATTTATGTCTGGTGGGTGTCCATAGTTCTCAGGCTCTGTAACTTTAAAATCTACTGATCGGCTTCGCTTTTTTTTTTCTTTTGTATTGCAGCAGTCTGTTCGTATATTCAAAATCATTTAATAATTCACTAAGAATG
Organism: Typopeltis vanoorti; assembly: GCF_054136105.1. Taxonomy (NCBI): domain Eukaryota; kingdom Metazoa; phylum Arthropoda; class Arachnida; order Uropygi; family Thelyphonidae; genus Typopeltis; species Typopeltis vanoorti. The sequence goes on from NC_143554.1 coordinate 11,788,047, forward strand.
TTTATGTCAGGAAGTTCAGGACGGCTGGTCCAGTGCCGTATCATAATCGTTCTCTGTACCATCCCCCGTCAAAATAAATTTTTTCATTCCTTGCTTCTGATAAAAATATAAAATCAAATAACCGATGTTATTTGAAAAGTAAATCAGCTTGCGTATTTGTTTCCGTTTATAGGCTCGACCATCTGCCATCCTGACGATCTGAATCGAGGCTGTTGTGTCCATCCCAATGCCGTCTGCTGCGAAAACACCAAATATTGTTGTCCCGAAGGTACCACCTGCAACACAATTGCCGGTACTTGCGATGCTCCAGGAAAACCTCGTGAACCGATCACTCCCCTCGTAGAATCCGCCCTCAAAGCCATGCCAGTGATGGCTCCAGGATCGTACAGCAACTGGTGCGGATGTCCCATTCCAAACGGCGTCTGCTGTCCTGGGGGTTTGACGTGCTGTCCTCCTGGTAAAACCTGCTTCTGGACATTCTGGTGTCGCTGATGAGAGAAGACTGGAGATCTTCTCTCATCAGCGGGAGATTGTTTGATTGATTTCGATATTTAATTCGATTTAAATAATTATGTCCTATTTTACAGATCAGTTGCGTAATTGTCTAATCAATCTTCCCAATGAAATATTCATCTTCAATTGTAATATTTCTTCAAAATAAATTATGGTGCAATAAATTGTCATTGTGTTCTTTAATCAGTAGCAATACTTTCAACCAATACGGGATAGAATTAGAGAAAAAGTGTGATGCATTCCTACCTACAGACGCTGAATTACTGTAGTAGATGAAGATGGCAAACATACGTCGTAATGCGGAATACACTTCATTAAATTAATTGTAAATCGAAATAACTGCATTAGTTTATTTATTTTCTTCTTAAAATATCTACGTCATTCCTTTGACATTTAAATATTGATTCACTAAACAAAATTGAAATGAATTTGTGTAAATACGCATCGTGCGGTAGAAATGTGAATAATTAACCAAATACCACTTGCGCAGCTCTTGCCATTAAGGAGTATTGCGCAACTACTCGGTGTTTGTCGCCATACGTATTTGATACACAAGCCAATAAAGCTAATCATGACTTCTGACTGAAGCTTTCGAACACATGCACGCCTTCAAACAGATTGATCAAATGTAACCGTCTAACAGTTACTAAAGTGTATGTTTTACATATAACTTAATGCATTTGTTTTCACACCAGTTCAGCCTTGAAAATGCTAGACAGTGGTTAGTGAAACTTGTTGGCTCTTTGTATATCTTATCATTTATCTTCTGGTCTTTTAATAATAAAAGTTCTTTATTTTAATACATCAGACCAAATATGTACAATTTAAGTTCACAAATGAAACATAAAGTTCGGTGCTTTGAGAAGAACAAATGCAAAAAAGCTAAGTTACTAAACCACCTTACTTTTCTGAAGAGATGTAGAGATTTCGCTATCATCCCGAAGTTCTTAGTAGTAAAAGGGCATATCCAATCTACAACAGCAAAAAGAATATACCACAAGACTTCGTTAGCGCTATTAAGAGAAAGGATACAACATACCAAGTATGAGCTTAACATTATTGACGCGAAGTGTAGAGATCAATTTGATGACATATCGAACAGTTTGGACTACACGACTTGGAATGATATAGACCAAGTATTACTTCGTAGCTACGAAAAAACTTTCACAACGAGTAAAATTAGACAAATTAAAAAATTCGAATTTCTGTATAAGAAAAAATTCCAGTCGCATCACAGTCTGCCTAACAACAAAGTGATTTTTAACTTTTCAGATTACAAGCTTTCTAATCACGAATCAGAAATCCTAAAAAAGGGTTTCAACTTTGCCATCTCCCCTAATTTTATCCCTAAAATGGATTTCATATGTGGGATAAAAAAAAGTCTTTTTCCTCTTCCGGAGGCTACAGCAAATGCGATCAGGTTCAAGAGTACGATTATTCTTGCTTCAGCAAAACCACCAAGACCTAATATCACTCCTTGTGATAAGAAAGCTCTCCGTAACTTACGTAACAACAAAGACATTATAATAACAAAAGCCGTTAAAGGAAATTCAACGGTTATTCTCAACTTGAAAGATTACTTGATAAGATTAACTTGTTACTAGCAGACATTTCCACTTACCAAGTCTTGGATAAAAATCCCATCATGAGTAATCATCTGGAGACTAACGCTCTTATGCGCAATATGACCGGTTGGTCGGATGAACTTAAAAAACAACTTAAATCATTACATCCTATTACTCCACGCCTTTATGGGGCTCCCAAGATTCATAAAGAAAACGTACCTCTTCGTCCAATAGTTGATGGAAGATTCTCACCTACATACCTACTAGCAAAGCATTTGGCAAAATTAATGAAAGGAACAATTAGACACACAGAGACCTACATTAAAAACTCTCAACAATTTGTAGAAAAAATAGCAGGGTTTTTTCTCCCGGAAACTCGGGTTTTTCATCCCGCATACATACAAATCGGCCCTTCAGAACACACGCAATTTACAGACAAAAATTACTAGTTGTGGTGGTGTTGGAGGTGGGCGGTAGATGGCGTTGATTCGTAGTAGAGGTAAGGTGTAGAGACAGTTGAAGATGCCCTCCCGCGATGAGTCTTCGGACTCCTTGGAGGTATCAGGAATAATAATAATAATAATAATAATAATAATAATAATAATAATAATAATAATAATAATAATAATAATAAAATCAAGAGTATTAAAATATCAGAAACGGACATTATGGCTAGTCTTGATGTAGTGTCCTTATTCACTAATGTACCGATCGTAGAGGTAGTCAACATTCTGAAAGATCTTTTCCCTCAAGACCTCACACAGTTGTTTCATCATTTCCTGAAATCAAATTTAACAACACTGGATACAAACAATCGGAAGGTCTAGCCATGGGTAGTCCTCTGTCACCACCATGCGGACCTTTTTATGGAAAAACTGGAAAAGGATATCCTTTCCACCATTGTACCGAAACCGCCAATCATGACTATTGAAATAAAAAATAATAATTGCTAGGCACATAATGCACTCATATCAATTGTTCTTTTTTTATTGCTTGTTTTATGTTTTATGTTAGACAGTGCCCTGCATCAAAAAATCAATCCGATCTATCCACCCACCTCGTTCATTTTCGGAGTACTTATTGGTATTACCGAGTAGAATTCCGTCTTGCCAGATTTCCAAATTAGGGACAAAATATTTAAATTTTGAGCTTTACAAATTCTTTGATCACATTCGCGCTCTAAACTTCAAATGGTTTCCAATCAGTACCAGAAAAAAAAATAGTAAAAAAAAAAAAATTACGTATGCTTTTACAGAAGTTACAAAGTTATATTTTCCTATTAAATTCTAAATATTATTACCAGAAGTTAGATGGCGTTGTGTGCAGATGTAGATTTTATAAAATGATGAGTCCGTGAAATCCTTAGAGATATGACGTATATGAATAATAATAATTTTTTTTTATAATATATATTTTTATTGATTGCTAAAATATTTATACATACAATAAACATCTTGTGTGGCATTGCATCTTATAATTTTAGAGTTCACCACTAAGTGCTGCAATTCCTACATTGGCTTTCAATTCAAATATTTAATAATACTTTTTTTGCCTTTATATTATGTATTTACAACACAGGTTCTTCTAATATTAACAATGAAGATTATACAGGATTTTTTGTATAATTTTTTATTTTTTTTATTTTATTTTATTTTATTTTTTTTTTTACGTTTGAGAAAGAATGATTATACATACAAATTTCTGCATTTGCTTATAAGGATTACTTGTAGATAAGTGAGGCAAGTTAATCCCACCTACTTCGAAGCTTGGGTTAGCTTTTATGAAGAGAGTGGGATTTAGCCTTCACTATTTGTGTTGTTGCTACTGTTTATGTATGGGATGTAGGCATTGGATGCTAGTGATTTGTGATGTGTATATTAGAGTTAATGGTTTCTTAACTTTGTTGGTATATTTTCCAGAGTTCGTTTTTTAATGTTCTGTAGTTATCTACGTGTTTTAACTTTCTTGGTGGGTTGTTGAGTTGCGTGGGTAATCAATCAACATTTTCCATGATAATGGAAAATAATAAAAATAATAATAATAATTTCGATTTCTTAATTTTAAATATACGAAACTGTTGTATTCTTCTCTCTCTCTCTCTCTCTCTCTCTCTCTCTCTCTCTCTCTCTCTCTCTCTCACACACACACACACACACACACACACACACACACACACACACACACACACACACACACACACACACACACACACACACACACACTCCATTTGCAATAGTTCACATTAATCCGACAACGTCCATTTATTTTTAGTTCAGAAATCCAATGTTCGTTCTGTAAGAATTAATAACATCATCTGTGAATAATAATTAGCGGGTTTGATTCCATTTTTTTTTGTTTGTTTATGTTAAATATCTTTTTAAAGATGCTGTTACTAATAAAGACAGCGAAAATGAGATTATCATTCGGTTTTAATCAATAAAAGGTCTACGAATCAAACCCGGTTAACTATTCGCAACCGATATAAACTACTGGTAGTTAATTACTGAAAAAATAACATCATCTGTTCTTCTTGAGGTGTTTAGGAGTAATATATTTCTTTACGCATATATTTTGGATTATTAACACTTATTAGAATAATGATAGCACTTGGCACGTTTTCATTTTGTACATATCATTTTGCTTTACTTTGTGGGTTTTCTATTCATTTTTCTTTTCATATTAATTTACCTGCTGGATTAATATATCAGACTAAATATCTTTCTACATTTCATTTGTTATTGCCTCACCGTTTTACAATGCAGATATCGCGGGTTTTTAGATCTCAGGTTTTTCGTCCCACGTACAGACAAATCGGCCTTCAGAACACACACAATTTACAGACAAAAAATACTGGTTTGGGGGATGATGATCGATAGATGGCGTTGATGGCATTAGTATCGTAGTTGGAAAATTAAGTAGCAGTGGAGAGGAAGAGATGTATTTAGCAAAGTAAAGTAGTGACACCTCTAGGGAGTACAAGGACTCATCGTGGGATGAGTCCTTGTACTCCCTAGAAGTGTCACGGAATAATAATAATAATAATAATAATTTTTTTATATATATGATAATATTTTTATTGATCTGCTAAAATAGTTACACTTACAATAAACATCTTGAGTGACATTGCAACTTAGAGTTTTACAGAATTCAGCATAAAGTGCTACATTTTCTACATTGGATTTCAATTAAAATTTTAAAAAATACTTTTTGCCTCTATATTATGTGTTTACAACACATGTTCTTCTAATATTTACAATAAAGATTATACAGAATTTTTGAATATAGAATATAGATAATAATAATAATAATAATAATAATAATAATAATAATAATAATAATAATAATAATAATAATAATAATAATTTATTTATTTATTTATTTTATTTATTTTTTTTTTATTATTTTTTTTATGTCTCAGATAAATTGCATACATAGATGCTAATAATTATATATATTATATATATAATATTTATAACACATTACAATTGTGAATAGCAGATACTTGCAAGTTAATAATTTTCTTCCTCGAAGCTTAGCAGAGCTTATCTGAGGAAGATAATAGATGATAGATGGTGGTGGTTTCATGGTTATGTTTCTATACTGGTCACAAACCAGGTGTTGATTTTACTGTTTGTTGGTACGTGCTTGGAAGAATTCGACTGCTATTACAGTTTAACTTTTTTTTTCTTTTTTTTGTGCAAATAGGGTTGGATTTAGACATGGTATGTTTGTTTCTTTGTGTTCTTGTAGTGATGGTTTTTGAGAGGGGCTTTGTCATAGGTTTGGGTGTGTGTGCGTGTGGGGGGGGGGGAGAGAGAGAAACAGGAATTGCTCTAATTTTCATTCTCGCTATAATATTTATATAGCGCCTGTTTCAGCTCTCTGTATGTTCCTAGGTTTCTGTTGTCGAACGGCAGTTTGTTTATCATGTCAGGTATGTAGAAGTTTAGGGTGGCTTTGCCGTTGTGATTGTTGTACTTATATGTTATGTAGTTTGTTGACTGTGATCTTGTTATTTGATATGTTGTTCTGGTTACTCTATATGTTGGGCTGTAGTAGTGTTTTAACATGACTGTGTAGTGGCATAAGTGTTTCACCTTAAATATTTTGTGTTTTGTCCGTGCTTCCTGCATAAGAGTGGGTTGTTCCCAGAATATCAGTTTTATCATTTTATCTTGCAACCATTGTAGCCTGTTAAGTCTGTAGTCTGCACAGAATGCGTATGATGTGATTGCATATCTTAAAATGTTTTCACATAATGCTTTATGGATTAGTATTTTTATGTGGGTTGGGGCAATGTCTTTTAATCTGTATAGTTTGCTTGCTATTATCCTAACCTTGTTATGTAGGTAGTTTGTATGGCTATTCCAACTTTGATCAGCATCGAAGTGAAGTCCGAGATAGCGTGCTGTTTTCACCTGTGTGATGGTTGTGATTTTAGGTTCTGCACTTTGTGTATAAGAGGATGAATGTTGGATAGTGAGATATTTAGTTTCTATGGGCAGGGTTTAGGGGTTTTTTGAATACCATTAGCTTTGTTTTTCCAGGGTTTATATATATGCCATTTTCGGTTAACCAGTTAGTGATTTGATTGATGTCGTGTTACATATTTGTGTAAGTGATATTTGCATTGTTGTGAATGGATACTACGGCCGTGTCGTCTGCGTACTTGAAGAGTTTACTTTTTAGGGGGAGTTGGCTTATGTTGTGTGTGTATATGTTAAATAGAATGGGAGACAGGACAGCTCCTTGCGGTACTCCACAGGTTACATGTACCTTTTTGCTGTATGCTGATCCTATACGTGTGATGTGCTTTCTGTTTTTCGTGTATGCTTTAAACCACTGGAGTAGACGACCTCCAATTCCGATATCAGTTAGTTTCGTTAACAAGGTTTTGTGTGTCAGTGTGTCAAATGCTTTTGTTAGGTCAATGAATACCACTAATGTTATTCTGTTTTTATCTAATGCACCGTTTATTAGATCTGTGAAATCTTCCAGGAGAGTTGCTGTTCCTTTATTTTTTGAAAGCCATATTGTGTTTTGGGTATGATTTGAAATTTTTCAACGTATGTGGAGAGTTTCTGATGCACGATGCGCTCCATGATTTGGTTGATTACAGACAGCATGGCGATGGGTCTGTAATTACTTATAATGTTTCTTTCTCACTGTTTGTGTATGGGTGTGATTAATGCAGTCTTCAGTGTTTCAGGTATGTGTCCCGTTTCGAAGATTTTATTTAACAGTTTTTGTATAACTGGAAGTAGGTTGGTTGAGTGTTTCTTAATGTCTTTTGGTCTGATTCCGTCTATCTCCGGTCCTTTGTTAGGGTAATTTGTTGAATTCCCAGTGATAGTTCTTCTTTTGTTACGGTGGGGAACCACATCGACTGAGTTGTCGTGGACCTAGTGGAGAATGTTCGCTTGTGTGAGGAAAGATTGTTTCTTGTAGCTTTTGGACAGAGTTCACGAAGTGCTGATTAAAGTTGTTTGCCAACTGTTTGAGGGATTTGGGGTCGCAGGCAAAGCTGTGTTTTATTGTTTCTGAGGCAGTGGTTCTGTGTATATTGTCCAGCATTTCATTAATCAGGTGCCAAGTTTCCTTTATGTCATTCTGAGCTGTTGTTAATTTGTTGCTGTAATAGTTTCTTTTTGCCGTTCTAATCTGTGTTGTTAGGAGATTCCGTTTTCTTTTGTATTCAGCTTTTAAAGCGATATTCGACGACTTCTTAAGTTGTTTCCATAGGGCATCTCTTTTCTTTGTATGTATGTTAGTATGTTGTCTGTTATCCATGGATTTTGTTTCGTTTGGGGGAGTATTTTTATTTTTGTTAATGCTTTGTTATATATTTTGTTAAATGCAAGTTTAAGATTATTATATACAGCTTCAGCAGGGTCTAAAGATGCTATCTGCATCTAGTATGTTTTTCTGATTTCATCGTTTACTATTGTTTCGTTTAGAATGCTATAATACTGTTTTGTAATCTCAGTTATTTTTATGGGTTCTGGTTCAGTGTGTAACTGTAATGCTGTGAAATAATGGTCTGCCAGTTTGCATGTTATGACGGCTGCTGTGTGGCTGTTTGGAGTGGCCCTTATATTTATATGATCAATGCAGGATGAGGTTGTTGTGTTTCTGACTATCTCTTCTCGTGTATACGACTGTATGGATGGGGTTATGTTATATGCCGATAATAGGTCTAGGTATTGTTCTGTGTTGTTATTTATGTTCCTAATGTTTATATTGATGTCTCCTATTATTATCAAGTATTTTGAGGTGCCTACTTTCGTGGCTGAAAGCCATCTGTTTAGTTCTTCTAGAAATTTTGTGGTGCTTAAGTTGGGTGGTCTGTATATTGCTTTTAATATCAGGGAGTTTTCTTGTTTGATGTTTTTAATTTCGATGCATATGTTTTCTGCGTATTCTAATGTATAGTTTATTTCTGTTACTTCTAGTTTATGTTTGGTAAATATTATTATACCACCGCCTCGTTTTGTTTGTCTGCAGTGTTTGTGTTGTTGGAAGTGTGGCATTTGGTAGGAAGATGCCTCTTCGTTTGTCGTAGATACTTCAGTCAGTATTAAAATGTCTATTTCGTCTATATCTTCCTTCAGATAAGTTTGCAGGGTCAGCCAGTATTTTTGAACCTCTGATGTTCATGTGGAGAATAGATAGTCCTTTTTTGGGGATTGTCAGTTGTTTCCATTCTGTTATTGATTTCAGAATGTGGCAATTATCATGTTCCGCGGTGATTACGTCTGCTTGATGGTCTGCATTCATGTTGGTTGGTGTGCTGTTCCTTCTTTACGAGTTGTCAATATTCCTTTCAATGTGACAGCCTGTTGAGGTCATCTACGGATTTTATTTCGATTGGTTAATAATAATAATAATAATTTTTTTAAACATTTTATTATGTCTCAGTATAAATTACATACAATAATAATATTTACAATATTTACAATAAGGTTTATACAGAATTTTTGAATTTAGAATATAATAATAATAATAATAATAATAATAATTTTTTTTTTTTTTTTTTTTATAAACGACTTATTTGTTTTTACAATGAAAATGATAAGGTTTACTATCACACAGAGTATCTGCACACACACAATGAAAAACATATTATCTTTTCTGTACAGTACGAAAATTCGATATACAAAATGCAGAGTACATTTTATAAATATGAATATACATTTTTTTAAACTAGCTAAGTATGGATTGGCACCAATGTGCACACAATTCACGATACAATGCAGTAATGCAGCATACACACACAATTCAATAATAATAATAATAATATTTTTTTTTTTTTACATTTTATTATGTCTCAGTATAAGTTACATACAATAATAATATTTACAGTATTTACAACAAGGATTATACAGAATTTTTTTTTATGTCTCAGATGAATTGCATACATAGTTGCTGTAGTAATTATATGTATATAATATTTATAACGCATTACAAGTGTGTATGCTTGCAAGTTAGTAATTTTCTTCCTCGAAGCTTAGCAGAGCTTATCTGAGGAAGATAATAGATGACAGAGGGTGGTGGTTTCATGGTTGTGTTCCTATAGTGGTCACAAGCCAGGTGTTGATTTTACTGTTTGTTGGTGCGTGTTTGAAAGACTTTGACTGCTATTACAGTTTAACTTTTTTTTTTTTTTTTGTGCAAATAGGGTTGGATTTAGACATGGTGTGTTTGTTTCTTTGTGTTCTTGTAGTGGTAGTTTTTTGAGAGGGGGGATTGCATGGTGTGTGTGTGTGTGTGTGTGTGTGTGTATGTGTGGTGGGGAGAGAGAAACAGGAATTACTCTAATTTTCATTCTCGCTATAATATTTATATAGTGCCTGTTTCAGTTCTCTGTATGTTCCTAGGTTTCTGTTGTCGAACGGCAGTTTGTTTATCATGTCAGGTACGTAGAAGTTTCGGGTGGCTTTGCCGTTGTGATTGTTGTACTTATATGTTATGTAGTTTGTTGACTGTGGTCTTGTTATTTGATATGTTGTTCTGGTTACTCTATATGTTGGGCTGTATATGTAAATATTTTGTGTTTTGTCAATGCTTCCTGCATAAGAGTGGGTTGTTCCCAGAATATCAGTTTTATCATTTTATCTTGCAACCATTGTAGCCTGTTAAGTCTGTAGTCTGCACAGAATGCGTATGATGTGATTGCATATCTTAAAATGTTTTCACATAATGCTTTATAGATTAGTATTTTTATGTGGGTTCGGGCAATGTCTTTTAATCTGTATAGTTTGCTTGCTATTATCCTAAGCTTGGTATGTAGGTAGTTTGTATGGCTATTCCAACTTTGATCTGCATCGAAGTGAAGTCCAAGGTAGCGTGTTGTTTTCACCTGTGTGATGGTTGTGATTTTAGGTTCTGCAGTTTGTGCATAGGAGGACGAATGTTTGATAGTGAGATATTTAGTTTCTATGGGCAGGGTTTGGGGGTTTTTGAATACCATTAACTTTGTTTTTCCAGGGTTTATATATATGCCATTTTCGGTTAACCAGTTAGTGATTTGATTGATGTCGTGTTGCATATTTTTGTAAGCGATTTTTGCAGTGTTGTGAATGGATACTATGGCAGTATCGTCTGCATACTGGAAGATTTTACTTTTCAGGGGGAGTTGGCTTATGTTGTGTGTGTATATGTTAAATAGAATGGGAGATAGGACAGCTCCTTGCGGTACTCCACAGGTTACATGTACCTCTTTGCTGTGTGCTGATCCTATACGTGTGATGTGCTTTCTGTTTTTCGTATATGCTTTAAACCACTGGAGTAGACGACCTCCAATTCTGATATGGGTAAGTTTCGTTAACAAGGTTTTATGTGTTAGTGTGTCAAATGCTTTTGTTAAGTCAATGAATACCACTAATGTTATTCTGTTTTTATCCAATGCAGCGTTTATTAGATCTGTGAAGTCTTCCAGGAGTGTTGCTGTTCTTAACAATAATAATAATAATAATAATAATAATAATAATAATAATAATAATAATAATAATAATAATAATAATAATAATAATATGTCATGGTAAAAATTATGAGTACATAATGTAGAGAAGTGTTTATCTGTAATGTATTGATCTTCTTCTTCTTCTTCTTCTTCACGTAGTTTCCTCAGTGAGAGGGTGCAGCACCATGTCTTTCCAGTTCTCTCTGTTGGTGGCTTTCCTTTTTGTTTCTGCATAGCCATGTGATCCTGTCCGTGATCTTATATCTTCAAGTCATATCCTTCGTTTTTTGCCTCTTGATCCTTTTCCCATAATTTTTCCTTGTAAAACTGTTAGTATCCTCTGTTCTGCTGAACCTCTCAGTACATGTCCTGCCAATCTCATCTTTCTCTGGATCACTTCCTGTAATAAAGATCTCTGTGTTCTCATTCTCTGTAGGACATCTGTATTTGACACATGTTCTGTCCATGGGATTTTCAGAGCTCTCATATAGCACCACATTACAAAGGCCATTATCTGTTGTCTTATTCTCTTCTTGAATATCCAGGTCTCACTTCCATATGTGAAAACTGGCCACCCTAATGTTCTTATCATTCTTTTCTTTGTCTCAATACTCACAGAACTTCTGAGCAGATCTTTATTTTTTCAGAATGCATCTTTAGCTATGGCTGTTCTTATCTTTATTTCTTTGTCTTGCTTTCCATCTGCAGTAAAGTAGGTGCCTAAATATGTGTATTCTGTTTCTATGTTCAATCTTCATATTGTTAATGAATATTTCTGGCTCGGATCTGCTTTCTTTTGAGATTTTCATAAATTTGGTCTTTTTTGCATTTATATATAATTCAAATTCTTTACCCTCTTCAATTAGTAGCTGCAGTAATTTGATTAATTTCGATTTTCTGCTATTAGAATGGTATCATCAGCATATCTAAGATTGTTGTATTTTATACCATGGATACTAATTCCTATTTTTTGTTTTTCAATCATTTTCATCACTGTCTCACTATAGATATTTAATAGATTTGGTGAAAGTATACAACCTTGTTTAACTCCTCTTTTTATTTTCACTTCAGAAATCTCGGAGTTAAACAGCTGCATTTTCTGTTTGGTGTAAATCATGTTTATAATCTTAAGTACATGATCTTCAATGTCTAATTTATCTAATGTATTGAACATTTTATTATGTTTTACCCGGTCAAAAGCCTTCTGAAAGTCTATGAAGCATATGTAAATGTTCCTATTTCTTTCAAGTGATACTTTCTATTAGTATTTTTAGTTCCAGGACAGCATTAATATATTGATAATTCCAAAATATAATTTTTCTATATTCATTTTATAAACAACAAATATGCTTTATCGTCTAGTCTGTGAGGTCGACGCTGTTTGATTAAATGCTGTTTAGGACGCGAGAGACCTTTATAAAAGCTTTTCTAATGAAGGTAAGTTAGCCAGTGTGCGTCATCCAATGTGACAGAGTTTAATCCCACCTTAAGAACTTCGAGATCATACAAAACTACGAACCGACTCGAAAACACTCTGAGATATAATTATACTGGTGTTATAGCCTTAGTTACTTATCCTTTTAGGATGTAAAAGCGACAGATAAAATAAAATGAATTAAAGGTAAAAGTCAAGAATCATAATGAAATTTGCCTGCAACTGATCAATTGCCTGTCATTTCATCATTGTCATGTCAAATATTGCTAATGGAAAATGTGTGATGGTCCAGCGACTGAGGGCCGATGATACACAGTTTTTATTCATGTGCAAGTGGATGTTAATAGGTGATTGGTATCATCACTGATAGATCTCTATAGTGTATGCCTTTTTCGAGAATTAGAACACAGATTAAAGCACGAAACGTGTGTGTGTGTGTGTGTGTGTGTGTGTGTGTGTGTGTGTGTGTGTGTGTGTGTGTGTGTGTGTGTGTGTGTGTGTGTGTGTGTGTGTGTGTGTGTGTGTGTGTGTGTGTGTGTGTGTGTGTGTGTGTGTGTGTGTGTGTGTGTGTTCTCTCTCTCTCTCTCTCTCTCTATATATATATATATATTTTTTTTTTTTTCGAGAGAGAGAGAGACACTGAATTTTGCTGCTTTGTGCCAGTTACTCGGCAAGATAATAATCAACTGATATCAATCCTGTTTAAATTTATGGAAGCATTTACTTGTTTTTATGGATTTCATGAATAAACCAGTGATTTAAAAATTTGTACTTTAACGTTCAGATATGTTACTGCAAGATATGTGAAAACTGTCCTTCAAAATAACTAGTAACTCCTATTTTTTTTAATATGTACTTTATTATCTCGTAATTCTACATGTTTACAAGATCCATTAGATTAATGAGCAATTTGATACTTCCACAAAGTAAACACTTTTAAGTAAGAAGTTCAGATTATGAATATAAATATAATTTCAAGATTATTTGCATTCATTCGACTACTAATAGTCGTATGAATTTACAGAATCACAGACTTAGGAATGTGAAATTCATTACAATTACATAATACTAAGTGAGTTCATTTTTTGTATATCTGGTAGTAATACATGAAATTCCGTGCTACGCTTTCAGACTAATTTCACTCAAATCAAAACTCATTTCAGCTAAAGCAGTTGCTTCATTTGCAATCTGTACTTTATGCACACCAGAGCCACCATCTGCAGCTGTAACCAGGAAGACAGCATATGAGACCCCCGAAACAGCATTCTCCTATGGGACATCCACACCAATATGCTCCTGGTGCACTCATCAGCTTGGCTCGAACCGGATCAGAAACAAGAGGAGAAAGTTTCTCGCTAGGCTGACCATCGGCATCGCAAGTGCCAGCGGTTAAGTTGCAGGTGGTTCCTTGAGGACAGCAAGAATCGGAGTTTTCACAGCACACAGCATTGGGATGGATGCAGCAGGCATTATACAAGTGGGTGCTCTCGCATTTTGTCGAACCTGCAAGGATAAACGTGAAAGGTCAATTCTCGGTCTTTAGAGTATAGACTATAGATGTAAATTGAGACTTCTAACCGTTTCTTTATTTTTGAATCTTAGGCATTAAGTGATCAGATAGCCTGACCTGGAATTAACATAGCCTGCTAATATGCAAATGATCTAATCAGACAAACTTGGCTTAAAAGAAAAAAGAGGGTCCAAAAAAAGTAATGGAAAGATATTGATTCTCGTGTGAGCTACACATAAACATCACAATAATTTGTTACAATAAATGCAGGATATTTTGTTCTTATCTTGGCTATTACTCGAACTCCTGTATCTCAGAAAGTATGAAGACATTCATCCCTCATTAAAGACTTTAAAACCCTAAATGAAAATAAAAGAATTAAATATTATTGAAATAAATATTAATGTAGATAATTAATTTCGAACCTAAATATCTGGAAGATACATCACTTAATATTCATTTACGTTATACTCGCAATCAAACAGATGTTATTAACACGAGACTGTCAAGCTCATGGTTCTGCTATTATTTATATTGGTGGTAGGCGTAATATTACTTATAGTGGTGGTAGTCGGCAGTAGATGGCGTTGGTGTTAGGTGATGAAGGTAGGTGGAGTAGTGAGACGCGGTGTTGTAAAGTCTATGCCCTCCCTCGATGAGTCTTTGGACTCCCTGGACATGTGATGAAATAATAATAATAATAATAATAATAATAATAATAATAATAATAATAATAATAATAATAATTTACATATGCTATCACTGCAATGATGAAATGTAAGCTTATTCAGAGGTGTGCTTTGGTTCATTAGTAACTTGTAATTTCGTGAGATACCAGTTCAGTTCTACTTAATGCAGGCTGAGTTAACAGCGGAACAGCCAAGTTCAACTAATAATTATAACACATGCAGAATAGTGTTAGCGGAACAGTTATTGTAAATAATATATGATTAAGCGTTTATGAATGCACTTGTCGCCTATATTTTTTTCCGTATAACATATTAATTAAAGTAATATAATTTAAATTAATATTACTTTATACGACTATTTTAGGATTGTTTTAGTGTGAGATGAATGAAAATTTTCATTCAACCAGATTGGCTGAGATTTGTACTGATGCGCTATTTAAACACATTTAGAAGGGAGCTCAATTAAATCATACTTTATACACACACACACACACACACAGAGAGAGAGAGAGAGAGAGAGAGAGAGCTTCTTACTTCTTATATGCACGCTATATTTTACTGAAGTATCTAACAATCAAATTTCGGCTTTTAATTAACTACTCAGAATTTTATTGTTTAAGAAAGAGAAAACCTACCTTCGGGACAGGTATAGTTGTCTCCAGGGAGCACATGCCGGCGGCAAGAGCAGCTAAAAGAGCGAACACAATTCCAGCGATCATGTTTATACTAATAACACCTAAATACCAGAAAAAAATTATGTGAATGTAATGAACAATACAGATTTTATGATGGCTGCTTAATCAACGAAATTATACATAAAACCAAAGAGTAATATACCAAATCGAATTACATTCTAATGTAAGTTTACGTGTGTCTGTCTTAATACACAACACGGAAACCCTTCAATCCGAAATGTAGTGACTGCGTTTTAAGATTTGCTTTAAGAATGAAATGAGTGTTCACTCAGCCAGTTAAATGAAATTTGAATGGCTGAATGAGCACTGTTTCCACTTTCCGATCCACGAACAGT